>NC_142462.1:49100067-49725067 GCF_049115385.1 Moschus berezovskii
CTCCAGTATTCTGGTCTGGAAAACCCCATAGACAGAGGAGCTTGGAGGGCTGCAGTCTATGGTGTTGCAGAGTCAGACACGATTTAGCAACTAAACAACAATGACATCCTGGTCAAGATATTGTGAGGGTTGTTGCTCTGTTTATTCATTATTTCAACCTATGCTTTTCTCTTTCTTTTGAAATGGATTAAATTTCACAAGAAGTTGTAAAAATAGTATAAGGAGGTCCTACAAAGATAATATTCTTTTAAAAATAATATTTACATAACCATAGTACATTGTCAAAAAGAGGAAATGGATATAGATAAAATCCTATTAACTCAAATATAGACATTATTCTGATTTCACCAGGTTTTACATCTTTTTATTTCTTTTTTGGTGTATGGTTGTACATAGTTTTATCACACATATAGATTAAACTTCACCATAATCAGTGGCTCAAGCACCACAAAGAAACTACCTGGTGTTACTCCTCAATAATTATTGTTGTCATTATTTAGTTGCTAAGTCCTGTCCAGCTCTTTTGCTACCCTATGGACTATAGCCCACTTGGGCTCCACTGTCCATGGGATTTCTCAGGCAAGAATACTAGAGTGGACTGCCATTTCCTTCTTCAGGGGATCATCGTCCCAACCCACGGATTGAAACTGAGCCTCCTGCATTGGCAGGTGGACTCTTTACCCCTGAACCACCAGGGAAGCCTTTAATAACCAGTCATATCTTTCCCCAACTTCAAGTCCTGGTCACAACATTTTTGTTCTCTATCCCTATAATAGCACTTTAAGAATATTGAACAAATTGAATCTTATATTATGTGATTAGAATGTTGTTGTTTGTGTTTGTTTTTATTTTTTGATCAGCACAATGCCCTTGAGATCCATTCAAGCTATCAAAGATGTGTTAAAGTTTATTTCTTTTTGTTGTTGAATAGTATTCTACTGTATGAATATATCACAGTGTATTCACTCGGTTGGAAGATACTTGGGTTATTTCCAGATTTTAGCTACTTTGAATAAAACATCTATGAACATTTATTTACATTTACTACAGAGTTATTCATTCTTAGCTGGATAAGAAATTGCCTACCAGCAATGTATGAAGAGTTCCACTTGCTCTGCATTCTTACCAGCCCACACATATTTACTGAGTACTAAGTACATGTTAGTCGCTCAGTTATGTCTGACTTTTTGTGATCCCATGGACTGTAGCCACCAGGCTTCTCTGCCCTTGGGATTCTCCAGGCAAGAATACTGGAGTGGGTAGCCATTTCCTTCTCCAGGGGATCTTCCCAACCCAGTGGTTGAACCTGGGTCTCCTGCATTGCAGGTGAATTTTTTACTGTCTTAGCCACCAGGGAAGCCCACTAAGTACAAGCAAGGCACAATATTAGTAAACAAACTTTAAACAAATTGGACATAATCTTGTCTTTATAACTTAGTAAGGGAGGTACACTTTATAAAACTGTACAATTTGTTAAATGGGAAATGTAGAAATGTCTCTGTTTATCTAGGTTTTAAATATTATTATATTTCCAATAGTAATTCATTCTATAAAAATTACTTAAAATTGATACTAAATAAATACTGATTAGAAACCACTGATTAAATATGATTCCTACATTTTGTAAATGACAAAACTGTGAGTTGAAGATCTGGTGCCTTCATTATGGTCATAAAACTATGTATGTCAGAAATTCAGATTGGGAACCCAGGTCTCTTGCTGTTATTTTCATATTTTCTTAGTGCATTACAAGGCTGCTAATAAATAATTTTTTAATTTCATAGGTGTCATACCTAAAATATCCCCATGCTTTAAGAAAGACTGGTATTATGCAAACATATTTTCCACTGCCAAGAAATTGATTAAAGTAAAAATTAGCATCCATTGCAATGAAATCAATTAAGAAAGTAATATGACAATTTGAACATATTCTTTGAAATAAAAACATTATTAAATATCAAATATGAACAGCAATTAAAAATCAAATTATAGCTTAGCATAAGCTTTCCTTTTCTAGTTATGAGAAAGTAGAAATAGAAATTAAATATGCTCAATTAGTTGGCAGTTTATGGAAACTGCTTCAAGGGGGACTGGAGTCCCTGAACTCACATCTATGTCTCATAGTTTTCAAATTTCAATCTTAAATGAAGGATTTTACCTCTTAAAATTAATATTTGGTTTTAATAGTTTAGTGATTATTTGGTAAGTGTAAGAATTGCATCCAAAGAAAATCAGTCCATGTTCTCAACAATTAATGCAAGCAAAAGTAAAACAGCTATATTGCTTAGATAGAAGTAATTAGTTATTATATTTGGATAATTATTGGAAAACACTCATTGTATTGTTGGACTCTGACATTATTATATATATTTTTTCTTTTTCTAAAGCCAGACAAGATCTAGAATAACTAGACTATAAATTATAATATACAATAAAAATCTCTATAATCAAAGCAATTCATGAAAAGTCACAGAGATCATTAGATTAAAGCTAATTCATGAAGAATCATAGCAATCATTAGAATATAATGGCAGATACAGAAATAAAGCTAAGTATACAAAGACATTTAGTATACTAAAATATTGACATCCAAACACCTAAGGGATAAAGGTCGATTTAAATGCTCTTTGTACAACTTGTTTGCCATTTGGGCAAACATAAGATTAATTCTGGCTCTTACACCATATGTAGGAATTAACTCTAAAAGGATAAGCGACCTAAATGTAAAACATGTAACTATCCAAAGTAGAAGAAAACATTATTAAATTTTCTATAACCTGGATATGGAGGAAGGTTTTATAATTAGAATCCAAAATCCAATAAAATAGAAAATGGTTAACAAATTAGTCTACATAAAAATAATTTTAAAAGACTTTGGCATGGCAAGATAAACCTAAAGAAAATAATAAAAACATAAACCAAGTCAAAAACTAAATGACAAATTGGAAGAAAATATTTACAACATATACTCCATATAAAGAGCAATGTCTTAAACATATAAAGTTTTTAGATGTAGCAACTTCTAAAATCGCTTCAAAAAATAAGTAAAAATTTAAAAAAAGTTGCATAAAAGATATAATAGCCTTAAATACAAAAATATATTTAACTTCATAGGTTAAAAAAAAGAGTTACATAAACCAAAATTGCATTCAGATAACATTTCTCAAACATCAAACTGGCAAAACTTTGGAAATTTGATAATACATTCTATTCATGAAACTGTGGAGACACTTTTATATATTGTGGGTGAAATGCAGAATGACAAAACCCCCATAGAAGGGAATTTGGTGATATTAATAGAATTACCTATGCATTTATCCTTTGACACTACCATTTCACATCTATGAATTTACCACGAATTTACAGTCTCAATAATAAAAAATAGCATTATTTGTAATTACAAAATATTTAAAACCATGTAAATACCCACACAATAAGAAATTGATTGAATTAATATTACACACACATACATATACACAGGGATACTCTGTAGGTATGTAAAAGAATATAGGAATCCCTACGTTGGTATGGAGTGATATCCGGACTATATCATACACTTTTTAGAAAGCAAATAGCAGAAGTCCAGAGTATATATGGTATAATGTTTTCTTGACAGAAGGGGAAATAAGAAAACATCCAAGTATTTGCTAATTTTATAATAAGAAATGTAGTAAGGACATATAAAAGAAAAATAACACTGGTTTAAGTATAAAAGAGAAAGTGAAAAATATGGGAGGAAGTAATATTTCATTTGGAGAAGGGAATGGCAACCCACTCCTGTACTCTTGCCTGGAGAATCCCATAGACAGAGAAGCCTGGTAGACTACAGTCCATGCGATCACAAAGAGTCGGACACGACCGAGCAATAAACCACCACAATATATCATGAAGTATAACATTTTCTACAGTTTCTAATTTTAGAATCATGTCAACGCTCTACATAACTAAATAAAAATTTTAAAAGAATGGAAAAATAAAACTCCCAAACTGAAAGCAAATAGACACAAATGGACCAACCATATATGTAAGGGACAAAATCTTCATAAAATAAAATAAATTAAAATTAAATGAAATAACATGAAACAATAACAAAATCATGAATCCACATAACTTTGTAAAGCAGTTCTTCAACTATATCCCCTATGCTGATGGTGAAAAAGAAATAAAGGAACTCTAAAAATACCTAGTCAAAGCTATGGTTTTTCCCGTGGTCATGTATGGATGTGAGAGTTGGACTGTGAAGAAAGCTGATTGACGAAGAATTGATGCTTTTGAACTGTGGTGGTGGAGAAGACTCTTGAGAGTCCCTTGGACTGCAAGGAGATCCAACCAGTCCATTCTAAAGGAGATCAGTTCTGGGTGTTCATTGGAAGGACTGATGCTAAAGCTGAAACTGCAATACTTTGGCCACCTCATGCGACGAGTTGACTCACTGGAAAAGACTCTGATGCTGGGAAGGATTGGGGGGTGAGAGGAGAAGGGGATGACAGAGAATGAGATGGCTGAATGGCATCACCGACTAGATGGACATGAGTTTGAGTGAACTCCGGGAGTGGTGATGGACAGGGAGGCCTGGCGTGCTGTGATTCATGGGGTTGCAAAGAGTAGGACACGACTGAGCGACTGAACTGAACTGAACTGAACTGAAGGATACCTTGAACTTTCAAATCTAGGTCTTTTTTTATTTTTTATGGCAGCACCACCTGGCATGCAGAACTTTCCAGATCAGGACTGAACCCATGACCCCTGCATTGGAAGCCTGGAATCTTAATCATTGGACCACCAAGGAATTCCAAATTAGATCTGTTCTTAATTTCTTTTTTTATATATATATTTATTTATTTTTTAATCTCAATTATATTTTATTTCTTTTTTTCTTTCTTTTTCTTATAGGTTTAACAATTGTAACTATTTTTATATACTATAATATTGAGCAAACAAGTAAATATATTTATATTGTTGGAATCCATTTTTCTTATGGGGAGGAAGGAAAGTACAAGTATGGTGTGGGAAAGGCAAGATAAATAACTATGGACGTATGTATGTATGTGTCCATCTTCTCCCCACCTTGACCCCCACCCACCTTGAAATAATGACATTACATTGACCTTGAACCAGGTCCTTTTTTTCTGAATACCATTGTGCACTAAAAGACATCAGGGAATCTTGGAGAAATAGCTAATTCCAAGACTAGCCAGAGAAAATCAGGGAGAAAATTAAGAAGTGATCAGAAAGTGATAATAGCATGCCAAAATGACAGGAGTCAGCTTAAAGGGGACCCCTCTAGCCAAATCTGCAACAACTCAAACTTCTAATTAAATAAAGGCAGTAATGGATTATAACCCACCAAATAAATTAAGAACACATGGATGCATACTATCAATATGAATCTGTAAACAAATTGAGAATAGAAAAATTCTTCCTTATTGTAGAATTATCACTTATAAATAGAGAATAATAATGTTAGGAAGTTACTATTTTGTACCATCACAGGCAAGAAATAAATAATTGCTAAATTTAGAGATGAAAAATTTGATGAAGAACAGGAATTCACATAGCCTCAAATTACCTCCCTCAAAACTACGTAGTAATTACAAAAGGGAAAATAACCAGTTTATAGTAAATAAACCAGCCGACACATCAACCAAGTGATTAAAAAATATCATTATCACTAAGAGGGAACAAATGTATGTATAATTAATGCCTTAAAAAGGACGTGGCATAACTTGTATAGTTTCCCAGTCCTGAAATATATAAAATAAATCTAAACTTGAGGAAACACCAGCAAAAACCATGTGAATAAAATCCATATGAAATACCAGACCTATATTCTTTTTTTTTTTTAATTTTGATTTTTTTTTATTTTTTTTTTGAACAGAGGAAAATTTATGCGTCGAACCTGGACTGGTCACTTATGATAATATACATGCTACAATTCCATTCTCCCCAATCATTCCACCTTCACCCTCTCCCACAGAGTCCCAAAGAATGTTCTAAATGCCTATGTCTCTTTTGCAGTCTCTTATACAGGGTTCAGGTTACCATTTTTCTAAATTCCATATATATGCGTTAATATACAGTATTGATGTTCTTCTTTCTGGCTTACTTCACTCTGTATAATTGGCTCCAATTTCATCCACCTCATTAAAACTGATTCAAATGCATTCTTTTTGATGGCTGAGAAATACTCCATTGTGTATATGTACCAAAGCTTTCTTATCCATTCATCTGCAGATGGACATCTAGGTTGCTTCCATGTCCTGGCTATTATAAACAGTGCTGCAATGAACATTGGAGTACATGTGTCTCTTTCAATTCTGGTTTCCTCGGTGTGTATGCCCAGGAGTGCGATCGCTGGATCATATGGCAGTTCTATTTCCAGTTTTCTGAGGAATCTCCACACTGTTCTCCATAGTGGCTGTACTAGTTTGCATTCCCACCAACAGTGTAAGAGGGTTCCCTTCTCTCCACAACCTCTCCAGCATTTATTGCATGTAGACTTTTGGATAGCAGCCATTCTGACTGGTGTGAAATGGTATCTCATTGTGGTTTTGATTTGCATTTCTCTGATGATGAGGGATGTTGAGCATTTTTTCATGTGTTTGTTAGCCATCTTTATGTCTTCTTTGGAGAAATGTCTGTTTAGTTCTTTGGCCCATTTTTTGATTGGGTCACTTAGTTTTCTGGAATTAAGCTGCAGGAGCTGCTTGTATAATTTGGAGATTAATCCTTTATCAGTTGCTTCATTTGCTATTATTTTCTCCCATTCTGAAGGCTGTCTTTTCACCTTGCTTAGAGTTTCCTTTGCTGTGCAGAAGCTTTTGATTTTAATTAGGTCCCATTTGTTTATTTTTGCTTTTATTTCCAATATTCTGGGAGGTGGGTCTTGGAGGATCCTGCTGTGATTTATGTCGGAGAGGGTTTTGCCTACGTTCTCCTCTAGGAGTTTTATAGTTTCTGGTCTTACATTTAGATCTCTAATCCATTTTGAGTTTATTTTGGTGTATGGTGTTAGGAAGTGTTCTAGTTTCATTCTTTTACAAGTGGCTGACCAGTTTTCCCAGCACCACTTGTTAAAGAGACTGTCTTTTCTCCATTTTATATTCTTGCCTCCTTTGTCGAAGATAAGGTGTCCATAGGAGCGTGGGTTTATCTCTGGGCTTTCTATTTTGTTCCATTGATCTATATTTCTGTCTTTATGCCAGTACCATACTGTCTTGATGATTGTGGCTTTGTAATAGAGCCTGAAGTCCGGCAGGTTAATTCCCCCAGTTCCATTCTTCTTCCTCAAAATTGCTTTGGCTATTCGAGGTTTTTTGTATTTCCATACAAATTGTGAGATTATTTGTTCTAGTTCTGTGAAAAATATTGTTGGTAGCTTGATAGGGATTGCATTGAATGTATAAATTACTTTGGGTAGTATACTCATTTTTACATTATTTATTCTTCCAATCCACGAACACGGTATATTTCGCCATCTATTCGTGTCCTCTTTGATTACTTTCACTAGTGTTTTATAGTTTTCTATGTACAAGTCTTTTGTTTCCTTAGGTAGATATATTCCTAAGTATTTAATTCTTTTCGTTGCAACAGTGAATGGAATAGTTTCCTTAATTTCTCTTTCTATTTTCTCATTATTAGTGTATAGGAATGCAAGGGATTTCTGTGTGTTGATTTTATATCCTGCAACTTTACTGTAATCATTGATTAGCTCTAGTAGTTTTCTGGTAGAGTCTTTAGGGTTTTCTGTGTAGAGGATCATGTCATCAGCGAACAGTGAAAGCTTTGCTTCTTCTTTTCCAATTTGTATTCCTTTTATGTCTTTTTCTGCTCTGATTGCTGTGGCCAAAACTTCCAGAACTATGTTGAATAGTAGTGGTGAGAGTGGGCACCCTTGTCTTGTTCCCGACTTTAGGGGAAATGCTTTCAGTTTTTCACCATTGAGGATAATGTTTGCTGTGGGTTTGTCATATATAGCTTTTATTATGTTGAGGTATGTCCCTTCAATTCCCACTTTCTGGAGGGTTTTTATCAAAAATGGATGTTGAATTTTGTCGAAGGCTTTCTCTGCATCTATTGAGATAATCATATGATTTTTATTTTTCAGTTTGTTAATGTGGTGTATTACGTTGATTGATTTGCGGATATTGAAGAATCCTTGCATTCCTGGGATAAAGCCCACTTGGTCATGATGTATGATCTTCTTAATGTGTTGTTGGATTCTGATTGCCAGAATTTTGTTAAGGATTTTTGCATCTATGTTCATCAGTGATATTGGCCTGTAGTTTTCTTTTTTTGTGGGGTCTTTACCAGGTTTTGGGATTAGGGTGATGGTGGCCTCATAGAATGAGTTTGGAAGTTTCCCTTCCTCAGCTATTTTCTGGAAGAGTTTGAGTAGAATAGGTCTTAGCTCTTCTCTAAATTTTTGGTAGAATTCAGCTGTGAAGCCGTCTGGACCTGGGCTTTTGTTTGCTGGGAGATTTTTGATTACAGTTTCAATTTCCGTGCTTGTGATGGGTTTGTTCAGATTTTCTATTTCTTCCTGGTTCAGTTTTGGAAAGTTGTACTTTTCTAGGAATTTGTCCATTTCTTCCAGGTTATTCATTTTATTGCCATATAATTGCTGATAGTATTTTCTAATAATCCTTTGTATTTCTGTGTTGTCAGTTGTGATCTCTCCATTTTCATTTCTAATTTTATTGATTTGGTTCTTCTCCCTTTGTTTCTTGATGAGTCTGGCTAGTGGTTTGTCAATTTTATTCACCTTCTCAAAGAACCAGCTTTTGGCTTTGTTGATTTTTGCTATGGTCTCTTTTGTTTCTTTTGCATTTATCTCTGCCCTAATTTTTATGATTTCTTTCCTTCTACTAACCCTGGGGTTCTTCATTTCTTCCTTTTCTAGTTGCTTTAGATGTAGAGTTAGGTTATTTAGTTGACTTTTTTCTTGTTTCTTGAGGTGTGCCTGTATTGCTATGAACTTCCCCCTTAGCACTGCTTTTACAGTGTCCCAGAGGTTTTGGGTTGTTGTGTTTTCATTTTCATTCATTTCTATGCATATTTTGATGTCTCTTTTGATTTCTTCTATGATTTGTTCATTATTCAGCAGCGTGTTGTTCAGTCTCCATATGTTGGCACTTTTAATAGTTATTCTCCTGTAATTGAGATCTAATCTTACTGCATTGTGGTCAGAAAAGATGCTTGGAATGATTTCAATATTTTTGAATTTACCAAGGCTAGATTTATGTCCCAGGATGTGATCTATCCTGGAAAAGGTTCCGTGTGCGCTTGAGAAAAAGGTGAAATTCATTGTTTTGGGGTGAAATGTCCTATAGATATCTATTAGGTCTAACTGTTCTATTATATCATTTAAAGATTGTGTTTCCTTGTTAATTTTCTGTTTAGTTGATCTATCCATAGATGTAAGTGGGGTGTTAAAATCTCCCACTATTATTGTGTTATTGTTAATTTCCCCTTTCATACTTGTTAGTAATTGTCTTACATATTGCGGTGCTCCTATGTTAGGTGCATAAACATTTATAATTGTTATATCTTCTTCTTGGATTGATCCTTTGATCATTATGTAGTTTCCTTCTTTGTCTCGTTTCACAGCCTTTGTTTTAAAGTCTATTTTATCTGATATGAGTATTGCTACTCCTGCTTTCTTTTGGTCTCTATTTGCATGGACTATCTTTTTCCAGCCCTTCACTTTCAGTCTGTATGCGTCCCTCGTTTTGAGGTGGGTCTCTTGTAGACAACATATATGGGGGTTTTGTTTTTGTATCCATTCAGCCAGCCTTTGTCTTTTGGTTGGGGCATTCAACCCATTTACGTTTAAGGTAATTATTGAAAAGTACGATCCCATAGCCATTTTCTTTATTGCTTTGGGTTCAAGTTTATACACTCTTTCTGTGATTCCTGTCTATAGAAGATCCTTCAGCATTTGTTGGAGAGCTGGTTTGGTGATGCTGAATTCCCTCAGCTTTTGCTTGTCTGTAAAGCTTTTGATTTCTCCTTCATATTTGAATGAGATCCTTGCTGGGTATAGTAATCTGGGCTGTAGGTTATTTTCTTTCATCACTTTAAGTATATCTTGCCACTCCCTTCTGGCCTGAAGAGTCTCTGTTGAAAGATCAGCTGTTATCCTTATGGGAATCCCCTTGAGTGTTATTTACTGCTTTTCCCTTGCTGCTTTTAATATTTGTTCTTTGTGTTTGATCTTTGTTAATTTGATTAATATGTGTCTTGGAGTATTTCGCCTTGGGTTTATCCTGTTGGGGACTCTCTGGATTTCTTGGACTTGGGTGATTATTTCTTTCCCTATTTTAGGGAAGTTTTCAACTATTATCTCCTCAAGTATTCTCTCATGGTCTTTCTTTTTGTCTTCTTCTTCTGGGACTCCTATGATTCGAATGTTGGAGCGTTTAACATTGTCCCAGAGGTCTCTAATATTGTCCTCATTTCTTTTAATTCGTTTTTCTTTTTTCCTGTTTCATTTATTTCTACAATTCTATCTTCTAGTTCGCTTATCCTGTCTTCTGCCTCTGTTATTCTACTGTTTGTTCCCTCCAGAGTGTTTCTGATCTCATCTATTGCATTATTCATTGTATATTGACTCTTTTTTATTTCTTCTAAGTCCTTATTAAATCTTTCTTCCATCTTCTCAATCCTTTTCTCCAGGTTATTTATCTGTAACTCCATTTTACTTTCAAGATTTTGAATCATTTTCACCATCAAAATTCGAAATTCTTTATCAGGTAGATTCCCTATATCTTCTTCTTTTGTTTGTGTTGGTGGGCAATTATTTTGTTCCTTTACTTGCTGGGTATTTCTCTGCCTCTTCATCTTGCTTATATTGCTTTGCTTGGGGTGTCCTTTCCCTATTCTTGCAGTTTGTGGAGTTCTCTTTATTATGTAGTTTCTTCGCTGTGTGTGGGGTTGGACAGGTGACTTGTCTGGGTTCCCTGGTTAGGGAAGCATGTGTCAGTGTTCTGGTGGGTGGAGCTGGATTTCTTCTCTTTCCTTTAGAAGACAATGGGCTGCTTTTCTGGGAGCCTGATGTCCTCTGCCAGTATTCAGAAGTTGTTCTGTGGACTTTACTCCACGTTCAAATGTTCTTTTGATGAATTTGTGGGGAAGAAAGTGGTCTCGCCATCTTGTTCCTTCCTCCCCAGAACACTGGATTCTTATATTCCACTTGGTCGTGGAGTATCTCTTCCCAGCTGCTCCAGCAAGGCGCAGCCGCTGTACCTTACCTTGGACGAGGGGTATCTCCTCAAGGCCGCCCCTCCTGCTTTGAATGTGGATCAGCTCCTCTCGGCCCTCCGGTGCCCAAGCAGCCACCGCCTCCTGGACGTGGTACAGCTCTTCTCGGCCACCGCCCTAACCCTGGGCGCGGGGCAGCTCCTCTCAGCCACGATTCTGCACGTGGTCGGTTGCGCCGGGAGCCGGGCGTCTCTCGCGTCTGCGCCGCCGGGAGCCGGGCGTCTCTCGCGTCTGCGCCGCCGGGAGCCGGGCGTCTCCAGACCTATATTCTTAAACAAAGAAGTCAATGTCCTGGTAAACAAAGAAAAGTTTAAAAAAAAAAAAGTTCTAGACTTAGCCTCTCAAAATTAAATTTAATAGATGCTTCAAGTATATGACATTAGACAGGTTAAAAATAGCTAGAAAGGATATAGGGAGAGAAGAAAATGGAATGTGAAATATAGATAAAAATATATCACTGTTCAATTTCATGAATTCGATCCTTTTACTACAGTTATGTAAAGGAGCTCTTCATTCCTACAGAAAATGCATTAAAGCATTAAGTGGTAAATAATGCAGGATTTATGGTTCGGAAAAATATTAGATGTAGAAAAGCAATGAAGCAAATAGGACAGAATATTTAAAAATTCGGAGAAGGCAATGTCACCCCACTCCAGTACCTTGCCTGGAAAATCCCATTGACGGAGGAGCCTGGTGGGTTGCAGTCCATGGGGTCTCTAAGAGTCGGACACAACTGAGCGACTTCACTTTCAATTTTCACTTGCATTCATTGGAGAAGGAAATGGCAACCCACTCCAGTGTTCTTGCCTGGAGAATCCCAGGGATGGGGGAGCCTGGTGGGCTGCCACCTCTGGGGTCGCACAGAGTCAGACACGACTGAAGCAACTTAGCAGCAGCAGTAGCAGTAGCATTTAAAAATCGATGAATCTGGATAAAGGGTATTTGACATACCTCATTATTTTTGAGTTGATGCTAAGTATTTTTGATAAAAAATTATAATGATTCTGGAAAATGTTGTTTTTCTTTAAAGAGGTTTAATTCTTTTGACAACAGATGGTGTATCAGTGGACAGTGGACCAGCCCCTTTCAGTGTTGATTCTTCGAGTGTGGATAATTAGTTAAAAGACTTATTCTGTATCAGTTATTTTTTTATTGCAAAGTTTTATTTTAATTTTTTATTTAAGGATAATTGCTTTACAGAATTTTGCTGTTTTCTGTCTAACCTCAACGTGATTCAGCCATAGGTATACATATATCCCCTCCCTTTTGAAACTCCCTCCCATCTCCCACCCCATCCCATCTCTCTAAGTTGATACAGAGCCCCTGTTTTGGTTTCCTGAGCCTACAGCAAATTCCCTTTGGCTATCTATTTTATATATGGTAACGTAAGTTTCAAAGTTACTCTTTCCATACATCTCGCTCTCTCCTCCTCTCTCCCCATGTCATTTAGTCTATTCTCTATCTCTGATTCTCCATTGCTGCCTGTAAATAAATTCTTCAGTACCATTTTTCTAGATTCCATATATTTGCATTAGAATACAATATTTATCTTTTTCTTTCTGCCTTACTTCATTCTGTATAATAGATTCTAGGTTCATCCACCTCATCAGAACTGACTCAAATGCTTTCCTTTTTATGGCCGAGTAATATCCACCCTTATGGAAGAGAGTGAAGAGGAACTCAAAAGCCTCTTGATGAAAGTGAAAGAGGAGAGGGAAAAGGTTGGCTTGAAGCTCAACATTCAGAAAACAAAGATCATGGCATCTGGTCCCATCACTTCATGGGACATAGACGGAAAAACAGTGGAAACAGTGTCAGACTTTATTTTTTGGGGCTCCAAAATCACTGCGGATGCTGATTGCAGCCATGAAATTAAAAGACGCTTACTCCTTGGAAGGAAAGTTATGACCAACCTAGATAGCATATTAAAAAGCAGAGACATTACTTTGCCAACAAAGGTCCGTCTAGTCAAGGCTATGGTTTTTCCCGTGGTCATGTATGGATGTGAGAGTTGAACTGTGAAGAAAGCTGATCGCCTAAGAATTGATGCTTTTGAACTGTGGTGTTGGAGAAGACTCTTGAGGGTCCCTTGTACTGTAAGGAGATCCAACCAGTCCATTCTAAAGGAGATCAATTCTGGGTGTTCATTGGAAGGACTGATGCTAAAGCTGAAACTGCAATACTTCGGCCACCTCATGCGACGAGTTGACTCACTGGAAAAGAGTCTGATGCTGGGAGGGATTAGGGGTGAGAGGAGAAGGGGACGACAGAGAATGAGACGGCTGGATGGCATCACTGACTCGATGGACATGAGTTTGAGTGAACTCCGGGAGTTGGTGATGGACAGGGAGGCCTGGTGTGCTGTGATTCATGGGGTCGCGGAGAGTCCGACGCGACTGAGCGACTGAAATGAACTGAACTGAACTGAATATTTCATTGTGTATATGTGCTGCAACTTCTTTATCCATTCATCTGTTGATGGACATCTAGATTGCTTCCATGTTCTAGCTATTGTAAATAGTGCTGCAATGAACAATGGGATACGTGTATCTTTTTCAACCCTGGTTTCCTCAGGATATATGCACAGGAGTGGGATTGCTGAGTCATATAGTGGTTTTATTCCTAGTTTTTTTTTAAAGGAAACTCCATTCCATCTTCCATAGTGGCTGTATCAGTTTACATTCCCACCAACAGTGCAAGAGTGTTCCCTTTTCTCAACACCCACTTCAGCTTTTATTGTTTGTAGTCTTTTTAATGATGGTCATTCTAATTGGTGTGAGGTGATATCGCATTGTGGTTTTGATTTGCATTTCTCTAATAATGAGCGATGTTGAGCATTTTTTCATGTTTTTTGTGAGTCAACTGTATGTCTTCTTTGGAGAAATGCCTGTTTAGGTCTTTTTCCCACTTTTTGATTGGGTTGTTTGTTTTTCTAGCATTGAGTTGTATGAGCTGCTTGTATATTTTGGCAATTAATCCTTTGTCAGTTTTTTCATTTGCTATTATTTTCTCCCATTCTGAGGGTTGTCTTTTTGCCTTGCTTATAGTTTCCTTTGCTGTGCAAAAGCTTTTAAGTTTAATTAGGTCTCATTTTTTTACTTTTGTTTTTATTTCCATTACTCTAGGAGGTGGGTCATGTCATTGAGTGTTCTGCGAATGTTTTACTCTAAGAGTTTCTTTTTTTTTTTTTTCTGGAGACATCTTTTAAGAAATAGTTTATTATATTCTTTCATCAATGAGAAAATGAACTGTTTCCATTTCAGGACTTCGAGTCCTGCCTAGAAACGTGTGTCTCTTCAATCTTTTTTTTTTGGAGTAACTTTGGTTTTATGAGCAGCAAGCAAAGTACAGAAGCAAAAATGCATTACAGGAGCATTAAGTTCTACATTAGGTCACAGCGTCTGATCTGAAATCACACTCATAATATCATTTTTCAGGATATCTGGGAAATAGTTATTTCCCAGGATGTCTGAACCATAGCTACTCTATTTTGACTTTTAATTGTAAAAAAAAAAATTTTTTTTTTTAAATAGCCAAAGCAGATTTCACCATTAATGACGTCAGTGTTTTTCTAGGTATGAGAAGATGCAAGAATTGGAACTCATAAAACATTTTTCTGTAAAGATCTAACTATCTGAAGGCCTGTTCTGACAGTTTTTTTTTTTTTTTTCAGAGCACAGAGTGCCTGATTCCTGACTTTCACCCTGAACTTCTTTCAGGGGATGTTGAAGGTCAGTAGCTTGCAATGGTCACGATGTAATCTTTGTAGAGCCAGGCGTTGCAAGTAGCAAAAGTCTCTGGACCACTGTCTTACTAGCCTCCTGGTCCAGGAAAATAATTCCTCTTGTGGCTTTTTCTCATACCCAGAGTCACATTATTACAATTATTGATCTCATATGGAACTGTCAGTTCAGCATTATATCACAGGCTCAGTGAAAAAAGTGACATAGAAAATAATATAGCCATAGCTAGCAGTTATTAGTAAAATAAGAATTATAAGTCAAGAACTTTCATTAGATAAAGCCTGGTATACCCCAAGTCACCTGACTTCATTCGTTAAATGATTATAGTCTGGTGTTAATCTCCTGGATGTACATTATGGAACATCCGACATTTATCTGAAGATTGGTTACTGAGATAAGCCTTAGAAACTAACCTAGAGTGTCTTTTTTTAATTAAATACTTAGGGATATATCTACCTAAGGAAACAAAAGACTTATACATAGAAAACTATAAAACACTAGTGAAAGTAATCAAAGAGGACACTAATAGATGGAGAAATATACTGTGTTCGTGGATTGGAAGAATAAATATTGTAAAAATGAGTATACTACCTAAAGTAATTTATACATTCAATGCAATCCTTATCAAGCTACCAAGGATATTTTTCACAGAACTAGAACATATAATCTCAG
Source organism: Moschus berezovskii (assembly GCF_049115385.1). NCBI lineage: Eukaryota > Metazoa > Chordata > Mammalia > Artiodactyla > Moschidae > Moschus > Moschus berezovskii. Next base: position 49,115,745 of record NC_142462.1, read on the forward strand.
AATTTGTATGGAAATACAAAAAACCTCGAATAGCCAAAGCAATCTTGAGGAAGAAGAATGGAACTGGGGGAATTAACCTGCCAGACTTCAGGCTCTACTACAAAGCCACAGTCATCAAGACAGTATGGTACTGGCATAAAGACAGAAATATAGATCAATGGAACAAAATAGAAAGCCCAGAGATAAATCCACACACCTATGGACACCTTATCTTTGACAAAGGAGGCAAGAATATAAAATGGAGAAAAGACAGTCTCTTTAACAAGTGGTGCTGGGAAAACTGGTCAGCTACTTGTAAAAGAACGAAGCTAGAACACTTCCTAACACCACACACCAAAATAAACTCAAAATGGATTAGAGAGCTAAATGTAAGACCAGATTCCATAAAACTCCTAGGGGAGAACATAGGCAAAACACTCTCCGACATAAATCACAGCAGGATCCTCCAAGACCCACCTCCCAGAATATTGGAAATAAAAGCAAAAATAAACAAATGGGACCTAATTAAAATCAAAAGCTTCTGCACAGCAAAAGAAACTCTAAGCAAGGTGAAAAGACAGCCTGCAGAATGGGAGAAAATAATAGCAAATGAAGAAACTGATAAAGGATTAATCTCAAAAATATACAAGCAACTCCTGCAGCTCAATTCCAGAAAAATAAATGACCCAATCAAAACATGGGCCAAAGAACTAAACAGACATTTCTCCAAAGAAGACATAAAGATGGCTAACAAACACATGAAAACATGCTCAACATCCCTCATCACCAGAGAAATGCAAATCAAAGCCACAATGTGATACCATTACACACCAGTCAGAATGGCTGCTATCCAAAAGTCTACATGCAATAAATGCTGGAGAGGGTGTGGAGAAAAGGGAACCCTCTTACACTGTTGGTGGGAATGCAAACTAGTACAGCCACTATGGAGAACAGTGTGGAGATTCCTCAAAAAATTGGAAATAGAACTGCCATATGATCCAGCAATCGCACTCCTGGGCATACACACCGAGGAAACCAGAATTGAAAGAGACACATGTACTCCAATGTTCATTGCAACACTGTTTATAATAGCCAGGACATGGAAGCAACCTAGATGTCCATCTACAGATGAATGGATAAGAAAGCTGTGGTACATATACTCTAAGAGATTTTATAGTTTCTGGTCTTACCTTGAGGTCTTTAATCCACTTTGAGGTTATCTTTGTTAATGGTGTTAGGAAGTATTCTAATTTCATTTTTTACATGTACCTGTCTAGTTTTCTCAGCACAATTTATTGAAGAGGTTATCTTTACCCCATTGTATATTCTTGCCTCCTTTGTCAAAAAAGAGGTACTCATAGGTGCATGGGTTTATTTCTGGGCTTTCTATCTTGTTCTATTGGTCTATATTTCTGTTTTTGTTCCAGTACCATACTGTGTTGATGACTGTAGCTAGTAGTATAATTTGAAGTCAGGAAGGTTGATTTCTCCAGCTCCTTCTTCTTTCTCAAGATTGCTTTGGCTATTCGGGGTCTTTTGTGTTTCCATATGAATTGTGAAACTTTTTGTTCTAGTTCTGTGAAAAATGCCACTGGTAATTTGATAGGGATTGCATTGAACCTGTAGATTGCATTTGGTAGTATAGTCATTTTCACAGTATAGATTCTTCCTATGCAGGAACATAGAAAACCTCTCCATCTCTTTATGTCATCTTTGATTTCTTTCATTCAGTTCAGTTCAGTTCAGTCACTCAGTCATGTCCGACTCTTGGAATCCCATGAATCGAAGCACGCCAGGCCTCCCTGTCCATCACCAATTCCCAGAGTTCACTCAAACTCATGTCCATCAAGTCGGTGATGCCATCCAGGCACCTCATCCTCTGTTGTCCCTTTCTCCTCCTGCCCCCAATACCTCCCAGCATCAGGGTCTTTTCAAATGAGTCAAATCTTCACATGAGGTGGCCAAAGTATTGGAGTTTCAGCTTCAACATCATTCCTTCCAAAGAACACCCAGGACTGATCTCCTTTAGGATGGACTGGTTGGACCTTCTTGCAGTATAAGGGACTCTCAAGAGTCTTCTCTAACACCACAGTTCAAAAGCATCAATTGTTTGGTGCTCAGCTTTCTTCACAGTCCAACTCTCACATTCATACATGACCACTGGAAAAACCATAGCCTTGACTAGATGGACCTTGGTTGGCAAAGTAATGTCTCTGCTTTTTAATATGCTATCTAGGTTGGTCATAACTTTCCTTCCAAGGAGTAAGCGTCTTTTAATTTCATGGCTGCAATCAGCATCCGCAGTGATTTTGGAGCCCCCCAAAATCAAGTCTGACACTGTTTCCACTATTTCCCCATCTATTTCCCATGAAATGATGGGACCACATGCCATGATCTTAGTTTTCTGAATGTTGAGCTTCAAGCCAACCTTTTCACTCTCCTCTTTCACTTTCATCAAGAGGCTCGTTAGTTCTTCTTCACTTTCTGGCATAAGGGTGGTGTCATCTGCATATCTGAGGTTATTGATATTTCTCCCGACAATCTTGATTCCAGCTTGTGCTTCTTCCAGCCCAGCGTTTCTCATGATGTACTCTGCATATAAGTTAAATAAGCAGGGTGACAATATACAACCTTGACGTACTCCTTTTCCTATTTGGAACCAGTCTGTTGTTCCATCTCCAATTCTAGCTGTTGCTTCCTGACCTGCATATAGGTTTCTCAAGAGGCAGGTCAGGTGGTTGGTATTCCCATCTCTTTCAGAATTTTCCACAGTTTGTTGTGATCCACACAGTCAAAGGCTTTGGCATAGTCAATGAAGCAGAAATAGATGTTTTTCTGGTACTCTCTTGCTTTTTTGATGATCCAGCGGATGTTGGCAATTTGATCTCTGGTTCCTCTGCCTTTTCTAAAACCTGCTTGAATATCTGGAAGTTCAAGGTTCACGTATTGCTGAAGCCTGGCTTGGAGAATTTTGAGCATTACTTTACTAGCTTGTGAGGAGTGCAATTGTGTGGTAGTTTGTGCATTCTTTGGCATTGTCTTTCTTAGGGATTTTAATGAAAACAGACATTTTCCAGTTCTGTGGCCACTGCTGAGTTTTCCAAATTTGCTGACATATTGAGTGCAGCACTTTCACAGCATCATCTTTCAGGATTTGAAATAACTCAACTTGAATTCCATCACCTCCACTCGCTTTGTTCATAGTGATGCTTTCTAAGGACTACTTGACTTCACATTCCAGGATGTCTGGCTCTAGGTGAGTGATCACACCATCTTGATTATCTGGGTCTTGAAGATCTTTTTTGTACAGTTCTTCTGTGTATTCTTGCCACCTCTTCTTAATATCTTCTGTTTCCGTTAGGTCCGTACCATTTCTTTCCTTTATTGTGCTCATCTTTGCATGAAATGTTTCCTTGGTATCTCTAATTTTCTTGAAGAGATCTCTAGTCTTTCTTATTCTGTTGTTTTCCTCTATTTCTTTGCATTGATCGCTGAGGAAGGCTTTCTTCTCTCTCCTTGCTATTCTTTGGAACTCTGTATTCTGATGCTTATATCTTTCCTTTTCTCCTTTGTTTTTCGCTTCTCTTCTTTTTACAGCCATTTGTAAGGCCTCCCCAGACAGTCATTTTGCTTTTTTGCATTTCTTTTCCACGGGGATGGTGTTGATCCCTGTCTCCTGTACAATGTCACAGACCTCTGCCCATAGTTCATCAGGCACTCTGTCTATCAGATCTAGTCCCTTAAATCTATTTCTAACTTCCACTGTATAATCATAAGGGATTTGATTTACGTCATACCTGAATGGTCCAGTGTCATAATTTCTTTCATTATTGTCTTATAATCTTCTGTGTACAGTTCTTTTGTCTCCTTAGGTAAGTTTATTCTTAGATATTTTATTCTTTATGTTGCAACAGGTAAGGGGATTGATTCCTTAATTTCTCTTTCTGATTTTTCATTGTTAGTATATAGAAATTCAAGTCATGTCTGTGCATTGATTTTGTATCCTGAAACTTTGCTAAGTTCACTGATTATCTCTAGTGATTTTCTGAATGCTATCTTTAAGGTTTTCTTTGTACAATATCATGTCATCTGCTAACAGTGAGAACTTTACTTATTTTCCAATCTGGATTCCTTTTATTTCTTTTTCTTCTCTGATTGCTGTAGCTAGGACTTTCAGAAGTATGTTGAATAATAGTGGTGAAAGTGGACACCCTTGATTGTTCCTTATCTTATGGGAAATGCTAAGTTTTTCACCATTGAGAATAATGCTTGCTGTAGGCTTATCATATATGGCCTTTACTATGTTGAGGTAGATTCCTTTTATGCCCATTTTTTGAAGAGTGTTAATCATAAATGGGAGAAGGCCATGGCAACCCACTCCAGTACTCTTGCCTGGAAAATCCCATGGAAGGAGGAGCCTGGTAGGCTGCAGTCCATTGGTCGCTAAGAGTTGGACACGACTGAGCGACTTCACTTTCACTTTTCACTTTCACACATTGGAGAAGGAAATGGCAACCCACTCCAGTGTTCTTACCTGGAGAATCCCAGGGACGGGGGAGCCTGGTGGGCTGCTGTCTATGGGGTCGCACAGAGTCGGACACGACTGAAGTGACTTAGCAGCAGCAGCAGCAATCATAAATGGGTGCTGAATTTCGTCAAAGGTTTTTTTCTGCATCTATTGAGATGATCATATGGTTTTTATCTTTCAATTTGTTAATATGGTGTATCACATTGATTGATTTGTGTATATTGAAGAATGCTTGCATTCCTGGAATAAACCCAACTTGATCATGGTGTATGAGCTTTTTGATGTGTTGTGGAATTATGTTTGCTAAAATTTTGTTGAGGATTTTTGCATCTATGTTCATCAGTGATATTGGCCTGTAGTTTCTTTTTTGTATGCTGTCTTTGTCTGGTTTTTGTCAGGGTGATGGTGGCCTCATAGAACGAGTTTGGAAGTGTTCCTTCCTCTGCAATTTTTTGAAAGAGTTTTAGAATGATAGGCATTAGTTCTTCTCCAAATGTTTGATAGAATTCTCCTGTGTAGCCATCTGGTCCTGGGCTTTTGTTTTTTGGGAGATTTTTGGTCACAGCTTCAATTTCAGTGCTTGTAATTGGGTTGTTCATAATTTGTATTTCTTCCTGGTTCAGTGTTGGAAGATTGAACTTTTCTAAGAACCTGTCCATTTCCTCCAGGTTATCCATTCTATTGCCATGTATTTGTTCATAATATTCTCTTATAATCCTTTGTATTTCTGCATTGTCTGTTGTAATCTTTCCTTTTTCATTTCTAATTTTGTTGATTTGATTCTTCTTTTTTTCCTTGATGATTCTGGCTAAATGTTTGCTTGTCAATTTTGTTTATCTTCTCAAAGAACCAGATTTTAGTTTTATTCATCTTTACTATTGTTTGTTTCATTTCTTTATAATTCATATCTGCTCTGATCTTTAGGATTTCTTTCCTTCTAGTAATTTTGGGTTGTTTTTTTTGTTGTTCTTCTTCTTCTTTTTCCAGTAGTGTTAGGTGTAAAGTTAGGTGTCCTATCAGATGCTTTTCTTATTTCTTGATGTAGGATTGTTTTGCTATAAACTTCCCTCTTAGGACTGCTTTTGCTGCATCCCATAGGTTTTAAGTTGTCGTGTTTCCGTTGTCATTTGTTTCTAGAAATTTTTTATTTCCCTTTTGATTTCTTCAGTAATCTGTTGATTATTTAGAAACGTGATGTTTAATCTCCATGTGTTTGTATTTCTTACAGTTTTTTCCTTGTAATTGATATCTAGTCTCATAGTGTTGTGGTCAGAGAAGATGCTTGATAGGATTTCAATTTTATTAAATTTACTGAGGTTTGATTTGTGACTCAAGATGTGGTCTATCTTGGAGAATGCTCCATGCACACTTAGAAGAAGGTGTATTCTTCTTCATTTGGATGGATTGTCCTGAAGATAGCAATGAGATCCATCTCATCTAATGCATCATTTAAGATTTAATTTTCTGTTTTGATGATCTGTCCATTGGTATGAGTGGGATGTTAAAGTCTCCTCCTATTATTTTGTTACTTTCAATTTCTCCTTTTATGTCTGTTAGTGTTTGTCTTATGTATTGAGGTGCTCCTATGCAAGGAGATCCAACCAGTCCATTCTAAAGGAGATCAGTCCTGAGTGTTCATTGAAAGGACTGAGGCTAAAGCTGAAACTCCAATACTTTGGCCACCTGATGCGAAGAGTTGACTCACTGGAAAATACTCTGATGCTGGGAGGGATTAGGGGCAGGAGGAGAAGGGGACAACAGAGGATGAGATGGCTGGATGGCATCACCGACTCGATGGACATGAGTTTGAGTGAACTCCGGGAGTTGGTGATGGACAGGGAGGCCTGTCGTGCTGCGATTCATGGGATTGCCAAGATATGGACATGACTGAGTGACTGAACTGAGCTGAACTGATGTTGGGTGCATGAAGTGAAGTGAAGTGAAGTGAATTGACGTGGCTCAGTCGTGTCCGACTCTTTGCGACTCTTTGTGACTCCATGTACTGTAGCCTACCGGCCTCCTCTGTCCATGGGATTTTCCAGGCAATCATACTTGAGTTGGTTGCCATTTCCTTCTCCAGGGGATCTTCCTGACCCAGGGATCAAAGCCCGGTCTCCCACATTGTAGGCAGAAGCTTTACTGTCTGAGCCACAAGGGACTCTTCTTCTTCTGGGACTCCTATAATTCAAATGTTGGTGCATTTGATATTGTTCCAGAGGTCTCTGAGCCTATCCTCAGTTCTTTTCATTCTCTTTTCTTCATTCTGCTCTTCAGAAGTTATTTCCACCATTTTATCTTCCAGCTTACTGATTCGTTCTTCTGCTTCAAATATTCTGCTATTGATTCCTTGTAGAGTATTTTTAATTTCAGTAATTATGTGGTTTGTCTCTGTATGTTTATTCTTTAATTCTTCTAGGTCTTTGTTAATTGATTCTTGCATTTTCTTCATTTCATTTTCAAGGTTTTTGATCATCTTTATTATCGTTATTCTGAATTTTTTTTTCAGGTAGTTTGTCTATTTCCTCTTCATTTATTTGGACTTCTGTGTTTGTAGTTTGTTCCTTCATTTGTGTAGTATTTCTCTGCCTTTTCATTATTTCTTTTTAACTTATTGTGTTTGTGGTCTCCTTTTCCCAGGCTTCAAGGTTGAATTATTTCATCCTTTTGGTATCTTCCCTCCTAAGGTTGGTCCAGTAGTTTGTGTTATCTTCATATAGGGTGAGATTTATGCTGAATTTTTCTTTGATTGTTTGTTTTTCCTCTGATGGGCAAGGTTGAGTGAAGTGGTAATCCTGTTTGCTGATGATTGGGTTTGTATTTTGTTGTTGTTGTTTAGATGAGGCATCCTGCAAAGGGTGCTACTGGTGGTTTCGTGATGCTGGGTCTTGTATTTCAGTGGTTTCCTTTGTGTGAATTTTCACTATTTGATTCCCTCCAGGGTTAGTTCTCTGGTAGTCTAGGGTCTTGGAGTCAGTGCTCCCACTCCAAAGGTTAAGGGCTTGATCTCTGACAAAGCAGTCAGTTGTGTGGCCCGCCAGATCCCAGCAAGCACCCAAGGCATGAATCCTCTTGCTTTAGGAACAGGGTAGACTGGGCAAGGCTCTGACACTCAGAAGCTTGGCAAACTGCTTCAAGGTCCTTTAACACTCTGGCAATCAACTTTCTGATCATGTGGGAGGCAGAGTAATGTTCCCCCAGACATGTACATGCTCATCCCTGGAACCGCCTGGACCGACCCTATCAGCCGCGAGTCACCAGATGCCAGGGCAGTGGCCTGGGGTACACAGAGTGGTAAGGTTAGAGCCAGGCTATATGCACCACCCGCTTACTCTAGCACGCCAGGCACTCTGCCTGAGTTTAACAGGTGCACCTGGAGTCATGTCTGAGGCCCCACTTTTCCACAGTGACCTTGGATTTCCACATGAGGTAACAGATTTACATCAGTGACTCTGTATCAGTTTTGTTGTTACCTTTAGATTGTAGTCCTTACTCCTAAAGATTTGCCTTATACCTAAGGTGTCGCTTGACTTCTAGGATGTCACCTTTCTGGAACATCAACAGAAGACCTTAAGTATTTGGGAAGATTCTTCCAACATTCCTAGTCTAGACCTTCAGTTTCTGTCTTCTCAGTTTGTGGATGATGAGATTTCTGCTCAGTTTATTTTTGCTTCTAGTTACCATTTGTGGCTGGGTTTTACCTTTTAACTTTCCTTCCTTCCTCTGCCTTTCTCTCTCTCTTCCCTGCCCCCCCACCCCTTCCTTTCTTTTTCTTTCTTATCTTATCTCTCAAATGTCAACCAACAACTTCCAGGAGATATGTCTTGACATTTTGTTAACTCACTATTGTAGTTCCCTCATTTCAAGAATTTTGCTTATCAAGTACAATTTAGTTTGGCAACTTTAAAACTTGACATTGTTTTTCAGCCCTCTGAGACTGCTACATTTTGCTTGTGTTTTGCAGTGAACTCAAAAATGGCTTCAAGGCGAAGACTCAGTGAATATACAACTCATCTAACAAGCTTCCATTGTCTCAGTGGTTATGGATCCTCAAACCCTGCATGCTTTAGTTCCTCTCCAAAATAGTTATTTTATATGTTTTGTCTATGTTTTATAATTTTATTTTGGTGGGAGGATTTATCTGAAACAAGTTAAAAAGTTTGTTGTAGTCAGAACCAACTTTGAAAATCATTTTTTGAGTTTATATTTATTATTCTTTTTTTAGGGATTCACCTGTAGAGGTAATAACAATAGAACTATACTTGAAATCCAGATCTTTTAATGACAAGTCCATTCATCTTTCATTTATACCTAAATGTTATAAGTATTTATTATAAAAGTACCTGTGGTTGTTAGAATTACTTTGTATAAAATTAATAGAACATGTTAGACTTATTAACCTAATAAGTTATTTGTGTTAGGCTTATTAACCTCCATGTTACATATATATGTGTGTATCCATATCTGTGTGTGTGTGTATATATATATATACTTCATCCAAGCACAGTAGAGCTCAGCATATATAAAATCTATTTCCAATCTGTTTCTAAGGTGCAATTACTTTTGTGATATGAATTTATTAGATATGACTGATGCTCTCAGGAAGTGGATCTAGGGCAGAAGAGATCTTAAACAGTTAATTTAATATCAGAATTGCTAGTATGAGTCATTAACTCTAATGAGGAGCATTTTTTCTTCCTTTTTAATATTTTATTCACTTGTGTAATAAATAATAGTCATAATAAAAACTATGAAATTGATGCTGATTATTTGGGTCCTTGTATAATTTCACACTTCCAAAAGAGCTAAAGCACATCCCATTCATGATTGGTTGTTTAAATTATATGTCTTAATATGGCACTTGGTATTTTAAAAAAGAAAATGTATTTTGGGAGAATTTCATCCTAAAAATAAATCTGCCTCAATTAGAAAGTAGAGTCCTCATTCTCCTGCTCATTTAGCTTAATGAATGCCATTAGCATGGGCTGTTGATCATAATGGATAAGATATGAGCTGCTTTCTCTCTCCCTTATGTTTTCTAATCATGAAAAAAATCTCCCATCCAGGTTGGGTTTTTATAAGTTTGGTCCTTCCTCATTACAGAATAATGATGATACAAAAAAATTTACTTGGAATTAATTTTGATAGGAACACAAATTTAAATCCTTGCTTTCCAACTTATCATCAAACATATTGAAGAATGTGGATGATAATGCTTTAGGGTTTGGAAGATTAAACATATTTATAAAATTTGTAGCATATTAATATAATGTCTATAACCTATCTGTTTTAGTTGCTCAGTCGTGTCCGACTCTTTGTAACCCCATGGACTGTAGTCAGCCAGCTTCCTCTGTGCATGAAATTCTCTAGGCAAGAATATTGAAGTGGGTTGCCATTCCCTTCTCCAGAGGATCTTCCCAACCCAAGGATTCAACCCAACCCTGGGTCTCCTGCATTGTAGGTAGATTCTTTACTGTTTGAGCTACCTGGGAAGCCCATGACTATAGCATACATATTAGTTGCTTATTATTTACTCTGTAAAACTGACATAGATATATACATATATGCATGTATGTATATTTGTGTATATACACGTATGAGAGTGTGTGTGTTTATGTATAACTACCAAGTTATTATAATTTCAAAGTTTAACCCCTCTTCAACCTTGATAGTATATTAAAAAGCAGAGACATTACTTTGCCAACCAAGGTCCGTCTAGTCAAGGCTATGGTTTTTCCTGTGGTCATGTATGGATGTGAGAGTTGGACTGTGAAGAAAGCTGATCGCCGAAGAATTGATGCTTTTGAACTGTGGTGCTGGAGAAGACTCTTGAGAGTCCCTTGGACTGCAAGGAGATCCAGCCAGTCCATTCTAAAGGAGATCAATCCTGGGTGTTCATTGGAAGGACCGATGCTAAAGCTGAAACTGCAATACTTTGGCCACCTCATGCGATGAGTTGACTCACTGGAAAAGACTCTGATGCTGGGAAAGGTTGGGGGCGGGAGGAGAATGGGACGACAGAGAATGAGATGGCTGGATGGCATCACCGGCTCTGTGGACATGAGTTTGAGTGAACTCCAGGAGCTGGTGACGGACAGGGAGGCCTGGCGTGCTGTGATTTGTGGGGTCGCGGAGAGTCGGACACGACTGAGCCACTGAACTGAACTGAACTGAACTGATTCTCAAAAGGGATAAATTTCCTATAGGGAATAAAATGGTTTCTTTAGGGCAAGCTCTCTGATTCACCAATAAAGGATGTTAAGAAAAATTTTGTTACAATATTATGTCAGTGGAAAAGAGTTGAATAACCCTGGCTAGATGATCAGAATTAAAGCATATGAACTTTTAAAAAGTATTCTGTTGATATCAGTTTACTTTTACAGTTGGTTCTAGAGGAACAAACTTATTGCTAGAAATTTCAGACCTGGAAGCTGGTACTATAGTAAAACAGGAATGGAACATTTTTGTCTCAAAAAACCTGTCAAAGTGTACCTTTCATCTAAAGTATGGCTCTTAATTTCAGATATTCTATTTTTCTGATGCAGGGGAATACTGTGAAAAGTGATTCAGAAGTACCATAGAAAGATAACTGGGGAAATTTTTGACAGTGCCAAGAGACAGTGAGGGGTTTATAAATAATCTCTCTCATGAAGAGTCAATCAACAGAAAAGCAAACAAAAAAGAAAATCATAAAAACAATTTCAAGAAGACATAAAAACAAATCTCAACAGTAAAGGTGAAGTCTGAATGTCAAAGAGTGAATAAACAGAAGGGAAGGAGTGTAAGAAGATGAAATCACAAAAATACTAGAATGCAGTACAAAACAGAGTTTACAAATAGGAGGAGTAATACGGTGTGTAAAGAAATAAAAGGGAAATCATAGTATAATGGGATAAATTTAGGGATACAAGGAATCTTTTACAGGTTTGTATTGAGACCCATCAAAGCTTTTATGAGATTGCCAAAAGCTGGATGCTGAGATTTTGCTGTTTCCAAATATCAGCTACAACCAGGACAGCTCCTTTTCTCAAGTTAAAAACAAATATTCCAACTGGAAAATCATTAAAGGCTTGTTGACTATCATTTTGAATTTACTTCATCCTTCAGTAAAAACAGTTACTCTGCCTAAATAAAAGACACCTTCTCCTTGGGAACTGTCCTGTGCTTAGTTGTGTCCAACTCTCTGCAACCTCATGGACTGTAGCCTGCCAGGTTCCTCTGTCCACAGAATTTTTCAGGCAAGAATACTGGAGTGGGTTTCCATTTCCTACTCCAGTGGATCTTTGTGACCCAGGGATCAAACACAGTTCTCCTTTGTCTCCTGCATTGGCAGATGGATTCTTCACCACTGTCCCACTTGGGAACTGCCATTACTATCTGTCTCCTTGGTCCTTAGAGCCAAGTGTATTATGGACAAAAGCAAAAAACTCTAGAGACATAGTGTCTGAGTTCAAATTCTAGCTTTGATTCTAGCTTTCAAATTCTCCTACACCTTGTGTGATCTTTGATAACTGCTGTTGACTGAATGTATTTTCCTGAAATGAAAATGTTAAAACCTCATCCTCCATGTGATGGCATTAATGAGGTGGGGCCCTTGGGAGGTGACTAGATCATGAAGCAGAACCTTTATGAATGAGCTTAGTGCCCTTATAAAAAAGAACCCAGAGAGCTCCATTGCCCCTACAGTCTAGTGATGACATAGCAAAAGGTGACCATTCATGTCACCATTGATCTGCTGGTATCTTGATCTAGGATTTTCCGGTATTGAGAACTGTGAGAATTCAATTTCTTTTGTTTACATGCCACCGAGTCTATGGCATTTTGTTGTAACATCTCAAACTGGCTGAGACAATAAATGATAATAACTGTTTGTGCCTTGGTGTTCTAATCTACAAAAAGGGAACAATAAAACTGTCTCATTGGTTTGTTATGATGATTAAACACGCTGAGTAATATAAAGTGCTTGGAATAGTGTATACCATATATTAAACACTATAAAGAGAAACAGCAATAATATGTGCCTATTAGAAGTATTCTCTCATTTATTCAGTAAATATTTATGGAGAATTTGCTATTTTCCAGGCACTGTTCTGGGCATTTCAGATTCTTTATCAACAGACAAAAATTGGTACTTTCTTGGAAATAATATTCAATTAGATGCAATGTAATCAAGTGAAAATATTCTAGGTGTAATAATGGTGCTAATGTCTAGTTATACTCTTATTCCAATCTTTTAAAATATATTATCAACCCTTGCAAGTAGGTCCTATTGCTATTCCCATTTCAGAGATAGAGAAACTGAGTTATAGAAATATTAACTAAGATTTATAATATCTATAAGTCTCTAAATATCCATCTTTCCTCCAATTTGTTTTCTACTTTTTATTTTTAACTATTTATTCACCTTATCATTCATACATTTATTTATTCAACATATACTTTTTCTGGTAGACCTTGAATTCAAAGTCACAATCTGGATGCATAATGCCTACTTCTAACTAATTTGTTTTGTTGTGTCAGTTAACAGTTTGGTAAAGCTGGAGACAATTTCATCTATGTTGAACTTATATAATCTTTCAATATCCATCCAATTTACAATTCAAGAATATTATCTATGTAGTGTTAAATTGATATCATCTAAACAGTATTTTTCTTCATTTTCAAATGCAATATATTCAAATAGTCACAAAACCATGTCAACTCTACCTTTTAAAGATTTCTTGAACACATTGTTATAATACTTCCAGTTTCCAACCCTACTGCCTTAGTTTATGTTCTCTTTAACCTCAGGTTAAGAGAAGTATTTGGGTACCTGATGCAAGAGCTGACTAATAGGAAAAGATCCTGATGCTGGGAAAGATTGAGGGCAGGAGAAGGGGATGACAGAGGATGAGATGGTTGGATAGCATCAATGCCATCAATGGACATGGGCTTGGGTGGACTCTGGGAGTTGGTGATGGACAGGGAGGCCTGGCATGCTGCAGTTCATGGGGTCGCAAATAGATGGACATGACTGAGCGACTGAACTGAACTGAACTAAGAGAAGTATGTTTAACTGTAGAGAACAGACTTATGGTTGCCAAGGGGGAGAAGAGGTGGGAGAGGAAAAAATTGCGAATGTAGGATTAGAATATGCAAACCATCATATTCAGTTGGCTAAGCAACAATATCCCTCACATTTAATACATGTGATAAATCATAATAAAAAAGAATATGAAAAACAATATATATAACAGTTACTTTGCTGTACAGCAGAAATTAAACAATATTGTAAATCAACTGTACTTCAATAACATTTTAAATAAAAGATTGAATAAGAAAAAAGAGAAGCGTGTTTAGATTACATCAGTTTCTTAACCAGTCTCATTTGTTCCCTACTTCTCTCTTAATATTCCTCAAAATCATGTGTCTGATCATGTTTATCTTATAACCCTAAGTGAACTCTTCAGCATGCATTGAATCACAGTCTCATTACAATGACTCACAAACCTGTTCACTATTTTGCTACCACCTAGTTCTCTAACCGGAGAAGGCAATGGCAAGCCACTCCAGTACTCTTGCCTAGAAAATCCCACGGATGGAGGAGCCTGGTAGGCTGCAGTCCGTGGGGTCTCTAAGGGTCGGACACGACTGAGCGACTTCACTTTCACTTTTCACTTTCACACATTGGAGAAGGAAATGGCAACCCACTCCAGTGTTCTTGCCTGGAGAATCCCAGGGACGGGGGAGCCTGGTGGGCTTCCATCTATGGGGTCACACAGAGTCGGACACGACTGAAGTGACTTAGCAGCAGCAGCAACAGTTCTCTAACAGGATTCTTGGTTTGGAATGACATTGGTCTTCAAAATATTACCTAGATATTCTATTATCTATATAATAGAATAGATCCTATTGATTCTGTTTCTAATATCTCTATATTTCTCAATACCCTCCTTTCCTTCAATTTATTTACTTTTACTTATTATTTCCATCCTGAATATTCATTGGAAGGACTGATGCTGAAGCTGAAACTCCAATACTTTGGTCACCTGATGCGAAGAACTGACTCATTCGAAAAGACCCTGATGCTGGGAAAGATTGAAGGTGGAGTAAAAGGGGACAACAGAGGACGAGATGGTTGGATGGCATCACCGACTCAATGGACATGAGTTTGGGTAAACTCCAGGAGTTGGTGATGGACAGGGAGGCCTGGTGTGCTGTAGTCCATGGGGTCGCAAAGAGTGGGATATGACTGAGTGATCGAACTGAACTTATTATGTGGGGCTTCCCTGGTGGCTTAGATGGTAAAGAATCTGCTTGAAATGTAGGAAACCCAGGTTTAATCCCTGGGTCAGGAAGATCCCCTGGAGAAGGGAATAGCAATCCACTCCAGTATTCAGGCCTGGAGAATTCCATGGACATAGAAGCCCTTATCCACCTATTCATTAACTCATTTGGAGTTCTCTGGTGGCTCAACCAGTAAAGAATCTGCCTGCAATGCAGGAGACCTGGGTTCGATCCCTGGGTTGGGAAGATCCCCTGGAGGAGGGCATGGCAACCCACTCCAGTTTTCTTGCCTAGAGAATCCCCACGGACAGAGGAGCCTGGCAGGCTATAGTCCACAGGGTCTCAAAGAGTTGGACACGACTGAGCGACGAAGCACATTCATTCATTCATATAAATATGAATGAGGCCTTATTATAAGGACTTGGCTCATGTGATTATACAAGCTGAGAAGTACTACCATCTGCAAGTTGAAGACTCAGGAAAGCTGGTGTAATATTTTGAAAATCTGGGAGCAGGAGAGCCAATGATGTACACAGTGTTCTGGCTTAATCAGTCAGGTAGAGAGATGGTGAATTCTCCCCACCTCTACCTTTTTTTTCCCTCCAGACCCTCAAAAGATTGGATTCTTGCCATACTGTGGAGAGCACTTTACTTTACTCAGTATACTGTTCAAATACTAGTACTCCAGAACCACTTCACAGACACACTCAGGATATAGTTTAACAAGGTATCTGGGAATCCCGTGATCCACTCAAGTTGACTCTTCAGAAAACTTTCTGTGGTCAACGCCTTTACACATCTCCCAGCAAGATTTAGTACTCCACTCTTAATCTATATCCAGAGTTTGCATATTTTCCCATTTTGTCCTAAGTACTCAGTATTTAATATCTATTTGTTTACACATATGATTCTCTTATTAGAAGGGATTCTGTTTCTAATACCTGTATATTTTTAAGGGATTATCTTTCCTCCAAGTTACCTACTTTTATTTATTTATTTATTCACCTATTCATTCCTGAAGGGAAGTCCTGTAGGGCAAGTTTTGTGCCTCATTCATTATCCTACCTTAGGCTTAGCACAATATTTGCTCAAGATTAGTTGTTCGATAAACACACTATATTCAACATTGTTAAGCTGAGCACTGAGGAAAACTTAAAGTTGACATCTTATGATAAAGTTGTCCCACTAGCCATTACCTTTTTTTTACTTTTATTTTATCATTACTCAGAAGTTGGTATCCAAAAAAACCCACTACTTTTCCTGTCAAGAGATTTAATTGCTTTGTTTTCTCAGATTGACATTGTAACAAATGGGTATTTGGTAGATCTTCCCTTCTGGCAGTTTTCAGACAAATAAATTAGAAGAGAAATGGTACCAACTGAAGTCTCATCATCTCTGCCCATCTCACATTTACTTGAAAAACTTAATAAGGAGAGACAATTTATGCAATAAATAGCTGTAAGGAAAGTATGTGCAATATTAAATATTGTCATCTCTAGGACTTTACATCCTGTGAATAGCCCTACCAAGAAAATCACTCTCAGATAATAATCAGAGAGTATTTGGTACAGGGAACTAATTACACAGATAAGGAAAGAACTGGGACACACAACAGAAAATCTGTAGGGTGACTCAGAGATTAAGAAGCAGAAAACCACTATTGCCCCCAGGTCTGAGTGAGAAGGCGGAGAGGTAGTACCACCAGAGCTCAGGGATCAGAATCAGCTTGGGGAAGGTAGAACCAAGGAAGGAGATGGAGATTTGGAAAAACAGCTATTGTCGAAGACTCCACTTCTGATAGAGAGGGAGACACATACCCTGGATTCTTCCTTCCTTTCTTTCACTGTCTACTGCCTTGCCAGTGCCTGCTACTGATTCTGAAGCTGAAACTCCAATATTTTGGCCACCTGATGCAAAGAACTAACTCATTTGAAAAGACCCTGATTCTGTGAAAGATTGAAGGTGGAGGAGAAGGGGACAACAGAGGATGAGGTAGTTGGATGGCATCACTGACTCAGTGGACATGAGTTTGGGTAAACTCCAGGAGTTGGTGATGGACAGGGAGGCCTGGGTGATGGACAGGGAGGCCAGAAGGAAAACTGCTGGCATGGAGCCTGAGAAATACAGCCTGCAGTAATTATGTTTTCTGTGATACCCAGCAGGACACACAAATTTTCAGAAATGAATCTGATGGCAAAATTCTCCAGGATTATGATTACTTAAGGGATGTGATGGCATTTGTGTATTAAACTTTTAAGATCAGACCATAGGTTGCTACTTTTCAAGTAATTATATTTAGAGTGGGTCAGTAAACACTATATAACTTGAAAATTGTCTCTATATCTTGTTGGTTTATCTATCATAGTTGTTGCTTTCCAGTCTTACTCATATTTGGGATTTCTTGATAAATTTAATTTGGGTCCAAACATTTCCTTATCCTTCATACCAAAAATACCATTACTTAGAAAGTAATCCTTTCAGTTTCATCAATTATTTGCCATTATATTCTTAGACAAAAATCAATCCATTTGGTTAATCTTTTCTCCTCAGGCCACTGGGACCACTGCTTATGGGTTAGCTATCCTCCATGATACAATTAGTTATGGTCAGAAACAAAATGTCCCAAATTTAGAGAAAACTACTAATACAAACTAGGTTTTATAGTAGTTTTGGTGGGTCATTGAAAGAGTGAGTTGTGATAGTGGTTAGTGTGTTTTTAACAAAAAAGATTTCCCCTCAGCCCTAGCATATTTAAAGTTGTTATGAAAGAAACAGAAATAAATTTTATTTCTAAAATTTTAACGTCATATATTTTAGTTATGAAGAATATCTCTAATTTTGCAATTGAAGAAAGGGAGGGTCAAAGAAGTTAAGTGACATTAGCCCTATTGTATAATTAGTTACTGACTAATATCTAAGATCTCTATTTCTTGTAGCATACTAAGCTGTTTCCAATTCCTTATTCATATGCAACTGAATGATAATTGCAATTTTTTTTTTTTTTTTTTTGGCCTGTGAATGAGCAGTCCCAATACTAAGACTATTTAATGTAATTCTGCAGATTGTGAATGACTCGAGCTTTGGGAAAGGCATTAATGGATAGGCTTGAAACTTCTGAACAGCTTGCAACCAGTTTGCCTTTTAAGATACTTATACCAACAAAATGTGTTTCTTGCCAAAGGCTTTGATTTCTTTCTAGATAATAGAATATGAAAGTAAAGACAGAATATTTGGCTACAGCCAAATACCAGTTACTTTCTTTACCTAAGACACAATGCATAACCCAGATTCTGAGTTACAGTCATACCAAAAATACCTCTACTTATAAAGTAGTTCACATATTTCAAGGAATGAAAAAACTGATATAGAGATGATAAGAACTATTTTTTTTTTAAATAAGATCTTTGGATTTCAGAAAGTAATTAAATATGATGGTAAGCAAGGACAGCTTGATCAAAGCTGTTGATGGTGACCTGGTAAAAGTGAAAAGCAGTGAAAAAAGAAAATTTTCTGTCTTTCCCCACCATTTCAAACAATACCCAAGAGACTACATGTTAAAATTTGTGAATTTGAGGTATTTGTTACATAGGGATTCAGGTGACACCTGAAGTTGACATTTAGTAAAAAAGCAGGACTTTTTAATGACCTACATTACACAGAAAGGAGGAGATGAAAGGAAAATATTATATTTAATGAACCAAATGAAAAAAAGGAAGGGGGTGCAAAGAGAATGGAAAGGAAAGAAGATAGTGATGTGGACAAGTGTAACTTGGACATGCTGTGGTGCAGTTGACTTCACCCCTTCTTTTGCATTTATAAATCATTTGCAAGGCAATTATTGTGGAAGCAAATGTATATGAAATTGGTACATTATTTGGCACTTAGCATCATACTTCCTACTTAAATGTATGATAGAGCATTTAGAAACAGTTTGTTCTTGATTATCTTGGAGAATGAAAAAGAGAAATAAAAGCTGAAAGAATGTTATTGTTGATATATTTCAAAAGAAAATAGTAACTACTTATCTCAGATTTGTTTCTATTGATTATTATTTATAATGTTATGTTAAAATACCATGAAGTAGCAGACATTTCCCATGGAGAAAAAGGAAGAAAAATCATGTTATGATACTAGGTACCAGCTGTCTATGACAAGACCTTTTTTTCCTAAGTGAGTATGATGCAAGTTAAACATTTCAAAGGTTCTATACCTATGCTTAGGAGTGGGATGGGTACACTGTAGCCAGAGAAGCTAAATTATAATTTTACTTGATTTAGGAATTCTGAATGTGAGGTACTAAGAAATCTCCCAAATGCAGACTAAAAAATGGGCCATTAGAGAGATTTGTATCTCTCAGATAAATTTAGAACATAACCCAAATATCTAAGATGTTCAATAAAAAATATTTTAAGTGATCTCTTCACTATAACTGCTGGCTAATTTTGTTTTCAGGATTTTCCCCAGGTTTCTTTGTTTGTTTGTTTTCTTTCTGAGCATTGTGGAAGGAGCCAAAGTTCAGAACAAAAGAATACAAGTCATTCATCCAATTGTTAATAAAAAATAACTTCCTCTTTTTGAGATAATATCTTCAGACTTGAGTTTGCTCTTTATAGGTTACTAATTAATTAAAAATTAACCAATTATAATTGTTTATTAATAAAGTAAAAACAAATTTAAAAGATTGATGATTGGCTTAATTTAATAAATAATAATGGTAAAATAATCTGTTGTTCATTATAGTTACATCCTTGCCAGTCAAACCTGGGTCTCCTGCATTGCAGGCAGGTTCTTTATTGTCTGAGCCACTGGGGAAGCCCCAATAGTTACATCCTTGCCACTATTTAAACATACTTCATAATTATCTTTACAAATGAATGAATCAGTAGCACGGGAATTCACTCACATTTAACTCAGCTGTACTGCATTCCCAGGTTTGATTATATTGTTTCTGTACTCATTTGACTGTTATCTGTGTTATCCTCCTCTTCCTTCTCCTTTTTCTCTTATTCTTTCTCCTCTTTCTCTCGCCTCCTCTCCCCTTCCTCCCTCAGACTTGTTTTAGATTTTGATGGCTCTGCACATATAAATTATCCCATTGCAAACATTGATCAATGGTTCAAACTCTTTCTGATAGTAGATCTTGACACTCAGTAGGATTAAGACAAAAAGAAAAATAATGTTATTATGAAATATTATTGTTACTAAATCAATTTCCTTTGTTGTTTTGATTGATGTAGTCTACAATTCAAATCCAAACTTTTAGATGCATTTTTGAATCAGAAAGTAAAATTTACTGCTGTGTGAACAATCCATCTACAGATACTTTTAAAACATATCAAGAGTTAATCATTGCAAATGTAAGATATTTTAATTTTTTATAATTATTTATCAATGTTTTTAAAATGAGTCTGCATTTAAAAACTTTGAAAGCTTAATTGAAAACAACACAAAAGTTTATATTTTCATTGTCTCAGGTTTAAGGAATAAACAAGATGTTTTCATGATTAAAAGGGTTAAGAATACTGCTTCAGGCTTGAATAGATTTGAAGTTTATGGTGCTTTATTTTTCCCTGTAAATTATCAAATTCTCCTTTTCAAATGGACCATGGTTCTTGCCCTTTTAAATTTATGATGGATGCTGCACAATTAACATTATCATGACAACTGAAATGTGAAAGCAATAGGCCTACAAAAAGTAATTGCAATAAAATAATCCTAGCATTTTTCAAGTGCAAGAGTGGAAAATATTCTAACTCAGCAACTGATCTTTTATTTCTTTTTAATCTTTATTTAACATATAAATTTGTTTTTACTATTAAACAGATTTCTGTTTTCTTATTTAATGTCCATACAATTCTATTATTCTGGATAAATTTTTGTTTTACTTGCTTTATGAGAATGTTAGAATAGCTTCATGAAAAATAAATTCAGCAAATATTAGTTGGTTTACTTATTTGACTTTTTATTAGTCACCTTAATTCATTACTGTTTTTACTTTTAAAAACCAATATTTTATTAGAATACCAAATGAGTTAGTTATATGTAAGCTTTAGCATTATTCACTTTCATTCTATATGCTTTTCTGAATTCTCATAGACTTTATTAAATGTCCCATATTCATGAGTGCATATTACTGTAATTATTTTGTTTAGTATCTTTATCTTGTAGTGCATAGTAGGATTTTGTGTTTCAGCTTTACTTTCCTTAAGTAATCGTTGGCATTTTATGCTTTCCCTTTAAAGTCTAATTCATATTACCAGTGAGAATTTGAAGAGAATTGAATGATCCCAGAATTTTTCCCCCACTTTTTAATAAAGGTGATAATAAATGTGGTCTTCCTAGGTAGTTCAGTGGTAAAGAATTCACCTGCCAGTGCAGGAGATGCAGGTTGGATCCCTGGGTGGAGAAGATTCCCTAGAGAAGGAAATGGCAACCTATGCCAGTAATCTTGCCTGGGAAATCCCATGAACAGAGAGGCCTGGCAGGCTATGGTCCATGAGGTCAAAAAGAGTCAGACATGACTTAGCAACTAAACAACAACAATATTGTATGTGCTATAATTTTAACAGTTTATGTATGTTTATATTTCTGAACAAAGATTCTAGATTCTAATTTCGTGAAAAGTTCGATATTTAGTTTCTAAGATTAGATTTGATGATATAAGATAATTTCCATCTATATTCAGTAAAATCATATACTGTAAGTGAGTAAAAAGGAATAGGAAGCATGCTTTGGAAATCAGCAATAGTGAAAGTCAACAAGGAAAAATCTCTAAGCTTGGAGTTATGCCTTTATTTACGGAGCTAATTTGAAAAAATATTCTAACCCTGTATAATTTATATGATTGTGATGATGATTTTAAATAATTTTTAAAAGAATTTTGTTCAATGCACTATAAATTTATATTATTATTATAAAACAGCATAAAAAAGTAAGGTAAGCTAGAAATAAGTACAGCAAAATATATCTAAGAAAGGAAATTACTATGAGAACACACAAGAAAAAAATGAGTCATTGATGAGAACTAATGGCAACTGGTCCCATCACTTCATGGGAAATAGATGGAAAAACAGTGGAAACAGTGTCAGACTTTATATTTTTGGGCTCCAAAATCACTGCAGATGCTGATTGCAGCCATGAAATTAAAAGACGCTTACTCCTTGGAAGGAAAGTTATGACCAACCTTGATAGTATATTAAAAAGCAGAGACATTACTTTGCCAACCAAGGTCCGTCTAGTCAAGGCAATGGTTTTTCCCGTGGTCATGTATGGATGTGAGAGTTGGACTGTGAAGAAAGCTGATCGCCGAAGAAGCGATGCTTTTGAACTGTGGTGCTGGAGAAGACTCTTGAGAGTCCCTTGGACTGCAAGGAGATCCAACCAGTCCATTCTAGAGGAGATCAATCCTGGATGTTCATTGGAGGGACTGATGCTAAAGCTGAAGCTGCAATACTTTGGCCACCTCATGCGACGAGTTGACTCACTGGAAAAGACTCTGTTGCTGGGAAAGGTTGGGGGCGGGAGGAGAAGGGGACGACAGAGAATGAGATGGCTGGATGGCATCACCGACTCTGTGGACATGAGTTTGAGTGAACTCCGGGAGTTGGTGATGGACAGGGAGGCCTGGCGTGCTGTGATTCATGGGGTCGTGGAGAGTCGGACACGACTGAGCGAATGAACTGAACTGAACTGAACTGAAGAGGTATCTAGATACTATCAGAATACAAAATCAAAATAATGATGAATATGGATCATTTTTAACACAAATATATTTATAAATTAAGAAATCTTTTTTTCTCCCATTAAATAAATAACAGCCCAAATAAACTGATATTTGAAAAAACATTATGCTAGAGAGATTTTACTGCTTTGACAGGAAAGCCTTCTTTCTCATAACCAGTATAAAGGCAAATTTCTGAAAATGTTAGTGAAGGAAGTTAACATGAACTTTACCTTTCTATATCTGTCAATGACAGCCAAGATATGAATGTCCTCACGGTAAAATTTAGCCACTCTTCCAAATTTTTCTTAAGAGTACCATATATTAATTGCAACCGCTACAATTTCACCTATATCTGAAGATAGAATTCACAAGGATTTTATCTTTTTTTAATGTAGACAAATGTCCAGATTTTAGGCCCTGTTGAAAAACAAATCTGCTTGCTACTCTATATAGCAAGGAAATGGCAACCCACTCCAGTGTTCTTGCCTGGAGAATCCCAGGGACGGGGGAGCCTGGTGGGCTGCCGTCTATGGGGTCGCACAGAGTCGGACACGACTGAAGCGACTTAGCAGCAGCAGCAGCAGGCTCATAAATATTTCTAGACTATACCATTTTTGATGTTCTGTTTTAGGAGTTTCTAATCAAAGCACACTATATTCTTATGTCTTAACATGTATTTCTAAATTTAATAAAGGGAGAATCTAAATTTCCAAGAAAAAAAAAAACATGGGATTAATTGACAAAATAGAAATTTTAAAAGAGTATCCAGTTGACAGCACCAGCATAACCACACAGGCTGTATTAAGGCAATTTTTCTGCACTAATAAGTAGCTACGTTTTCATGGGTAGAATATCTTTTATAAGCTTTGGGACCTATGGGTGAGTAGTAATACTGATTAATTTACCAGTTCTCATTCTCTGCATGTTGCTAGAAATGTCTTTCTTTTTCTCCATTCCAGTAAACACTTAATATTAAGAATTACAGTGTTTTATTGTCAAAATGAGGGGAAACTGGCCTTGGGCCTTATTTGTAAATCTATATTCAAGTACATCATCAATCAAACCTTACTGGAATGCCAGTGTGCAGCTGGGTATTACAGATGTTCAGTAGAGTCACTCATCTTCTTTCCACAAAAACAGATCTAGGAAAAAAATTTAAAATAAAAGAAAACATCAGAAGAAATTAATTTTATATTAGGATTACTTATCTACCAACTAAATATTCTTCTTGTTGAATTTGTTAGGAGCCTGTACTATTTACAATTTCACTATTATTTGTACACATTAGAAGCATATACAGAGTTTTGTTTCTTTACATGTTTCCATTTCATTACTTTTTCATTTATTCTAGATATTCACATGACTAACCATGGGAGAGCTATTACTTTGAAACAACTCTATAATAAAACAACATTGCCTTTTACTACTTTGTTGAATGATTTTTGCTTGAATGGGTTAGAATATTTAGAGCACTGGTTTTTATGTATTGGATTGACATTAAGTGACACTAAAATTATATCCTTGAGGTCTTATGTTCATTCAAGTGAGTTAAAGTTCGTATTCTTAAAATGAAGGAAATGTAGATATGCATAATATTCTCTGAAGTTTACTTGAAAATAGTTTACTTTAGGTAACACCTACATTCTTTTGGTTTATTCTATGTTTTCCCATTAATTAACATATGTAAGTATTTTTATAATGTCACCTTTAGGTTCAGGAAAGAATGGTAAATCTTTTCACTAAAAAAGGACTACATTTTGTGCATTAGGTGAACTATATTATAGTTTAAATTTGCCTAAAAGTCTTATATAAATATTATATAGGATACAGCAGAACTGACTAAGAGTATATATACTCTTATGCGTACAAATATGAAAATGAACACATATGGTAAAATATTTGTTATTAATTTAACTATTAGAAAATCACATATAGACACATTTGTTCTAAAAGAGATTATTTTCCTGATTAAAAGGAGAAAAGACACACACACACACCATGGTATTCTAAGAATAAATTTGATGGTAAAATATTTCACAAAAATAATTATTTTAACTTTTACTATTTCTTGTCACCAGCACAGTTCATAAGTTGACCAAGGATCAAATTACTTCTTAATAGCCAGACAAATTATGCATATATCTTTTAGAAGCTGATGACTTGAATTGAGAAAAAAGGAAAGCATCATTTTAATTGTGTTTTTAAATTTAATGCCCTTCACTATGAATGTTTTTTAAACTTAGAGACCAGAGAATTTTTTATAGAGAATACAAATAAAATAAATTTGTATATTACTTTGCTTAAAAGAAGTGACTATTCAGACAAGGTCTTTGACCCACTTGGGTCTTATACCCAAATTTCACTCATACTTTTTTTTTTTAATTTTTTGTTTCAGTGAAACAACACTGCTGGCAAGTTCTGTGTTTAATTTCCTAATGTGTACAAAACCCTGCTATTTGAGTGGCAAATTCACCACCCAGAAGCTGGCTCCAGACATGTCAGATATATTGGCACAAGCAGGGCTCAGGTGCTGTTGGAAGTCCCTGCCAGCAGGTCAAAGCCAGCTCAGAGCTGGAATCAGAGCCAGGAATCACACTGGGGTCACCAGACACTGTGAGCAATCATAGCAACAGAATCAGATTTCATACAAGCAGTCATAGTCAAAAGCCTGTCATTGGCATGCTTGGTAGATAAATGGGTAGACTGTGGTGAGACACATAAAGCAAGTAACCAACCAATGTTGATATTTTTGTCCTTTTCGTATATTTTACATAAATACTAGCCAATCACAGAAGATGAAATGTGGAATCCTAAGAGTCTGTGAACTGCTTACAATTGATAAGATGATACACAATCGAAAAAATTGCTCCCAGATTAAAAAAATCTAGAGATATTTTTATAATACCACAGCTTACTTCTAATTTTCTGTGCACTCTGATTTTACACTTTAAATTGCTATATTTAAATTTTGTTTCTTTCCTTTCTTGGTACTTTAAAACTTGGTAATTTAAAATTTCACTCACAGGTATTCTGTTATTGCATGTATTCTAAAGGTAGAATAAATAATTACCATTTCAGTCATGTAATTGACCTCTTTTCATTATAGTTTTTGATTTTAGAAAATTCTAAAAATATGCTCCCTTAAATTATGCTTTCTTTTAGATTGAGTAATTAAACTACCTTAAACAGTTAAAAGGGAATTTCAGACCTTCAAGCCAGTTTATAATTGTACTAGTACATTAATCAGTTCAGTTCAGTTCAGTTCAGTCGCTCAGTTGTGTCCGACTATTTGCGACCCCATGAATCACAGGATGCCAGGCCATCCTGTCCATCACCAACTCCTGGAGTTCACTCAAACTCATGTCCACAGAGTCGGTGATGCCATCCAGCCATCTCATTCTCTGTCGTCCCTGTCTCCTCCCACCCCCAACCCCTCCTAGAATCAGACTCTTTTCCTGTGAGTCAACTCGTCGCATGAGGTGGCCAAAGTTTCAGTTTCAGCTTTAGCATCAGTCCTTCCAATGAACACCCAGGATTGATCTCCTCTAGAATGGACTGGTTGGATCTCCTTGCAGTCCAAGGGACTCTCAAGAGTCTTCTCCAGAACCACAGTTCAAAAGCATCAATTCTTCGGCACTCAGCTTTCTTCACAGTCCAACTCTCACATCCATACATGACCATGGGAAAAACCATAGCCTTGACTAGACGGACCTTGGTTGGCAAAGTAATGTCTCTGCTTTTTAATATGCTAACAGACCTAAAGAAGCAGAAGACCTAACAGAAGCAGAAGATATTAAGAAGAGGTGGCAAGAATACACAGAAGAACTGTACAAAAAAGATCTTCACGACAAAGATAATCACGATGGCGTGATAACTCACCTAGAGCCAGACATCTTGGAATGTGAAGTCAAGTGGGCCTTAGAGAGCTCACTACGAACAAAGCTAGTGGAGGTGATGGAATTCCAATTGAGCTATTTCAAATCCTGAAAGATGATGCTGTGAAAGTGCTGCACTCAATATGCCAGCAAATTTGGAAAACTCAGCAGTGGCCACAGGACTGGAAAAGGTCAGTCTTCATTCCAATCCCAAAGAAAGGCAATGCCAAAGAATGCTCAAACTGCCACAAAATTGCACTTATCTCACACGCTAGTAAAGTCATGCTCAAAATTCTCCAGGCCAGGCTTTAGCAATATGTGAACCGTGAACTCCCAGATGTTCAAGCAGGTTTTAGAAAAGGCAGAGGCACCAGAGAAAAAATTGCCAACATCCGCTGGATCATGGAGAAAGCAAGAGAGTTCCAGAAAAACATCTATTTCTGCTTCATTGACTATGCCAAAGCCTTTGACTGTGTGGATCACAATAAACTGTGGAAAATTCTGAGAGAGATGGGAATACCAGACCATCTGACCTGCTTCTTGAGAAACCTGTATGTAGGTCAGGAAGCAACAGTTATAACTGGACACGGAACAACAGACTGGTTCCAAATAGGAAAAGGAGTATGTCAAGGCTGTATATTGTCACCCTGCTTATTTAACTTATATGAAGAGTACATCATGAGGAATGCTGGGCTGGAAGAAGCACAAGCTGGAATCAAGACTGCCAGGAGAAATATCAATAACCTCAGATATGCAGATGACACCACCCTTATGCCAGAAAGTGAAGAGGAACTAAAGAGCCTCTCGATGAAGGTGAAAGAGGAGAATGAAAAAGATGACTTAAAAATCAACATTCAAGGAACTAAGATCATGGCGACTGGTCCCATCATTTCATGGCAAATAGATGGGGGAAAAATGGTAACTGTGGCAGAATTTATTTTTTGGGGCTCCAAAATCACTGCAGACTGTGACTTCAGCTTGGAAGAAAAGCTATGGCAAACCTAGACAGTATATTGAAAAGCAGATACATTAATATAGCTGGTCCCTATAATCATAGCCATGGTTTTTCCAGTGAAATGAAGTGAAATGAAAGCTGCTCAGTCATGTCCGACTCTTTGCGACCCCATGGACTATACAGGACACGGAATTCTCCAGGCCAGTATACTGGAGTGAGTAGCCTTTCCCTTCTGCAGGGGATCTTCCCAACCCAGGGAACGAACCCAGGTCTCCTGCATTGAGGGCGGATTCTTGACCTACTGAGACACAAGGGAAGCCCAAGAATACTGGAGTGGGTAGCCTACCCCTGCTCCAGGGGATCTTCCCAACCCAGGAATTGAACTGGTATCTCATGCATTGCAGACGGATTCTTTACCAACTGAGCTATCAAGGAAGCCAGTAGTCATGTATGGGTGTGAGAATTGGACCATAAAGAAAGCTGAACACCGAAGAATTGACACTTTTGAACTGAGTGACTGAACAACAACAAACCACAATCACCTGGGTTACGTATTAGAATGAAGATTCCTTGAGTGCCTCCAGACATAAAGCATTAAATCTCTAAGGATGGTACTTAGGAATTTCCTTTATAAAACATACGTCCTTGAGGATTTTTACATACATTAATATTACGTGTCAGTTTGCTGCTGCTGCTGCTATCACTTCAGTCATGTCCGACTCTGTGTGACCCCATAGACGGAAGCCCACCAGGCTCCCCCGTCCCTGGGATTCTCCAGGCAAGAACACTGGAGTGGGTTGCCATTTCCTTCTCCAATGTGTGAAAGTGAAAAGTGAAAGTGAAGTCGCTCAGTCGTGTCCGACCCTTAGCGACCCCACGGACTGCAGCCTACCAGGCTCCTCCATCCATGGGATTTTCTAGGCAAGAGTACTGGAGTGGCTTGCCATTGCCTTCTCCGACATGTGAGTTTATTTACATTTATTAATATTTATATTTCAGTAAACCAAATAATTACAGAGAAACCACCAACACTGACCAATAGGCCACAGAATCTAAAATTAAGATGGGAGAAAATGCAGATCAAGAATTCCTGGCATCAGTATTTATCTTGCATTTTTAGCTAGCTCAGAAATCCTTGGTGAAGAGATTTCCAGAAATTAAACAGTCAGAAAGTAGTCACTGTAATCATTATTTTCAGGAGGACTGCATAGAAATAATTTAGTGGATAGTTTTATCTCCTTTATGTTCTGAATTTTCAGATTTTTCTCATTTTTATAAATATACATATATCATTTTGAATGCATACAAATTTATATAAATATTATATTAGTATTTATATATTAAATGTAAGACAATAAAATAACTACCAAACTAGTCTACTTTGCAATACTCTATTCAGTAAGAATAAAAATTTCAAATAGTGTTTACAAAAATACTTTTGTTAAAACTCTTACAGTATACTAGGAAGGTTTCTCAAATTATTATTGATCTGTCTTTCCTCTGCAGATTCAGTCATTTACAGATTGAACCACTGTAGGTAAACCATTGGATTCCAAAGGGACGCCATTGTAAATTTCTTTAACCCTTGTTTAGTACTTCAAGGCAAAATTATAAAAGTGCTTATTTAATAATCAGAACAAGATTCATTAAATAAAAATGGAATAAATTTTACCTAGCATTGTGAGTCAGGGCAATATGCAATATAGAAAAATTCCATTTTGCTTTTTTTCGCTCTCTAATCTGATATCTATAAAAACGCATACTTCAGTAGAATGGTTTTTATCATTTACTGTAGTTAATGAGCCCACTAAATTCTCTAATATTAATTAACATTGTGCATTTAGAAAACAAAACTGCAGTACATAAAATTTACTAAAGAATACATTGTGCCTCAGGCATGTTGTTATACTATCTTTACTATTGCCAAAATATTGATATTTGTCTTTATGCCACAGGGAGTAATTGTGTTTAACTTTTAGTTCATTTAAGAATCAAAAACTCTCTCTCAAATCTTGAGAGATTTGCTTTATCATTTTATTTGTTATTTATCAAGTTATTTGCTTTATCATTTTCCTTTTCTTTATTTCATATTGGGTAAACAATGAAGGTGATTTCCCTTAAATTGTTTATTTTGTATACATTATAAATCTTATAGAATATGCTGTGTTTTATAGAATCTAATTAAATGCATTTCTTGGAGAAGCCACTCCCTCTTTAGGAGTGGGCTTAATTTACTGATACTTAAAATCTATATAACTTGAGAGATAATTATAAATATAAATAATAACATCTGAATGAAAAAATCATTAAATCCTTTCATTTATATTACATTATTTAATTAAGCACTAATGGGTTAACCATTGAATTTATTAGGAAAAAAAGTATATGCTTTTGATTTCTTTGTCTGGTTCTAACTGTTGCATCTTGTCTTGCATATGTGTTTTGCAGGAGGCAGATAAGGTGGTCTGCTATTCCCATCTCTTTAAGAATTTTCCAGTTTGTAGTGATCCACACAGTAAAAAGCTTTAGCATAGTAAATGAAGCAGAAGTAGATGTTTTCCTGGAATTCTCTTGCTTTTTCTATGATCCAACGGATGTTGGCAAATTTGATCTCTGAGGAATTTAAAGTCTAATAAAATTTACTAAATTTATAATTGGCCAGTGATGCAAGATACAAAGTTTTTGTGTAAATCAAGATAACGTATGAAAAGCTCTTTAGACATGACTGAAAATATATAGCTTTTTGCCTTTGTTAATATTAGATGCACCTCTATTTTTCTTTAGACAGGATGGGAAAGACTAAGGCTATCTACAAATGGAGTTTTTTAAAGTTTAGAATTCAATCTATTTCAATGATGTGGATGAAACTTTTTAAATTACATGATTAAAAAGTAATTCAGTATGAAAAATTAAAACTATTAGCAAGAAGAAAATGTAAATCTCCTGCTCAAATTGCTACATTTATATTCTGAATGAGTTTTATCCATTTTTATCCATGTAGTTTCATGGAAAGCATATGTTATAACCATGAAATGGACTTATTAAACCCTTGGATTAGAGTAAATCACACATCTTGCATACAGCCATCAAGAGGTAACCATAGAAAAAAATAATTTGTAGAACACGATATTGTAGAATAACTCCAATTGCCCTACACTGCCTCCAAAAATAAATGTGCAGAGAAACTGTTGGAAGTTATGACAGAAAAAAAATATATTCAGCTTCTCATGGGTAAAGAATGTATTTGAAAGTTCTAAAAAGAACAACTATAGCAGTTCTTTTTATGATTTCTTGAGTGGTGTTTTTGAACTTCTATTGTCATCTGGGTTTATATGCTATAATAGCTATATAAGTTGCCTTTAAATTATGAAACATATATGTTTGAACAGCAATATCTAAGGGGAGAAAAGCAGACTTTTATGATTTTGCCAAGGTTGCTTTATTGTCATCTTCATTTTGAGAACATTAAATAAAATTATTGCCCTTATGTGCTCAAATTTATTTACATGTCCTCATAATAAATGATGGAAAAGGAAATGGCAACCCACGTCTGTGGAATCCCAGGGACAGAGGAGAAGCCTGTTGGGCTGATGTCTATGAGTTGCACAGAGTCGGACCTGACTGAAGGATTTAGCAGCAGCAGCAGCATAAAAAATGATATGATGGTCGTCAAAAGATCTTTGCTAGACCAACAAAATGTGTGTGAAGTTCTTAGTTCAATGTTCCTATGAAACCATGACCTTTGAATTTGATTGGTTTAACCCTCTTCTAAAGGTTTAGTCTCATTTCAACCTCTTGGATTAATCAAATTTCTAACTAAGGGAGTTTTAGGAACCTTAGGTAAGTAAATCAGTTTTCAAACAAAACTTGCAGTGTACCTATCTGACATTTACTTAATAAAAACTTCAACCATTAGTTTATTTCTTATGATATGTAATTTCAGCTAGCTGGTAGTACTTGCCTCATCTTTCTCCACCTCCAAAACTCCCCTAGTAGACAAGCAGATTGAAAAGGAGAAAAATAAAACTAACTTGATTTTCAGATGACATGATCATGTAATAGAAAATCCTAAGGAATCCACTGAAAAATTATTAAAACTAAAAATAGTTCAGCAACAAACTGGTGGGGTACAAGATCAATATATAAAAATAAACTATATTTTTTAATACTAGTAAACCTAAACTGAAATTAAGAAGACAATTCCATATACAATGGCATCAGTGAGAATAAAAATACTTTGAGGTAAATTTAACAAAAGTTAAACTCCAAAAAGTATAATACATTACTGAAGGAAATTAAGGATGATAGTCCTGGGTGTTCATTGAAAGGACTGATGGCTAAAGCTGAAGCTCCAATATTTTGGCCACCTCATGCAAAGCGTTGACTCACTGGAAAAGACTCTGATGCTGGGAGGGATTGGGGGCAGGCGAGAAGGGGACAACAGAGAATGAGATGGCTGGATGGCATCACCGACTTGATGGAGGTGGGTTTGAGCGATCGGGAGTTGGTGATGGACAGGGAGGCCTGGCGTGCTGTGGTTCATGGCGTCGCAGAGTTGGACATGACTGAGCAACTGAACTGAACTGAACTGAAGAGAAAGATATTCCATGTTCATGAATGGTAATACTCTATACAAATCCCAGCTTGTCTTTTTGAAAGAAATCATAAAGGTGGTTTTACAATACATATGGAAATTCAAGAGATTCAGGAAAGCAAAATATAACTTATTATGAAGCTACAATAATCAAGATGGTGTGGAAGTAGCATAAAAATAGGCATATACAATAAAGTAGAATTTATAATGTATATATGACACATTTAAAGTAAATTGATTTTTGACAAGATTATCAAGACAATAAAAATAAGAAAAGAATCTTTTCAAAAATTAGTGTCAGTTCAACTGATTATGCATATATGCAACAGAAAAAACGTGGACCCTTTCCTTATATTATACACAAAAATGAACTCAAAATGGATCACAGACTTAAATGAAAGAGCTAAAAACAAAACTCTTGGAAGAAAATATAGGAATAAATCCTTGTGGCCCAAAGTTAGTAAAAATCTTATTAGATCAAGATAGCCAAATAACATATGACAAAAGATAAAAATACATAAATTATACATTGGACATCATAAAAATTAAACATTTTGTGTTTTAAAAGACACTATCAAGAAAAGTCAACCTACAGAAGAGAAAACATTTGTCAATCATATATCTGATAAGAAACTTGAATCTAGATGTGTGTATATATGTATTATTTGTATATATGAGAGAGAGAGAGAACTTTTATAATTCAGTAATAAAGAGACAAACTTCCTAATTAAAAATGAGGAAAGGAGATGAATAAAAAATTTCCCCAAGGAAGACATATAAAGGAAAATAAGTACATGAATAGATACTCAGCATCATTAGTTGCCAGAAAAATGCCAAACAAAACCACAATGAGATACTACTTCACGTGTTCGAAGACAGCTATGATCAAAAGGATAGGTAATGAAAAGTATAGGCTTATGTAAAAGTTGGAGCCCTCATCTATTGCTGATGGCAATGTAAAATAGTGCAATCATTTTGAAAAGTGTTTGGCAACTTCAATAGCTTAAACGTAGAGTTATCATATGACTCAAAAAATCTACTCCTAGGCATATACCCAAGAGAAATCAAACTATACATCCACACAAACACTTGTACACTAATGTTCACAGCAGAATTATTCCTAATAACCAAGTGGTGGAGATAACCCAAATATTCATCACTTTAATTAGGAATGAAAATGTTTCTACCAGATTTGTAAGGTTTTTGTTTTACAAATCAATTGCAGTAGAGGCTACCCCCAATTTAAACATCCACCATTGAGTATTTTTTTGACAAATGCTTATGGTATAGGATAAAACATAGGGTTTATGGCTTACAAAAATTATTAGACAATAGAGTACATAATATGGTGCTGGGGATAAAATATATTTAAATATCAAATTTTAAGGTCTTCTGAATGCCCCTGCAATATTTTTTGTTTGGAAAAAATTGAAGGATTTTCCTGAGGCATTTGCAACAAGCATAGAAAATTGGACCAAATTTGCATTTTTTCCTAGACCTATAATTGGTCTCTGGCCACTAAAAGAAATTTTATAAGCAAATCATCTTTAGATACAAATATAGTTAAGGAGAAAATAGTGTTTCCTTGAAACTACTAAAGATGATTTATCTGACATTTATCTGAAGACTGGGCAAAGATTTTAGTTTAATCCACGGGTCTAACTTTGGACCTTTTAATGTCAATTTTTTTTCCATAAATAAAAAAATTGCAAAATCTTTTGTATTTGTTCTCAATATGCATCAAGAGGATGGTGAACTGGACAAAAATCAAGCTATTAGGAAATAAAAAGAAATATTGTGAGGTTAAAAAATTACTTTCACAAGAAAAACATGATCAAAAAAATGTATATGCAGTGAAAGAACATTGGATACTTTGTAAATGTAATAAATACAATAAAAGGCAAATTGAATTTTTGCTAAGAAATCAGAGGAAAAAGATGGACGTAATATTGAAAAGTTAAAAGATGAAGGAGAAGACTAGATGAACTAATTAAGCTATAAATCAAGAAGAAGCAAATGGAGACTAGTCAATAATGAAAAAAAGAAAGGACTCTTTAGGAAACTCTAAGATGTACATATGGACACAAGGAAAATAAAATAAAGCAGTACTGAGACATAGCTTGATGTCTAAGGCTGTTAAGATTTTTTAAGGTTAAGAATAAAAAGAAACATGAAAAGAGATTCTAGACTGTCAATATTTGCCTGAAAAATAAATGATGCTAATCTAAAATAAATGATGCTAATCTAAAATTTTTATTCACTACTAGTTTCCAGAAGACAGTGATCAGTATATACTGTGGTTTCTTGAAAAATTATTTGGATCAGCTTGAATAGCATTTCTTTGCCAAAGGAAAAAAAGACACATATTTTCAGCAACATAAGAGCTTAGAAATAGAAATAGAAACTAATAAAGTCAATGCATACCAAAACTTGAAATATATTGTTAAAAAGAAAAACATATATAATAGATTTGTGAATTAGGTTTTCAGTTGGAAGTTGAAATAATAGATTTAAAAATATTAATGTAAATGAGAAATTTGAACTTTAAAGACTGTAGAATAGGAAAATATTAAACCCAAAGAAGGCAAGTATCCTCCCTCTAAGAAGATTAAACAGAAATTAATAAAGTAGATAATGAAATAAAATAAAAATTTGATATGGTTAATAAATGTCTTTCTAAAGAATAGACAGAGGGACTTCCCTGGCAGTTCAGTGGTTCAGACATCACACTTCCAATGCAGGGGATGTGGGTTTGATCCCTGGTCTGGGAACCAAGATCCTATGTGCTATGTGAAATGGGGAGGGCTCTCCCGCAAAATAGAAAAATAAATAAATATATAGAATCTTAGCAAGGAAAGCTACATAGAAAATAAAACAAAAATGATTAACTTAGCATTCAGTAAAAGAAAGAAGACTAACTACAGAGAAATAGGAAGAAGCAATTAGAAAATGCAGACATTTACAGATGGTAAATTATAATACTAATAAAAAACTGAAAAACTTTTCCTTCATATAGAATTAAGTATGAAAATGTTCTAAGAGGTATAAACCAAGTTAACAACAATTAAATAATACAAATACAGAAAAGTAGAAATTATATATACTGACATCAAAGAAATAACTTTAAAAAAATCTAGCATGTAATGTCATACTAATTTGAATTAAATATGAATTATGTGAAACATTTTCTGGGAAAATAAAGTTTAAAAGTGACCTAAGTTTAGCAATAAACGAGTAAGAAATTAAGTTTTATAATCAACGTTGAAAAAAAAGTTATCTTGTAAAATTTTAAAGATAGCCAAGAAAAATTATACCTCAAAGAAAATGAAAATCTCCTCAGTTAAGAAAAAAGGGACAAATGTTTTAATTCAGAATGCTTTGAAATTTCTCATACCATTTGATCATGATGAATTTACTAGTATGTTTTAATGTACCATTTGATGTAAACAAGTGAAATCTGGTAAAACATAAGAAACAACAGCTTTTTGGTAATTGGAGGAAAAGGTGACCCAGGACTCTGACTCTTGTGCAAAGAAAAAATGAGATAATTTTTACTATTGTCTTAGTTTTCTGAGAATAATTTTGGACAGTATAATGGGCTGGGGTTGAGAGAAACTCAAATAGGGCATAGCTGTCTAGTTGTGTTGCGAAATCAATGATTAGAGTTCAGGGACATTTTGGTAACTTTTGGTGCAGAATATCAAAAAAGGAGTCATAAGAAAGAAAGGGTTCCTGAAACCTACATATAATTCCCCTTGAATGAACAATAAGGGGTGCATTGCAGTAATTCTCCATTATTCGAAGAAAAAAAAAGAAAGAAAAACCACCAAAAGGCAATAAATTGAACAATTCCCAGATCATACACAGAGCTAAGAGACATTCAGGTCTCACCAACCAGAATGAAGAGACTATATGGAGAACAACTGAGGCTCATGCCAACCGTGTGAGTCAACCAAGTGAGTAATTACCTTAGAAATAGATCTTTTATCTCCAAACAAACCTTCAAATGACTGCATTTCTGGCCAAAATCTGATGGCAATCACAGGAGAGACAGCCTACCAGGCACCTCCATCCAAGGGATTTTCCAGGCAAGAGTACTGGAGTGGGTTGCTATTTCCTTCTACAAGCCACTAAACTTTAGAGTGGTTTGTTACATAACAATAGATAATTAAAACACCAAGATGAACTCAGTTACCTTCACCAATTAGTGTCCAACCTACAAAACCAGAAGCCAATGCTAAGCCCAGTGTGTATCATCCCCTTCAATCAACCAACCAGTTACCTGGGTGAGGGGGTGGTTATTTCACTGGATCCTGTCCATAGACTTTTTTGTCCTCCTAAGAAAATATAAAAATCTAAGTACAGATTTGGCTTTATTGCCAAAAGGATTTGTATAAGTCAACTTATACTTATTTTATCACCATGAAATCCCCACAATATGGTGTTTTGCCTGGGGATATAGTTCATGGCAAGAAGACTGGATATTGATTTCACATGCATAGAGAATAGTCTATCATCATTAATTATCTATCAGTTTAGTTCAGTTCAGTCGCTCAGTTGTGTCTGACTCTGCAACTCCACGAACAGCAGCACGCCATGCCTCCCTGTCCATCACCAACGCCTGGAGTTCACCCAAACTCATGTCCATTGAGTCGGTGATGCCATCCAGCCATCTCATCCTCTGACATTCCCTTCTCCTGCCCTCAATCTTTCCCAACATCCAGGTCTTTTCAAATGAGTCAGCTCTTCGCATCAGGTGGCCAAAGTATTGGAGTTTCAGCTTCAACATCAGTCCTTCTAATGAACAACCAGGACTGATCTCCTTTAGAACGGACTGGTTGGATCTCCGTGCAGTCCAAGGGACTCTCAAGAGTCTTCTCCAACACCACAGTTCAAAAGCATCAATTCTTCGGCGATCAGCTTTCTTTATAGTCCAACTCTCACATCCATACATGACTACTGGAAAAACCATAGCCTTGACTAGATGGACCTTTGTTGACAAGGTAATGTCTCTGCTTTTTAATATGCTGTCTAGGTTGGTCATAACTTTTCTTCCAAGGAGCAAGTGTCTTTTAATTTCATGGCAGTAGTCACCATCTGCAGTGATTTTGGAGCTCAAAAAAATAAAGTCATCCACTCTTTTCACTGTTTAGAATTCTTCATTTCATAGACCAGTGGAAACAGCCTGTTGAAGGATCATGTACGTTCCTGGCTAAGTGCTGACACACTGTGAGCCTGGGTACAAATTTATAGGATGCAGTATTTCCTTTAAATTCATAATCAATAAACTGTCATTTACCAATAAGTAGGTACAGAAGTTAGGAGAGATGGCAATGTTCTTACTATTATACTTAATAACTTACTAAAAAAAGAAGTTTGCTTCACCTTCTTACAACCTTGAAATGAATGGATTTAGAGTTCTACTGGCCAAGAGAGGACTATTTCAAAGTAAATGAAATAAAGTTTCCAATGAATTGGAAAAAAAATGTCTGACTCAAATTGGCTATCTAATAGATCTTCAGTTGTTTTTCCCTGATTAATGACATAAAATATTTTTTAAAAGTAAGATCACTTCTAAGATTTGATTATCAATTATACACATAATGCATCCCAGAAACATGAAAGTATTTTTTGCATAGAAAACATTTTCAAATGCCAGGTAAGGGATAAGTAATCAATCAGTAAAATAATTTGTCTCTAAAATTGGCATCATGGACTTTAATTAGGTTTCCTCTATTTTTATATCATAAATCCTAAGAATAATTTCTCATTTAGAAATTTATATAATGTGAATTCCTCTTGAATCTATTTGTATCATCTAATCTACTGGACAATTGCACTCATCTCACACGCTAGTAAAGTCATGCTCAAAATTCTCCAAGCCAGGCTTCAGCAGTATGTAAACCATGAACTCCCAGATGTTCAAGCAGGTTTTAGAAAAGGCAGAGGCACCAGAGATCAAATTGCCAACATCCGCTGGATCATGGAGAAAGCAAGAGAGTTTCAGAAAAACATCTATTTCTGCTTCATTGACTATGCCAAAGCCTTTGACTGTGTGGATCACAATAAACTGTGGAACATTCTGAAAGAGATGGGAATCCCAGACCACCTGACCTGCCTCTTGAGAAACCTGTATGCAGGTCAGGAAGCAACAGTCAGAACTGGACATGGAACAACAGACTGGTTCCAAATAGGAAAAGGTGCACGTCAAGGTTGTATATTGTCACGTTGCTTATTTAACTTATATGCAGAGTACATCATGAGGAACGCTGGGCTGGAAGAAGCACAAGCTGGAATCAAGATTGCCGGGAGAAATATCAATAACCTCAGATATGCAGATGACACCACCCTTATGGCAGAAAGTGAAGAGGAACTCAAAGGCCTCTTGATGAAAGTGAAAGAGGAGAGTGAAAAGGTTGGCTTGAAGCTCAACATTCAGAAAACAAAGATCATGGCATCTGGTCCCATCACTTCATGGGAAATAGATGGAAAAACAGTGGAAACAGTGTCAGACTTTGTTTTTTTGGGCTCCAAAATCACTGCAGATGCTGATTGCAGCCATGAAATTAAAAGACGCTTGCTCCTTGGAAGGAAAGTTATGACCAACCTTGATAGTATATTAAAAAGCAGAGACATTACTTTGCCAACCAAGGTCCGTCTAGTCAAGGCAATGGTTTTTCCCGTGGTCATGTATGGATGTGAGAGTTGGACTGTGAAGAAAGCTGATCGCCGAAGAATCGATGCTTTTGAACTGTGGTGTTGGAGAAGACTCTTGAGAGTCCCTTATACTGCAAGGAGATCCAACCAGTCCATTCTAAAGGAGATCAATCCTGGATGTTCATTGGAGGGACTGATGCTAAAGCTGAAGCTGCAATACTTTGGCCACCTCATGCGACGAGTTGACTCACTGGAAAAGACTCTGATGCTGGGAAAGGTTGGGGGCGGGAGGAGAAGGGGACGGCGGAGAATGAGATGGCTGGATGGCATCACTGACTCTGTGGACATGAGTTTGAGTGTACTCCGGGAGTTGGTGATGGACAGGGAGGCCTGGCGTGCTGTGATTCATGGGGTCGCGGAGAGTCGGACACGACTGAGCGACTGAACTGAACTGAACTGAATCTGTACAATCATATCAAACACCCACTTCAAACAACACAAGAGACAACTCTACACATGGGCATCAACAGCTGGTCAATACTGAAATCAGATTGATGATAATCTTTGCAGCTGAAGATGGAGAAGCTCTATACAGTCAGTCAAAACAAGATGGGAGCTGACTGTGGCTCAAATTATGAATTCATTATTGCAAAATTCAGACTTAAATTGTAGAAAGTAGGGAAAACCACTAGATTAATCAGGTATGACCTAAACAATCCCTTATGATTATACAGTGGAAATTGACAAATAGATTCAAGAGATTTGATCTGATAGACAGAATGCCTGAAGAACTATGGAATAAGGTTTGTAACATTTTACAGGAAGTGGTAATCAAAACCATCCCCAAGAAAAAGAAATTAAAAAAGGCAAAATGGTTGTCTGAGGAGGCCTTACAAACATAGCTAAGAAAAGAAGAGAAGTGAAAGGCGAAGAAGAAAGGAAAGATATATCCATCTGAATCCAGAGTTCCAAAGAAGAGAAAGGAGAGATAATAAAGCCTTCCTAAGTGATCAATGAAAAGAAATAGAAGAAAACAATAGAATAGAAAAGGCCAGAGATCTCTTCAAAAGATTAGAGATACCAAGGAAA
This sequence comes from Moschus berezovskii, assembly GCF_049115385.1. Lineage (NCBI taxonomy): Eukaryota > Metazoa > Chordata > Mammalia > Artiodactyla > Moschidae > Moschus > Moschus berezovskii. Next base: position 49,155,408 of record NC_142462.1, read on the forward strand.
CATTTCATGAAAAGATGGGCACAATAAAGGACAGAAATGGTGTGCACCTAACAGAAGAAGGTATTAAGAAGAGGTGGCAAGAATACACAGAAGAACTATACAGAAAATATCTTAATGACCCAGATAATCACAGTGGTGTAATCATTCACCTCGAGCCAGACATCCTGGAGTGCAAAGTCAAGTGGACCTTAGGAAGCATCACTACGAACAAAGTTAGAGGAGGTGGTGGAATTCCAGTTGAGCTATTTCAAATCCTAAAAGATGATACTGTGAAAGTGCTGCACTCAATATGCCAGCAAATTTGGAAAACTCAGCAGTGGCCACAGGACTGGAAAAGGTCAGTTTTCATTCAAATCCAAAAGAAAGGCCAATGCCAAAGAATGTTCAAACTACCGCACAATTGCACTCATCTCACACACTAGCAAAGTAATGCTCAAAATTCTCTATACAATGCTTCAACTGTACGTGAATTGAGAACTTCCAGATGTTCAAGCTGGATTTAGAAAAGGCAGAAGAACCAGAGATCAAATTGCCACCATCTGCTGGATCACAGAAAAAACAAGAGAATTCCAGAAAAATATATATTTCTGCTTTATTGACTGCACTAAAACCTTTGACTGTGTGCATCACAACAAACTGTGGAAAATTCTCAAAGAGATAAGAATACCAGACCACCTCACCTGCCTCCTAAGAAATCTGTATTCAGGTCTGGAAGCAACACAGCATCGTACGTGGAGCAACAGACAGGTTCCAAACTGGGAAAGGGGTATGTCAAGGCTGTATATTGTCACCCTGTTTATTTAACTTATATGCCGAGTACATCATGGGAAATGCTGGGCTGGATGAAGCACAAGCTGGAGTCAAGTTTGCCAGGAAAAATATCACCATCCTCAGATATGGCAGAAAGCAAAGAGGAACCCTTATGGCAGAAAGCAAAGAGGAACTAAAGAGCCTCTTGATGAAAGTGAAAGAGCAGAGTGAAAAAGCTGGCTTAAAAACTGACATCCAAAACACTAAGTTCATGGCAACCAGTCCCATCACTTCATTTCAAATAGATGGGGGAAGCATTGGAAACAGTGACAGACTATTTTCTTGGGCTCCAAAATCACTGCAATGTTGACCGCAGTCATGAAATTAAAAGACACTTCTTCTTGGAAGAAAAGCTATGACAAACCTAGATAGCATATTAAAAAGCAGAGGTATACTTTGCCAACAAAAGTCTGTCTGGTTAAAATTGTGGTTTTTCCAGTAGTCATGTCTGGTTGTGAGACTTAGACCATAAAGAAAGTTGAGTGCCGAAGAATTGATGCTTTTGAACTGTGCTGTTGGAGAAGACTCTTGAGAGTTCCTTGGATGGCAAGGAAAAAAAAATCCAGTCAATCCCAAAGGAAATCAATGCTGAATATTCACTGGAAGGACAGATGCTGAAGCTGAAGTTCCAAGACTTTGGCCACCTGATGCGATGAACTAACTCATTGGGAAAGACCCCTGATGCTGAGAAAGATTGAAGGCTGGACAAGAAGGGGATGATAGAGGATGAAATGGTTGGGCAACATCACTGACTCAATGGAGCTGAGTTTGAGCAAGCTCTGGGAGTTGGTGATGGACAGGGAAGCCTGGCGAGCTGCAGTTCATGGGGTCGCAAAGAGTCAGACTGGACTGAGTGACTTAATTGAACTGAACTGCTACAATCATATCAGTAACGTCACCACTTGCAGTTTAAAAACCGTGGTCTTTTTGTCCTACATCCACCTGTTCTCAGCTTTCAGAAATGGTGGCTCTTTCTGCTTCTGGTTTTCTTAGAATTCACATTTCCTTTTCCCCAGGTCCCTTTGCTGTTTGGGTTCAGTCAATCATTAAGCCCTAATCTCATTTCTCTAGACCATTAACTTTACTTTTGTCCTTTCTTCATTAAAATTTTGAATTTTTTTTTGCACTAAATTATTAATGAGGAAATGTCTTCTGAGCTACCATATTCAGGCACTTTGAATTTAAAGCCAAAGACAATTATAGTGAATAATAAGTTACACTTTTTAAACTGATGTGGTTGACCATGGGTGTATTTCTAGGTATGTGAATTCCGCATGTATACAGCATCTAAAATAATTAAGAGTATTCATTTTTATTAATTTATTATTATTAACATCAGATTTTATGCTGAGAATAAGAATAAGACAGTTTCTGCCTGGAAGGCACTTATTGGCTAGCAGATTCATGAAGAGAAATATAAATCCCTGAGGTGTCTGACAAAGATTCATTACACTTAGAAATCCCCCTAATAAATACTCTATATTTTGATATATGATCTTCTTTAGTCAGAATAATTTCACAGTGTCTAACTTAAATTGAAGCTGGTTTGGATCACTTTTAACATTGCTTTTATGTTTGGTAGTTACAATATAAATTAGATTATTTCTTAAATTATATCAAAACAAATCTGTCCACACCAAGCAAGCTAATATAAATGGTTAACAAACTACTATAATTTATCCAACATTACTGTCACAACCATGATGGTTTTAACTCCTTAGACTTGGGAATCATTATTTTGAAGACCTTATTCTGTTGAGGTGTATGTTGATTTGTGATAACGCTTCCCTGGAAATGAAGCGCTGAATCATGTGTTCAGACCCTATGTAAAAATAAAAGATAAAAGAGGCAAAGCAGGGAGAAAGGACTTAAAATAAAAAAATGGTAAGGAAACAAACGTAAATAACAGAAGTAAACTAAGTTTTGTATTTTAAATTCCTTACATTAAAAAAATACAGCATGGAATTTATTTGTTGGGTGGGTAATACTAAAAAGATTTATTGCAATTTAATATTTGATTTCTTAATAATTTTAGGAATAAGGTAGTGTTGCAATAGAACAGCTGTGTTAAAATAATTAGTAAGAGGGGCGGGATAAATAAATCAGGTCAAATAGAGTGTCCATAAGATTGATGATCTTTGACATCAAAATCCTGGATGGATTTTAGTAAATCTCACTTATCTAAAGTTAATTATCTGAAACTGAAAATATTCATAATCTAGTCAAGAAGTCAAAAAGCATTCACTCTACTGAAATGTTTTAAGAAGTCAAAACATAATAGCAAAACATTGCACTGAAAATACAAGGTTAAATGTCTTAGTTTAAGGGTAGGGGCAAGGGTAAGATTAAGTTTCTTGAAAACTTCTTTATAAGGATTTCTCCCGCCTAACAGTGTTGCATGAATAAAATATCACTATATTTTTAAAGTGAATAAGCTGGAAAAATTTTTAATCCTTCACATTGCATGCAATATAAATCGCTATGCCAAAATAAACTTGATGGTATGCAGATATATGAATTCAATTAAATAATGCATGAATGGTAAGGGAATTGAAAATGACCTTAAATAATTTCAGACATATAAGTACACTTTCATTACATTGTCAATCCTGTATTTATGTAGGAACTATATAGTATAGAGAATAACATATTCTATAATTTGTGTTCACAGTAAATAAATTAAGATGGCAGAGTAGTAAGATCCTGAGTTTACTTCCTTCCACAGACAGACCAAAATTTCGGCCGTGTATAGAATTATCTCTGAGAATGACTTAAAGACTAGCATAAAGGATTTTCTACAACTAAAGAAAAGGCCACACTGAGAACGCTGGGAGGGACAAAGACTTGGTCTAGTCAGAACCCACACTCCCAGTGCAAGAATCCACAAGAGGGATTATAATCCACAACTGTGGAGGTCTCTTTTGAGGAGGTTTGAGGAGATGAAGCCTCACACTGAACTTCCCAGACCAGGACACTGGTACTGGGAAGATAAGTCTCCATAATGTCTGGCTCGAAAAACGAGCAGGGCTTACTACTTCTGGGAGAGGAAGAGGTCTAGAGGAAACTGAAACTCTGCTCTTGAAGGACTCATTGTACATTCTCACTTACTCTGAGACCCAGCATAGAGGCAGTAGCTTGAAAAGTGCTTGAGTCATAGGAGAAGGATATTCATTGATTAATTTTAATGCATATGCCTGAGGGGAGGGGATCTGATGGAACTTTCTCTGGGGATGGAAGCACTGTTAAGTGCCATTTATTCTTTTTCTAACTGTTTTCCATCAGTTGGCTTGACACTGGCATCAATTTTGTCACTCTCCATCAACTCAGCTAAAGCTGAGGGCCCCTGCCCTGGTGTTCTCCTGAGGACCTCCCCCTCCCATCCTCCCCACCACAGCTAGCACCTCAAAAGCAGTTTCCACACTAGGGAACTCTGAACACCAGCATACCTCCAGCAGTCATGGCCAGACCACTCAGTCAGCCATACTGGGGACCAACCATGCACATGTGCAAACCCACAGGAGTCATGGCTGGGTCTTGCAGCCAGCCTGCATGGGATCCAACCTCATATGGCCAGAACAAGTCACCCAACCACAGTAGGAGGGCATACCCAGTCCACACAGGAGTACCCCTGGAGCACCTGGATTTTATGACCTTTGGAGATTGTGTCATTGGACCTACAGGACACCTTCTACATAAGGCCACTCTCTCAAGACTAGGAGGTATGGCTGATATACCTAATACATAGAAACAAAGAAAGTTAGGAAGAGTGAGAAGACAAAGAATAGCTTTCAAAAGAAAGAACAAGTTAAAACTTCAGGAAAAGAACTAAAAGTGAAGATAAGTAATTTACCAGATAAAGAATTCAAAGTAAGACTCATAAAGATCCTCACTGAACTTGGGAGAAGAATGGATGAACTCAGTGAGAACTTCAACAAAGAAACTGAAAATATTAAACACAGCCCATCAGAACTGAAGAATATAATAACTGCAATGAAAAAATATACTAAGAGGAAATCAATAGCAGATTGGAGGTTGCAGAAGAGTGGATCAGCAATCTGGAAGAAAAAGCAGTATAAACCACCCAACCAGAACAGCAAAAAGAAAAAAGAAAAAAGAAATGAGGACAGCTTAAGGGACCTCTGGGACAGCACACTAACATTTCCATGTTAGTTCATTAGTTAGACACTATAAAGAAAGGAAAGTAAACCTATTTGAAGAAATAATGGCTGAAAATTTCCCTAACCTGATGAAAAAAAGAGAAATTCAAATGCAGGAAGTACAAAAACTTCTAAGCAAGATGAACCTAAAGAGACCCATACCAAGGCACATTATGTTTAAAATGTTGAAAGTCAAATTGAGAATCTTAAAAGCAGCAAGAAAAAAACAACTACATGCATACAAGAGACTCCCCGTAAGACTAACAGCTGATTTTTCAGCAGAAACTTTATAAGACAGAAGGGACTGATAGATAAAATAGGTAAAGAGGATTAAGAGGTACAAAGTACTAGTCATAAATAATTTATTAGAATGTGATATCCAGAATAAATAAGGATTATAGTCAATAACAACACAGTAACTTTGTATGTTAACAGATGATCAAATTCATAAAGCATATAAATGTTGAAGCAATATGTTGTACAACTTAAAGTGATATAATATTGTACATAAATTATACTTTAATAAAATAAACAAATTTTTTAAAAAAGTAAATAAAGCAATTCAAGAAGTAATTGGCCTCATTTGTTTCCCTATAAGTACACACATTCTGGACTAGGTAAAATTAGAATGGGAGATTTGATCAAAGTTAATTCAGGCATAAAAGCTGTTCAATACGTGGAAAACAAACATCAACCAAATTGTAGAGGAGTAAAAGAATAATTCACAAGATAAAAAATGAGGGTTTACATTTCTACCTTTGACATATGCTGATGATACAGCATACAGAATCCTGAGCATACAGGCTTGGAAACTTTCTAGGCACAAACTTTTTTGGAAACTTTCTTGCTCTTGAACTTGCAGTTCTATGGAGAGAGATGAGCATCAAAGACTTGCAATTTAAGTTGGGTTTGGTTTTTGATAATTGAAAGGCTTATAGACCAAAATGACTTTAGGCTGTACAGATTATATCATGCTAGTGTCAAATTGAAATTCAAATCATTTCTTATTTCACCCTTATTCTGTGAAACTTTAAAAAACCCTAAAAGAAAAACAATCTAGTGGGTATATTTTCTCCTTTTAATAAAAAAAATAGTATTTTTTATTAAGTACAGTACTGGCGCATATAATTTTGAATACACCATCTATGCTTTTTTTTTTCTCACAGTTTGAAAGAAAGTTATATATTTTAAAAGCCCTGGGTCATTTAATCTATGGAGTTGCTGCTGCTGCTGCTGCTAAGTCATTTCAGTCGTGCCCGACTCTGCGATCCCATAGACGGCAGCCCACCAGGCTCCCCTGTCCCTGGGATTCTCCAGGCAAGAACACTGGAGTGGGTTGCCATTTCCTTCTCCAATGCATGAAAGTAAAAAGTGAAAGTGAAGTCACTCAGTCGTGTCCGACTCTTAGCGACCCGACCCCATGGACTGCAGCCTACCAGGCTCCTCCGCCCATGGTATTTTCCAGGCAGGAGTACTGGAGTGGGTTGCCATTGCCTTCACTGCTATGGAGTATATTAAGAGAAATCAAAGGCTGACTGTTTTGCAAACTTACACTCAATATAAATTTTATCAAATACTCCATTGCAGATAAAATTCTGGACTTAAGGGAAATAAGCTTGATTCATCAAAATGTTTCCAATCTTCTAAGAAACTTCCTTTAACATATTCAGTTCAGTTCAGTTCAGTTCAGTCCCTCAGTCGTGTCCGACTCTCTGCGACCCCATGAATCACAGCACGCCAGGCCTCCCTGTCTATCACCAACTCCCGGAGTTCACTCAAACTCATGTCCACAGAGTCGGTGATGCCATCCAGCCATCTCATTCTCTGTCGTCCCCTTCTCCTCCTGCCCCCAACCTTTCCCAGCATCAGAGTCTTTTCCAGTGAGTCAACACGTCTCATGAGGTGGCCAAAGTATTGCAGTTTCAGCTTCAGCATCAGTCCTTCCAATGAACACCCAGGACTGATCTCCTTTAGAATGGACTGGTTGGATCTCCTTGCAGTCCAAGGGACTCTCCAGAGTCTTCTCCAGCACCACAGTTCAAAAGCATCAATTCTTCGGCGATCAGCTTTCTTCACAGTCCAACTCTCACATCCATACATGACCATGGCAAAAACCATAGTCTTGACTAGTGGGACCTTTGTTCTGTAATTGTTATCATGTAGATTTGGTGTGATATAAAGACTGTTTAAGTGAATTATGACATCTTATTCTTAGTAGTCTATTTTTCAAGGTAATAATATATAAGAAATTCATATATTCTTGCAGTTTCCTGAAAGTTCCTGCATGCATGTATTCATGCACAGACATATGAAATATATCTATGCTATCGCATAACTATATTACAAGTGAATAAAAGATAGTTCAAATTAAATTTTTAAAAAATAATTCCTTTTATATAAATCCAATTAGTAAAATAATTATACATCAAAGCGTGTTGCTGCATTATACTTTATTCACCCCAAGGTATTTTTCTAGTATGCATGAAAATGACCTTTCTGTCAAAACAAATTTTAGTTTTATAGATATGCTGAAATTCAATATATACTTTATAAACATTTAATTTATGACATTTACTTGCTTGTTCTTGAGAACATGGGAGTCTCAAGTACACAGGTTTTTACTACTACCATCACTAAGTCAAAAAAAAAAAAATAAAAGAGAGACATTAAAAGATGCTCAGTATCTTTGAGATACTGAGATATCATGAGATATCACCTCATACCTGTCAGAACAAATATCATCAAAAATAACACAAATAACAAATGTTTGCATCAATGTGGGACAAAGGGAAAACTCATATACTGTTGGAGGAAATGTAAGTTAGTGCCACCACTGTGCAAAACAGTTTTTTCAAAAAACTAAAAACAGAACTAACACCAGTTCAGTTCAGTTCAGTCCAGTCACTCAGTCATGTCCGACTCTTTGAAACCCCATGAATCATATGATCCAGCAATTCCACTCCTGGGTATAAATCTGAAAAAAAAAAAGAAACATAAATGCTAATTCTAAAAGATACATGCAATCCAGTGTTCATAGCAGCATTACTTAAAACTGCCAAAATAAGAAAGCAACCTAAGTATCCATCAACAGATGAACTGATAAAGGACATATGATATTCTTGTATACTTAATGTATGTATATATTAGTATATTGTTGTTTTGTCACTAAGTAATGTCCGAATCTTTGTGACCCCATGGACATTAGCCTGCCAGGCTCCTCTGTCCATGGGATTTCCTAGGCAAGAATACTGGAGTGGGTTACCATTTCCTTCTCCAAGGGATCTTCCTGACCAAGGTATTGAACCCGTATCTCCTGTAAATTGAATGTTACCTTTAAAATTTTATGAAAATTGAAAAGTGGAAAAACAAGCAGACAAAGAGAGAGAAAAAAAGAAACAAAAACAGAGGGCCAGCTTCAGTACAAAGGCAAGGAACTAATATTTTCTAGTACTACCTGCTGTACCAGGTAATGAGTTACTGAAGTGAAACCGTGTAATAATGCTGCGAAGTAAATTCTCACTCCATTTCACAAAGTAGGAAATTTTTAGAGGAAATAAGCAATATTTCTAACATTAAACTACTAGGAAATAAATGGGATCGATATTGAAATTCAAGACAGTTTGAAGCCAAAGACCTCATTATGAAAATAATAAATCACTTTGTACATTCATGGTACTTTTAAAGCTTCTACAATATCCAAAGGATAATACTGAGCATTTTTTATAATTTCAAACTTTCCTGTGCCAAATCTTTTTCCTATTATACTTAACTTCTTAAAAAAAATTATTATCATTGAGTTTACCTAATTATACAAAACATGATATGAATATGGAGAAAAGATAGCTTATTACAACTAACATTACTAAACTCTGAATTATTTTTTTTTATTGACCTATGTTAACAATAGAACAATTCATTATGATTTAGAATTAAAAGTGTGCTACAAATTGTCTTATGGTTGAATTGGGTTACATGAAATTTTCTCGATTCAGAGAGATAATACATGAAATATGCTTGAGGAACATTATATGTGGAAAGAATAGTGCTTACCCAATAATAAAAAGATTCTGCTTTTAAAATAATGGCTTAGTTTAGCTGTAGTTGCGAAACTAGTAATGAATTCTAAGTACAGATATGTAGGAATTTATAAAAATATGAAGCTATAAAAAGAGTTGGTTTTATTGAAAAGCCATAGCTAAAATATTTGCTCTGATCATTCACTGAATAATTTCGATATCCCCAATGTTAAGGCAAGCAAGTCATTTCACTGCAAGTTCTGGGCAAAAAAAGTCATTTAAAAAATCTTCATAAAACTTCACATTATCTCAAATGTTCTGTACTTATTATTAGACCTTTAATTTCACCGAGATTGTATTCACTACAAAATATTTTTAAAAAATTTAAATTACCAGCTTCAGAAAGATAGCATAGAATGGTTATATGCAACTTTCAAATGGGCACTAATAACAATTTCATCGAATTCTTCCTGGATAAGTTATTGTGATTTCTCTTTTGTCTTCCCACCAGAGAAAACTGTTATCAATGTGCCTTTAGTTTACCATCTAAGTTGTAGAAATTAAAATCCTCAGAGGAGCCATTTATTATCAACTAACTCAAATGTCTGAGTCAGAACAATTCAGCACTTGGAAACTGTAGTTACTTAGCTTCTGTTTCTAATTTCAGCTTAGTCTGTGAAAAAAATAAAGAAAGCTTTAACAGGTACATGCCTTTTTAAATTATACCTTCAGCTAATACACAGGAGTTCATCTTTCTCCTAAGATTGGCATTTATTTTCTTTATAAAGAATAACAGATCTTATAACTTTTTATGCAAAGACCTAGTATTCAGGCAGGGCACAAAGGCTTATAGCCTATACTGTATTTGGGATCATTTTATGGCCTTTTCTTGCCTGTCAGAGTCAACCATAGTGACTGAAGGGAGAAATATACTAATATTTGAATTGATTTTCTTATTTTTCATAATATTAAAGTATATCTATAAATCATCACTTTCATAAATGGACAACTTTCCAAGTATTTAACTAAACTCATAGATTCCTATAAGCACTAAGTACCATACTGTATAATAACAATATAGTCTATTTTATTTTTCTTTTTTAATGTGACTTTTCCAGATTTTAAAAGTGATGTATATAGTCACTCTTTTGGTAATGAATGCATATCTTACCACAGATAAAAATTATAAATTCTATACAAAATATATAAATAATGCTATTTGAAACACCTGAGAGTGACCAAAACCAGGCAGAAACTACAGATGGGTAAACTCTTGAAGAAAATAAAAATCTCTCCTTTTAGTGAGAATAGTGTGAAATTTTTTCATGAAGACTTTTTATCTGAGGATTTTCCACTAGTCCATAGGCAAAGATAACTGACATTCAAACAGAAATCCATAATTTTACTGGCAGGGCTGCTGAAACATTAGTGAAAGAATCTTGGAAAGGGGGAAGTCACAAGGAAATGAGACCTAATATTTGTGTTTAAGTTCTGACAAAATTCTGAAGTAGTTCAAAAAGTGCTATTCTTCTTACTTATATTCATATTTTTAGCAGAAATCCTAATAATATAGATAATAGGGAAAATACAAACTGTTCTGCTGCTGCTGCTACTAAGTCGCTTCAGTCGTGTCCGACTCTGTGTGACCCCATAGACGGCAGCCCACCAGGCTCCCTGTCCCTGGGATTCTCCAGGCAAGAACACTGGAGTGGGTTGCCATTTCCTTCTCCAATGCATGAAAGCAAAAAGTGAAAGTGAAGTAGCTCAGTCGTGTCCGAACCTTAGCGACCGCATGGACTGCAGCCCACCAGGCCCCTCCGTCCATGGGAGTTTCCAGGCAAGAGTACTGGAGTGGGTTGCCATTGCCCTCTCCTACAAACTGTTCAAGAAACTTTAAAGAAATAAAGATGACAAAGAAATATTCTGCAAATTTTAATGACAACATATTTGATGAGTTATATAGTATGGACAAATTCATTGAAAGATACAAATTATTAACAGTATAGCTCACTCAGGAATAAACAAATCATCTGATAGCCCGACATATTGTTAAAGAACATAAAACTTGTATTTAAAAACCTTTGTGCCTCAGAAAGGAAGAGGAAGGCAGGAAAAGATTATCTTGGATTCTGTTTAAAGCCACTTGGGGATATGATTTAATCCATATAGAAAGATGAAAAATGCTGGCTGGGATCCCAAAACAGATGAAGAGATGCAAGTATCTGTATGAAAAGAACTATGGACAAGATATCCAGAGAAACAGTTAAATCTCTGAAAGCTGCTAGTATGTCCCATGATGAAAAAGGTCAACTTTAAACACCTGCCAAATCTAGAAATGGTTCTGCCCTCTGACAATTATACCAGTCAAGTCAGATCTTTACTGTTTCCTTTTCTCCATCACATGTGCTGATCCAGTAAAGGGAAGAAACTTCATTAACAAGTTAGGGGTTGGAGAAAGGAACATATAAAATGTGACGGAAAGAAAGAGTTATGCATACAGCCTCTTTTTACTTTAGGCTGGTGTCTTGAAGTACAGAGATGGGAAAGAAGAAAAGTTGAGGCGAGAAGGGGTGGCATTTAAACTATTTATTACTAGTCTGAACTAAACTTAAAATTACTGAACATTCAGCACCAACAATGACCTGAAAAGTCATGACACTTTTCCCAAATTTCATCTAGCAGAGTAAGACCAAGCAAAGTAGCTTTGGTGGCTTTGGTGGCTCAGACAGTAAAGAATCTCCCTGCAATGTGGGAGACCTGGGTTTGATCCCCAGGTTGGGAAGATCCCCTGGAGAAGGAAATGTCTACTCACTCCGGTATTCTTGCCTGGAAAATCCCAGGGACAGAGGAGCCTGGAGGGCTACAATCCATGGGATCACATAGAGTTGGACACAACCAAGTGACTAACATTTATGAGAAACTATTTATATAATCCTAGAGGTAAGCACTTTTTTTTCAATGTTTTATCTCCAGTTTTAAGAAATAATATAACAAACTTTCTTTGGTTGTAGTGTATTAACTCTGTAATCTACTGCTGAATTTTACTTATTCTATTAATTTACATAATTCTTATACAATCTATATAATTATTTGGAATGTTTACATTAATAAATAATGTACATTATTTATATTCATGTAAAAACTTACATTAATAAACTAGCATCATTAATAAATAAAATATATTCTATACATTTCTACTCATGCCTTCTTTTTACATTTTGTTATTATGATTGTAAAATTTTATAATACAGATCAGAGATATTCCTACTTTTTGGGGTAGAATGCTTTTTGCCAAGATAGTCACGATAACGTGATCACTGACCTAGAGCCAGACATCTTGGAATGTGAAGTCAAGTGGGCCTTAGAAAGCAACAGTACGAACAAAGCTAGTGGAGGTGATGGAATTCCAGTTGAGCTATTTTAAGTCTTGAAAGATGATGCTGTGAAAGTGCTGCACTCAATATGCCAGCAGATTTGGAAAACTCAGCAGTGGCCACAGGACTGGAAGAGGTCAGTCTTCATTCCAATCCCAAAGAAAGGGAATGCCAAAGAATGTTCAAACTACCGCACAGTTGCACTCATCTCACACGCTAGTAAAGTCATTCTCAAAATTCTCCAAGCCAGACTTCAGCAGTATGTAAACCGTGAACTCCCAGATGTTCAAGCAGGTTTTAGAAAAGGCAGAAGCACCAGAGATCAAATTGCCAACATCTGCTGGATCATGGAGAAAGCAAGAGAGTTTCAGAAAACCATCTATTTCTGCTTCATTGACTATGCCAAAGCCTTTGACTGTGTGGATCACAATAAACTGTGGAACATTCTGAAAGAGATGGGAATCCCAGACCACCTGACCTGCCTCTTGAGAAACCTGTATGCAGGTCAGGAAGCAACAGTCAGAACTGGACATGGAACAACAGACTGGTTCCAAATAGGAAAAGGAGTACGTCAAGGTTGTATATTGTCACGTTGCTTATTTAACTTATATGCAGAGTACATCATGAGGAATGCTGGGCTGGAAGAAGCACAAGCTGGAATCAAGATTTCTGGGAGAAATATCAATAACCTCAGATATGCAGATGACACTACCCTTATGGCAGAAAGTGAAGAGGAACTCAAAAGCCTCTTGATGAAAGTGAAAGAGGAGAGTGAAAAGGTTGGCTTGAAGCTCAACATTCAGAAAACAAAGATCATGGCATCTGGTCCCATCACTTCATGGGAAATAGATGGGGAAACAGTGGAAACAGTGTCAGACTTTATTTTTTGGGGCTCCAAAATCACTGCAGATGCTGATTGCAGCCAGGAAATTAAAAGACGCTTACTCCTTGGAAGGAAAGTTATGACCAACCTTGATAGTATATTAAAAAGCAGAGACATTACTTTGCCAACCAAGGTCCGTCTAGTCAAGGCAATGGTTTTTCCCGTGGTCATGTATGGATGTGAGAGTTGGACTGTGAAGAAAGCTGATCGCCGAAGAATCGATGCTTTTGAACTGTGGTGCTGGAGAAGACTCTTGAGAGTTCCTTATACTGCAAGGAGATCCAACCAGTCCATTCTAAAGGAGATCAGTCCTGGGTGTTCATTGGAAGGACTGATGCTAAAGCTGAAACTGCAATACTTTGGCCACCTCATGCGATGAGTTGACTCACTGGAAAAGACTCTGATGCTGGGAAAGGTTGGGGGCAGGAGGAGAAGGGGACGACAGAGAATGAGATGGCTGGAATGCATCACCGACTCTGTGGACATGAGTTTGAGTGAGCTCCGGGAGTTGGTGATGGACAGGGAGGCTTGGCGTGCTGTGATTCATGGGGTCGCAGAGAGTCGGACACGACTGAGCGACTGAACTGAACTGAACTGAATGTAGAAATTTCACAGAATATGACTGTGATAGCATCTGATCTTTGAACGTTTTAACGTATGGAAATGTAATACGATTCTAGTCTCTTCTACTAAAATTGGATCAGTTTCTGTGTCTCTTGGAGGAAATTCCCACCTTGGAAGTCAGCAAATATTACAAAGTAAGATGTTCTTTTTCTCCTTTCTTTTTCCAGGAGAGTCAGTTTTTAAACATTCACTAGCATACTACAGAAGCTAAAATATAGATAAAAGGTAAGAGTCTTAGGTGAAAGCAAGGAAATTATAGCTTAAAACTTCAAAAGAGTTAGGAATTAACATCTTTATGTGAGCAAATGATAATCAAACACCAATTATGAGGTTAAGAAAATTTCTAGAAAATGGATTAAAAAAAGCAATGTCCTTTGTCTTACAAAACTTCCATTCTTGGGGAGAATAAGACAAACAGATGAAAGAATTAATAGCAAGAATAGAGTGCGGGGCAAAGTACAGTAAAAAAAAGCAAAAGTTAGTAGACATAGAACATTTTTAATTTTAAGTGTTCATAAAACAAAATGGTCCTAAAATTCCAAGGTGTACAAAGTTTCATTTCACTTCATGTCATGAGGTTATGAGTAAAATTGAGTATTTTATTTAAAATTGTATACAAAATCCAAACTTTAAAAATCTACTTGTAAATATTATAAAGGAACTTTCTGACTATTATAATTCACTGAGAAATTAGAGGTGAATTTCAAATTTTTTATCTTTAATAATACACATAGATGAAACTGCCTTTAATATTAGTGTTTTCAAAATTATTTTTGATCAATAGAGTTTATTTTCCAAGAATACTGCTTTAAATTTGTATAGTCATGTAATGATTTAATCAACAGTCAGCATCTCTAGATTTATTTTCCCATAACTAAAGCCAGAAATAGTGTTTTTGAATTTTTCACTGAATTTTTTTTCCTTCAGAGTGAAAACTGCACTCTTTATGAGAAAGTGATATGGAAAAGTACATTTATATAATAGCAAATTGAATTTTTTAAAATGTATAAAATTAAACCTTGCTTTTCTCCTGCATTAGTGAAGATTTAATTTACTACAACTGAATAAAGACCAAAGTTTCCAATTTAAATAACTACTATTTTGGATGCAAACCAATGATTACAAGTAACTATTGGAAAAATTGTGTATTAATGTTTTTAACCTCCCCTTCTCAATAAATGGTCTACCTAGAAAATAGCTAGTTAACTTGCTTTTAATAACATTTTGAATTGAGAATATTTTCAATCATCATATAATTATTGAAATTTGAAGTGTTTCCATTTAAACATACTTTCCATTTATAGTGACGCTAATGGTTATAAAGTAAATTAAGGATGATATGAATATAATAGGAGGTAATACTGCTGCTGCTGCTGCTGCTAAGTTGCTTCAGTCGTGTCCAACTCTGTGCGACCCCATAATGGCAGCCGACTAGGCTCCGCCGTCCCTGGGATTCTCCAGGCAAGAACACTAGAGTGGGTTGCCATTTCCTTCTCCAATGTGTGAAAGTGAAAAGTGAAAGTGAAGTCGCTCAGTCGTGTCCGACTAGTAGCGATCCCATGGACTGCAGCCCACCAGGCTCCCCTGTCCATGCGATTTTCTAGGCAAGAGTACTGGAGTGGCTTGCCATTGCCTTCTCCAAGGAGGTAATACTAGTTTACTAGTAATACTAAAGAAAGGTATACTATCTTTGCTATTTCATGTCAAAGCAGCGTTATATAATCTGGGGTGTTAGGTCTACTTTAGAATAGATTCAACTAGAGACCAAAAGGTTAGGAAGGTGCTTCTTTATATTTTTCTGCCTTTTCTATAATTATAAAAACAATTTTCCAGTCAATATATAATCAAATAATCAGATAATCTCCTAATTTACATCTCTGTCATCTAAGGCACAAGGACATCACTGCGGATGCTGATTGCAGCCATGAAATTAAAAGACGCTTACTCCTTGGAAGGAAAGTTATGACCAACCTAGATAGCATATTAAAAGGCAGAGATATTACTTTGCCAACAAAGGTCCGTCTAGTCAAGGCTATGGTTTTTCCAGTGGTCATGTATGGATGTGAGAGTTGGACTGTGAAGAAAGCTGATCGCCGAAGAATTGATGCTTTTGAACTGTGGTGCTGGAGAAGACTCTTGAGAGTCCCTTGTACCGCAAGGAGATCCAACCAGTCCATTCTAAAGGAGATCAGTCCTGGGGGTTCAATGGAAGGACTGATGCTAAAGCTGAAACTCCAATATTTTGGCCACCTCATGCGATGTGTTGACTCACTGGAAAAGACTCTGATGCTGGGAAGGATTGGGGGCAGGAGGAGAAGGGGACGACAGAGAATGAGATGGCTGGATGGCATCACCGACTCGATGGACATGAGTTTGAGTGAACTCTGGGAGTTGGTGATGGACAGGGAGGCCTGGCATGCTGTGATTCATGGGGTTGCAAAGAGTTGGACACGACTGAGCAACTGAACTGAACTGAACTGAAACATATTTTTTACATATAAATTTTCCTACCATTAACATGCTCATTTACTCACTTGTACCAACTAGTCTTCTAGCATTCATTTAAAATCTGGCAAGATTTTAAAAAGTAGACATTCATTTTACTAAAACTATCTGTGTTTGTTGTCACTGTGTTTCTCTGCTGACACTGTCAGTATTGAGATAATGACTCTCTTTATGTTCCACAATAAATTTTTAAAACTGTTTTATTTTTCTGAAGTATTTGCTGTAAAACACTTGCTAGAAGTCATATAGAAGTTTTAATGCTTCCTTTTAGTTGTCTTCCTTTTGTTAAGCTTCCAAAAATCAAACCTTTAAAACCAGGTCTTCATCACTCATAATTACAAGTTCAGGTATTTTTCTATATCATTTTTAATATTTGTGTGTTATTTTAGTAGCCAGAAATCTCAAAATATGTTAAAGATAGTTTCCAAAGGCTGTATAAAAAGGAATTATCACCAATTTCTACTGTTCAAATTATTCCCAATAATTTTCTCCTAGAATTGATTATCTTCTTCAATCATTGCACATTGTGTGTCTTGCTTCCATCCTCCCAACAAAGTCATTAGGCCCACTAAAAACTAGCTGGGAATAAAGCATATTTAGGCCAACATAATACAGAGGAAGCAGTTTACAAAAATGTTTGTAATTGGCTGGAGTTGAACTCAGTGATTGTGCCTCATGCCCTTTCTGAAGTAACTTTAAAAATAAATTTAGGTTTACTCCTATTCATTTTTCCATATTCATTATTTCTTTTCATTAAATTGCCCTTCACTTTATTTCTCTTCTTATTTTTTAGTATCGCTAACAGATTTGTTTTCAAAGCCTGAGACTTAGATTTTCTTTCAAGAGGTTAAGACTTGTGTAGTAAGAGCTAATGTGAGTGTTCATCCACTTTAATGTGTTTCCTCTTTTGGCGCTTTGCCAACAAGATTTCCCTCCCTAAATCAAAGAAATAGCATACACCGCTTAAAAAATATTCATGGAAAAGTGCATTTAAGTGAACATTAAAGAGATGATGAAGAAATGATCACTAACCTCTCGAAACTTCCCCTCGTAGCATCAGTTCAGTCAGTTCAGTCTCTCATTCGTGTCCGACTCTTTGCGACCCCATGAACTGCAGCACACCAGGCCTGCCTGTCCATCACCAACTCCCGGAGTTACCCAGACTCATGTTCATTAAGTTGGTGATGCCATCAAACCATCTCATCCTCTGTTGACCCCTTCTCCTCCTACCCTCAGTCTGTCCCAGCATCAGAGTCTTTTCAAATGAATCAGCTCTTCACATCAGGTGGCCAAAGTATTGGAGTTTCAGCTTCAACATCAGTCCATCCAATGAACACCCAGGACTGATCTCCTTTCGGATGGACTGGTTGGATCTCCTTGCAGTCCAAGGGACTCTCAAGAGTCTTCTCCAACACCACAGTTCAAAAGCATCAATTCTTTGGTGCTCAGCTTTCTTTATAGTCCAACTCTCACATCCTTACATGACTACTGGAAAAATAATAGCCTTGACTAGACGGACCTTTGTTGACACAGTAATATCTCCGCTTTTTAATATGCTGTCTAGGTTGGACATAACTTTCCTTCCAAAGAGTAAGCGTCTTTTAATTTCATGGCTGCAGTCACCAACTGCAGTGATTTTGGAGCCCCAAAAATAAAGTCAGCCATTGTTTCCACTGCTTCCCCATCTATTTGCCATGAAATGACAGGACTGGATGCCATGATCTTAGTTTTATGAATGTTGAGCTTTAAGCCAGCTTTCACGCTCTTCTTTCACTTTCATCAAGAGGCTTTTTAGTTCTTCTTCACTTTCTGCCATAAGGGTGGTGTCATCTGCATATCTGAGGTTATTGATATTTCTCCCAGCAATCTTGATTCCAGCTTGTGCTTCTTCCAGCCCAGCGTTCCTCATGATGTACTCTGCATATAAGTTAAATAAGCAGGGTGACAGTATACAGGCTTGATGTACTCCTTTTCCTCTTTGGAACCAGTCTGTTGTTCTGTGTCCAGTTTTAACTGTTGCTTCCTGACCTGCATATAGGTTTCTCAAGAGGCAGGTCAGGTGGTCTGGTATTCCCATCTTTTCAGAATTTTCCACAATTTGTTGTGATCCACACAGTCAAAGGCTTTGGCATAGTCAATAAAGCCGAAATCAATGTTTTACTGGAACTTTCTTGCTTTTTCCATGATCCAACAGATTTTGGCAATTTGATCTCTGGTGTCTCTGCCTTTTCTAAAACCAATGTGAATGTCTGGAAGTTCATGGTTCACATATTGCTGAAGCCTAGCTTGGAGAATTTTGAGCATTACTTTACTAGCATGCAAGATGAGTGCAATTGTGCAGTAGTTTTAGCATTCTTTGCCATTGCTTTTCTTTGGGATTCAAATGAAGACTGACCTTTTCTGGTCCTGTGGCCACTGCTGAGTTTTCCAAATTTGCTGGCATGTCGAGTGCAGCACTTTCACAGCATCATCAGGGACTACCAATTGTTCTGCTGAAGAAGGAATAAGAAAGAGACATGAAACCAACCTGTTTACAATAGCTAGGACATGGCATCCATCAGCAGACAAATGGATAAGAAAGCTGTGGAACATATGCCAATGGAATATTACTCAGCTTTTTAAATGAATGCATTTGAATCAGTTCTAATACAGTAGATGAAACTGGAGCCTATTATACAGAATGAAGTAAGTCAGAAAGAAAAGCACCAAATACTGTATATTAACGCATATATATGGAATTTAGAAAGATGGTAATGATGAACCTATATGTGAGACAGCAAAAGAGATACAGAGATAAAGAACAGACTTTTGGACTCTGTGGGAGAAGGCGAGGGTGGGATGATATGCAAGAATAGCATTGAAACATGTATATCATCATATATGAAATTGATCACCAGTCCAAGTTCGATGCATGATACTGGGTACTCAAAGCCGGTGCACTGGGACGACCCTGAGGGATGGGATGGGGAGGGAGGTGGGAGGGGTGTTCAGGATACAGGACACATGTACACTAATGGCTGATTGATGTCAATGTATGGAAAAAACCACTAAAATATTGTAAAGTAATTAGCATCCAATTAAAATAAATAAATTAATTTTTAAAAAAGAGACATGAAACTAGACTGTGCAGTGTCTGATTTTACTTTCTTAATTTTTTAAAAATAGTTTAATTAAATATAAATTTAATAATAACATAGTTCATAATAGCAAACGTTGTAAAAACCCCAAATATTCATTGATAGGAGAACCAATAAAGAATGATATATTTATACAACAAAATTCTATATCAGGGTGGAAGTGAATAAACTAGAGGTATGCACATCCACATGGATGACACCAAGAAACAATGTTGAGTGTAAAATCACATTTTAGAACTAAAAAATAAATAAATAAACTTCCATATAAAAACTTTTCTTGTGGTATATATTGTTCTAAAATATATTGTACATTCCTAATTTTAACATTTTTATTTCAAAGCAATTCATGGCATTCTTAAAAGTAATATTTACATAAAGAATGCTTGGTTCATACAACATTCAGCACAGTTTCATTAGGCTTTTGGGAAGAAAAAAATAGAATTTTCTTGATAATAAAGGATATCCTGTCTCTCTCACTGAGAAAAATCTATAACACATTCTTAGATCAGAGATAGATTATAGATTTCTTTCCCTGTGGCCTCAATTTGTACTTTATGTTCTCAGAGTTCACTAGTCATAAGTTTCATTCCTTTTGAATTCTCATTTTCTTTTGTAAGACTGTTGTATCCCCCACATGTTAGTGTTCCTTAGGAAGTCAAGGGTTGGCTCAATTTTAGTCTTATAAATAAGTAATAGGAAATACTGACATTTGGTTTTCTATCAAAAAGAGCTCCCCGAAATTTCAATGGCAGGGTTTAGCCACTTCTCCTTAAAGGGTCAACGGTTAGCAAAATTAAACTCCCAATGTCACTCAACATTTCCATACCATCTATCAACGTTCCACTGTTGAGGAAAAACAACCAGGGCCACAGAACACAGTTACATGATGCTATCAACTGAATGCTTTTTCAGTTCATGTGTTGGAACCTAATCTCCTGTGTGACGATAAGGTAAGGCTTTTGGGAAGAGATTAGGTCATGAGAGGAGAACTCTCATCAAGGAGATGTGTCCTTATAAAATGGATCCCAGAGACCTTGCCTTCCCCTTCTGCCATGTGAGGACATAAGGAGATGTTGTCTATTAATCAGAAATAGGCTCTCACCAGACCCTGAATATGCTGACTCCTTGTTCTTAGACTTCCAAGCCTCCAGAACTATAAGGGAAAAGACTTCTGTTGTATATAAACTTACCCATTCAAATATTAGAACACTAACAGACAAAAATTGGTACCAGAATAAAGTGCTGCTATAACAAATAACTAAAAATGTGGAAGCAGTTTTGAAACTGACTGAACTGAATGAATAGAGGTTAAAAGAGATTGGAGGCTCATTCTAGGAAAAAATCTACATTGTCATGAATTGATCTTTAAAGTCAATTCCAATGAGAGCTCAGACAGAAAAGAGAAGTGCTATAGAGAAAGTTTCAATCTTTTTAGAAAATACTTCAGTTCAGTTCAGTCGCTCAGTATTGTCCGACTCTCTGCGACCCCATGAGTCACAGCACGCCAGGCCTCCCTGTCCATCACCAACTCCCGGAGTTCACTCAAACTCATGTCCACAGAGTCGGTGATGCCATCCAGCCATCTCATTCTCTGTCGTTCCCTTCTCCTCCTGCCCCCAACCTTTCCCAGCATCAGAGTCTTTTGCAGTGAGTCAACTCATCGCATGAGGTGGCCAAAGTACTGCAGTTTCAGCTTTAGCATCAGTCCTTCCAGTGAACACCCAGGACTGATCTCCCTTAGAATGGACTGGTTGGATCTCCTTGCGGTACAAGGGACTCTCAAGAGTCTTCTCCAGCACCACAGTTCAAAAGCATCAATTCTTCGGCGATCAGCTTTCTTCACAGTCCAACTCTCACATCCATACGTGACCACGGGAAAAACCATAGCCTTGACTAGACAGACCTTAGTTGGCAAAGTAATGTCTCTGCTTTTTAATATATTATCAAGGTTGGTCATAACTTTCCTTCCAAGGAGTAAGCGTCTTTTAATTTCATGGCTGCAATCAGCCATCTGCAGTGATTTTGGAGCCCCAAAAAATAAAGTCTGACACTGTTTCCACTGTTTTTCCATCTATTTCCCATGAAGTGAAGTCAAGTGGGCCTTAGAAAGCATCCCTACGGACAAAGCTAGTGGAGGTGATGGAATTCCAGTTGAGCTTTTCAAATCTTGAAAGATGATGCTATGAAAGTGCTGCACTCAATATGCCAGCAAATTTGGAAAACTCAGCAGTGGCCACAGGACTGGAAAAGATCAGTCTTCATTCCAATCCCAAAGAAAGGGAATGCCAAAGAATGCTCAAACTACCGCACAATTGCACTCATCTCACACGCTAGTAAAGTCATGCTCAAAATTCTCCAAGCCAGGCTTCAGCAATATGTGAACCGTGAACTCCCAGATGTTCAAGCAAGTTTTCGAAAAGGCAGAGGCACCAGAGATCAAATTGCCAACATCCGCTGGATCATGGAGAAAGCAAGAGAGTTCCAGAAAAACATCTATTTCTGCTTCATTGACTATGCCAAAGCCTTTGACTGTGTGGATCACAATAAATTGTGGAAAATTCTGAAAGAGGTGGGAATACCAGACCACCTGACCTGCCTCTTGAGAAACCTGTATGCAGGTCAGGAAGCAACAGTCAGAACTGTACATGAAACAACAGACTGGTTCCAAATAGGAAAAGGAGTGCGTCAAGGCTGTATATTGTCACCTTGCTTATTTAACCTATATGCAGATTACATCATGAGGTACACTGGGCTGGAAGAAGCACAAGCTGGAATCAAGATTGCTGGGAGAAATATCAATAGAAAATACTTAAATAGTCCTAAACAGAATGTTGATAAAATATATGGGCAGTAAAGGCCATAATGAAGAGATATAAAAATGAAGTGAGGAGCGGTTATTGGATAATGGAGAAAAGGCCATCCTTGTTCTAAATTGGCAAAGAATTTGTCTAAATTGTGTTCTAGTTTATTGTGGAAGGTAGAAATTACAAGTAATAAAGGTGAATATTTCACTAAAGTTATTTCTAAGTGAAGTGTTGAAGATGTGGCTTTGCTTCTCTTTTTTTATTTATTTTTTATTGGAGGCAAATTATTTTACAATATTATATTGGTTGGTTTTGCCATACATTGACATGAATTCGCCCCGGGTGTACATGAGTTCCCTCTCCTGAACCCCCCTCCCACCTCCCTCCTCCCTTTATCCTCCCTCTGGGTCATCTCCGCACGCCAGCCCCGAGCATCCTGTAACATGCATCAACCCTGAACTGGTGATTCGTTTCACATATGACAACATACGTGTTTCAATGCCATTCTCACAAATCATCCCACCCTCACCCTCTCCCACAGAGTCCCAGAGACTGTTCTATACATCTGTGTCTCTTTTGCTGTCTCATATACAGGGTTATCATTTGCATCTTTCTAAATTCCATATATATGCGTTAGTATACTGTATTGGTGTTTTTCTTTCTTTACTTCACTCTGTATAATAGGCTCCAGTTTCATCCACCTCATTAAAACTGATTCAACTGTACTCTTTTTAATGGCTGAATAATACTCCATTGTGTATATGTACCAAAGCTTTCTTATCCATTCGTCTGCAGATGGACATCTAGGTTGCTTCCATGTCCTGGCTATTATAAACAGTGCTGAGATGAACATTGGAGTACATGTGTCTCTTTCAATTCTGGTTTCCTCGGTGTGTATGCCCAGGAGTGCGACTGCTGGATCATATGGCAGTTCTATTTCCAGTTTTTTGAGGAATCTCCACACTGTTCTCCATAGTGGCTGTACTAGTTTGCATTCCCACCAACAGTGTAAGAGGGTTCCCTTCTCTCCACACCCTCTCCAGCATTTATTGCATGTAGACTTTTGGATAGCAGCCATTCTGACTGGTGTGAAATGGTATCTCATTGTGGTTTTGATTTGCATTTCTCTGATTATGAGGGATGTTTAGCATTTTTTCGTGTTTGTTAGCCATCTTTATGTCTTCTTTGGAGAAATGTCTGTTTAGTTCTTTGGCCCATGTTTTGATTGGGTCATTTATTTCTCTGGAATTGAGCTGCAGGAGCTGCTTGTATATTTTGGAGATTAATCCTTTATCCGTTGCTTCATTTGCTATTATTTTCTCCCATTCTGAAGGCTGTCTTTTCACTTTACTTATAGTTTCCTTTGCTGTGCAGAAGCTTTTGATTATAATTAGGTCCCATGTGTTTATTTTTGCTTTTATTTCCAATATTCTGGGAGGTGGGTCTTGGAGGATCCTGCTGTGATTTATGTTGGAGAGTGTTTTGCCTACGTTCTCCTCTAGGAGTTTTATAGAATCTGGTCTTACATTTAGCTCTCTAATCCATTTTGAGTTTATTTTGGTGTGTGGTGTTAGGAAGTGTTCTAGTTTCATTCTTTTACAAGTGGCTGACCAGTTTTCCCAGCACCACTTGTTAAAGAGACTGTCTTTTCTCCATTTTATATTCTTGCCTCCTTTGTCAAGATAAGGTGTCCACAGGTGCATGGATTTATCTCTGGGCTTTCTATTTTGTTCCATTGATCTATATTTCTGTCTTTATGCCAGTACCATACTGTCTTGATGACTGTGACTTTGTAGTAGAGCCTGAAGTCCGGCAGGTTAATTCCCCCAGTTCCATTTTTCTTCCTCAAAATTGCTTTGGCTATTCGAGGTTTTTTGTATTTCCATACAAATTGTGAGATTATTTATTCTAGTTCTGTGAAAAATATCGTTGGTAGCTTGATAGGGATTGTATTGAATGTATAAATTACTTTGGGTAGTATACTCACTTTTACAATATTTATTCTTCCAATCCACGAACATGGTATATTTCTTCATCTGTTAGTGTCCTCTTTGATTACTTTCACCAGTGTTTTTTAGTTTTCTATGTACAAGTCTTTTGTTTCCTTAGGTGGATATATTCCTAAGTATTTAATTCTTTTCGTTGCAACAGTGAATGGAATAGTTTCCTTAATTTCTCTTTCTATTTTCTCATTATTAGTGTATAGGAATGCAATGTATTTCTGTTGTTGATTTTATATCCTGCAACTTTACTGTAATCATTGATTAGCTCTAGTAGTTTTCTGGTAGTGTCTTTAGGGTTTTCTGTATAGAGGATCATGTCATCAGCGAACAGTGAAAGCTTTACTTCTTCTTTTCCAATTTGGATTCCTTTTATGTCTTTTTCTGCTCTGATTGCTGTGGCCAAAACTTCCAGAACTATGTTGAATAGTAGTGGTGAGAGTGGACACCCTTGTCTTGTTCCTGACTTTAGGGGAAATGCTTTCAGTTTTTCACTGTTGAGGATAATGTTTGCTGTGGGTTTGTCATATATAGCTTTTATTATGTTGAGGTATGTCCCTTCTATTCCCACTTTCTGGAGGGTTTTTATCATAAATGGATGTTGAATTTTATCAAAGGCTTTCTCTGCATCTATTGAGATAATCATATGAATTTTATTTTTCAGTTTGTTAATGTGGTGTATTACGTTGATTGATTTGCGGATATTGAAGAATCCTTGCATTCCTGGGATAAAGCCTACTTGGTCATGGTGTATGATCTTCTTAATATGTTGTTTGATTCTGATTGCTAGAATAATGTTAAGGATTTTTGCATCTATGTTCATCAGTGATATTGGCCTGTAGTTTTCTTTTTTTGTGGGATCTTTACCAGGTTTGGGATTAGGGTGATGGTGGCCTCATAGAATGAGTTTGGAAGTTTCCCTTCCTCAGCAATTTTCTGGAAGAGTTTGAGTAGAATAGGGGCTTTGCTTCTCTTGACTGATTATAGTAAAAGGAGAGAAGAAGCGAAGTGAAAGTCACTCAGTTGTGTCCAACTCTTTGTGACCCCAGAGACTATACAGTCCATGGAATTCTCCAGGCCAGAATACTGGAGTGGGTAGCCTTTTCCTTCTCCAGGGGATCTTCCTAACCCAGGGATCTAACCCAGGTCTCCTGCACTGCAGGCGGTTTCTTTACCAGTTGAGCCACAAGGGATGAGAGAAATAATGTAAAGATAGAATTGGTAAGCAAAAAAGGAAGCAGAAATTAAAGATTTGGAAAATGTTCAGACTACTCATATTACAAAAAATGAGAAAATTAAGGATGTGGCCAGGCAGGGAAGCTTGAGCTATTATGTTAGACAGTGGAAGAATGAGCCAGAAGATGTTTCAGAGATCATCATATCTGCTACTCCTATCACAGATCCAGAGTCCAAGGTCTCGGGTGGGGGTGCAGAGTGGTTTCAAATTGGCCACTGGTACCTGCAGGATCTGGGTGCTCATATGCTAAACCTTATCCCCAGTGTGATGGTATTTGGAGGTGGGACCTATGACAAGTGATTAGATAATGAGGATGAAGCTATCATGAAATGGATCAATGTCCTTATTAAAAAAATATACTTCAGAACTCTCTTGCTCTTCTTCCATGTGAGGACACAGAAAGAAGAGAACCATGTATGGTATTTTATTATAGTAGCCCAAATGGACTAAGACACAAGAGTTCCATCTCTGTGAAAGTGCAGGTAAAGTCTAGCAAATAGATGTTAAATACTATGCTTCAGTATATTAATTTTCTAGAAATTTATGAAAAATCAAACAAAGGGAAAATTAAAGCCTCAAAGTAAAAAGTGCTACTAAAAAAGAGCAAGCCTGCTTATACACCAAAAAAACAAAAACAAAAATCACAAAACAAACAGTTTTAGAAGAAACCTAAGGCTGCGATTCATGGGGTCGCAGAGTGGGACATGACTGAGTGACTGAACTGAAGGTTATTGGGGAAACTGTAACATTGTGTAATACTGATTAAATTTAACATAGCTAGAAATTAATGTTGGATCTTCCTTAATGAAAAAAAAAATATCAGTCATTGTAGTTGCATCCTTGACTAAACGGTGGTTTGCTGTACTCAACAATAGGCTCTAAGAAGAACTTCTACGGTCAGTCCAATAGCCAGGAAGATGGGAAGCATGAAGTTTATTCAATGTACTTGGAATGGCCTTCTCCTACAAGTATAAGTTAACTCACATTAATACCATTCCTAGCCACATAAACCCATTTGACATTTTTTTTTCCTCCAGAGGATGTCTACTTTGCAACTTTAGGTTATTTTAAAATAAATTCATTAAATATATTGCTGATATACTCTATTCTTTAATTCATCAGTTGGGCATTCATAAATTTGTCAATTATGTCATAATTAATTACTTTGCTAAACTGAAATATTTTGCAATACCCTTGAAGACCACATTTTGTCTTGAACATTCAACATATGCTCTTGACTTTAGATTTCCATAGATTCATAGGACATTCAATAATAAGCTTCCTTGTTGACTGATATTTAGAAACATCAAAACCTTCTATCTTGAAGTCAGAAAAAACTGTGAGCACAAGTTTATTCAGGGCATAAATTCTCCCTGTGGTTTAATTAAAGATTGGTAATTAGGATTATTATGTGTTGTAACTAATCCTGAATTCTGATCACTGTGCATTGTTCCCAGCTGGCCCCTTTGATCTTTTCTTTCATGCTCCAAATAGTTTCACCAATTTAAGTTTGAAAAAAATTCCTTTGTGACTCAATTTATAAAATAAATGTGCTACAACAATTCGGGGAGAATATTAAAGATGATAGAAATTTTATGATGAAGTTATTTCATTTGAAGTGTTGCTCTGACCCAATGTATTTCCCTTATCTACTTTTCATATGTTTTAAAATGGAATTAGTATAAATTCATTTTTAATAGATATCAATTATCACCTGTAAATTATATGTATGTGTGGGTATATATGTGTATATATGTATGTATAACTTATTTCACTCCTTGTGATTTTTTAAAAAGTAAGTTATGGCTTTGATAATATCTAAATGGAAAACACATCATAATCATTTTATAAAAAGTGAAATAGACACAAGAGATATTTTCTCAAGACTTAACAAGTGTCAGAATTTAAAGTTTTTTCCTTCTGTCAATGTTTATTATCTCCATTTATTTAAGAGACTCTAGAACTTAGTTTACAGGAAAAAGTATGAATTCTAAATTTAAATGGTTGAGAAAATTTTCAGATTCACAAATGATGCTTTAAATGTTGATGGGGGATAAGATTTTATGCTGGAGAAATTTGGTCAAACCGGATTCAAATATTCAGTGTGAAATGATGGTGAAATCTTCCACAGTATCTTAATTTCAAACTAGTGGAAAATTAATCACTGCTATGAAAAGCCAGGCTTGTGAGCTTAATTAGCCCAATACAGACACCAACAAACACAAACAAAAAATTCCACCGAATTCTAACTTCAGTTTTTAAATCCTACTTTCTTTTGTGCTATATTTCAAAAGAAGCAAACATTGTGAGATTCATCATTATTAAAATAATGCACTACTTGCTTCAGTCAATTTGCCATTTTGCTGTATAGTACAAATGGTGAAAAAAATCATAGAATTGTAAAAAGTAGAATTTTTCTAAAAACTGAGGTAAGAATAAATAGCTGATAATTTAATAGCATGATATCAAATATTTATTTTGATATTTATCTAATTTTAATTATTTTTTCCTTCCTATGACTATAATTAGCAAACTGTCTTAATTCTATAATGGTTTATAGGCTGTGAAATATGTTGGTATGGTAGTATTAGTAAAAATATAATGTATATACTTTCTCTTAATGAGGTGGATGAACTTAGAGCCTATTATACAACGTGAAGTAAATCAGAAAGAGAAAGACAAATACCTTATGTAAATGCATATTTATAAAATCTAGAAAGATGGCAATGATGAACCTATCTACATGGTAGCAGTGGAAATGCAGATATATAGAATAGACTTTTGGACACAGTGAGGGAGAGAGAAGGTGGGATGATTTGAGAGCGTAAGCACTGAAACATATATTTACCATATGTAAAGTAGATAGCCAATGGGAATTTGCTGTATGATATAGGGAACCCAAAGCCAGTGCTCTGTGACAACCTAGAGAGATGGGATGGGGAGGGAGATGGTGGGGGGAGGTTTAAGAGGGAGTCGATACATGTATACCTGTGGCTGATCCATTGATGCATGGCAGAAACCATCACAATATTGTTAAGTATTTACCTTGCCTTGTGGCTCAGCCGGTAAAGAATCTGCCTGCGATGTGTGAGACCTGGGCTCGATCCCTGGGTTGGGAAGATCCCCTGGAGAAGGGAAAAGCTACCCATTCTACTATTCTGGCTTGGAGAATCCCATGGACTGTATAGTTCATGGGCTTTCAAAGAGTCGGACACGACTTAGCGACTTTTTTTTTTAATTTCCAATTAAAAATAAAATAAAATTTAAAAAAGAATGTATATACTTTCTCATTTCTTAAAATTTTAGTTGCATTTAAGACAGTAGTCACAAATTTCATTAAGGAATTCTATATCTATCATGTTCATGCAGTAAGGCAGTTGAAGAAATCATTTTCTGGTATTTTACTGTGAATCTATTAATCATTAATGCATAGTTTAAAAAAAAAAAGATACTCTCTGTATCAGTCACAATAAGCTGGGCAAATATAGTAATAAATAGCCCCAAATCTCAATGACTTAAGATGTCAAAGATTTGGTTCTTTCTCAAGCAGTTTATGGTGGTTTTGGCAGCTTTCCAGGTAGCTCTCTCCACAGCAATTGTTCTACATGGTGGAGTTCAGCATCCTAGATTACACCTCTACATCATCAAATCTTTGATAACTACAGGAAAGGAATGAGATAGAGGATGGGAATACATATTTTTTATTTATACCTTATTATATCTTTAATATTTCAACCAGGAAGTGATTCATGGCACTCTGGTCACATTTTATTACTAAAGCAACTCCTATAACCTTGCCTAATTTCAAGAGTTCAGGAAAGTGCAATCTTTTTTAATGGAAAGAACAAAATATATTGTTGAGCAATAATAATATCTACTATACTCTGAGATTTTCATTTACTTGCCTTTTATGTTGTTGATTTGTTTTATGATTGCATTATACTTTGGACAGGGGTTGGCAAGGCTTTTCTGTCTAGAATAAAATAATGAACATTTAGCTTTGCAGACTATACCCTTCCAAATACTCAGCTCTTTTGTTGTAGTGTAACAGTAGCAATGCTGCTGCTGTTGCTGCTGCTAAGTCGCTTCAGCCAGGTCTGACTCTGTGTGACCCCGAGATAGCAGCCCACCAGGCTCCTCTGTCCCTGGGATTCTCCAGGCAAGAATACTGGAGTGGGTTGCCATTTCCTTCTCCAATGCATGCATGCATGCTAAGGCGCTTCAGTCTTGTCCAATTCTATGGGACCCCATGAACAGCAACCCACAAGTCTCCTCTGTCCACAGGATTCTCCAGGCAAGAATACTGGAGTGGGTTGCCATTTCCTTCTAACAATATCAATAGGCAAGGGATAAACAAACGAATGTCCTGTGTTCCGAAAATAGTTTGTTTTTTGTTTTTTTTTTTACAAAATGTGGTGTGCCTAACTTGGTCATAGTTTAATGAATCCTGACTTAGGGTATCACCCATCCCTTCTGATACAGAGGCCAAATGTTAATAACAAGGGATTTTCTGGACCCTTCTCATTCTTATCACTTCTTAGTCTCCTATGAAGCCTTCCTCATATAGCCGAGTGAGCTGTGAACTGTATAAACTCAAAGGCAATTTTCGCATCAACTACAAAATTAATAGTACCTCTTTTATTTCTGCATAGTGGGGACCTA
Organism: Moschus berezovskii; assembly: GCF_049115385.1. Classification (NCBI taxonomy): domain Eukaryota; kingdom Metazoa; phylum Chordata; class Mammalia; order Artiodactyla; family Moschidae; genus Moschus; species Moschus berezovskii. The sequence continues at coordinate 49,185,617 of NC_142462.1, forward strand.
AGTACTAAGCCTTGTATAGATGTTACATCAACCATTTATACTTCTGCTTCATAGATATCAGCGTGTTCTATTCTTTATTATAGCAAAAGTCTTACATAATAGTACTCAGTGTGATGAACAAGGTCTTACGGGAAATATGCACAAAATAAACTTTATCACAATGGTTATTTTTGAAATATAATTTATAAATAAAAAGCTAGAAAATGTTGAAAAAACATAAAAGGCAATTCAAATGCTGTGATTTTTAAAATTTTCTAGTTCAATTTATATGAATATAAATATGCACAAATAAACTGGTATGACATTGAATAATCAACTTTACACTGTATTTTTGTTTCACTTGATGTTTTCCAATATTATAAAGTTTACAATATTGTGATTTTTAATGAATTTCTAGTCTTTCTAGTTAGACCAAGTGTAATTTCTTTGACCATTCTCTTTGAAATTTAGCATGTTTAAAATTTTTTCTAGTACAAATGCCACAATGAAATAGAATTTACTAGTATAAATACCTTAAAGACATAAGTCTTTGAGTACATCTCTAATAATTTTGTCAAAATAAATTCCTATGAATATAATTTCTTAGTCAGTATAAGAATACTCTCTAGCTTTTGACATGTTTTGACAAATTGTACATATATATCCCTGTATGTGCTCACAAAGCGGGTATGAATATTTCATATTATCCACACCAATACTGAGTATTATCTTCATATGGATAAATCATGTAAAAGCATACACTCTTAGTTATCTAGTATTTCCTGACTCAAGAAAAACTTATTTATTTAGCAATTTTAGCAACCAAGTCCATACACACACACACACACACAATGGATTTTCCAAGATATTAGAATGTAACTAATATAATAATAGAAATCATGCATTTGTTGTGTAATTATCTGCCTTGTTATACAGAGGAATAATTAAAATGTTTTTTTAAAATTCTGTTATCATTAAGACAATATAGGAATTACATTATTAACATCAACAAAGTTTCACTCTATAACATGTTTCTGTATTGTTTGATTTTGCACACCTGGAAGATTTATTATTTTTATAATAAGGAAAAAATAGATGTAAATTAATAAATATGCACTTGGTGAAACTGTATGCTAACAACCTGCTTTCTCAATGTTCCTCAGGAAAAATCAACCTTATTATGTAGCTATATTACATTATTCATGGGTTTATTTTTTCTTTCTTCAGTAGTCTGTGTGTTCTTATTCTTTCATGCGGGATAGCAGAGAAAGAGAAAATCATCTACTCCAGTCACTCACAGACACTGGGAGAATATAGCTATGATGGATAAATGGTTTTGGAGGTATTTTGAGCTGAGGTCAGTTTATCCAAGAAGAAAAACAAGGTATGGAAAAGTTAAAAACATTCTATTCTATTCAGGAGGGTTGGGAGAGGTAGGAGTCCTTACTTGTGTTTTTCACATTTTTCAAGTTTTCTGAAGTTAATTTTCCTTGTTTCCCATGTACTCCCAAATGTCCCCTCAAATAATTTTTCTTTGCCTACTAATGCATTCAGTGAAGACAAATTTTTGTGAGTTTTTTTTCCAGACTCTATGAGAGTAGCTGTTTACTGTAATAAGTATAATCAGTAAAGTTCAGTTCAGTTCAGATGGTCAGTCGTGTCCGACTCTTTGCGACACCATAAATCACAGCATGCCAGGCCTCCCTGTCCGTCACCAACTCCCGGAGTTCACTTAAACTCATGTCCATAGAGTCGGTGATGCCATCCAGCCAGCTCATTCTCTGTCGTCCCCTTCTCCTCCTGCCCCCAATCCTTCCCAGCATCAGAGTCTTTTCCAGTGAGTCAACTCATCGCATGAGGTGGCCAAAGTATTGGAGTTTCAGCTTTAGCATCAGTCCTTCCAATGAACACTCAGGACTGATCTCCTCTAGAATGGACTGGTTGGATCTCCTTGCAGTCCAAGGGACTCTCAAGAGTCTTCTCCAGCACCACAGTTCAAAAGCATCAATTCTTTGGTGATCAGCTTTCTTCACAGTCCAATTCTCACATCCATACGTGGCCACCGGAAAAACCATAGCCTTGACTAGATGGACCTTGGTTGGCAAAGTAACGTCTCTGCTTTTTAATATGCTATTTACGTTGGTCATAACTTTCCTTCCAAGGAGTAAGCGTCTTTTAATTTCATGGCTGCAATCAGCATCTGCAGTGATTTTGGAGCCCCAAAAAATAAATTCTGACACTGTTTCCACTGTTTCCCCATCTATTTCCCATGAAGTGATGGGACCAGATGCCATGATCTTTATTTTCTGAATGTACAGCTTCAAGCCAACCTTTTCACTCTCCTCTTTCACTTTCCTCAAGAGGCTTTTGAGTTCCTCTTCACTTTCTGCCATAAGGTGGTGTCATCTGCATATCTGAGGTTATTAATATTTCTCCCAGCAATCTTGTTTCCAGCTTGTGCTTCTTCAAGTCCAGCGTTCCTCATGATGTACTCTGTATAGAAGTTAAATAAGCAGGGTGACAATATACAACCTTGACGTACTCCTTTTCCTATTTGGAACCAGTCTGTTGTTCCATGTCCATTTCTAACTGTTGCTTCCTGACCTGCATACAGGTTTCTCAAGAGGCAGATCAGGTGGTCTGGTATTCCCATCTCTTTCAGAATTTTCCATAGTTTATTGTGATCCACACAGTCAAAGGCTTTGGCATAGTCAATGAAGCAGATATAGATGTTTTTCTGGAACTCTCTTGCTTTATCCATGATCCAGCGGATGTTGGCAATTTGATCTCTGGTGCCTCTGCCTTTTCTAAAACCTGCTTGAACATCTGGAAGTTCACAGTTCATATATTGCTGAAGCCTGGCTTGGAGAATTTTGAGCATGACTTTACTGGCGTGTGAGATGAGTGCAATTGTGTGGTAGTTTGAGCATTCTTTGGCATTCCCTTTCTTTGGGATTGGAATGAAGACTGACCTTTTCCACTCCTGTGGCCACTGCAGAGTTTTCCAAATTTGCTGGCATATTGAGTGCAGCACTTTCACAGCATCATCTTTCAGGATTTGAAAAGCTCAACTGGAAATCCATCACCTCCACTAGCTTTGTTCCTAGTGATGCTCTCTAAGGCCCACTTGACTTCACATTCCAAGATGTCTGGCTCCAGGTTACTACCAATATTAATGTCCTATTTTATAATAAAAGTATATTAAAATTTTACTGTTATAAACTAGTCAATAAAGAAAGTGTTACTACTGCATGTAAATGTACTACAAATAACTAAATGACAATATGTTAGCGATGTTAGTACTCCAGACTTTGTATAACTTCTAACTATAAGAAGCTCTTAGAAGATCACATGATTTGCCAAAAAGATTAGTGTTTTCTTCCAATTGGCAAAGAAATTAGACATTCTATTTTGCTATATCTTACTCTTTGACATCATAACGTTAACAAAATGAGAATGAATTCATCTGCATTAGACACTGCAAGTTGTCTCACATTTCCATTCCCACCCTTTCAATGTTAAATGCAATACATAGGTGACAGTTTTCCCTGCATCTAGGTACAATCATGTGACTTCCTTCTAAGCAATGGGACATGAGAGAATGTGAAAGGGATAACATCCAGGCCATGACATGGAAGGCAAAATGATGCCCTACATTTTGGCCTGTCGCAGTCTTGCTAACTGGAATGCAGATATAAAAAAGGATGTTTTTTCTAATGGGCTTCTAGGGTGGCTCAGTTCAATCCCTGGGTTGGGAAGATCCCCTGTAGGAAGAGATGGCAACACACTCCAGTATTTTTGCCTAGAAAATCCAAGGGACAGAGGAACCTGGCTACAGTTCATAGGATCGCAAAAGAGCAACTAAACAACAACAAATTTCTAATGGAAGTTGCACACTGAGTGTAGCAGACCAGCAAGGATGCTGGGACCTTGGCACTGAACAGAGCCTGATACAGCCACCATATCACACCAGGAATATTTTTCCTTTGACTGTATGTGAGGGAATTAAACTTCTATGTGGATTAATCCATTATTGTTCTGACCTTTGTTACTGTAGCCAAAATTTTGCTCAATTAACCAACTAAACACAAACAAAACAAATGTAAGTGGACTGGAATAAGTGAAAAGGAATTAATGGTTTCTTGCTCTCATGGCTCCAACAACAAGATTGAGTGTATAGTCACAGTTATATAGTAAAACATTTGTTTCTAAATTTTAAATTGATAAATGGGCTGGCTAGAACAAAATAAATAAAGGTTCTATAAATATATATATACATACATATATATGAGAAAATTTGAGTGAAATATGCAAATAATACAATCTGATTTACATGTTGATTGTAAGCACTGCAGTTGGGGAAGAAAAGGCAGGTATAAATAGTAGATTGTAACAAGTGCAGTTATATTCACATAAGCAAAATATTTTGGGATCACAGAGGAGTAAGTTTATACTACAATGCTGACAATTAAAATTGTTGTCTTGTTCTGCCCATTTTGTTCAAATCTTACGTGAAACTACTAACATAAGCATTTTCAGAAGAATGTACAATTAGAAGATTGTACAATTTAGTCTATCTTCAACAAACATTTATTGATTGCCTCCTATTTGTTCCTTTGCGAGGCACTAAAAAGCAAAATGGAGAAGGAAATGGCAATCCACTCCAGTACTCTTGCCTAGAGAATCCCATGCACAGGGAAGCCTGATAGGCTGTTGTCCATAGGATTGCACAGAGTCGGGCATGACTGAAGCGACTTGGCATACATGCATGCATTGGAGAAGGAAATGGCAACTCACTCCAGTATTCTTGCCTGGAGAATCCCAGGGATGGGGGAGCCTGGTGGGCTGCCGTCTATGGGGTCGCTAAGAGTCAGACACAACTGAGCAACTTCACTTTCACTTTTCACTTTCATGCATTGGAGAAGGAAATGGCAACCCACTCCAGTGTTCTTGCCTGGAGAATCCCAGGGATGGGGGAGCCTGGTGGGCTGCCGTCTATGGGGTCGCACAGAGTTGGACACGACTGAAGTGACTTAGCATCAGCAGCAGCAGAAAGCAAAAGTTAACGCATAGCACCTGTCCTTAAGAAAGTAAAAATCAAGGTCAGGAACAAAGGCAGGCAAAATAACTGTAACAGATAATGATAAGTGCAATAACATTAGTATGAGCAAAGTACTTTGGGAGCACATATGGGTAAGTGATCAATTTTATTCTGAAAGTTAGAATAGGTTTCATAGAAGTGATATATGAGTTAAACTTTAAAGAATGAGTTGTATTTTTCCATCATCCTTCCAGAGGTTTCCAAAAGTCAAATTTATCACAATGTGAAATGAGCTACTTCAAAAAGTGGTAACTCTTCTATCACTGAAGATGATAGAGCACAAGCTGAACAAACTTATAGAAAGCAGCGGTGTGGAGTTGAGCATCCGTATTGGGAGTTTAGCAGATATACCTTGCTTCTCTAAGTTCTATCTTCCCTGAGATGGTAACTTTTAAATTCTGAGTTGGTGGTGGTGGTGGTTTAGTTGCTAAGTCATGTCCAAGTCTTGTGTCCCCATGGACCTTAGCCTGCCATGCTCCTTTGACCATGGAATTTTCCAGGCAAGATAACTGGACTGGATTGCCATATCCTACTCCAAGGGATCTTCCCAATCCAGGGATTGAACTCTCGTCTCCAGCATCTCCTGCACTGGCAGGCAGATTCTTTACCACTGCACCACCTAGGAAGCCCTAAGAGATAGATGGAAAGTATGAATTGAGCTCAGATTAACAAAATTATCAGATATAATGTTTAGGAGTTTTAAATTTATTCTATAAGCTACTGAAATAGCAAAAATTTTGGAATCAGAAGTAAATTTTAGAGTTTTGAAAGACTGAAGATATCATTATCCATAAAATTAAATAAAATATGAGATATCTAGTGGGTTTCTGGTGCTTTTTGTCCCCATAGCATCTTTCCTTCTCTTGCCAAAAGTATCTCTTTCTTTTAGAACCATCTCTTCTCAAGTACAAGCAATCTTGGTATGATGGTAAATTAAGGCAGGCAAAAAACCTAAGACAGGTAATGAAAAAGTTTGCCTTGAATTTGAATCCTGTATAAAACACCCCAGTTGAAGCTGATGAGTCACCCCATCCCAAAGACTGTGTCTTGCAAAGATTATTTATTGATTTATAAATCTAGATTTGCAGAGCTGCATTATTCCTGTTCTTCCTAAAATACCATTTTCAACTTTTCCTTCAATACTTATTTGTTAAACCACACCCTACCATAAATTCTAGATTGGTGATTAATCACAATTCAGTTGTGATGTTTGTGAACAGAAGACCCTGATATATACCCACAACTGTCCTGTCTGATCATAAGCATACTCTTTACTAGGTCACTTAGTGAGATCATTGATATTATTAAAAAAAAAAAATAGTTGGTGTTTCACACAGGAAGATGGAGAACTGAAAGCTCCAGACTTTACTTCCACCAATGGACACACCTATTCAACCACTATACACAGACTATTCCCCTTTTTGAGAAATATAGGGACCAGTTGAAAACTTCTTTCACCTCATGCAAAGCTCAAAAGCAGATGCATCAAAGCTGGTAGGAACTGTCATGGAACCCTCCATATTAATCCCTTCTCCCAGCAAAGCACCTCTTAGTCAAGAGGAACCTCCCCAGCTCCCTGTTTCTCCTGGGCCAGAAAGGAGAGGACTGTATCATACATCCAAAGTTTTGACATTTCAGGGGACAGCCTGAGGGTTGGTGTCTGTCTTGCCTGAAACTGATCCCTGAAAAGAAGAGCTCCAAGTTAGGAGCCACTGAGAATAAAGACAACAGTTTGGACTAGTATATACTCACTTATCATACTCCTCCCTTTAGCTCAGAATATAATAGATGGATTCCAGCTTTTCTCAGGGAAGGGAAAGAGCTGGAGAATGGATCTCCTGTTGCACTCTAGATGCCTGGGAGCCAATGCAAATAAGGGCAAAGGTTTGGATCATTATATAGTCACTTGATATTTATATACACACAATTTGTAAATGACAGTTACCAATTATATTTTGTTAGGCATATTGCTGCCCCAAACAAAATCAGGAAGGAATAAGCAGTGAGGAGAAAGGATTAAGTTAACAACTAATTGAGCCTGGTACAGAAATGCAAAATAATGTCTTCAAATATAGACAAAGATGTATACACATTACAGAAGATTACAATGATAAGTGATTTTAGGACTTTTTCTGTGAAGCTCTTGTACTACCAATGATAAATAATGAGTAGATATGTCATTGTTGCTGTTCAGTGGCTCAGTCATGTCCAACTCTTTGCAACCCCATGGACTACAGCATGCCAGGCTTTCCTGTCCTTCAGCTCTGGAACCATGGAATTTGTGTCACCAAATCATTGGCTAGATAGCATACAGGAAAGGATTCTCATTTGGTGAGGTCCAGTAATAAAAGCGAGATGCAGTAATATGGGAGCAAAGCAGAAAACCAGTAAGGAAGCCTCTACTTAAGAACAAATGTGGCCAATAGATACTGGAATCAGAAACATCTAATATTTATTTACTTTTTTCCTTTTTGGCATTGGGATTCACTTATATTATCCTTAAACTTTAGTAGATTCTGTTAAGTGGAAGTCCAGAGGTGTGGATCAGAATAGGGGGTGAGGAACCTCTACTAGGAATCATTTGTGAAACTTATAACTAAACTCTAGAGATTGGAAAAGGAACTGAATTCTAGCATTTATGATACAGGAAGGTGGAGTAGGATTATTGTTATTTGGATATTAAAGCAAAAGCTGCCTTTGTTTGTCACTTGTGTTCTATACAGACAATCAACTTTGGGGAAGGTCTAAAGAATTAATTTGCAAATGCTTTGTTCTTCTTGTGGCTCTTGTAGCTATTAGTTCAATTAGAAAAGCAGACTCTGGGAACTAGCAGTGTGACTCTTCTACTGGAAATCTATTCAGTTCAGTTCAGTTCAGTCACTCAGTCATGTCCGACTCTTTGCCACCCCATGAATCACAGCACACCAGGCCTCCCTGTCCATCACCAACTCCCGGAGTTCACCCAAATTCATGTCCATCAAGTCGGTGATGCCATCCAGCCATCTCATTCTCTGTCATCCCCTTCTCCTCCCGCCCCCAATCCCTCCCAGCATCAGGGCCTTTTCCAATGAATCAACTCTTTGCATGAGGTGGCCAAAGTATTGGAGTTTCAGCCTCAGCATCAGCCCTACCAATGAACACCCAGGACTAGGCTCCTTTAGGATGGACTGATTGGATCTCCTTGCAGTCCAAGGGACTCGCAGAGTCTTCTCCAACACCACAGTACAAAAACATCAATTCTTCGGTGCTCAGCTTTCTTCACAGTCCAACTCTCACATCCATATATGACCACTGGTAAAACCATAGCCTTGACTAGACGGACCTTGGTTGGCAAAGTAATGTCTCTGCTTTTTAATATGCTATCTAGGTTGGTTATAACTTTCCTTCCAAGGAGTAAGCATCTTTTAATTTCATGGCTGTAATCAGCATCTGCAGTGATTTTGGAGCCCAGAAAAATAAAGTCTGACACTGTTTCCACCGTTTCCCCATCTATTTCCCATGAAGTGATGGGACCAGATGCCATGATCTTAGTTTTCTGAAAGTTGAGCTTTAAGCCAACTTTTTCACTCTCCTCTTTCACTTTCATCAAGAGGCTTTTTAGTTCCTGAAATCTATTAATAAAGGATTAAAATTATCTCTAAAAACTAAAAAAGCCTAATTTTGAATAGCTGATAATTATTACCTTTTCTCATTCTCAATACACGTGCCCCTCTGGGATATGGCAGGCAGACAGCAAAGTTTTATTGTTTCTTGTTTATTGTCTTCAGAGTTAGACTGATCCTAAGCATCATTAGACCAGTTATATTCATGCCACAACAGGGGCTACCAAGTCCACAGGGTGTGAAGGAGGACACAGAGAGGAAAAATCAATGGCATTACATCAAGAGTCAAGGAAGAGGACTTCCCTGATGGTACAGTGGATAGGAATCCCCCTGTCAATGCGGGGGAGATGGGTTCCATCCCTGCTCCAGGAAGATTCCACATGCTGAAGAGCAGCTAAGCCCATGCACAACTACTAACACCTGTGCTGTAGAGCCTGTGCTATGCAAGAAGAGAAATCACCCCAATGAGAAGCCCTGTGCGCCGCAACTAAGAGCAGCCCCCACTTGCTGCAACTAGAGAAAGAATTCACACAGCAACGCTCAATGCAGCCAAAAAATAAAAAAGAGTCAAGGAAGAGATTATTTGGTGTATAGCTGCATCTGGAAGTGTTATTACTTCATAATTTTTCCAGTAAACTACATTTGAATTTTTAACATTTGTGTTCAACACTTAATTTTTGTATTAGAAAATCTGTACCTTCTGTCCAATTATAATATTGTTATTATCCTGAGGATTGAGTTAGACAGTATTTATTTCACTTATTTATTTTCTTATTCAACAGCTATTTACTAAGTACCTTTAACTATTTACTGAGTACCTTTAACTGTACTTTGTTAAACAGTGGGTATATAATAGTGAAAACAACAAGTAAATTCTGCCCTCATGGAGCTGGAACTCTAACAAAAGAGACTTAGCACCAAGTTCAGTATATATATAAACAAACATACATATATATGTGTATATATATACAGAGATATTTATGACAGTATTACTCATATCATAACTATACATAGTATTGCTCATGCCCTCAATTTATTAAATTATCTGCTCAAATGTCACCTACTTAAGAAAGACATTCACAAGCCAGCCAATCTGGATTCTTAAATAAAAGTGTTAATACAACTCCTTTTTATATTTAGTCATGTAATAAAAATATATGTGTATGTACATTATATGTGTATAAAACATATATTTTATATGCATAAAGTATTAAACCTATAACATATTTAAACTATAATATGATCCATAACAAAGGCTGGTGAACATTTTTTACTTTAACACATGTATATTGGAGGACAGAGAACTCATAACAACATTTATGACAGGAAGATAAAGATCAATGTATTGGAAAAGAATTCTTCTTTACTAAAAAAGTACTTTAAGATGTTTAAAGGGGCTTCTCTCACAGCTCAGTTGGTAAAGAGTCTGTCTGCAATGCAGGAGACCTGGGTTTGATTCCTGGGTCAAGAAGATCCCCTGGAGAAGGAAATAGCAATCTCCAGTATTCTTGACTACAAAATCCCATGGACAGAGGAGCCTGGCAGGCTACAGCCCATGAGGACACAAGAGTTGGACACAATTTAGCGACTCCACCACCACAAAATGGTTAAGTGTTTTATTTACCTCTTTTTTGTCATTGAACATGAGATGACTATGAAAGTGTAGGAAAAGACTACCAGTTTAATTTAAAAAGTACACTGGTAAACATATGCCCTTCTCAAAATAAAAATACTTTTCATATTGCTTATTTCATATTGGTAAACAGATATGTATATATTAAAAAATGAATGTGATACAATATACTACCAAAAAAAAGAGCCAGACGATATACCATGACTACTCTGGAAAATAATTACCCATGATCTTTAAGCTTCTAAATCAACTTTTGTATTCTAATAAAGTATTAGTAAATATGTTTTCCAGTTCTTTAGAATCTTTTTAAACTGTTGAGTTTTGAGCTTATTTATTTCTACCAAAAGCTTATGAAAGGATATGATATTTTGGCTTTTTTACCTGCATATTCATTTTATTTCTTCACCAGGAACACTACCCTGTGCATATTTAGCCATGTCTGACTCTTTGCGACTTCATGGACTGTAGCTCACCAGGCTCTTTTCTCCATAGGATTTTCCAGGCAAGAATACTGGAGTGGGTTGCCATTTCCTCCTTCAGAGGATCTTCCCAACCCAGGAACTGAACTCATGTCTCCTGCATCTCCCACACTGGCAGATGGATTCTTTATCACTGTGCCACCTGGGAAGCCTGAATGCTTACAGGGCTGATGATAAGAAGTTTGGCATCAGTCTTATTTTTGTTTCTTTGAGAGTGATTTTATCTTTCCCTTTAGCAGATTTTGAATTTTATACTGGTCTTTGATCTTTCAAAACTTCTTCTTAAATAATGTATCTAAATATACAAAAAGTATAATATATCATGAACAAATCAAAGAATAGTATCATGATCAAGTAAACTTTACATGAAAAATTCAAGATTTTCTCAACATTGTCCATCTTTTAAAGCTATTCATTGAATTATCATAATAAAAGAGAATATCCACTTGGTCATTTAGATTATGAAAAATATTTGTAAAAGTCAAACTGTGTAGCTAAAACCATTCCTTATCAGGCTAGGAGTAGAAAAAAATTGCTTAACACCATCAATGATTGTACCAGAAACTTACCAAAAAAAATGTAAAAACATCCTCATTAAAACCAGACTCTAGATACATATATTCAAATATCATCTATGACATTTTCAAGTGCAAATATGAAAATAAAAATTAAACTTTTTCAAATGATAAGGAAAGTTATTGACTTATAGCCTAGAAAGCCAGAATGTAAATCAAACTTCAGAATGCTGGATCCAGGAGTTCTTTCACTATTTTTCTATAATTGACTCATAAATGATGTCTTCGCTTCACTCTCAGACTCCGTACTTCTCATGGTAAAAGAATAGAAATACTGCGGTATTTTTTTCAGGTAACTCACTCCCATACTAGGATGTCCAAAAGAAAGAAAGAAAAAAAAAAATCTCTTTCATGGGTTGCTTTTAAGGGAGAAGAAACTTCATTTCAGACTCTTCTAGCAAGTCATTATCTCTGTCTCTTGTCCCCACATTAGTAAATATGCTCAATTTCTATCCTACACTTTGGCTAAGGGTAATGTTTTAGGATGAACGACTTAAACCTGAATTATTGGACCAAGCATTATGGTAAGTGTGAGCAATTACTCTTGACCAAAAATTAAAATTTAGCTTTGAAGCTGTAGTTGGGTCAGTTTCCTCTGAAATAAAGTGGATATTTGGGGAATTTTGTACATTTGATGTTAAAAATCAAGTCACTGATTGAAAAACAGACCAAATGAATAGATACAAAGAGTATACATTCACTATCACCAGAAGTATTTTCAATGATACTACCAAAAGCAGAGACAATACTTTGCCAACCAAGGTCTGTCTAGTCAAGGCTATGGTTTTTCCCTTGGTCATGTATGGATGTGAGAGTTGGACTGTGAAGAAAGCTGATCGCCAAAGAATTGATGCTTTTGAACTGTAGTGCTGGAGAAGACTCTTGAGAGTCCCTTGGCCTGCAAGGAGATCCAACCAGTCCATTCTAAAGGAGATCAATCCTGGGTGTTCATTGGAAGGACTGATGCTGAAGCTGAAACTCCAATACTTTGGCCACCTCATGCAAAGAGTTGACTCACTGGAAAAGACTCTGATGCTGGGAGGGATTGGGGGCAGGAGAAGATGGGGACGACAGAGAATGAGATGGCTGGATGGCATCACCGACTCGATGGACATGAGTTTGAGTGAACTCGGGAGTTGGTGGTGGTCAGGCAGGCGTGGCGTGCTGTGATTCATGGGGTCGCAAAGAGTCGGACACGACTGAGCAACTGAACTGAACTGAACTTAACTGACAGACCTAGTACAGACCTAGATACTACAGACAATTCAAAAAAACAATAAAAAGAGGAGTAGGAGATATATTAGGGAAGAATAATTGGAAGAGGGTGCAAAATTGTCATTTTATAATATTACCTTACAAGGAATAAAATAGAGCTAACTGAAAGTTTAGAATTACTGTGTAAAATGACTTGGTACAAGATAAACACTTCTACACATGAACAATAACTGACTGGAAATTGTAAAAATTTTTTTAAATATACTATTCACACATTTTATAACAGCCAGAAGCGTCTATTATATACTGAAATAAGTCCAATATATTATGGCCAGGGCCTATAGTTTTAAAATATAAAACTGTGCCAAAGGACATCACCTGGATAAATGACCTGGCTCTGGATGGCTTGATTAAATTCTAAAATTCTTACAAAAAAAAAAAAAAGATACAGGGAGAGGAGAAAAATGAAATATAGGATTCCTCAGCAATATTTCTTCAGAATAAACAAGGAAGAAAATTTTATCTTCTTATTGTTTTTATTTATAAATGCCTTAAGTGCAAACCACAAACAAAACTTTATTTCTGGTTTCAATTTGTAAATTTTTAGTTATCAACCTCGCTTCAAGGATAGAGTTTACAATATCCAAAGACTATGACAAGAGTTCACATTTTTCTGTGGATTCTGGAAATTATTGACTTCAGGGTTCATCCACTCTATCTGAACATCAGACTCACCTGGGATTGTTAAATATTATTGATGTCTAAGTCCATATAGAACCAAATATATGACATTTCTGGGAGTGACAGCAGATATCAGGAACTTTTTTTAGTTTCCTAGGTCATTCCGAACTCAATCTAGTGTTGACAAATTCTGACTAAATTCTCCATGCCACAATTTTATGATGATGTTGAAGTGTTGTAGGGAAGACAAAAAGAAAAAGCATTGATCCAGAAATTTGGAAGTAACTGTTATAAATTGTTGGACTACAAATAAATGAGCAATGCATCTTAACTATTCATGGACAATGCACTTGAGAAAAAAGAATGTTTGTGGATTTAAATGTCTTCACTCTCAAAGTACAAAATTGTCTGGAAAATTAAATATCTTTGATTCAGGCTAAGTCTGTCACCATGGGAGATTCTGTAGAAGATGTGGCTATATTTCAAGGCTGAAGCAGAAATCCAGAGTCTCTCAACTGACTCAGGAACACAGAGGTACAGACTAGTATGGATGGTCAGGAGGATGTGAAGAAGGTCAGGAACAGATATGAGAGAAAAGAAGCTCAACCAAAATGAAAAATCCAAAAGCAGATTGAAAAATGTGTAGGGCCTAACCTGAGATTTCATTACTATTTTTAATTATAGATGTGACCTACTATTTTTAATTATAGATGTGACCTTACAGTGACATGTGGGTCTCCCTGGTGGCTCAGATGGTAAAAGAATCCACCTACAGTGCAGAACACCTGTGTTCAATCCCTGCATTGGGGCGATTCCTTGGAGAAGGGAATGGCTACCCACTCCACTATTCTTGCCTGGAGAATTCCATCGGTAGAGGAACCTGGTAGTCTATGGAGTCAGATATGACTGAGCAACTAACCCACAGTTTTTGCAATGACCTACAAGTAACAAATGCTGTGTTCCAGGCCATTATTGCTCAGTTCTAGTTCCGTAAGATCTATATTCTATTTTGAATATATCTAATATCAACTCTGGAGCATCTGAAAACAAGTTAAGATGTTTGGAAAGAAATTATAGTGTCTCATTCATGCATATTATTGCTATTATTAGAAGGTTATTTCCATAATCCAAAGGGTTTCATTAAAAAACATTGAATAATATTTGAAATAGAGTTCATTTTAAAATGAATCTTTTAAAGTTTTACTTTAGGAGGCAATATTTTCTGTTAAATGTGTCTGAACAAGTTATGCCTCTACAAAATGTTATTTTAAAATAAATTTGGATGTATTTTGATGTATCAAATTTCCTTTCAGTGATTATTGTTTCAATAATACATATTTTTGATGTAGTGACTTCAATTGTTAACACTAAAAATATTTGCAAGTGGAATGAGATAAGAGAAAAAAGATTTCCAGAAAAGAAGAAACAGTAATTATTTTAAGCTGAAATGCTATTTAACCTTTTGAGTTTGGTAAAGATATATTTTCTTAGAAAATTCTCTTTTTTAATAACCCTAAAATTATTCACCCAGTATACATAAAAACTTCTTTTTAGTATGACTGGCTACCAATTTTGTTAGTTTCTAACAATATAGACCAATATTTTGGAGACTAGAACTTAGTCTTCTACAAAAGAGTAAATCAAATTTATAAGACAAATTTTCTACTGATTTATTTGTGCCTTTTTACACAAAGTCATCCAATCATTTGCCAGATACTTCTATGATCCTTACTTATTTTGTAATCTTAATAAATAGAATCAGTGCCTCTGATGTTAAAATATGAGATATTATTTTACATGGAATGTTAAAAATATTTGTTTCTGAGTTGTAATTTATTTTTAACTGGTTCACCAACAGATGTTCTCTTGAATCTCTGTTCTACTAAGTTGAAGTTTAATTGAATACCCCTAATGCAAAGAGTCGGACATGACTGAGCCACTGAACTGAACTGAATCCTTGACAGGTGAGGCAAACCTGATTAACTGTGTTAAGATCCCAAGATCACTTACTTAGGCATCAGAAAAATGAATTTAGGCTACTTTTCTATCTCCAGGAAACAATATTGACAGCTAAAACTGGAAAATTCTGACTGATTCACTTATCAACATCACAGAGGAAAATACTAGGACAGCAATTGGCCTGGACATCTTACCCCATAAGCTGTTAATAATTTTGGACTTGCAAAATTCTTTTCCTTCTAGCTTCATCCTGGGTCTTTGACTTAAATATTTTTAAACTTCTTCATATTGTCCCATAGCATGTTGTTTTGCCTCAACTAAACAACAACTAGTTCATTTTTTTCTCCTCATAGTATTATTAGCATGTGAGGGTGCTTCTTTATGAGGGTGTAGGAGTATTATCTACTGAAATTGACCACACATGATCAAATTCTCTTTCTTTTCAGATGGTCAATGAATTATAAATAGTTTTCATTTTCCTTTGTCATATCATGAAGTATTATGGGTTGAATAGTGTCTCCCAAAATATGTTGAGGTCTAGCTCACAACATTTTAAAATGTGATCTTATTTAAAAATAAGATCTTTTAGAGGTAATCATGTAAAATTAAGGTCATTAAGGTGGACGCTGTCCAATATGACTTCTGTCCTTATGAGAAAGGGAAATTTGACACAGAAACATTCATCAGTAGATGAAACAGAAATTGTGATACATAGATACAATAGAATATTATTCAGCTATAAAAAAGAACTCATTCGAGTCAGTCCTAAAGAGGTGGGTGAACCTACAGCCTATTGTACAGAGTAAAGTAAGGCAGGAAGAGAAAGACAAATACTGTATAGTAACATATGTGTATGGAATCTAGAAAGATAGCACCAATGAACATATTTTCAGGGTGGCAAATGGCTACCCTTGTGGATCAGATGGTAAGAATCCACCAACAATGTGGGTTCAATCCCTGGGTTAAGAAGATCCCTTGGAGCAGGACATGGCGACCCACTCCAGTATTCTTGCCTGTAGAATCCCCATGGACGGAGGAGCCTGGTGGGCTACAGTCCATGGGGTTGCAAAGAGTTAGACCCAACTGAGTGAACCGGCACAACAATGGAGACTTAGAGAACAGATTTATGGACATAGCAGGGGAAGGGGAGGGTGGGATGAATAGAAAGAGTAGCATGGAAACATATTACTAACATATATAAAATAGATACTCACTGGGAATTTGCTCTATGACACAGGGAGTTCAACCTAGTTCTCTCTGACAACCTAGAGGGATGCGATGGGGTGGGAGATGGGATGGAATTTCAAGAGGGAGGGATGTGTATACCTGTGACTGATTCATGTTGATATATGACAAAAACCAGCACAATATTGTAAAGCAATTATCCTCCAACAAAAAATTATAAAGAAGTTTATAGAGGAAGTCTAACAAAACTATGTAACATTCTTCAGTAGTTACTGGATGAGTCATAATACTATATGGCTCAGTTCAGTTCAGTTCAGTCGCTCAGTCGTGTCTGACTCTCTGCGACCCCATGAATCACAGCACGCCAGGCCTCCCTGTCCATCACCAACTCCCGAGTTCACTCAAACTCATGTCCATCGAGTCGGTGATGCCATCCAGCCATCTCATTCTCTGTCGTCCCCGTCTCCTCCTGCCCCCAATCCCTCCCAGCATCAGAGTCTTTTCCAGTGAGTCAACTCGTCGCATGAGGTGGCCAAAGTATTGCAGTTTCAGCTTCACCATCAGTCCTTCCAATGAACACCCAGGACTGATCTCCTTCAGAATGGACTGGTTGGATCTCCTTGCAGTACAAGGGACTCTCAAGAGTCTTCTCCAACACCACATGGCTAGAGTTATTAAAAAACTTAATTCTATATCTCTGAATCCTCTGTTTAAGAAGTCAGAAAAACATGCAATATGTAAAACATTTCAGTCACATTTGCAGAATGTTTAAAAGTAAAGTGAGTTTTAGCTCAGAGGGGTATATTTCAGATATGGAAATTAAACTCATGAACAACACAGATGATGCTTGCTTGAGCCACACTAATTATATACTACAACTGGTCTCCCAATTTCCAACTCCATAGGGGGAAAAACTACAATCAGTCAATCCAGACACTGGGCAAAGAACCATTCACTAGTCTGGAGGAAAAATCCCTGCTGATAAGAAAAATTGAATATAACTTAATGCACAGGATTGCAAGGGGTCCATCCAGTTGTTGAAACTACTTCATTTTTAAATGAGACTAGGCTTTAAAACTCCATTGAAGAGACTCTCTTGTAAAACAAAAACAATAAAAATTGATCAGTGATATATTACTCTAATCATTACATTATTTCAGTTGACTTCTCAAGATATATAGAAACATTTTTTTTCCTCACAAAAGAAAAATATAAATAAATAAACCTACTTAAATTTGAGTCCCATACTCACTGGATTTGCATTAGGTAAGGAAAACAGAAATAACGTATTTTATCAGAAGCACAAAATGAGACAACTGGTACACATCACACAATTTAAAAATTATAACATCTCTTTATATTATTATTTATTATAACTGTCTCCATTGTTACAGCTGAGGCAATTGACTCTATAACAAATTCACATGGCTAGGAAATGGAACATCCAGATTAAAATATCTGATCTTACTCCAATATCTGTGCCCTTAAGCAACACATTATACTAATTCTTTCTAGTCTATAAACCAGATAGTCTTTCTGAAGTTCAGAGAACCATAAAAAAAACTTTCAAAACTATTAAGACACACTTTTATCTTCTTTTATGCAAACAGCATAAAACAAAAACGCAAGCTAGAAATATTTCAGTTATCCTTGCATATCTCTCAAACTCATGAAAATACAATTCTCAACAACTGCATTCTAAGGACTAGAGGTAAGGGAAAAGAAGATAAGAAGTGAAGGACAACGCTTGAAAAAAAAAAAAAAGAAATAAAAAACACAAAAAAGGAAATGGATGAGAAAAGAGAGAAATGCAGTTCTAATTCTATACTTTTCAGTCAATGATTGGAAAAATTCACCTATACTACTATTGTCTGGAAATCACTGATGAGGAAAAAATGTGTATGTGTCCTTGTATTTCATCTGTGACATTTTTAATGTCTTAGGTTAAGTTTGGAGTCCTTTGAGACTTCTGAATGCTGATAAAGTGAGTGTAAAAGGTAATTCTAGAATTTAGAGGAAGACAGATGAATCACAGATTACATTTTTCAACAACTGTCATATCAATTTCAATTTTTCTTCAATACAAATCTTCACGTAAGTCAACTTGTCCTCATATCTTGACTTCAGTTCAGTTCAGTCACTCAGTCGTGTCTCACTCTTTGCGACCCCATAGACTGCAGCACACCTGGCTTCCCTTAACCATCACCAACTCCCAGAGCTTGCTCAAACTCATGTTGACCAAGACAGTGATGCCATCCAACCATCTCATCTTCTGTTGTCCCTTTCTCCTCCTGCCTTCAATCTTTCCCAGGATCAGGGTCTTTTCAAGTGAGTCAGTTCTTCGAATCAGGTGGCCAAAGGATTGAAATTTCAGCTTCAGCATCAGTCCTTCTAATGAATATTCAGGATTGATTTCCTTTAGGATGGACTGGTTTGATCTCCTTGCAGTCCAAGTGACTCTCAAGAGTCTTCTCCAACACCACAGTTCAAAAGCATCAATTCTTCAATGCTCATATTTCTTTATAGTCCAACTCTCACATCCATTCATGACCACTGGAAAAACCATAGCTTTGACTAGACTGACCTTTGTTGGCAGAGTAATGTCTCTGCTTTTTAATATGCTGTCAAGGTTGGCCATAGCTTTTCTTCCAAGGAGCAAACATCTTTTGATTTCATGACTGCAGTCACCATCTGCAGTGATTTTTGGAGCCCCCCAAAATAAA
Source organism: Moschus berezovskii (assembly GCF_049115385.1). Lineage (NCBI taxonomy): Eukaryota > Metazoa > Chordata > Mammalia > Artiodactyla > Moschidae > Moschus > Moschus berezovskii. The sequence goes on from NC_142462.1 coordinate 49,204,749, forward strand.
ATTTGTCATCATTTCCCCATTTATTTGCCATGAATTGATGGAAACATATGCCATGATCTTGGTTTTCTGAATGTTGAGCTTTAAGCCAAATTTTTCACTTTCCTCTTTCACTTTCATCAAGAGGCCCTTTAGTTCTATCAGGGGAGTGTGTAGTTTCCTCAGTTCTGTCTCATTGCAGCAAAACTTTGAAGCGGCAAATCAGTGTTATAGCTCAGTTTTATTTGGCAAGCAAAAGAAAATACATCTTCAAGGCATGAGGGTGGGCTGACCCAAAAGAATCATGGGGCTCAATTCTAGCTCCTCTTTTTAAATGTTTTTTTCACCTCCCCCTGAGTGTGCCCTATGTAAATTGGGCTAGCCAGGAGGGCTGTTTTACTTCACCTGAGGTTCTCACTCTGGTCCTTGGATGTTCATTTGTTGTATTTTCGTGAGCTTTCTCCTTTCTTTGTCTTTTAGCCATCTCTGATTTGGACCCCTCTTTCCTATTCTAACTATCTAACAGTTCCTCTTCACTTTCTGCCATAAGGGTGGTCTCATCTGCATATCTGAGGTTATTGATGTTTCTCCCGGCAATTTTGATTCCAGCTTGTGCTTCATCTAGCTTGGCATTTCACATGATGTTCTCTGCATATAGGTTAAAGAAGCAGGATGACAATATACAGCCTTGATGTACTCCTTTCCCAGTTTGGAACCAGTCTGGTTCTAACTGTTGCTTCTTGACCTGCATACAGAATTCTCGGAAGGTAGATAAGGTGGTCTGGTATTCCCATCTCTTGGAGTATTTTCCACAGTTTGTTGTGATCTACACAGTCAAAGGCTTTGGTGAAATAAATGAAACAGAAGTAGATGTTTTTCTGGAATTCTCTTGCTTTCTCTATGATCCAACGGATGTTGGCAATTTGATATCTGGTTCCTCTGCCTTTTCTAATTCCAGCTTGAACATTTGGAAGTTCACGGTTCAAGTACTGTTGAAGCCTCACTTGGAAAATTTTGAACATTTTTTTTGCTAGCATGTGAGATGAGTGCAATCATGTGCTTGCAATCTTGACTTCCTGGTTTCTGTAATATTTGGTATTTAAAAAAATACTTTTTAAAGAAGGAAAAAGAAAGTGCACATTGTAACTCTGTGTGCAGCCATAGTATTTGTTCTCACTGTCTTTGAAATCACATTACTTTTCACTACAGTCCACTGAAGACAGGGAGACTACTTAGCCCTAAAAGTAACATATTTTGTATTTCACACATTTTAAAATATCCTGAGATATTAACAATATTTTTAAAAAACAGTTCAGTTCAGTTCAGTCTCTCAGTCGTGTCCGACTCTCTGCGACCCCATGAATCACAGCACGCCAGGCCTCCCTGTCCATCACCAACTCCCGGAGTTCACTCAAACTCATGTCCACAGAGTCGGTGATGCCATCCAGCCATCTCATTCTCTGTCGTCCCCTTCTCTTCCTGCCCCCAATCCCTCCCATAATCAGAGTATTTTTCTAGTGAATCAACTCTTCGCATGGGGTGGCCAAAGTATTGGAGTTTCAGCTTCACCATCATTCCTTCCAAAGAACACCCAGGACTGATTTCCTCTAGAAAGGACCGGTTGGATCTTCTTGCAGTCCAAGGGACTCTCAAGAATCTTCTCCAACACCACGGTTCAAAAGCATCAACTCTTCAGCGATCAGCTTTCTTCACAGTCCAACTCTCACATCCATACATGACCACGGGAAAAACCATAGCCTTGACTAGACGGACCTTGGTTGGCAAAGTAATGTCTCTGTTTTTTAATATGCTATCTAGGTTGGTCATAACTTTCCTTCCAAGGAGTAAGCATCTTTTAAGTTCATGGATGTAATCAGCATCTGCAGTGATTTTGGAGCCCAAAAAAATAAAGTCTGACACTGTTTCCACTGTTTCTCCATCTATTTCCCATGAAGTGATGAGACCAGATGCCATGATCTTAGTTTTCTGAATGTAGAGCTTCAAGCCAACTTTTTCACTCTCCTCTTTCACTTTCATCAAGAGGCTTTTGAGTTCCTCTTCACTTTCTGCCATAAGGGTAGTGTCATCTGCATATCTGAGGTTATTGATATTTCTCCTAGCAATACTTCATTCCAGCTTGTGCTTCTTCCAGCCCAGTGTTCCTCATGATGTACTCTGCATAGAAAAACATCAATACAGTATACTAATGCATATATATGGAATTTAGAAAGATGGTAACCTGAACCCTGTATACGAGACTGAAAAAGAGACATAGGCATATAGAACAGTCTTTGGGACTCTGTGGGAGAGGGTGAAGGTGGGATGATTGGGGAGAACGGCATTGTAGCATGTATATTATCATAAGTGACCAGTCTAAGTTCGACACATGATACAGGATGCTTGGGGCTGGTGCACAGGGATGACATGGAGGGAGGATATGGGGAAGAGGGAGGTGGGGGGGGTGTTCAAGAAAGAGAACACATGTACACCCGGGGCGGATTCATGTCAATGTATGGCAAAACCAACCAATATATTAATGTAAGGTAATTTGCCTCCAATAAAACAAATAAAAAAAAAAAAAAAGAAGAAGTTAAATAAGCAGGGTGACAATATACAGTCTTGACGTGCTACTTTTCCTATTTGGAACCAGTCTGTTGTTCCATGTCCAGTTGTAACTGTTGCTTCCTGACCTGCATACAGGTTTCTCAAGAGGCAGGTCAGGTGGTCTGGTATTCCCATCTCTTTGAGAATTTTCCACAGTATATTGTGATCCACACAGTCAAAGGCTTTGGCATAGTCAATGAAGCAGATATAGATGTTTTTCTGGAACTCTCTTGCTTTTTCCATGATCCAGTGGATGTTGGCAATTTGATCTCTGGTTCCTCTGCCTTTTCTAGAACCAGCTTGAACATCTGGAATTTCATGGTTTATGTATTGCTGAAGCCTGTGGCTTGGAGTATTTTGAGTATGACTTTACTAGCTTGTGAGATGAGTGAAATTGTGCAGTAGTTTGAGCATTCTTTGGAATTGCCTTTCTTTGGGATTGGAATGAAAACTGACTTTTTCCAGTCCTGTGCCCACTGCTGAGTTTTCCAAATTTGCTGGCATATTGAGTGCATCACTTTCACAGCATTATCTTTCAGGATTTGAAGTAGCTCAACTGGAATTCCATCACCTCCACTAGCTTTCCTCATAGTGATGCTTTCTAAGGTCTACTTGACTTCACATTTGAAGATGCCTGGCTCTAGGTGAGTGATCAGACCATCTTGATTCTCAACCTAAAACCAAATTTCAAAATAGTCCAGTATTTGGGTTCTGTATCCAGTTCTATTTCATGGTGGATAGGGAGGTTTCAAGCAATGCTCCAGACATCAGCTGGGCTTCCTACAATTCAACTCAGTTCTGACATTATCTACCCAAAGATAGCATCAGATTCCACAGGTAAGGAGTTTACTTCTACAAGACTGCCTTCTACTTCAGATGCCAATTATATTCTATAAAATTAATAAACAGCAACCTCAGTTAGAGATGGGAGACCAGAAAGGAGAGTTGTTACAGACGGTGAGGATAGGAGAGCCCAAGATGAGGGAGAAAGACTCCTCTTCTTTCCTGGCAAGGAGTTGGCCAACAAAAAGCCATGGACTCTTTGATTACAATAGCCCTCCTAATTTCTTTTCCTCTCTATGAAAGTGTTTTCCTTTCCTTGCCCTGTGGTGACTTGCAGGTTCCTCACAGTGGTTGCAGACTGTATTTGCATACCCTAAATTGCAGTTTCCACTGATCCTGCATAATAAACCCATCTTTGCTACAGAAACATCAGGCAGTTTATTAATTTCAGGTCAACAAATCCCAGGTTGTGACAAGTGCTTTTTACCGTGTGTGACAAATTGGAGTTTCCAACAATCCACTTTCACACAGGATGCCAATCTCAAGTGCAAATTGTTACCTATACTCTGACCAACTATCTCTAAATCAGATTCCCAGGAACCCTCTTTGGATTTGATTAATTTGTTAGAGAATTTATACTGAAAAAAAATGAGTTTATTTTTATTCAGAATCTTACTAGGACTATAGCACAGGAGATAGCTTTTCAGATAGCTCTGAGGAATTGCTATACTGCTCCAAAGAGGCAGGGTAAGTGCCAAGAGCCAGTGTGTGTGTTTATAAAATATGTTTTATTTATTTATTTATTGCTGGGAAATACATGTAGTCAAGCATACTCTTGTAAAAGATTACTGCTAATCACAGAATTCAGATACCTCAAATTAATGATTTTAGTGCTTATCTATGTATGGGAAGATCCAAGAATCTTGACTCCTGAAACTCTTCTCAGGGTTCTCTGTCGGTGAGCTCAGCAGTGAGCTGCATTTTAACCTTTCTTATAACTGGACAATGAACAAGATTCTTTGTTCTTTTTGATTGTGAGCAGCTCAGAGGACATAGGAAACTTATTTACCCAGAAAATTGCCAGTGTATTATAAAAGATTTAATCAGGAATGGGGATTCTTTGATGCCTCAGCAGTAAAAGAATCAGCCTGCAATGCAAGAGATAAGGGTTTGATCCTTTGGTTGGGAAGATGCCCTGGAGGAGGAAATGGCAACTCACTCCAGTATTCTTGCCTGGAAAATCCCACGGATAGAGGATCCTGGTTGGCTATAGTCCACGGGTTCTGAAAGATTTGGACACAACTGAGCAGCTGAACACAACACAAAGGCTTCATTACACAGCATGATTGATGAAGTCATTGTCCAGTGGTGATCAATTCAACCTCTAGCCCTTATTCCTCCTCAGAGGTTGAGGGGAAGGACTGAAAGTTCCAACACTTCAATCACAGGGTTGGATCCTTGGGCAACCAGCACTCATCCTCAGGTAACCTGAGAGCATTTCAAAAGTCAGCTCATTATATTAAAAATATGACTTCATCTCTCTCACCTCTTAGAAAGCTCCAAGTGTTTTAGAAGCTCAAGGTTAGAAATGGAACAGAGACCAAACTCATATTTCTTATTATAAATCACAATATTACATACAACAAAGACACATGATTCAAGTTCTATGCATGACACTTCCTCTTGCTGGGTGACTTGAGGCAATTTACTTAGGCATTCTGTGTTTCAGATTTTCATATTTTGTGGGAGGGAAAAGAAAAAAAACACAACTTTCATTCCTTTACCCTCAGTTTCTTCTGGATGGTCTAAGAATTTAATTGACATAAAACAGATTAATGGGAAAAATAAAATTTTATTTTGTATATATGGGAACTCTACATATATGAGAGGGTCAAAGACTCCACTTGCATGAAAAGTTCAAAGAAAGAAAAGTAAAATGACATATATATGACATCTTGAGTTAAGAAAAGGGATAGGGGCCTGAGGCGTCCAAGGACAGGAGGGTAATTTATAGGACAATAAGAATAGCAGATGTTGGGTAACTAGATGTTTTCTTTGCCATACAGATGGACAATGCAGATAAAATTTATCTCTGGTAATAACTCTTACTCTGGGAAAGTCCAATTTAAATGAATCAGACATGACTTAGCAACTAAACAAAAACAACAAGTAGTTAAGGGAGGGGCAAAAGTTTCTCTTGAATCCACAGGGTCTTGCTTACCTTTATCTCAAAATAATTTTGGGGAAGTTTGTTCTGAAACCCTTCAGTGTAAAACATTCTAATAGTACCCACCTCCTGGGATTGCTATGATGATTAAGGAAGATGATTCTTTAAAAATATATAACAGCATATTATCCTATGAAAAGTGCATTCAGTAAAAAATATTCAGTATTATTGTAATATGTACTATATTATTAGCAGAACTGAAATCATGTAACTCAGATTGGGACTTGAACCCACAGTCTAACTGAAATTAGACACCTAGTCTCAGGACTTAATGAAGTTCAGGTTCTTGATGTCTCAACACAGAAAGAATTCAGTCAAAGATAAAGTGATAGGTTGCTGCTGCTAAGTCACTTCAGTCATGTCCGACTCTGTGTGACCCCATAGACGGAAGCCCACCAGGCTCCCCCATCCCTGGGATTCTCCAGGCAAGAACACTGGAGTGGGTTGCCATTTCCTTCTCCAAAAAAGTGATAGGTAAGGAGTATATTTACTTAGAGAGAAACGCACTCCACAGACAGAGTGTGGGCTATCTCAGAAGGCAAGAGTGGCACACAGGGTATGGGGTTGTCAGTTTTTATAGAGGTGAGTAATTTCACAGGCTATGAGTAGGAGGGGCATTCCAACTATTTGGGAAAGGGGGAGGGATTTCCAGGAATTGGGTCATCACCCACATTTTGACCCTCATGGTCAGCCTTGAAACTGTCATGGTGTCTGTTTGTGTGTCATTTGTTTTGCAGATGTGTTAAAGTGAGTGTATTCTGAGGTTCAAGGTCTAGTGGAAGTCAATTTGTCAATAAATAGCTGCCTGAATGAGCACTGAGGGACAGACTGTCTCACCAGTCCTATACCAGAGAGGCTCAGTACAACCAGCACTCTTAGGACCACTGGAAAGGAGTCTGTTTGGCTCCCTATGGGTAATGTTTCTGGTCTCTATGTCTATGGAAACATATCAGTTCAGTTCACTCACTCAGTCATGTCTGACTATTTGTTACACAATGGACTGCAGCATACCAGGCTTCCCTGTCCATCACCAACTCCCGGAGTTTGCTCAAACTCATGTCCAACGAGTCAGTAAACATATAGATACCTAGAGCTACTGTACTCCTGTGCTATTTGCAAATGAGTATTGGGGTGACAAAAACGTGATAAATCTACAATGTTATCTTAAAGAAAGAGGGCTTTCATCTTGGTACAATTTACTAAGTCAAGATGACCCTTAAACAGCTCAATGTGAAGTAAAAACTATGAAAATATCATTCAAACAAACCTCCTAGTTCTTATCAGCAATTCTCTTTCTCATAAGATTAAAAAAATCAATACACTAGTAATCACAAAAGAAGTCATATTGGCAAGCCTATGTAACCACTAAGAATTCATGTTATAATCCTGTCTAATTTTAACAAATTAAAATATAATTTAATATATTAAATAAAAAGGTACTGCAAGTTTCTTGCCTGTGACTTGTTAAATTACAGTCATGCAATGAATCTGTGATAAGACAGTTTATCATAGAAATGTTGAGATTCACAAATAAGAGACACTAAAGAGCGTTATTTTAATAATTGAGTTTTGCTGCATCCTTCTCAAAATACAAGAAATATTTAAGGAAAATCAAAAGTGAAGATATCTAAGGAACGTTTTCAAAAGTGAATTAAAATTTAATGTAGGTATTAATGCTTATTGAGCATTTTTGAAGAATCAGATTGAGGTTTCTTCAAGTAAGGTAAAGCACCACTACTCTGTTACAACAAAGAGAACAAATAAAACTCTTCAATCAGTAATAGTCATACACACGCTGAAGGAAAGAATAAATCTTGCATTTGTGTCACTTGTATTAAGTTTGGGGAAAAAATCTTGCACTTGCCTCATTTGTACTAAGTTTGGTTGGTCACGATAAAGTAAGAAAAAGAACTGTACTCTAATGAAAAGGGAAGTATGTCTTTCATTTCAAAACCTCCATTCAAATCTTTCATTTTGTCAGATTTAAACTTCTACTTTTTCATCTACCTTAAGACTTTTAAGTTATCAACATGTTCTCTCATCTTTTAAGTTGTGATTATCATTCCAATTTCTTTTTAAATTTTTGAGCAATTTATTTCTGAAAAGAAGTTGAAATTGAAGTCAAATACCACTTTTGTTCAATAAGACTTTGATAATGTAGTGGTTTAGTCTTTCTAATTTACTATGCTTACAAAAATCTCTCATGTATTACACTGCAGTAATCTAATTTAGACAGTCAAAATTAATGAATTGGATATCTCTCTTTCATAAAATTATTCCCATTATTTTACTTTAATTTATGCCTCAGATATTCCTACATTTAAAAGTGTTAGAGTTAATCCTTGAATTACACTTGAAAATGTTTACAAACTGCAAATATAAAGTATTATTAAGAACATTTATCAAAAAAGAAGAAGAAACCAATTGCTACAGTTGTTATTTATAAGTGTCCTCTGGGAATAATGAGAATCATTGTGTCATAATTTTACCTCTGTATCTATGACTAACTTGTTTCATTTGTTGTAATTTGGTGTTATTAAAATCATATCTTGGTAACAATTCCCATCTCTGACTTCTGACTTTTCTCTTGCAATGGCCATAGGCATCACCAAAATCTCAATTCACCATTCATGACCATGATCTGTTGGTCACAAAGTACATTAATCATGAGACTAGGAATAAGCTAGTTTAAAGTCACCATCTATATTACTAAAGTAATTCTGAAAGTCATGTATGTAACTCTGTTTCAATGGACAGCACACTAATAACATTATTACATGGAATTCAGAATCAACCTGTGAAAGTGAAAGTCGCTCAGTCATCTCTGACTCTTTGTGACCCCAAGGTCTATACAGTCCATGGAATTCTCCAGGCCAGAATACTGAAGTGGGTAGCCTTTCCCTTTTCCAGGGGATCTTCCCAATGCAGCCATCAAATCCAGGCTTCCTGAATTGCAGGCAGATTCTTTACCAGCTGAGCCACAGGAAAGCCAAAGAATACTGCAGTGGGTAGCCTATCCCTTCTCCAGCAGATCTTCCAGACCCAGAAATAGAACTGGGGTCTCCTGCATTGCAGGCTATTTCTTTACCAACTGAACTATCAGGGAAGCCTTTACATGTATTAAAAAAGTAGAAAATATTAACAAGCATCATCGGCTTTTATCTTTTAACTAGGCATTATAATAAGAGTAATAAAACTCTGTTTTACCTCAGGAGCTGAATCCTGTGATATATAAAATACATTAAGATTAAAACATGATTTTCACTGAGCTTTTACACTAACCTTCAGTTTTCCCTGGAGAAGAAAATGGCAACCCACTCCAGTACTCTTGCCTGGAAAATCCCATGAATGGAGGAGCCTAGTAGGGTACAGTCCATGGGATTGCAAAGAGTCAGACACGACTGAGCGACTTCATTTCACTTCACTTCACTTCAGTTTTCTAGTAGGTGACCATGTTCAGTAATTGGCCATAAACCAATAGTCTCACATGCTGATAGTGCTGCTAGCAGCTGTAGGAGAAATTAGTTTGAAGAAATAAAAATGAAAGCACAATAGAAAATTCATCGCAGAACAAATGATTTCTTCTGTGCCTGGCCTTAAACACCATGAGGGCAGAAACTCCTCTATTTGGGACTTTATCCTATGTATCTTTTCATCAGGACTCAAGTTGGTCTTTCTCAGAATAAGTTCAGTTCAGTTCAGTCACTCAGTCGTGTCCAACTCTCCGCGACCCCATGAATCACAGCACACCAGGCCTCCCTGTCCATCACCAACTCCCGGAGTTCACTCAAACTCATGTCCACAGAGTCGGTGATGCCATCCAGTCATCTCATTCTCTGTCATCCCCTTCTCCTCCCGCCCCCAACCTTTCCCAGCAGAACAAGAGTTATTACCAAAGATAAATTTTATTTGAAGTGAAGTTGTATATGACTCTTTGCAACTCCATGAACTATATAGTTCATGGAATTCTCCAGGCCAGAATACTGGAATGGGCAGCCTTTCCCTTCTCCAGGGGATCTTCCCAACCCAGGGATCAAACCCAGGTATCCTGCATGGTAGGCAGATTTTTACCAGCTGACCCACAGGGAAGCCCAAGAATACTCCAGTATTTGAATGATACTTTATTTCTATCCTTTAAATGTCTTTGTACTAAACCAGTAATCTGGTGAGTAAATGAGTTTCCTGAGTGCTGTGAGTCGCTTTAACAAATTAATCAAACCCATGGAGGAGATCATGAGAACTCTCACTTATACCTGGTCAATCAGAAGAATAGGAAGCAACCTGTCTTTACAATTTTCCTCTACGTGGAGGGCAGTATCTTGGGACTGAGCCATTTACCTAGGGCATTTGATGCTATCACTGGGTAGATAGTGTCAGAATTGAGTTTTAGTGTAGGACACCCAGCTAGTGTCCAGAGCATTGGTTGGTGGTATGAGGACACCACCTTCCTCCAAACACTGGAATTGAGTCAAGAATTCAAATAATGAGTAGACATTATGCTACTATGATTTTGAAATGCATGAGTTGTATGTTTCTTTGTTGTTGTTTAGTTGCTCAGCATTTCTGACTCTTTGGGACCCCCATGGACTGTGGCCCACCAGGCTCCTCTGTCCTTGGAATTTTACAGGCAAAGAGAGTGGAGTGGGTTGCCATTTCCTCCTCCAGGGAATCTTCCTGACCCAGGGATGGAACCCAAATCTCCTGTATTGCAGGTGGATTCTTTACCACTGAGTCATTGGGAAGACCATGAATCTTTTACAGGGTGCTAATCCAATTTGACGGAGAAGGCAATGGCAAGCCACTCCAGTACTCTTGTCTAGAAAATCCCATGGACGGAGGAGCCTGGTAGGCTGAAGTCCATGGGGTCGCTAAGAGTCAGACATGACTGAGCGACTTCACTTTCACTTTTCACTTTCACACATTGGAGAAGGAAATGGCAACCCACTCCAGTGTTCTTGCCTGGAGAATCCCAGGGACAGGGGAGCCTGGTGGGCTGCCGTCTATGGGGTCGCACAGTCGGACACGACTGAAGTGATTTAGCAGCGGCGGCAGAATCCAGTTTGGAAGGGGAAAAACAAACTACCTTGGAGAGCATACAAGAGCATACAAGTCCCTCTTTCCTCTCTCCTGTCCTCCCTCTCTCTCATCTGCACAATACTTCTCCTTATTAGCATAGCATTGCATTTTATACATAGTCTATGGTTCATAGATTCACACACAAAGAGGCATAAATATTAATACTTTATTACCTATTATAACCCATACCTTATTCAGATTTCCTTCATTTTTAACCTAATCTTCATTTTCTAATCCAGGATCCCATCCAATGAGTTAGTCACTCAGTTGTGTCCCATTCTTTGCAACCCCGTGGACTGTAGCCCGCCAGGCTCCTCTGTCCATGGAATTTTCCAGGCATGAATACTGGAGTGGGTAGCCATTTCCTTCTCCAGGGGAACTTCCCAACCCAGGGACAGAACCTGGCTCTCCCCATTGCAAGCAGATTCTTTACTGTCTGAGCCACCAGGTTTGGAATGAAAAATAGAAAACTTTCTTTTCTCTAATTTCTATTCCTGGATCCCATCCAGAGTAGTCTTATCTCTTTAGGTCTCTCTTGATGTGACAGTTTCTCAGATTTTCCTTGTTTTTGATGACTTTTAGAGTTTCGAGGGATGTTTTTCAGATAGTTTTATAGAATGTGCCTCAGTTGGGATTTGTCTGATGTTTAATTGAGCATAGGAAAGGAATGGAATTTGGGGTAAAAGACCACAGAAATAAAATCTATAAACACTACACTCTCATCACATCATATCAAAGTTATATATTATCAGCGTGACTTGTCATTGTTGATGTTGATTTATTTGATCTCTTGGTTGAGATAGTCCTTGTCGAGCTTTTTCACTGTAAAGTTATGCTTTTTTGTCCTTTGCATACAGTATCCTTTAGAAAGAAATCATTCTGTTCAGCACAACTTGAGGAGAAGGGAATTTTGCTTCAGACTTCTTAAGGGCAGAATAGCTACATAAATTATTTGGAATTCTTCTGCATGAAGGATATTTCTGTTCTCATCACTTATTTTTTCAATCATTTATGTCAGTATGGACTCATGGATATTTAGTTTACACTTTAGGCTCTAATCCATTAATACCTTCTTTTTTAGTGCTCAAACTATTTCAACTTTGGATATTTCAACTTTCAGTTTGCTCTTAAATCCCTTTGATATATTCTATTTTTGTGTGTGTGCATGTGTGTGTGTGTGTGTGTGTGTGTGTGTGTGTGTGGTATAGATGGAGAGTAATGAGAATTACCTTACTTTCTGGCACTACATTACAAAACACTGCAAGCTTACGCATATTCTTGACCCACTTCTTATAATTAGCCACTTTTCCAGGATCCCTGGTTGTTTATATTAGAGAATGATATTAAAACTGATATCTGAGTGCTGAAGAGGAACTAAAGATGAGGGTGAAAGAGGAGAGTGAAAAGCTGGCTTAAAATTCAACATTCAAAAAACTAAGATCATGGCATCTGGCCCCCTCGCTTCAAGGAAAATAGAAGGCAAAAAGGTGGGAACAGTGACAAATTTTATTTTCTTAGTCTCCAAAATTACTGTGTATGGTGACTGGAGCCATGAAAGTAAAAGATGTTTGCTCCTTGGCAAGTAAGCTATGACACACCTAGGCAGCATATTAAAAAGCAGAGACATCACTGTGCCAACAAAGCTCTGTATAGTTAAAGCTATGGTTTTTCCATTAGTCATGTATGGATGTGAGAGTTGGACCATAAAGAAGACTGAGCACTGAAGAATTGATACTTTTGAATTGTGGTGTTGGAGAAGACTCTTGAGAAGCCCTTGGACTGCAAGATCATCCCAGTCAATCCTAAAGGAAATCAACCTTGAATATTCATTGGAATGACTGATGCTGAAGCTAAAGCTCCAGTACTTTGGCCATATGATGTGAAGAAAATTACTCATTGGAAAAGACCTTGAGGCTGGGAAAGATTGAGGGCGGGAGGAAAAGGCATGGCAGAGGATGAGATGGTTAGATAGCATCACTGACTCAATGGACATGGATTTGAACGAACTCCAGGAAATAGTGGACAGGGCAGCCTGGCGTGCTACAATCCATGGGGTTGCAAAAAATTGGACATGACTTAGCTACTGAACAGCAACAACAACACATCTAATCATTGTAACTAGTATATCATTGCTTCTACGTTCTCCTAGTTGATAGAGCAAGGAAATGGGTGTGTGTTTATATATATTCAGTTCAGTTCAGTTCAGTCGCTCAGTTGTGTCCGACTCTTTGTGACCCCATGAATCACAGCACGCCAGGCCTCCATGTCCATCACCAACTCCCAGAGTTCACTCAAACTCACCTCCATCGAGTCTGTGATGCCATCCAACCATCTCATTCTCTGTCGTCTCCTTCTCCTGCCCCCAATCCCTCCAAGCCTCTGAGTCTTTTCCAGTGAGTCGACTCTTCGCATGAGGTGGCCAAAGTATTGCAGTTTCAGCTTTAGCATCAGTCCTTCCAATGAACACCCAGGACTGATCTCCTTTAGAATGGACTGGTTGGATCTCCTTGCAGTACAAGGGACTCTCAAGAGTCCTCTCCAGCACCACAGTTCAAAAGCATCAATTCTTCGGCAATCAGCTTTCTTCACAGTCCAACTCTCACATCCATACATGACCACTGGAAAAACCATAGCCTTGACTATACAGATCTTGGTTGGCAAAGCAATGTCTCTGCTTTTTAATATGCTATCTATATTGGTCATAACTTATACACATATATCTATGAATACTTCCCAATTTAGCTGTCTGTATCTATATTAATCTAAATAGTAGTTCATGCTGATCCCTCCAACATTAATCTATTACCATATGGATTATGGATACATCTAACTTCCTCTTTCTTATCTGTAACCTCGTACTCCATCAATGAAAAAAACTGGTTCTAACCATCCATTATCTATTTGTTTGATTCAATATATACATAGTAGTTCCAAATTATTAAATGTACCATTTTGATATGGTATACCATTTATTAACTACTGTCTTTGTATAGTCTTCCATTTATATTTATTCTTACGGGCAATTCTCATTTTCAAAATTACTTAGTTCAGTATCTTCTCCCCACCATCTTCTGTTAGCTTGCTTCATACACTTGTAATACAGTTACATTCTCTTGTCACATTCTACTCTCATCCTGGGTTCTCTCAATCTCTTAAATACTTTTTAGATTTTTTGTATGTATTAAAATATACTTTGTGATGTAAAATTCTATGGATTATTACAAATGCATAATGTCATTCACCATTACTGTCAGTCTTTCATTAGAGAGTCTACAAAATACTCCACCAGTACTCCTGAAAACTCTCAAGGTTATCAAAAACAAGAAAAATATGAGACTCTGAGAAGGAGCCTAAGGAAATATGGCTACTGAATATACCTACCATTTTTGATGGGATCATGGAATAGAAAAATGAGATTAGGTAAAAATGAAGCAAATCTGAATAAAAGGTATGTTACAGTAGATGATAATGTATCAATATCTATTCATTCTCTGGTGATTCAGTAGTAAAGAACCCAACTGCCAATGCAGGAGATGCCAGTTTGATCTGTGGTTTGGGAAGTTCCCCTAGAGAAGAAAATCGCAACTCACTCCAGTATTCTTGCCTGGGAAATCCCATGGACATCAGAAGGACAAGGATCAGGGATATATAAAGAACTCCCACATATAATAATGAGAAAACAAATTGCAAATAGTTAAGAAAAACAGAGACAGGGAGCAAAAACTATGGATGGGAAGGCCACTGAAAAGGAAAATGAAATTAATAGGAATTTGAACAGATAATCTGGCCTCATCATCTGTAAGGACAATCCAGATTAAAATAAGAAACTATCAAAAGCCTGATAAGCATCAGAGAATATGGAGCAACAAAACTTCCTCATTGCCGGAGGAATTAACAGGCACTACCATTCTGGAGTGGAATTTAGAACATCCATTACATTAAAGTTGCCAGTGCCTACTAGCCAAGAATTTAGTATGTATTCACATATATTATATTTATGATATTCATAGTTTTCATACATTTATGAATGTATTAAATATATGTTAATATAATTATATAATATTTATAAATAAATATATATATGAATATATATTCACATATATTAGAGCAGTACTTTAAAAACAATGTTACCATCATCCACAGTAAAAAAAATTTCTGTATTACAATCCTGTGTACACAAAGTTTTAGAGGAAATATATAAGTTACTTGAAACAATATCCTTACATTTGTGATACATTTGAATATTTTCTTGTATTCTCTTCTTCTCTTGCCACTTCTCTCTATTCTTTTGTACTTCAACTTTTTAAGACCAAGGGGGCATGTACAAGCATATATATTGCTGAGATTTTGTGGTAAGAAAGTGAAATACTTAGCAATTTATCAAGAGAATAATAGATGTATAATGAAATTAATGAAGTAGGAAAAATAGCATCAACATAAATAAAATTCAAAATATAATAATTGAAACATGTGCATTACCAAATGTAAAATAGATGAGCAGTGCAAGTTCGATGCATGTAAAAGGGCATCCCAAGCTGTGCTCTGGGACAACCCATAGGGATAGGGTGGTGAGGGAGATGGGAGGGAGTTTAGGATGGTGGGGAACACAGGTATACCTGTGGCTGATTCATGTCGATGTATGGCAAAATATATCACAATACTGTAATTATCCTCCAATTAAAATAAATAAATAAATTAAAAGTATATTGATATAATTTAACTACAGAATGGTACTTTTATAGAACATTTCAAAACATACCAAAAATCCAAAATATTCATGGGAATGATGGACTTTAAATTTGGGATAGTGATAAACCTCAAATTTCTATACCTCCACAAACTATAGGAGAAAGGAGAATGGAATCAAGAAATAGTATAAAGGAGGTTGAGCGCCGAAGAATTGATGCTTTTGAACTGTGGTGTTGGAGAAGGCTCTTGAGAATCCCTTGGACTGCAAGGAGATCTCTCTAAAGGAGATCAGTCCTGGGTGTTCATTGGAAAAACTGATGTTGAAGCTGAAACTCCAATACTTGGGTTACCTGATGCGAAGAGCTGACTCATTTGAAAAGACCTTGATGCTGGGAAAGATTGAGGGCAGGAGGAGAAGGGGACAACAGAGGATGAGATGGTCGGATGGCATCACCGACTCAATGGACATGAGTTTGGGTAAACTCCAGGAGTTGGTGATGGATGGGGAGGCCTGGTGTGCTACAGTCCATGGACTCACAAACAGTTGGACACGATTGAGCAACTGAACTGAACTGAACTGATAAAGGGGTTTTTAATTATAGTTGCATTATTATTTAAGCTAGAAGATGGGCACTTGGGAATCTATTTAGTATGATATTTTTAGCATGCTTAAAATATTTCATTAAAATAAAAAGGGAATGCAATATATGGACATAATTATAAGGAGAAATCTATAAGACTTTTATGATCCTTATCTTTGTATAATAACTATTCAAGCTCAAACAATTCATTCAAACTTCCTGCCCTCTTAGAGTTAAAATATGGCATATTTTCCAACATTTCACTGAGGGAATTCTTCATATTTCTTTCAGGATTTGAATCTTCATTAGGCTATCATAACTTACTCACTTTTCCTTGCTACTGAACACATTGATCATTTTTTTTAAAACAGAAGAAAATGATTTTGTATAAACCCAGTATTTCCCCAAAATTCTACTTGCAAACCTGGACTGATTAAAGAGTTAAATCCTTAGTTACATGTGAATATTACTCAAGCTGAATCTGTTTAAATATTAAGTTTAGTTCAAGAAGAGAGACGCTTCCATTTTTAGGTATTTGAACAAAAAATGAAATAGCTTTGAAAATGAATTCAGGAAGCTGAAGAGTGTGAGCTTAGTCATTTAATTTAGAGAAATAGTACATCCAGACAGCACTGTAATGGCCTAGTCACACAGAGTTTAATGTGAAGATTTTTACTGTATTTTTATAAGCTCACAGGCAGATCTGACTTATTTAAATCAATGTTAGTTTTCAACGTATACTTCATCTATTTAAAACCATAAATCAAATTGATGACAAACATTATCAATGGCCTTACAGTATCTCTGTGTCTTGGTTAACTGATGTCCACTTGAAAAAGACAGATGACAGGACAGTAGAGGCTATTTGATATAATGAAGACTGATAGCCTTTGCCATTATAGAGTGCAGCACATTCTCCATCAATTTATATTCCAGCAGTTTATTTCAGGCAGAACCAGATAAAATAAAAAAGAAAGTAGAAGGAAAGGAGCCTGTACTATCAAAAAAAAAAAAAAAATCTCAATACAGTAACCTAAAATATCAGCAAGTAGAATTTTTATGTTAATTACATCTAAATGCAGAAGGACAAAATAGAAAGCATGAGCAGTATTTTCCTTGAATTTGAATGATAGGTTTACTACCTTCTAAAATATGTCATATTTTGGTGTAAAAAAATGTGTTTTCCATATGTATAATTCACCACCCAATATTGGAAATAGGACATTATTTATATTACTGCAAATATTGGTATGTTCCTCATCAATTTCATCCATTGCCTACTTTCCATCCCTAAATCCAGAAGAAAAAATTAAAATTTGGTGAACTGGCAAACAATAACAAAGAGGAAAAAATGAATAATATCATAAATGTAGAGAAAATACAAGGAGTTCCCTGGTGGCCTAATGGTTAGGATTGTGGACTTTTCACTGAAGTGGCCAGGTTTCAGTCTTTGGTGTGGGAACTGAGATCTTACACGCTGAACAGTGTGGCCAAAAAAATAAGTAAAAAGAAAATATATGGTTTTTTCTTAGAAAAAGAAACTCCAAAATTTAATGACATTTTC
The DNA here is from genome assembly GCF_049115385.1 of Moschus berezovskii. Lineage (NCBI taxonomy): Eukaryota > Metazoa > Chordata > Mammalia > Artiodactyla > Moschidae > Moschus > Moschus berezovskii. The sequence continues at coordinate 49,222,249 of NC_142462.1, forward strand.
AATGAATTATGGAAAACTTTAAAAAAGAATTCTAATCATAACAATACCTTCCAAATGAAAGAAAAAGAAACATCACCACACTGCACAAGCCTTGAAAGTGAAAGTCTCAGTTGCTCAAACCTGTCCGACTCTTTATGACCCCATGGACTGTAGCCCACCAAACTCCTCAGGGCAGGGGATTCTCTAGGCAAGACTACTGGAGTGGGTAGCCATTTTCTTCTCCAGGGCAGATAGCAAATACTGCCATTGATATCAAATTCTGTTTCAGTATGAAAACAGAAAAATACATGCAACTCTCATTCAGGATCCTATATTTTTAAAAGTACTAAAAAGAATACTAACAAAAGGTATAACCAGACTGGTTTTTTCTTAGGGCTACAAGATTGATTAAGGATTTAAATACCAATGCAATTATTACATTAACACAGTTTGGTCATCTCAACTGATGCAAAATAAGATACATTTAATAAAACTCCCTATTCATTCTTAACAAAAGAATTTTTAGCAACTATTAATAGTTATGCAAGGTGATTTTTATGATCTACTATAAAAGGATAATTCAATAAAATAAAGATAAATATCATACACATTGGTGACATGTTAAAAGTTTTATCTTTGATAATAGGAAAAAAAGATGGATACTTCTATTATCTCTTTATGCAACTTTGTACTTGGAAGTCCTAAAAATGACAAAAGGTAGGGAAAAAATGAAATGCAATGATTGGAAAAAAGTGGAAGTGTTAGTCACTCAGTTGTGTCCAACTCTTTGCAACCCCATGGACTATAACCCACCAGGCTCCTCAGTCCATGGAGTTCTTCAGGCAAGAATACTGGAGTGAGTTGTCATTTCCTACTCAGGGGATCTTCCCCACCCAGCGACTGAACCTGGATCTCCTGCATTGTAGGCAGATTCTTTACTATCTGAGCCATAAAACTAGAGTTAAATGTTATGTATGGATGTGAGAGTTGGACTGTGAAGAAAGCTGATCGCCGAAGAATTGATGCTTTTCAACTGTGGTGCTGGAGAAGACTCTTGAGAGTCCCTCGGACTGCAAGGAGATCCAACCAGTCCATTCTAAAGGAGATCAGTCCTGGGTGTTCATTGGAAGGACTGATGCTAAAGCTGAAACTGCAATACTTTGGCCAACTCATGCAACGAGTTGACTCACTGGAAAAGACTCTGATACTAGGAAAGGTTGGGGGCAGGAGGAGAAGGGGACGACAGAGAATGAGATGGCTGGATGGCATCACCGACTCTGTGGACATGAGTTTGAGTGAACTCTGGGAGTTGGTGATGGACAGGGAGGCCTGGCGTGCTGTGATTCATGGGGTCGCGGAGAGTCGGACACGACTGAGCGACTGAACTGAACTGAACTGAAGAAGAAAAATCCAAAAGTGTCTGCAGATAAAATTATAAACTAATAAAGCATAAATTCAATATTAAAAATCTGCATTTCTATATACTAGCTAAAAGAATTAGGAAATAAAATTTTAATAAAATATCTTTTATAAAACCCACAAAATCCAATATTTAGGAGTAAACCTAACAAAATATGTGCAAGAACATGAAGAAGAAAACTAGAAAACATAATTGAGGCATATTAAATGGAGTGCTCCTAAAGGAAGGCTATAACAGTTTAAAGGACTGGAAAATTCATCAATGAAAAAATGTCAGTTCTTCCTATACTGATCCACAGATTCATGGAATTCTATGAAAAATACAGGATTTTGTCAAAAGTGAAAAGTTCTAAATTTATATGGCAGTTCATAAGACCAAGAATAGTCAGGAGTAAGAATAATAGGAGATCTTATCCTATAAGATAGCTACATATATCTATAGTAAGTAAAGGAGAAATTAAAAAGTACACAAACAATCCTGGGGATGCCATGTACAGTACAGTAACTATAGTTAATAATACTGTATTGTACATTTGAAAGTTGCTAAGAGATTAGATTTTAAAATTCTCATGACAAGAAAAATAATGTAACTATGTGTGGTGATAGATACTAACTAAATTTATTGTGGTAATCATTTTGCAGTATGATTATATATCAAATCATGTTGTTCACTTAAGATTAATGCAGTATTATGTCAGTTATATGTCAATTTTAAAAAAAAGCACAGACAAACACTGAGTTTTAACAAGAGAAACACTGCAGAGCAACAGAGAAAGTGTAGCATCTTTTTTAATAACTGGTGTTAAGTTTCATTGGCTATCCATATGGGAAAGAAAGTAAAATTTGAATCCTATTTTATGTCACACATACAAAAAATAATATTTAGTTGGATTAATCATTTAACTATGATTGGCAATAAATAAAATGACTAGAATATAGAGGTTCTCTTTATTAACTTATGATCAGTTCAGTTCAGTTCAGTCGCTCAGTCGTGTCCGACTCTCCGCGACCCCATGAATCACAGCACGCCAGGCCTCCCTGTCCATCACCAACTCCCGGAGTTCACTCAAACTCATGTCCACAGAATCGGTGATGCCATCCAGCCATCTCATTCTCCGTCGTCCCCTTCTCCTCCCGCCCCCAACCTTTCCCAGCATCAGAGTCTTTTCCAGTGAGTCAACTCGTCACATGAGGTGGCCAAAGTATTGCAGTTTCAGCTTCAGCATCAGTCCCTCCAATGAACATCCAGGATTGATCCCCTCTAGAATGGACTGGTTGGATCTCCTTGCAGTATAAGGGACTCTCAAGAGTCTTCTCCAACACCACAGTTCAAAAGCATCGATTCTTCGGCGGTCAGCCTTCTTCACAGTCCAACTCTCACATCCATACATGACCACGGGAAAAACCATTGCCTTGACTAGACGGACCTTGGTTGGCAAAGTAATGTCTCTGCTTTTTAATATACTATAGAGGTTGGTCATAACTTTCCTTCCAAGGAGCAAGCGTCTTTTAATTTCATGGCTGCAATCAGCATCTGCAGTGATTTTGGAGCCCAAAAAAACAAAGTTTGACACTGTTTCCACTGTTTTTCCATCTATTTCCCATGAAGTGATGGGACCAGATGCCATGATCTTTGTTTTCTGAATGTTGAGCTTCAAGCCAACCTTTTCACTCTCCTCTTTCACTTTCATCAAGAGGCTTTTGAGTTCCTCTTCACTTTCTGCCATAAGGGTAGTGTCATCTGCATATCTGAGATTATTGATATTTCTCCCAGCAATCTTGATTCCAGCTTGTGCTTCTTCCAGCCCAGTGTTCCTCATGATGTACTCTGCATATAAGTTAAATAAGCACGGTGACAATATACAACCTTGACGTACACCTTTTCCTATTTGGAACCAGTCTGTTGTTCCATGTCCAGTTCTAACAGTTGCTTCCTGACCTGCATACAGGTTTCTCAAGAGGCAGGTCAGGTGGTCTGGGATTCCCATCTCTTTCAGAATGTTCCACAGTTTATTGTGATCCACACAGTCAAAGGCTTTGGCATAGTCAATGAAGCAGAAATAGATGTTTTTCTGGAACTCTCTTGCTTTCTCCATGATCCAGCGGATGTTGGCAATTTGATCTCTGGTGCCTCTGCCTTTTCTAAAACCTGCTTGAACATCTGGGAGTTCACGGTTTATATACTGCTGAAGCCTGGCTTGGAGAATTTTGAGCATGACTTTACTAGCGTGTGAGATGAGTGCAATTGTGTGGTAGTTTGAGCATTCTTTGGCATTTCCTTTCTTTGGGATTGGAATGAAGACTGACCTCTTCCAGTCCTGTGGCCACTGCTGAGTTTTCCAAATCTGCTGGCATATTGAGTGCAGCACTTTCACAGCATCATCTTTCAAGACTTGAAATAGCTCAACTGGAATTCCATCACCTCCACTAGCTTTGTTTGTAGTGATGCTTTCTAAGGCCCACTTGACTTCACATTCCAAGATGTCTGGCTCTAGGTCAGTGATCACGTTATCGTGACTATCTTGGTCGTGAAGATCTTTTTTGTACAGTTCTTCTGTGTATTCCTGCCACCTCTTTTTAATATCTTCTGCTTCTGTTAGGTCCATACCATTTCTGTCCTTTATTGAGCCCATCTTTGCATGAAATGTTCCCTTGGAATCTCTAATTTTCTTGAAGAGCTCTCTTGTTTTTCCTATTCTGTTGTTTTCCTCTATTTCTTTGCATTGATCACTGAGGAAGGCTTTCTTATCTCTCCTTGCTATTCTTTGGAACTCTGCATTCAGATGCTTATATCTTTCCTTTTCTCCTTTGCTTTTCGCCTCTCTTCTTTTCACAGCTATTTGTAAGGCCTCCTCAGACAGCCATTTCGCTCTTTTGCATTTCTTTTCCATGGGGATGGTCTTGGTTCCTGTCTCCTGTACAATGTCACGAACCTCCATCCAGAGTTCATCAGGCACTCTATCAATCATATCTAGTCCCTTAAATCTATTTCTCACTTCCACTGTATAATCATAAGGGATTTGATTTAGGTCATATCTGAATGGTCTAGTGGTTTTCCCTACTTTCTTCAATTTAAGTCTGAACTTCGCAATAAGAAGTTTATGATCTGAGCCACAGTCAGCTCCTGGTCTTGTTTTCGCTAACTGTATACAGCTTCTCCATCTTTGGTTGCAAAGAATATAATCAATCTGATTTCGGTGTTGACCATCTGGTGATGTCCATGTGTAGAGTCTTCTCTTGTGTTGTTGGAAGAGGGTGTTTGCTATGACCAGTGCATTCTCTTGACAAAACTCTATTAGCCTTTGCCCTGCTTCATTTCGTGCTCCAAGGCCAAATTTGCCTGTTACTCCAGGTGTTTCTTGACTTCCTACTTTTGCATTCCAGTCCCCTATAATGAAAAGGACATCTTTTTTGGGTGTTAGTTCTAAAAGGTCATGTAGGTCTTCATAGAACCGATTAACTTCGGCTTCTTCAGCATTACTGGTTGGGGCATAGGCCTGGATTACTGTAATATTGAATGGTTTGCCTTGGAAATGAACAGAAATCATCCTGTCATTTTTAAGATTGCATCCAAGTACTGCATTTCGGACTCTTTTGTTGACCATGATGGCTACTCCATTTCTTCTAAGGGATTCCTGCCCACAGTAGTAGATATAATGGTCGTCTGAGTTAAATTCACCCATTCCAGTCCATTTTAATTCACTGATTCCTAGAATGTCAACGTTCACTCTGGCCATCTCCTGTTTGACCACTTCCAATTTGCCTTGATTCATGGACCTAACATTCCAGGTTCCTATGCAATACTGCTCTTTACAGCACCGGACCTTGCTTCTATCACTGGTCACATCCACAACTGGGTATTGGTTTTGCTTTTGCTCCATCCCTTTATTCCTTCTATAGTTATTTCTCCACTGAACTCCAGTAGCATACTGGGCACCTACTGACCTGGGGAATTCCTCATTCAGTATCCTATCATTTTGCCCTTTGTTACTGTTCATGGGGTTCTCAAGGCAAGTATACTGAAGTGGTTTGCCATTCCCTTCTCCCGTGGACCACATTCGGCTGTGGTCCATGTGATCAGATTGGCTAGTTTCCTGTGATTATGATATCAGTCTGTCCGCCCTCTGGTGCCCCCTAGCAATACCTACCGTCTTATTTGGGTTTCTCTTACCTTGGTCGTGGAAAATCTCTTCACAGCCGCTCCAGCAAAGTGCAGCCGCTGTACCTTACCTTGGGTGAGGGGTATCTCCTCGAGGCCGCCCCTCCTGACCTTGAATGCGGAGTAGCTCCTCTCGGCCCTCCTGCGCCCGCGCAGCCACCGCCTGTTGGACGTGGGGTAGCTCCTCTCGGCCGCCGGCCCTGGCCTCAGGCGTGGGGTAGCTCCTCACGGCCGCGCCTCTTTGCGTGGTTCGTTGCGCCGGGGCCGGCGTCTCTCGCGTCGCTCTTAAATAAAGATATTAGATGCACTAAACAGTATGCTTTGCTGCATTTCTTTTTCTTGAGGAAGGTTCTGGTCACCATCTCCTGTACAATGTCACAAAACTCTGTTCATAGTTCTTCAGGCACTCTGTCTATCAGATCTAGTCTCTTGAATTTGTTTGTCACTTCCACTGTATAATCATAAGGAATTTGATTTAGGTCATACCTGAATGGCCTAGAGGTTTTCCCTACTTTCTTCAATTTAAGTATGAATTTTGCAATAAGAAGTTTATTATCTGATCCACAGTCAGCGTCTGGTTTTGTCTTACCTGACTGTATAGAGCTTCTTCATCTTTGGCTGCAAATAATATAATCAATCTGATTTTGGTATTAACCATCTGGCGATGTTCATGTGTAGAGTCAACCCTTGTGTTGTTGGAAGAGAGTGTTTGCTGTGACCAGAGTATTCTCTTGGTAAACTCTATTAGTCTTTGCCCTGCTTTTGTACTCCAAGGCCAAACTTGCCTGTTACTCCAGGTATCTCTTGACTTCCTACTTTAACATTTCAGCCCTCTATAATGAAAAGAACATCTTTTTTTTTTTTTTTTTTTTGGTGTTAGTGTTAGAAGGTGTTGTAGGTCTTCATAGAACCATTGAATTTCATCTTCTTTAATGTAAGTGGTTGGGACGTAGACTAGGATTACTGAGATGTTGAATGGTTTGCCTTGGAAATGAACCAAGGTCATTCTGTCATTTTTGAGATTGCACCCAAGTGCTGCACTTTGGACTCTTTTGTTGTCTATTAGGGCTACTCCATTTCTTCTAAGGAATTCATCTCTTCTTAGGGAACTTCCATATGTACAAGCTGGATTTAGAAACAGCAGAGGAACAAAATACCATATTGCCAACATTCGTTGGATCGTAGAAAGAGCAAGGGAATTCCAGAAATACATCTACTTCTGCTTCATTGACTATGTTAAAGTCTTTGACTGTGTGGATAAAAACAAACTGTGGAGAATTCTTAAAGAGATGGGAATACCAGATCCCTTACCTATCTCCTGAGAAACCTGTATGCAGGTCAAGAAGCAACAATTAGAACCGGACATGGAACAACAGACTGATTCCAAATTGGGGAAGGAGTACATCAAGGCTGTATATTGTCACCCTGCTTATTTAACTTCTCTGCAGAGTACATCATGAGAAATGTTGGGCTGCATGAAGCACAAGCTGGAATCAAGATTCACAGGAGAAAACTCAATAACCTCAGATATACAGATGATACCACCCTTATGCCTGAAAAGGAAAAGGAACTAAAGAGCCTCTTGAAGAGAGTGAAAGAGGAGAAAGGAAAATCTGGCTTAAAACTCAACATTCAAAAACTGAATATCATGGCATCTGGTCCCTTCACTTCATGGCAAATAGATGGGAAAACAATGGAAACAGTGGCAGACTTTATTTTCTTGGACTCCAAAATCACTGCAGATGGTGACTGCAGTCATAAAATATAAAGACACTTGCTATTTGAAAGAAAAGCTATGACAAACCCAGACAACATATTAAAAAACAGAGACTTCCCTTTGCCAACAAAGATTCATATGCTCAAAGGTATGTTTTATCCAGTAGTCATGTGTGGATGTGAGAGTTGGACAATAAAGAAGGCTGAGCATCAAAGAATTGATGTATTTGAACTGTGGTGTTGGAGAACACTCTTGAGAGTCCCTAGGACAGCAGGGAGATCAAACCAGTCAATCCTAAAGGAAATCAACCCTGAATATTCATTAGAAGGACTGTTGCTGAAGCTGAAGCTCCAATACTTTGGCCAACTGATGCAAAGAGCCAACTCACTGGGAAAGACTCTGGTTCTGGTAAACATTGAGGGCAGGAGAAGATGGGGTGACAAGGATGAAATGGTTGGATGGCATCTTCTACTCAATGGACATAAGTTTAAGCAAACTCCAGGAGATAGTGAAGGACAGGGAAGCCTGGCATTCTTCAGTCCTTGGGATTGTAAAGAGTTGGAAACAACTGAGCAAGTAACATCAGCAACAATTATAAAGGGAAATATGTAAAATTAAGATTTCTGTTCAACAAGACACCATTAATAGACAAGTCCTGGACTAAGTCAGTAAATTTTTAGCATATGTGATTTGTTTTCAACTTTTTTAAAGTGTTTGAATGAATGAGGAAAAAGATAATAATAGAAAAAAAGTTACCAGAGGACCTTAGCAAGTAATCCAAAAAGAGATTAACCAAACAGCCAATAAAAAAAGGTGTTCATTCTAGCTAGTAATGAATAAATGCAAGTTAAACCTAAAATGAAATATCACTACACATTTACCAAAATGGCTAAAATTAAAAGTACTGACTATAAAATTTGCATGGTTGGAGAAACTTTATGGCAATATCTCATACAGTTATTATATTAATGTCAGATGACCTTATAATCCAACTTTCAGGTATATACCAAACAGAATTGCACGTGTTATGCACCCTAAGAAATTTATAAGTGTGTCCACAGTAGCATTTTTAAAGGCATAAATGAAAAACAGCTGAACTATCCATTAGCAGTAGAATGGATTCATATATTTTGGTATACAGATATAGTGAACTACTGCAGCTATGAAACAAGAGACAAATATTACATTATAATATTTTGAAGTGCATGGGAAATATATGCATTACATTGAAATGCATGGGAAAATATATGCATTTTATTCCAATCATATTAAGTTCAAAAGTAATTTGAACTATGGTGTTTATGGATTTATGCTCAGGTGGTTAGACTAACGAGAAAAGCCTAAAAGTGTTTACCTTTTGTGCAAGGTAGGAGAGTCACCAAAAGGTAGGATTTTGGGGAGGAGTGGGTAATAATGTCCTATTTCTAGACCTGGGTGTTGGTTACATGAGTCTTTGTGATAAATCAAGGTGCACATTTTTTTCTGTACAGTGTACAGTATACACTGAAATAGTTAATCAATGAGGTGTGAGAGAGTACATTCTGGAAGCAGTTAATACAGTTAGAAGACTTTTGGAATCATCTATGCCAAAAGTTATAAACACTCAGGTAAGAATGGTTTTAGTAGACAAATAAAAAGGAGGATAGGTTAAAAAACCCATTCAAGGAGGATTAATATAAAGATAAGACATGATTATATAATATAAATACCACAAAATTTAAGAGAAATATGGGATTAAATTATTTTTTCTACTACATAAAATTAGTATCAGTTTCTTCACCTTTGCACTGGGAAAATCAATATATGTGGCATGCGGTCATGCTAAGTCACTTCAGTCATGTCCGACTCTTTGCAACTCTATGGACCATAGCCTGCCAGGTTCCTCTATCCATGGGATTCTCCGAATTACATTTATAAACAGAGATTTAAAAAACTACCTATAAACGGTCAGACACAGGATTTGACAGAATTTAGGAACTTGATGAATGCCCTTTCTCTTCCCTTGATCTATTTCTCTCAATAAAACAATCTTATCGATGTGAAATTAACAAATAACACCAAGACTCTTCTTCTGTGTATCAGAAACAAGTTTAAAAACTGAAAATTACATGAAATGGAATATGGCATTTTAGATTTTTGGAAATGTATTTTGAAATGCACCCTTCATTTTAGTTCAAGTTATTGTTTTCAAAGAAATCTTAATAACTTATATTGAAGGAAAGATTTTAATTCCATTATTTTAAAAGGGTAAAATTAAAAGCAGGCTTTGTGCAAGTATAATTGAAGAACTTTTAAAATGCTTTATTCTAAGATGTTTCTGGGTGTTCATTGGAAGGACTGATGCTGAAGCTGAAACTCCAATATTTTGGCCACCTCAGGCGAAGGGTTGACTCATTGGAAAAGACCCTGATGCTGGGAGGGATTGGGGGCAGGAGGAGAAGGGGACGACAGAGAATGAGATGGCTGGATGGCATCACTGACTAGATGGACATGAGTTTGGGTGAACTCCGGGAGTTGGTGATGGACAGGGAGGCCTGGCGTGCTGTGATTCATGGGGTCGCAAAGAATCAGACACGACTGAGTGACTGAACTGAACTGAACTGAAGATGTTTATTATAGGTATCATGCAGCAACCTTGCCTTTGGCCTGGTATCTATATTTCCTATTGTCTCTAACTTCCTCAAGAAGTGACTTGCTGTATTGAGAAACAAAAGAACAGATATATCATGGATCAGGTAGAAACTTTCTCATCCCTACCTCTGGGACATCAGGGTAGAAATTGTTTAAAAGGGAAACTTAGAATTTTTAATACTTTTTCTCTCATTTAGAACAGGGTCTTTTGCTTGATTCTTTGGATCTTCAAAAAGCCGAAAGGAACTATTTGGGGAGCCAAAGGAAAATAATAATATGGAATTATGTACTTCAGTTTGGCTGTTTACTTCATTTTAAAGAAAAGGAACAAAAGGGGATTCTTTAAACAAGTTCATTTGCCAATGTAAATAGCCACTGTAAAAAAAGCAGAGAGTTTCTGCATAGATTAAACAGGACCTTTATGTTATTATCTGAATTCTGTAATAGAATTCAAATTATCAATTTCAAATTTCATACCCCCACCTGAAAGTTTTCCCAGGTGGCACAATGGTAAAGAATTCTGCCAATGCAGGAGACACAGGTTTCATCCCTGGGTCAGGTATATCCCTTGGAGGAGGAAATGGCAACCCTCTTCAGTATTCTTGCCAGAGAAATTCCATGGACAGAGGAGCCTGGTGGACTACAGTCCATGGGGTCACAAAGAGTCAGGCATAACTGATCAACTGAGCACAGTACAGCATAACCCCATAAGCAGTGAGTTACTCCCAAACAGAAAATAGAAATCCACAACCAGTCTGCCAAACATTTCATAAAACCAAAATGTCAATACAAAATTATCACATTGCTGGCCAGTTTATTGATTTTCAATAAGCTGTGAAATCTATTGCATGCCATCTCTTCACCTATGAGTATTTGAAATAGGAATCTATCCATACTTAAATCATAAAACAGAATCCTATTATGATAGTAATTTTTTTCACAGAGCAGCACATAGTAAGCATTAATTAAGAATTGTTTTACATAATATCTAATAAGTGAAGTCCTCAGTCATGTCTGACTCTTTGTGATCCCATGGACTGAAGCCTACTAAGCTCTTCCGTCCATGGAATTTTCCAGCAAGAGTACTGGAGTGGGTTGCTATTTCCTTCTCCAAGTATCTAATAAAATACACATTTAATAGAACAGGATATGGTTGCAGGTAAGACACTCTCTTCTGTGTATTAAAATATAAATGTAAGTCAAATTAAATAGAACTTACATATTTTATTAGAACAATACTTTAATGAAAATTCTTAGTAATTGAGAAATCTCTATTAATAACAGCTCTTTTTTATTTTTTAGAAATAAGTTGCATGAGTCTGTGAGCATTCCATCCTGAATGAGCCCAATCTCATCTGATTTCAGAAAATAAGCAAGGTCTGGCAAGGTTAGTACTTGAATGGAAGATGGGTTGCATGGGAGGAAAAATCAGATTTTTTTATTATTATTACAGTTTTTGAAAGTGAAATAATAAATGGACCTTCATGATAAATAGAATGACTACACAGCTCTCCAGTCTAAGAACATAAGCCTTCATTTGATGACCCTTAGCCTGTGATCCACAGAGTGGCTGGCACTGTAACAAATTTGTGCTAACAAGGTCAGATTTGACATTACTATCCCTTCAAATAATGGGCACTTTATTAATAAAGATTCATAGAATATTGAGTTGTTTTTCCTAGAAAAGTTCATTTCACTTGGTCTGTTCATCATTTATATGATGTGATACCAAAACTCTATAATATAATAATAGGACATTTTCCCAAGGCAGTACAGGTTATTTAAAAAAAAAATGTCAAGAGATGTCTCAAAGCTATCCACAGGTAATTATAAAGTCATAGCTCCCTTGACACTTCATGTATGAAATATTTCTTCACCAAATAGTTCCTCATATCTACCATTTCTTCACATCTTTACCCTTTAGTCTCAATTTTTTTTCCTGTCCTGTCAGCTTTCCTCACTTGATGCTTCTGTGTCATAAACACCGAACCACAAACCCAAGTTACTACCTCCCAAGGACTCACAAATATAAACCAAAGGACTTATTCCTAAATTGAGTACAGGGTTATGTATTTGAAAAATACTAAAAAAACAGGGAAATAGGAACCAGTTTAGGAACATAAAGTGATTGACTTACCTGCAAAATTAAGCTGCAAGTAGCTATGATCAGTTCAGTTCAGTTCAGTCGCTCAGTCGTGACCGATTCTTTGCGACCCCATGAATCACAGCACGCCAGGCCTCTCTGTCCATCACCAACACCCGGAGTTCACTCAAACTCATGTCCACAGAGTCGGTGATGCCATCCAGCCATCTCATTCTCTGTTGTCCCCTTCTCCTCCCGCCCCCAATCCCTCCCAGCATCAGTTTTTCCAGTGAGTCAACTCGTCGCATGAGGTGGCCAAAGTATTGGAGTTTCAGCTTTAGCATCAGTCCTTCTAATGAACACCCAGGATTGATCTCCTTTAGAATGGACTGATTGGATCTCCTTGCAGTCCAAGGGACTCTCAAGAGTCTTCTCCAGCACCACAGTTGAAAAGCATCAATTCTTCGGCGATCAGCTTTCTTCACAGTCCAACTCTCACATCCATACATGACCACTGGAAAAGCCATAGCCTTGACAAGACGGACCTTTGTTGGCAAAGTAATGTCTCTGCTTTTGATACTAACCTAGAAAAGTGAAAACTGCCTCATACTTATTGTATTGAATATTATTTAATATTCTTTAATTTTTTTACTTAATTCAACTATAATGAAGCCACAATTTTTGACTATTACAGGAAAATTTTCCATTTTTCTACTTTTATCCTATGTAGTCATCCCAACTATTGGCAAATGAAACTACACTGGAATAATTAGAATGATACAATAAAAATATTATTTTTCATGTTCTGTCACAGTGTTTTAACTATTAGTTAATAAAATAACATTTGCATAAATGCAATTTTCTTTAGATGTCTTTCCTTTTTAAACTTTTTTCATTTTCTTATAGAATGGAGATACTAAAATATCTCCTGTTCAGTAGTAAATAGCTTTGTTTCATTAAATTTATTAGATTTTTCACATCAAGAAATAATCTGAGATATTTTTTAACCCATTTATTATATTTTGGTCCTCCCATCTATACTGTATGGATCAATCATCTCTGGGAGCTTGGACTAACTTTTTGGTTTTTTTGTAGAAGCTATCAGATTGCACCATTGTATTCACAAATCACTTATTCAATATTTTTGAAAACCATTATGGTCGGTTATAGTACAATATTATGAATAATTTTATTACTTGCATGCTTCCTATATTTAGATTCCCAGATAAATGAGCATAAGCTATGTTGTTAATTTTTATAAGCCCACCTCAATACAGGATATAGTCACTTATGACTGGATTTTTGCAACATGCTCCCAATTGTTCCTCTATCTTCATTTTAACATTGGTTCAATTGAAAATTCAACCCTGAAATAATTTTCTAAGTAAATTACTAGAAATGAACATAGTAGAATAAAAATCCAACCTTCATCAGCTTCACATTACTGGCAAACTAAAGTTTAAATGCTCAACCTGACAGGTAACTTCCTATACTATCACACACATCACCCTGACATCCATACTACCAATTACCACAGTGTGAAATCTGACACTACAATGCCTCAACTTATGCATCATTTCCAAAGAAGGAAGAATAAATTAGGAGGTGAGTCCAATTTATTAAAAAACATTTATATTACAGTGAAATATATTTAAGGCACTCTCCTTGACCCAGAGTCATGCAAGAATAAAGTATATTTGGTTAACAGTGAGTAATTCATGGCCAAGAAAAAAAAAATCAAACTGTTAAGAAACTTCTTGTCATTTTAAAGAACTTAGATTTTATCCAACATGCAATGAGAAATCATTGAAGAATTTTAAGCAGAACAATAACTCAATTAGATTTGTAGCTTAGAAAACTATTCTTGACAGCATGTGGATGATTGATTGAATGGGGAGAGAGAATAGGGAAGTTAGTTTAGAAAACCAAATGAAAGATGATAATGGCCCAAAATAAGGAAGTGGCCCTGGAAAGGAATTCTTTGAGAAAAGGGTCTATTTCTTTTTCCCTTCTTGTGTCCTCTCACCTAGCATAGTGCCTGTCACATATCCAACCTCAACCTCAAACTGACTCTCTGGGAAAGAAAAATGACTAGTATCAAAATGTGACAGGATATAAATTACTGTCTCATTTTCTAGTTTATTAATTTATTTAACACAATGCTATTATATATCTAAAAGGGCATTTTTATAATTTGTTAGCAGAGTCTTCACGAACCCATATCCTCACCACAATACTCTTCATTCTGGTTCCTTTGCTTTTATAGAATAAATAGGTAAAAGAGGAAAAGTTAGCCTTTCACTTTTCTAATGTTCTCTATTCTCATTTCAACCCCAAATAACAAGTTAAAACATTCCCATCAAGGGATTCCCTTATGGCTCAGTGGTAAAGAATCTGCCTGCCAGTGCAGGAGACAGACTCCATCCCTGGTCTGGGAGGATCCCACATGCCACCGGCAATTAAGTCCATGCACCACAATTACTGAAGCCCATGTACCCTAGAACCTGTGCTCTGAAATGAGAAGCCTCTGCAATGAGAAGCCCGTGCACCACAACTATAAAGTGGCCCCCTCTTTGTGCAAATAAAAAAAAAATAAGCCTGTGCAGCAATGAAGACCCAGCATAACCAACCAATCAATCAAAAGAATTTGTCCCTGTCTTTAAAATAATATTTTTGTACAGTTGGGCTTATTTCTTTAAGATAACTTCTCAGAAACAGAACCACTGGGTCAGAGTTTCCAGGTTTATATACTCTTGGTATTTTTAGGATACATTTATAAACTACCCTGGCAAGACTGGCCAAATCACAGGTAGAAAGATTTTCCATAGCCAATTTATAACCCTTGCTTTATCCAACACTTTGGTTGGTAGGGGGTGTTGTACTTAATTTTTGTAGAACCTGAGACTTACTTGTTACTCTTAAATTTTTTAAAAGAAATTTTAAATTTTGAAGTAATTTTAGTTTTATGGGAAAGTTCCAAAGATAGTACAGAAAGTTCTTGCATACTCCTTAACCAGTTTCCTCTCTGTCAACTGCTTATGTTACTGTGGTCTAAACTAAGAAACCAACATGGTGCTATTCTACTAACTAAACTCCAGACTTTATTTGGATTTCACCAGCTTTTCTAGCAATTCTGTTTTTCTTTGCCAGGATCCTATCTGGGTACCATATTACATTTAGTACCATTGCCTTTTGGGACCCCATACAATTATAGGACTATCACTGATTTTTTAAAAAGAAGGAAAAGTTTTTTATTTTTTAATGCATTAAGCACTTAAGCCTTAAGTTTAAGAAACTGATCTCTAGACTAGTCTGCTTTGGTTTGAATCCTGACTTGCCACCTAAATTGTATTGTATGAGTATACTAGGTATCTCACTTTTCTCAATTGTAAAATAAGAATGCTAACTTTACTATGTGGTTATTTTATTTAAATGATACAGTACTGTCAGTCTCTTAATATAGAGCCTGACAGAAAGAGCTCACTAAAATGTTAAGCATTTTTGTTATTCCTGTTTATATTAGTTTTTTAGTCAGAACACCTGGAGAAGGAAATGGCGACCCACTCCAGTATTCTCGCCTAGAGAATCTTGTGGACAGAGGAGCCTGGTGGGCTGCTGTCCTTAGGGTTGCACAGAGTCAGACACGATAGAAGCGACTCAGCATGCATGCAATAATTCCAGACATGCTTAACTTCCCTACCTAAAATCACATATTTTGTTGTGAACAATTCTCTATTTAACTCACTTTGCTTACTCACCCACACTGTCAGTTTCTTCAGGGTAAAGCATATATCTCAATTATCAACATTCTAAGAAATATAAAAGTCATAGCATATGTGCTTAAAATAATGTTGATTAATTAGTTCTTAAACTTTAACTCATTGACACTTTCTTATATTAAGATGCAGTTAGAGTTGGGGAATCATGCTTTCATATCATTGTAATATGCAGGTATCCTAGATTCCTTTGTAATATTGAAATTTTGCAGGTTTTACTGAATATCCCTAGGATGTCATATTATACTATTGTGCACAAAGGACTGTGGCTGTGACTGGAATAAGAATTTAGTAGGATAAGACATTCAGCTCTGAAGAGGCTTTTTTCTGTAAAATCCTAGCAGTTATAAATGTTATCAAGATTATAACCATAAGGCTTCATATACAAACATTTTATCAGTCACATTTCATTGATAGAATTAATCAGCATTGATTTGTTCTCTTTCAGTTCAGTTCAGTCGCTCAGTTGTGTCTGACTCTTTGCGACCCCATGGACTGCACAACCCCAGGCTTCCCTGTCCATCACCAACTCCTGGAGCTTACGTAAACTCATGTCCATTGAGTTGGTGATGCCATCCAATAATCTCATCCTCTGTCGTCCCCTTCTCCTCCTGCTTTCAATCTTTCCCTGCATCAGGGTCTTTTCAAATGAGTCAGTTCTTCACATCAGGTGGCCAAAGTTTTGGAGATTCAGCTTCAGCATCTGTCTTTCCAATGAATATCCAGGACTGGTTTCCTTTAGGATGGACTGGTTGGATCTCCCTGTTGTCCAAGGGACTCTCAAGAGTCTTATCCAGCACCACAACTCAAAAGCATCAATTCTTCGGTGCTCAGCTTTCTTTACAGTACAACTCTCACATCCATACATGACTACTGGAAAAATAATAGCCTTGACTAGACGGACCTTTGTTGGCAAAGACTCTGCTTTTTAATATGCTGTCCAGGTTGGTCATAAATTTTTCTTCCAAGGAGCAAGTGTTTTTTAATTTCATGGCTGCAGTCACCATCTGCAGTGATTTTGGAGCCCCCCAAGATAAAGTCTGTCACTGTTTCCATTGTTTCCCAATCTATTTGCCATGAAGTGATGGGAACAGATGCCATGATCTTAGTTTTCTGAATGTTGAGCTTTAAGCCAACTTTTTCACTCTCCTCTTTCACTTTCATCAAGAGGCTGTTTAGTTCTTCTTCACTTTCTGCCATAAGGGTGGTATCATCTGCATATCTGAGGTTATTGATATTTCTCCCGGCAATCTTGATTCCAGCTTGTGCTTCATTTAGTCCAGCATTTGTCATGATGTACTTTGCATATAAGTTAAATAAGTAGGGTGACAACATACAGCCTTGACATATTCCTTTCCTGATTTGGAACCAATCTGTTGTTCTCTTTACATCATACAAAATCATTTCTAATAGTATTCATCACAAATTTTTATTCTTTAGATTCAAAGTTATTTGCTAGAAAGTGTTTACAACTTTAATAACACACATAAAGTGAATTCAGTAGCCCTTATTTGGCCTCATGAATGCTTGCACAAATTAGCCACGGCATAGGCCTCAAAATTCTTGATAAAAGCAGACTTCAGTTTATGGTGGGATTTTAAAAGGACAGGCTTATAATGGAATTTGTTTGCCTGGCTTCTCTACTTAACACCTCATCATAGGAAGAGAGGCAGTTATAACAAAGTACAAAAATAAACATTTATTGAGCATCAGTCATAAGTTGGACAACTAAACTCAAAAGATAAATAGCTGGGTGTGACAGTCTGAAAGGATCGGTACTGGGCCCTCTCAAACGTAAAAGTCCAGTCAGACTACTTATGTATTTGGGTTCACTTATGTATCTCTAGTATATCTAGGGTAAAGAATCTGCCTGCCAATACAGGAAATGCAGGAGATGTGGGTTCGATCCCTGGGTTGGGAAGATCCCCTGGAGGAGGAGGAAATGGCAACCCACTACAGTATTCTTGGCTGGAAAATCCCATGGAGAGAAGCCTTGTGCGCTACAGTCTATGGGCTAGCAAAGAGTCAGAGCAACTGAACACGTAAGCACCAGGTATATCTAGTTCCCTACTAGATCTTTTTAGCTATTCAATTAAATAATTTAATTGGCTCTTGGATTTTATGTGTCCAATTCTGAGTTAACTAATTTTGTCCCTCTATCCAATTTGGCAAATCAATAGCAATGTAGCAATAACAGTTAGAGGAACAAACTTCAAATGAAAAATAACTTACAAGAAGTCTACAGGAACATCTGAACTCACTGTAATGTTAATAATAATAATGATAATAATACTGAAAATCACCACTGCATACTGACTCAATACTAAACAATATACTAAGTCCTTGTAATACTTATTTACTTTTCACAGTAATATAGATGAATAGGTTCTGTAATTGTCATTTGGGTCAGTGAAAAAAATTGAGAGAATTAAAGTTCATGAGGAAAAGCCAGAGTTTGAATTCTGATTTTCTCATATTTACAACTACAAAACATCTATTCTGATATTGCATTTCAGTGCAACATTTGAGTTTTTTTTGAATGAAAATATTGCCACAGAAAGTATACAGTGTCTCACCAACTTTCATTTCAATGCATCCATTTGTAATTACCATAATGGTAATTTCTAACACTGAGCAAGAGAAAAGCTAGAATCTAAGTTTTACCACAAAATACATCAATATAATGAACCCATTAGTACAAAATACCTAGTTATCATTACCTCAGTTTGTGTACTCAAATATATTGTAATGTGTCATAGAAAGTTCTTTATTTCATGCTTTAATGTCATGATATTTAGGAATGGGCATTTTCTTGGAACAAAGTTGCCTGAGAGTACCCCATTAAACTATGAGTTACTCTTAAGAGAATTTCAATTAAAAGGATTTCAGACACTAGGGCTCTTTCAAAATGCTTTCTGTTTTTTTTACAAAAGATTATTGTTTTGACAAAGGATTGAATAATCTTTATGTTCGAAAGAATATTCAACTCTAAAACTAAAGGTCTTTACTAACATCATTGAAAACTGAAATGTACCCCTCAAAATTAATACAAATTAACTGCTGAGTAGTTTAGTCCATTATCTTTGATAGACTTACAACTAAATTGGGAAAATGGAATACCTAAAAGTGGAGGAGATCACAATACTGGGGCTGAAATGAAGACTCGGAGACACTACATAGCCAAAATAACTACTAAAGAAAGAAGTCAAGCAAGTCCTTCAAATGACATAAAACTTTGGGGAAAACTGCTGCAAAACCTCATTTTGGAAGATGACAACTTGTTCTATATTTACTGTTGCTATATTCTATAATAATACAAAGAGAAATCTCACCCACCCACATGATGGATGACAGCCCACTGTCTTCATGCACAAATCCTCTCACCTCACTTTCAGGAGCTCTCCTTTCCTGAAGGTCTTCTGTTCCTTAGCTTGAAGACACTAGACATGTCCAAGAAGCAACACATTTTACCTCAGCATATACACATTGAGCTAAGCCTCCCAACGAACCAATTTAACTCAAGCATGACAAACCAATTCTTACAAAATGCCTGTTGAAATTTCAGCCTCTCTGTAATAACCAGAAAATAAAGAAACCAGGCTATGACCACAGATAATGGCTTATAGAAAATCAATATTGCAAGAGATATCTTCAAGAGATTAAGAAGAGGTGGCAAGAATACACAGAAATAAACAAAAAAATGTCTTAATGACTGGAATAACCGCAATGGTGTGGTGACTCACATAGAGCCAGACATCCTAGAGTGTGAAGTCAAGTGGGCTTTAGGAAGCATTACTACAAACAAACCTCCTAGTGGAAGTGATGGAATTCCAGATGAGCCATTTAAAATTCTAAAAGATGATGCTGTTAAAGTGCTGCATTCAATATGTCAGCAAATTTGGAAAACTCATCAGTGGCCACAGGACTTAAAAAAGTCAGTTTTCATTCCAATCCCAAAGAAGAGTAGTGCCAAAGAATGTTCAAACTACTGTACAATTGCACTTATTTCACATGCTAGTTAAGGTAATGTTCAAAATCTTTCAAGCTACACTTCAGCAATACCTGAACGAAGAACTTACAGATGTACCTGGGTCTTCTAGACCTAGGCAGAGGAACCAGAGATCAAGTTGCCAGCATTTGTTGTATCAAAGAGAAAGCAAGGGAATTCCAGGAAAAAAAATCTACTTATGCTTCACTGACTATGCTAATGCCTTTGATGGTGTGCATCACAACAAACTGTGGAAAATTCTTAAAGAGATGGGAATACCAGACCACCTTACCTGTCTCCTGAGAATCCTGTATTGAGTCAAGATACGAGAGTGAGAAACACATATGAAACAATAAACTGGTTCAAAATTGGGAAAGGAGTATATCAAGGCTGTATATTGTCACTCTGTTTATTTAACTTATATGCAGAGTACATCATGCAAAATGCCAGGCTAGATGAACCACAAACTGGAATCAAGATTGCTAGGAGAAATATCAACAACCTCAGACATGCAGATGATACCACTGTAATGGCAGAAAGTGAAGAGGAACTAAGGAACCTCTTGATGAGGGTGAAAGAGGAAAGTGAAAAAAATGGCTTAAACTCAACATTCAGTAAACTATGATTACGGCATCTGGTCCCATCACTTCATGGGAAATAGAAGGGGAAAAGTGGAAGTAGTGATAAATTTTATTTTCTTAGGCTCCAAAATCACTCTGGATGGTGACTGCAGCCATGAAATTAAAAGACACTTGCTCCTTAGAAGGAAAGTTATGACAAACCCAGATAATGTGTTAAAAAGAAAAAACATTCCTTTACTGACAAAGGTCTGTATAGTCAAAGCTGTGATTTTTCCAATAGTCCTGTATAGATATGAGAGTTGGACTACAAAGAAGGCTGAGCACTGAAGAATTGATACTTCTGCTTCCTGGTGCTAGAGAAGACTCCTGAGAGTTCCTTGGACTGCAAGGAGATCAAGCTTGTCACTCCCAAAGGAAATCAACCCTAAATATTCATTAGAAGGACTGATGTTGATACTGAAACTCCAATCCTTTGGCCACCTGATGAGAAAAGCCAACTCACTGGAAAAGACCATGATGCTGGGAAAGACTGAGGGCAGGAGGAGAAGGAGGTGGCAGAGGATGAGATGGTTTGATGGCATCACTAACTCAGTGGACATGGATTTGAGCCAACTCCAGAAGACAGTCAAGGACAGGGAAGCCTGGCGTGCTAGAGTCCATGGGATTGCAAAGAGCTGCACACAACTTAGCTACTGAACAACAACAGCCAGGAGTATCCCAGGTTTAGGAATTTAAGATTTTACAAGCAAGAGGAATTTCTGTTCTATGAAAGCAAACAAACCAGACTTGAAACCCATGCATGTCGATGTGAATGTGAATGACAAAGATAAATAGTCCTTATTCCTTTCACTCGGTGACTTATCTGGAAGCGAACATTTATGCTGGGATGTTGGTGGAGGAGGGTGATGTCATTAAGGAGTTAGCTGACCTGCTCTCTTCACCTTATGATAAGCACACACCATATTTTCATCTGTATTATTTTACCCTTAGGTCTTGGCTTGTAGTATTCTTCTCTCTCTGCAAAACTGTGAAAGTGAAAGTGTTGGTTTCTTAGTTGCGTCCAACTCTTACCAACCCCAAGGACTGTAGCCCACCAGAGTCCTCTGTCTGTGGAATTCTCCAGACAAGAATACTGCAGTGGGAAGGCATTCCCTTCTCCAGGGAATTTTCCTGAGGCAGGGATTGAACCCAAGTCTCCTGTCATTGCAGGCAGATTCTTTACTGTCTAAACCACCAGGAAAGTTCCCTCTCTCTGCTGAAGTCTCCTTCATATGCTTAGTTTGTGCAGACCTTCAGTGTCTCTTCCTTTCACAGTTACTATTATATGCTCATGTGCTCAGTTGTGACTGAATCTGGCATCTGGTCAGACTGTTGGGACACCATGGCCAATAGTCCACCAGGTTCCTCTGTCCATGGGATTCTCTGGGCAAGAGTACTGGAGTGAGTTGCCATTTCCTCCTCTAGGTGATCTTCCTGACCCAGAGATTGAACCTGTGTCTCCTGTGTCTCCCACATTGACAGGCAGATTCTTTACTACTGAGCCATCTGGGAATCCTCTAATTACTATTAACCATGGGATTAATAATTTATTCTAAATGGCTTTATTCTCTGCTAGTTTCTGGGGCATAACTTAAGCATTTAGATAATGAATGATCTATGGACATCTGGAACATCCTGACATCTAAGGAATGTCACATAAAGAGAGTGAAATATATTTTAAATACATTTCATGTGCCTGCATGCACGGACTCATGCACACAAGTACACAAATTTCCATTTGGAATTTGAACTCAAATTTTTGAACAAGTTTTGCTGTTTTTGTGATCATCTTGTCCAAGGATATCTAAATGAAAATCACTCAAATTACTCTTCCCTCAGTGGTGATAAAATATTTTCATTCATACCTAGATCAATATTACTAAATTGAAAATCCAAGTTCTTGTTTGAAGAGCCAAAGAATGAACTTCACAAACATGCAAACACTCACAGTAGCAAGCAAATAGGATTTATTTTAAAAAGAAAAAAAGTACAATGCTCTCAGCGTAGACACTGGCGGGATTTATAGCAGTAACTGAACTGAACTGATGTCCATACTAGTGTTTGATCTGTACATTTTTGGTTGGCTCTTGTCCTTAACATATGTCATATCTAACCAGTCAGTTTAAAGGTTACAAAGTTTAACTGACTTCTTTATGGCTTCTTTTGATCCCCAGTTTCTAAGACTCCCCAGACATTGAATCACTATCCAATAACCCTATATTATGACCCCTGGCCATTTCATAACAGATGAGATATGGGCCAAAAGTTGATGGTCTACCTGTTGTTTTTCTTTTAGATAAGAGGGCCATGACTTAATGGTTTTCCTGTCCTGATCTGGGTGTTTTATGATCTACCAGACCAAGGATGCATTCCTCTGAAAGTCAGGAAACTGGAACAAAGTTTATAGCTTTAATGGAATGAGATGTTTATTGAAAGGAAAAAAAAAAAAAAAGACCAAAGTCTCAGAGTTCTACTCTGACTGCCTAGAAGTTTCTACTTCATTACCACGGAATATTAGGAATTCTATCATTTAAAAAAATGAATAACTCATTTCCTGCTTATACTAATTATTGATCTCTGTCATAGCTCACCTCATAAAAACATGTGGGTTTATCTGCTCCATGGTGACTGAAATGGAAAACAGAGTACTTTTTCTTTCATGTCACCAGTATCTACATCTAAATAGATAATTCTTTAAATACTATAATTTAAAAATAGAATACAGATTTAAATTAATTTTAAAATAATTACTTCTATAAAGTAAAATGTGAAAATCTTTTATCCCTTACCTCCTAATTCATTCTCCAACAAACTGTATGTGTGTATATGTAATGTTATATTGAATGAACTAGACATTATAGCCAGAAAAACTAAAATTTTCTGCTTTTCCTCAACTCAATGAAAGCAGCTCTTTTTCCTCTCTCCTGCTTACCCATTTGTGTCCCACTTTAACCTTGAAAGAATCTCTTTATAGTAAAGAGATCATTTGGTAATTTAAACTAACTCTTGACTTATGCTTTCCTGAATGTACACCATGTATTGCCTAACCTGTTGATTATTTTCCTTGACAAAAAAGAAGAATGAAGAATTAAGTAGTCAAGAATAACTGACTTTCTAGTCCCCAAAACCCCATTAACAATCTTGCAGGCATATCTGCAGGCAAGATAACATTTGAAGAAAAGTCAGTCTGCACACAATGGAAAATGTTGCAGAACCCAACTTTCTGTCTTGATGGTTCACTGAGATTTTCCACTCCCTCTCCTTTTATTTGCTTTTGTTATCTACAAATTGGCTCTTGTCTGTCAACTATAAATTGGCACTTGCCTGACAACTGTGAATTGTCACTTGCCAAGAGAATTTGCCAGGGACTAAACAACAACAACAAGGGCATTTGCCATCTGTCTCTGTGGAGATTGAACCCTGTGCTGCTGCAGCTGCTGACCTTTAACACACCCTGGGGGAAATTCATGGTGGACAGTGAGGCACTCAGGGGCTTCCCTGGTGGCTCAGATGGTAAAGAATTTGCCCACAATGAAGGAGACCTGAGTCTAATCCCTGAGTCAGGAAGATCTCCTGGAGAAGGGAATGGCAAGCCACTCCAGTATTCTTGTCTGGAAAATTCCGTGGACAGAGGAGCCTGGTGAGATATAGTCCATGAGGTCACAAAGAGTCAGACATGATTGAACGACTAACACACACACACAAGTGAGGCACTTTATGCTCCAGGGTACAGGTCTTTAGATAGTTAGATATTTTCAGGAACTGATTTCGTGATCCCAATATTTGCATCTCTTCGTATCTAGAAAAGCATTAAATCCCTTCATGGGGACATCAGCTCCATGTGACTAGCAGAAAATCCTTTGTAAAGTAAGAGGTTGATTGCATTGAACTACTCCTTCACCAAAATCTTATATGTTGACCTCTCCCCACTACCTTTTTGGAGCAGTTGCTCAGAACTATCAGAAGCACTGTCTTCTGGGCTGCAATCTTCATTTCGCCCCAAAGAAAACTTAACTAGAAACTCACGTTGTGCATCTTTTTAGTAAACTCCTTAAAAACTGCCACTGCTGAGCAGAATCTTTGGAGCTACTCTCAGGACACCTTCTATGCAGATTACTGGCTTTCATGATTAAAGCATCTTTCCTTTCTACTGATACTTGTCTCTCAGTTATCATCTTTTTAGTAGCAGGTGGCCAAATCTGAGTTCAGTAACATCAAGACTGACTAGAGAACCTGCAGTGGGGAAATGAGTGTGATCTCTCTCCACTTCCTTGTTTGTTTGTTTTTCCTTTTCTTTTCTTTCCTGTGAGTTTGGGCATCATAGAATAGCATCAAAGAATAGGTAGCTTATAAACAATAGAAATTTATTTCTCACAGTTCTAGAGGCTAGAAATCCAAGATCAAAGTGCCAGCATGTTCAGTTGAGGAATTTCTTCTGAGTTGCAGATGTCTTGTAGTATCCTCCCACAGGAGGAATAAGGGACATTTCTTGGGATACTCTTATAAGGGCATTAATCCCATTTATACCCACTCCAGTGTTTTTGCCTGAAGAATCCCAGGGATGGGGGAGCCTGGTGGGCTTCCGTCTATGGAGTCGCACAGAGTCGGACACAACTGAAGTGACGCAGCAGCAGCAGCAGCAATCCCATTTACGACTTTAGTGCCTTTAAAGGTCCAAATATCACCACATTGGGGACTAGCTTTTAACATATGAATTTGTGACAGGAACACAAATATCCAGACTGAAACTAAGCAGGATTCTGTGGGGGCCCTCCTAAGTACAAATCCTTTCCACACACTCTGGTTTTTTTGTTTGTAGGAACTGGGCTTCATTCATCCTCCTTAATCTTCTCTGCATTCCAAAGAACAGATTCAAACAATTGCTAACCAGAGAAGGGAAGGAATGCAGAAACGAAAGATCAGTCAAGAAACAATAATGAAGCAATAAAGCAGGGTCCTGGTTCTTCCTCAAGGAATGCCTTTGAGCTCTTCTGAAGGAACTAAAACCCTCACTCAGGTAGAGGATGGTAACTTCGGGCTGAACACAGAATTCTTGGAACACCGCCTTACTACCTCACCACCAACCAATTAGAAGACAGTCTGCACACAGTAGATGATAACGAAGACTCTGAACCCTTCCCAAATGATTCTCCCTTTAAAACTGAGCAGAATTTTGGGAGTTGGCTTTTGGACAAGAGTTCGCTTTCTCTTCAAGTTGCCAGCCTCCTGAATAAAAAAGTCAACAGGGCTACGACATCTTCTGGAGGTTCTAATGGAGAACTCATTTCCTTGCCTTTTCTAGCCTCTAGAGGCTACTTGCATTTCTTGTCTTGTGGCCCCTTCCTCCATTTTCAAAGCACATCACTCCAACCTCTCTTTCAGCTGTCACATCTCCTTCTCTCACTCTGACACTCTCAACTCTCTTTTAGAAGGACCCTTGTGATTTCTCCAGGATAATCTCTCCATTCAAGATCCTTAAACTACCTGTAAAATTCCTTTTGTCATGGAAGTTTCCAGAGTTTAGCACATAGTCATCTTTTGGAAAAAGGAGCATTTTTCTGCCAATCACAGTAGTCTCCCTGGGAAACTTTCATAGGTTCTTTGGTCAAGAATCACATTCCCAAGGCAGTAGACTGTTCGAAAGAGCCCCCTCATTTGTAATATTTTATGTATAGGGGAAGCCATTGCTCATTCCCTAGAGCGGGAGAGTGCATAGCACTCCCATTTTGGACAAAAAATTTACTAATAGACGTTGTCTTGCTAAATACTTCTTGAACTTTTTCAACCCTCTATAGCTTGTATTGAGTATGGGACAAAGGCCATAAACCCTGTTATGCTATCTCTCTCTCGTTTTTTAATTTTTATTGGATTATAGTTGATTTACAATGTTGTGTTGGTTTCAGGTATATAGCAAAGTGAATCAGTTATACATACACACAAATCCACTCAGTGCAGGAGATATAAGAGATGCAGTTTCAATTTCTGGGTCGGGAAGATCCCTTGTTGGTGAACATGGCAATCCACTCTAGTATTCTTGCCTGGAAAATTCCATGGACAGAGGAGCCTGACAGACTACAGTCCAGGGGTCTGTAGTTGCAGAGTCGGACATGGCTGAAGCAACTTAGCATGGATATAAGCCATTATAAAGTATTGAGTAATATGCTACCTCTTTAACGCATTTCTAATATCTTGCTTTGGGATGTGTGAGACCTTATCAGTCATTGTCCTCAGCCAATGCCCTCAGACACTGGCTATGTCCTCAGCATAGCCCAAACCCCCAAAGAATGGAAAATATAAATTAAATTGCTTGTTGTGTATAAATAAAAAATGAATTCATCTTTAATTATCTGAGTAATATATTAAACAAGTTTTATTTTTAAGACCTGGGACTAAAGTGTCTCCTCTCTGCCAGGGACCTCCAGATGATGATGATGATGATTACAAAATACATTCCAACTTTTTATACCTGCAGGAATGTATCACTTTGTTCAATGTGAGTTTTACTTAATAAATAACTCATCATATCACACTGTGATCTACCTCATCCTTTTAAAACATAATGCATTATTCTTATGAATATGGCATACTTTGTTAAACAAATCCACCAAAAGCCAATTCATTGAAAACCTTTTACCAACTGATTGATTTTTCAAATAAAAAATTTGCAATATTTACTTTTTACATTTTATCACCTTTTAAAGATTTCTGCAAAATTCAAGTTGACACATTTAAAATCTAAAAATGTTCTATTTTTCAGAAGTGCAGTAATATTCTGAAAATGTGTCCTTCAAACTTATTCTCTCTGTGCTTCACTCACCAGATCACTGGTATCATCAGTCTGGGCTGTTTGGTTTGCTGACATTTTTGGTCCTTGGCAGCATCCTCTCAGTTGCAAGTTGATGAAGCACAATTGGACATTTCTTAAAATGCTGCCAAGAAAAAGCAAATTGTTAACTATCCAATTGCTTGAAAAGTCTCATATAATACATATCGCTGCAAATTTTAGAATAAAAAAATTAAATTTGGCAAATTGATTATTCTGTGCATTGACTTTTGGCAATTTGGCCAAGTAGTAAGGAAACTTTTCATA
The DNA here is from genome assembly GCF_049115385.1 of Moschus berezovskii. Taxonomy (NCBI): domain Eukaryota; kingdom Metazoa; phylum Chordata; class Mammalia; order Artiodactyla; family Moschidae; genus Moschus; species Moschus berezovskii. The sequence goes on from NC_142462.1 coordinate 49,249,711, forward strand.
ATGGCCTTGAATGAATTAACCTCCATCATTGTTCTTTTCCCATTGTTGGAAATGTAGTCTGTTTTTCATTTTCATTTACTTAAAAATATCTTTGACTGTGACTTTTCTCTTCATATCTTTTGCTAATTTGAATACAATGCCTTTTCTAAAAATTAATCTATAGGAAAATTTGTTTACTGTGTGCTCTGTATGTTCAGTCACTTCAGTTGTGTCTGAGTCTTTGTAAATGGACTATAGCCCTTTAGGCTCCTCAGTCCATGGAATTCTTCAGGCAAGAATACTGGAGTAGATTTCCATGCACTCCTGCAGGTGATCACCCCAGGCCAGGGACTGAACCCAGGTCTTCTGTGTCTCCTCCATTGCAGGCAGATTCTTTACCCACTGAGCCACAAGTTTTATTTGTAACATGCTGAGCTTCCCACATGGCTCTATTTTTCCTTAAATTTGTTTATAATGTTATTTATCTTACAGAAATGTAGTTTCAAATGTCAATTTAAAAATATATTGTTTCTTATTTCTTGTCTATTTTGGAACATAAGATGGCCATGTCTGTCTTAAAATCATAAATATTTTCTTTTAAAATCTGCCAATATTTCAGTTCAGTACAGTCACTCAGTTGTGTCCGAATCTTTGCGACCCCATGAATCACAGCAAGCCAGGCTTCCCTGTCCATCACCAACTCCCGGAGTTCACTCAAACTCATGTCCACAGAGTCGGTGATGCCATCCAGCCATCTCATTCTCTGTTGTCCCCTTCTCCTCCTGCCCCCAATCCTTCCCAGCATCACAGTCTTTTCCAGTGAGTCAGCTTGTCGCATGAGGTGGCCAAAGTATTGGAGTTTCAGCTTTAGCATCAGTCCTTCCAATGAACACCCAGGATTGATCTCCTTTAGAAGGGACTGGTTGGATCTCCTTGCAGTCCAAGGGACACTCAAGAGTCTTCTCCAGCACCACAGTTCAAAAGCATCAATTCTTCGGCAATCAGCTTTCTTAACAGTCCAACTCTCACATCCATACATGACCACTGGAAAAACCATAGCCTTGACTAGACGGACCTTTGTTGGCAAAGTAATGTCTCTGCTTTTTAATATACTATCTAGGTTGGTCATAACTTTCCTTCCAAGGAGTAAGCGTCTTTTAATTTCATGGCTGCAATCAGCATCTGCAGTGATTTTGGAGCCCCCAAAAATAAAGTCTGACACTGTTTCCACTGTTTCCTCATCTATTTCCCATGAAGTGATGGGACCAGATGCCATGATCTTTGTTTTCTGAATGTTGAGCTTCAAGCCAACCTTTTCACTCTCCTCTTTCACTTTCATCAAGAGGCTTTTGAGTTCCTCTTCACTTTCTGCCCTAAGGGTGGTATCATCTGCATATCTGAGGTTATTGATATTTCTCCCAACAGTCTTGATTCCAGCTCGTGCTTCTCCCAGCCCAGTGTTCCTCATGATGTACTCTGCATATAAGTTAAATAAGCAAGGTGACAATATACAACCTTGACGTACTCTTTCTCCTATTTGGAACCAGTCTGTTTTTCCATGTACAGTTCTGACTGTTGCTTCCTGACCTGCATATAGGTTTCTCAAGAGGCAGGTCAGGTGGTCTGGTATTCCCGTTTCTTTCAGAATGTTCCACAGTTTATTGTGATCCACACAGTCAAACGCTTTGGCATAGTCAATGAAGTAGAGATAGATGTTTTTCTGGAACTCTCTTGCTTTCTCCATGATCCAGCGGATGTTGGCTATTTGATTTCTGGTGCCTTTGCATTTTCTAAAACCTGCTTGAACATCTGGGAGTTCACGGTTCACATATTGCTAAAGCGTGACTTGGAGAATTTTGAGCATGACTTTACTAGCGTGTGAGATGTGTGCAATTGTGCGGTAGTTTGAGCATTCTTTGGTATTGCCTTTCTTTGGGATTGGAATGAAGACTGACCTCTTCCAGTTCTGTGGCCACTGCTGAGTTTTCCAAATTTGCTGGCATATTGAGTGCAGCACTTTCACAGCATCATCTTTCAAGATTTGAAATAGCTCAACTGGAATTCCATCACCTCCACTAGCTTTGTTCTTAGTGATGCTTTCTAAGGCCCACTTGACTTCACATTCCAAGATGTCTGGCTCTAGGTCAGTGATCATGTTATGGTGAAGATCTTTTTTGTACAGTTCTTCTGTGTATTCTTGCCACCTCTTCTTAATATCTTCTGCTTCTGTTAGGTCCATACCATTTCTGTCCTTTATTGAGCCCATCTTTGCCTGAAATGTTCTCTTGGAATCTCTAATTTTCTTGAAGAGATCTCTTGTCTTTCCCATTCTGTTGTTTTCCTCTATTTCTTTGCATTGATCACAGAGGAAGGCTTTCTTATCTCTCCTTGCTATTCTTTGGAACTCTGCATTCAGATGCTTATAGCTTTCCTTTCCTCCTTTACTTTTCGCTTCTCTTCTTTTCACAGCTATTTGTAAGGCCTCCTCAGACAGCCATTTTGCTTTTTTGCATTTCTTTTCCATGGGGATGGTCTTGGTCCCTGTCTCCTGCACAATGTCACAAACCTCTGTCCAGAGTTCATCAGGCACTCTATCTATCAGATCTAGTCCCTTAAATCTATTTCTCATTTCCACTGTATAATCATAAGGGATTTGATTTAGGTCATATCTGAATGGTCTAGTGGTTTTCCCTACTTTCTTCAATTTAAGTCTGAATTTGGCAATAAGGAGATCATGATCTGAGACGCGAGAGATGCCGGCTCTGGCCCCACAGAAGCGAGAGACGCCGCCTCCGGTGCAACCGACCACGTCCAGAAGCACGGCGGAGAGGAGCTACCCCATGCCCGAGGCCAGGGCCAGCGGCCGAGAGGAGTTACCCCACGTCCAATAGGCGGTGGCTACGTGGGCGCAGGAAGGCCAAGAGGAGCTACTCCACCTTCAAGGTCGGGAGGGGCGGCCCTGAGGAGATACCCCTCGTCCATGGTAAGGTGCAGCGGCTGTGCTTTGTTGGAGCAGCTGTGAAGAAATATCCCACTACCAAGATAAGAGAAACCCAAATAAGACGGTAGGTATTGCGAGGGGGCATCAGAGGGCAGACACACTGAAATCATAATCACAGAAAACTAGTCGATCTGATCACATGGACCACAGCCGAATGTGGTCCACTGGAGAAGGGAATGGCAAACCACTTCAGTATACTTGCCTTGAGAACCCCATGAACAGTATCAAAAGGCAAAAAAATAGGATACTGAATGAGGAATTCCCCAGGTCGGGAGGTGCCCACTATGCTACTGGAGATCAGTGGAGAAATAACTCCAGAAGGAATAAAGAGATGGAGCCAAAGCAAAACCAATACCCAGTTGTGGATGTGACTGGTGATAGAAGCAAGGTCTGATGCTGTAAAGAGCAATATTGCATAGGAACCTGGAATGTTAGGTCCATGAATCAAGGCAAATTGGAAGTGGTCAAAGAGGAGATGGTAAGAGTGAACGTAGACATTCTAGGCAAAGGTGAACTAAAATGGACTGGAACGGGTGAATTTAACTCAGATGATCATTATATCTTCTACTGGGGCAGGAATCCCTTAGAAGAAATGGAGTAGCCATCATGGTCAACAAAAGAGTCCAAAATGCAGTACTTGGATGCAATCTTAAAAACGACAGAATGATTTCTGTTCATTTCCAAGGCAAACCATTCAATATTACAGTAATCCAAGCCTATGCCCTAACCAGTAATGCTGAAGAAGCCAAAGTTGAACGGTTCTATGAAGACCTACAAGACCTTTTAGAACTAACACCCAGAAAGATGTCCTTTTCATTATAGGGGACTGGAATGCAAAAGTAGGAGGTCAAGAAACACCTGGAGTAACAAGCAAATTTGGCCTTGGAGCACGGAATGAAGCAGGGCTCAGTCTAATAGAGTTTTGTCAAGAGAATGCACTGGTCATAGCAAACACCCTCTTCCAACAACACAAGAGAAGACTACACATGGACATCACCAGAAGGTCAACACCAAAATCAGATTGATTATATTCTTTGCAGCCAAAGATGGAGAAGCTCTATACAGTTAGCAAAAACAAGACCAGGAGCTGATTGTGGCTCAGATCATGAACTCCTTATTGCCAATATTTAAGCTGGCTTAAAACTCAACATTCAGAAAACAAAGATCATAGCATCTGGTCCCATCACTTCATGGCAAATAAATGGGAAAACAATGGAAACAGTGACAGACTATTTTCTTAGGCTTCAGAATCACTGCAGATGGTGACTATAGTCATGAAATTAAAAGACACTTGCTCTTTGGAAGAAAAGCTATGACACACCTAGACAGCATAGTAAAAAGCAGAGACATTACTTTGCTAGCAAAGGTCCATCTAGTCAAAGCTCTTTTTGTTCTAGTAGTCATGTATGGATGTGAGAGTTGGACCATAAAGAAAGCTGAGTGCTGAAGTATTGATGCTTTTGAACTGTGTTATTGGAGAAGACTCTTGAGAGTCCCTTGGGCTGCAAAGATCATATCAGTGAATCCTAAAGGAAATCAGTCCTGAATATTCATTGGAAGGACTGATGCTGAAGCTGAATCTCCAATACTTTGGCCACCTGATGCAAAGAACTGACTCATTTGAAAAGACCTTGATGCTGGGAAAGATTGAAGGCACAAGGATAAGGGGATGACAGAGGATAAAATGGTTGAATGGCATCACCAACTCAATGGACATGAGTTTGAGCAAGCTCTGGGAGTTGGTAATGGACAGGGAAGCCTGGCGTGCTGCAGTCTATGGGGTCACAAAGATTCAGACAAGACTGAGTGACTGATTGAACTGAAATTATTATTTTTGATATATTATTTTAAAACTGTATTGTTTTCAATATATTTTTCCTTGCTAATTGCTTACAAGTCACTTTTAGATGGTTGGGAGAAATAGTAACAGTTTATAGTGCAACTTCTAGTATATAATATAAAATTTAAATTTAGCTATTGTTCTTAAAATCCTTAAGTCATAACTGCCCTTGGGATTTCTTACTGAAGATTTCCTCTCCCAGGTTCATAGATTCACAAGCTCTTTCTGTCTTCCTGAGTCTATCCCCCTTTTCTTGTCCTCATATACTCTCATTTCCCTTTATACAACTGCATTCTTATCCCTGCCTCTGTAGGTATGCTCCTTAAAATAATAAATTCTTAATTTCAAAACAGTTATCTTCCTGTCATTTCATACAAACCTAATCATGCTCTAAAATCTACATTTCCACAACCAAATCTTTTCCCAAGCAGTTTTATTAACAAAAGATTATGTCTAGTCTCTGAGAAATATTGCCATATGTGTTGAACTAGTTATGGAAGTGTGTGTGTGTGTGGTATGCATGTAATTTTCAGAACTCCTTCAGATAACAAAGCTGTATGCAATCTACCCTAAGACCCAAGGGGAACTAATTGGCACAATTAACTCTGACACTGGTCTGAGTCACACCAGGAACCAGGGCCTTTAGTGATATCATAGCATTCCATCACTCCAAATTTTGGCCAAAAGTATCTATGCCTTTAACTTGTATCTTCTGAAAAAAAAAAAAATTATAATCTTACCCCTTAGTTCCTACAACAGAATTATCAGGGAGGACTTAATGGGCTCAACCACAGGCCTGAACTCATTCTTGAACTTATTGCTGCTATGTCCAATATGGAATGCATACTCCAATTATCTAAGACTTGAATAATGTGTTCAATGCCAACTTACAGGGAGAGAGCAAGGTCATTACAACACAAACTCGATAAAATGAATTTCCTGTGGGGAATCTGAGGCCTATTAACCAAAATAGAAAAATGGTGTTAGACTGGCCCAATCAACGGATGTGCACTATAATAGAAGTGTTAGAGACATAAAACAAGGTATAGTATTGAGGGTCATTCCAGGATACAAAAATTAATTGGAAGAATTAAAATAAATCACACATAAAACCATTAAAGGTAAATAAGACAGATATTATCTATTCATTAAACAGATAGTTAATAGGTACTTTTTGAGAGTTATTTTAAACCAGAAACTCTTTTAACTTTTATGATTATGGAACCAAGCAAAACATAAAAGAATTCTGCTTTCAGAAAGTGTACAGTGTTTTAGAGTATGTAAACACTGCATTGATTGCAAACATTATAAATTCAATTAGAACTAGCTCAAGATTGAAAAAAGAGAGAGATAGAACTTTGTCAACAAAGTGGGATTCTCCAGTTTGTAGGACAAGGATGTAGCAACTTTAGAATGCAACAAAAGCCTAGATTAGTATTCAGTTCAGTTCAGTTTAGTTGTTCAGTCGTGTCCGACTCTTTACGACCCCATGAATCACAGCACGCCAGGCCTCCCTGTCCATCACCAACTCCCGGAGTTCACTCAAACTCATGTCCATAGAGTCGGTGATTAGTATTATGAAATGGAAAATCCTTCTCTATTTTTTTCAATCCTGCTTTTCTTTGTATCTATTACATTTGCAGTTTTCTATTGCAAACTGACTGATGTTTCCAGGATCTCATAGCAGAAAAATGTATACATAAGCATTTCCCCAGGTTGTATGTGATAGTCTAGGTACCTACATTCTCTGTAAGTTCCAAAATTTCCAGAGAGGAGACTCTGTTATCTGTTTGAATGAGATGCTTACTACTGGACAAACTCTCCATGGCCAAAGAAAGGGGCATAAATCTGCAGTGACTGTTGCAAACATGCAGATGAAAATGCAAAGGAGTTACCAGACAAGAATCATGGGTCACTATTCAATGGGTATCCACTACACAGGGAAGACAGACAACAATTTCAAACTGTGTTGTGTTTTGTGATAAGAAAAACATAGAGTTTTCCCTGGTGGCTCAGATGGTAAAGAATCTGCCTGCAATGCATGATATGGAAGAGACATGTGTTCAATCCCTGGGTCAGGAAGATCCCCTGGAGTAGGAAATGGCTTCCCACTCCAGAGTTCCTTCCTGGAGAATTAATGCCATGGACAGGGGAGCCTGGTGGGCTATAGTCCATGGGGTTGCAAAGAGTCAGACATGACTCAATGACTAACACTTTCACTTTCACTTTTCAGAAGTAGATGGGCTTCCCACTGTGGTTCAGTGGTAAAGAATCCACCTGCCAATGCAGGAGAGGCAAAAGACACAGAGATACAAGTTCAGTGCCTCAGTTGGGAAGATCCCCCAGAGTAGGAAATGGTAACTCACTCCAGTATTCTTGCCTAGAAAGTTCCATGGACAGAGGAGCCTGGAGGACTGCAGTCCATGGGGGTCACAACAAGTCAGACATGACTGAGCAACTGAGCAGCAGAGGTACACTGTATAAAGTAGAAAAAAGGAGAAAACACTTTTTTTTTTGTTTAGGGAAAAGTTAAAACTTTTCAGTTGAGGTATTATTTTCACTAAGTTTTCAAGAAATAAGCAGCTCTTCCAGATGACTCAAATTGGATCAGCTTGGAGTCTCATCATGAGATCTCTAATTTCATCAAATGAAACTGTAAAATTTATAGTGATAGAACTCTAGAATAAATAATACTCATCAAATTTTAATATGTGTATCATCATCTGGGCAAGTCTTGCTAAAATTGAGACTCCACTGTCAAATGCCTGGGGGTGATAGATTCAGCATTTCTGCAAGTTATTAGATGATGCTGAAAATGCTAGTGCACAGAGTACACTTTTAGTTACAAGGTCTAGTGTATTTTAAAGAAAGACTTACATTTTGGAGATTACTATACTATTTAATGCCTTAAATCATGAAGAATATTTCCCCATATTTTAGTCAGATGAATGAATCTATAACAGAATGATATAGAATCATTTTTTAAGTTAAAAGTCAAGTATCTTAATGACTGGATATTAGATAATTGCAGTCAATGCAATGGCATACAAAACAAATTTTCTTTGACATTTGGGGGACCCACTGCAAAGAAAGCAATTTTTTCATATCATGTTATTTTTACAGCTGATTTATGGCCATTTGGTTCTTTGCAATTATCTTCAGTGTTTTCTGGTGTTCTGATGAAAAAATATACTATCCTCTGGAGTTCATACAAATATCTAGTGCAGTTTCCCTTTTGTTGAATTACTGAGCATATGACACTAATTTGGTAAAACAAACTTAAATATACATTACTATGAAATATTACCATGACACCATGAAAACTTTCAATGGTCAGTGTTTGACAGATTGGAGAATACTATCATAATATCTTCTTGTATACTATGAAGTACCCAGTGTAAAATTAGGACTAGTAACAGTAACATTAAGTTGTTTTAATATACATCATAATTATATTAATACATAATGTAGTTTCCTGGTTTCCAGGAAACAGACTCCAAGTTGAAGATCTATATATAAGTTGTTTTATTGAAGAATGATTCCAGAAAAAATACACCCAAAAGGAATTGAGGAAAGGATATGTGAATAGAAAAAGAAGTTGAACTGTGCTACAGTTAAAATATAAGCCTCAACAGAGCCCATGGTAATGTAATTTTGAAGCCAGCCCCCAAAAATCCTCTATCATAAACTGCAGCAAGGGGCAGACTCCTTTATGGTGGGGTTTTTTTTTTTTTTTTTGCCATTTGACCCACCCATGAACCAAATTCAGCATTTTTCCTCTGTGTCACCCAGTGATAAAGGGGCTATAAGCCCATAGAGCTGGGATAAATACACCAGCACAACTATGGTGGATGACATGGGTGTCAGCTTTCTGGGTGTAGAATTTTCTCAACTTAGTGAAGATATATTAAAAATATTAAATTCTATAATAATGAATGTTTCAATTTACAAGTCACACAGCATGAAATTCAAAAATAACTTGATTAACAATTAATGACTTAAATCATTTTCTTTAATGACTAAGGATATATTATTGCATATTACCTTCAATTTAAAGAAAAAAATGCATTCAGTGAAGAGCAATCCCCCTAATTTCTTTTAAAATAATGAGAATTTATATTTTAAAGTAAATGTAACCAACAGCAAGTTTTTAAAACATAATTTTCAGTAGTGTGAATTTTCCAAAAGTTCTTTTCATTGGAGTTTTACTTGAGGACAAATTGAAGCTTTTGAATAGCACCATCTGGTCATCTATTAGACAGTGATATACAATAGAGCAGTTTCAAAATGAAAAAGAAATGAAGCAATGTAAAAAATAAAGGCAAAATGGTTTCAGTTACAAAGATTTCTGAACTGACAGAGGACTGATTTAGTAACTGCACAATTGGGATCATCACATTCTAGAACAGAACCATAATAAAACTAAATATCATGTTTTCAGTAGTAAAGTGAAAGGTAGGCTACATATTAATTCCAGGTGCCTGAAAATAATGCAGCAGAGTCTACCAGGAGTCATTTTATATTAATAAAACTGCTTCTCTAATATGCATAAAGATAGGTAGGTAGATACTCACAGCTAAACTGATAAGCTAATTATCACTTGTTAAAATAGCATAAGAAAATGTGCATGGCACATACACTTTATAGCAACAAAGGATTTTAATGACAGCCATATGAAATCTCTTTATGGTCATATGCATGAATTAACAGTGAAAGCAAAACGGGCAATGTAACTTGGCTGAAAGACAAAGAAATACCATCTAAGACATAATAAAATTACATGGAACAGGTCCACTTATTGAGGCATAAATGGATTAGTCATTGCTCCTCCCTATGGAATGGAAATATCTATAATAAAGTAACTGAAATGTTCTCAAGTAGAATATGCTTTAAAATGTTCCTATAGAAAGCACCAAACATACACAAATGTAGGAATAATAGTATATTAAAAAGCACAAGCTGGAATCAAGATTGCCGGGAGAAAGATCAATAACGACAGATATGCAGATGACACCACCCTTATGGCAGAAAGTGAAAAGGAACTAAAAAGCCTCTTGATGAAAGTGAAAGAGGAGAATGAAAAGGTTGGCTTGAAGCTCAACATTCAGAAAACAAAGATCATGGCATCTGGTCCCATCACTTCATGGGAAATAGATGGAAAAACAGTGGAAACAGTGTCAGACTTTGTTTTTTGGGCTCCAAAATCACTGCGGATGCTGATTGCAGCCATGAAATTAAAAGACGCTTACTCTTGGAAGGAAAGTTATGACCAACCTAGATAGTATATTAAAAAGCAGAGACATTACTTTGCCAACAAAGTCCTTCTAGTCAAGGCTATGGTTTTTCCAGTGGTCATGTATGGATGTGAGAGTTGGACTGTGAAGAAAGCTGATCGCCGAAGAATTGATGCTTTTGAACTGTGGTGCTGGAGAAGACTCTTGAGAGTCCCTTGGACTGAAAGGAGATCCAACCAGTCCATTCTAGGGGAGATCGATCCTGGGTGTTCATCGGAAGGACTGATGCTAAAGCTGAAACTCCAATACTTTGGCCACCTCATGCGATGAGTTGACTCACTGGAAAAGACTCTGATGCTGGGAAGGATTGGGGGCGGGAGGAGAAGGGGACGACAGAGAATGAGATGGCTGAATGGCATCGCTGACTCTGTGGACATGAGTTTGAGTGAACTCTGGGAGTTGGTGATGGACAGGGAGGCCCAGCGTGCTGTGATTCATGGGGTCACAAAGAATCAATCACGACTGAAGGACTGAACTGAACTGAAAACTATACTATTTATGGTACATAAATATTTATTAACTCTTAAACCATTTGGTTTTACTTAGTCTTCCTATTCTCATTATCTGATTTAAAGTGATATCATATTACTCCAAATTAATATCTGAAAGACAGTCAATGAACATTATATTTCACATAATTTATTTATTCTGCCCTAGATGGCTGGATGGCATCACCGACTCTGTGGACATGAGTTTGAGTGAACTGCGGGAGTTGGTGATGGACAGGGAGGCCTGGCGTGCTGTGATTCATGGGGTCGCGGAGAGTCAGACATGACTGAGTGACTGATTTGAACTGAACTGAATACTTAATAATTGTATGATGTACCTTATTAGAATGTATAGCCACTACATACAATACTCATTTTCTTATAATCCATCATTGAATCAGAGATCTTCAGGTAAATAATAATATATTCAGTATCCACACTAGTCCTTAGGTTGGTTTTTCAATCATTTAGATTGTCTGAATTCATAATCTAATAGATGTCACAGGAATAATACTTGCTAAATTATTGCATGTTCTTAGAAGATCATCTGTGACCTTTATATTTGAAGGTTAGTTGGGTAGAATTTATAATCTTTGACATATTTTCTTTTCTTCAGTTTCTTACTATATTCTATTTTTGTCTAACAAATAAAAAGTACTTCTTTAAAAGGGGTTGAAGATAATCTGATTTTTAACTTTGTAATTAGTCTTCTTGTCTAGATGGCCAAAAGATTTCCCTTCTTTTTTTTCCCCCCAAGTTCAATATACTTAAGAGGATATATCTTGGACTTCTCTGGTGACCCAATAATTAAGAATCTCCTGCTGATGCAGGGAACACTGGTTTGATCCCTGGTCTGGACAGATTGTACACTCATATTGAGGGGCAACTAAGCCCATGTGCCACAACTACTGAGCTTGCTTTCTAGAGCCTGTGAACCTTAAGAAGAGTAAACCTATGCAACTGCCCTGGACCCCCGCCACTGCAACTAGAGAAAATTCTCTGTGCAGCAAGGAAGACCCAGTGTAGCCAACAAATAAATATATAAATAAAAAGAGGATATATCTTATGTTGGAAACTCTCACTTGATTTTCCCAGATATATAGATATGTATATCATTTCATATGAAGCTTAAGCTTTCTTTTAAAATCAAAGATATTCTTGAATTATAGTTTTTAATACTTGCTCTGTTCCATTCCTTTAGTTTTCTTCCACAGGTATGTGTTGTTCATGCATAGTATCTTCTTTGCATAAATTCTACATATTTAAATTTTTGCCACAGCTTTTCAATCTAATCCTTTCTTTTTGAATTTTAAAATGCTTATTCTTTCAATTTTCTGAAGATTTTATTTATATTGATTTTATAATATTGTGTCTCATAGTTATTTTATAATTTTTGAAATAATTTTCTGTTCATCTTGTCACCTTTCTTTTAAATGTTTGTTTTTCTAATAATCTAACTTATAATTTTAAAATTTCTAATTTATTCTGCTTTGCATAGACTTTAATCTTAATACCTTCACTACATCTTTGAAATTTTAGTCTATACTTTTCCTCCTAAGACGTTACTCTTTTTTCTTTTTCTCACAAAATAATCTGTATATTTGTATGAAATTTGACCAGAATATTTTCCCATTTCATTTTTTTATGTAACTTTTTCTGTGTTTAGGAGAGAGAGGCACACCAGAATAATTTTAAAATTTTAAGGCTCTATTATTCCATCATCTTCACTGAAGCAATAAAAATATGCCTTGCTACCTTCTGAGTTCTGTCTCTTCACTTTCCTTCTCTCATCTTTATATATTCTCTTTCATTGCTGCTGTTATCCCTTTTATTCTGAATGTTTCTTACTCTACTCTCAACACTTTTTCATAATATGGAACTTTCTACTAGAACAGAGCTTTGGTGTGTTCAGGAGTTAGAAGACTTAAATACTTCCAGAAGTTTTAGACTTTTTGATAATCCTCCTGAACCCACCTGAAAACTGGAGTCTACAAACTCCTTACCAGTTTCCCTGCCATTCTCACTGTAATCTGTTTTCATGTCACCAAATTCCTGATGACAATTTTGGGATTCTTCTGTTCTCAGGACCTCCACTTGGATGCATATATGTACCACATGGATCTTACAGATGTTGGTGCTTTACTCCCACTTGCTCAAACTTTCAGTCACTTAGTTTTGCTGTACACACTTTCCCTAGGATTTTGGATTTATAATTCTAACTGTTTTATGTGTTTTATGTGGAAATTCAAGGAGATTAAAACATTACACTGTCACCATTATCTCCATCAAATCAAGAAGAAATAGCAGAATCAATGCAATTAAAATCTAAAAATAATGTAGTAATTTCCAAAATATATAGTGCAAGGGGCTTCCCTGGTGGTTCAGACAGTAAAGATTTTGCTTGCAATATGTGTTCTATCCATGGGTTAGGAAGATTCCCTATAGGAGGGCATGGCAACACACTCCAGTATTCTTGCCTGGAGAATCCCTATGGACAGAGGAGCCTGGCACACTACAGTCATGGGGTTGCAAAGAGTCAGACACACCTGAGAGACTAGGCATATAAGCATATATAGTGCAAGGATAGGCAGAAGAAGGGATTAGATGGAAATTAGTGGCAATAGGACATTTACATCTCTTCAAATTACATCTTTGGTTCTATGAAATTTGAGTGCATTATTTTGCCTGTGTATGCACATCCAAACACACACAGCATTGCTTGATAAATGAGCAATAGTACAAACACAATGTTTTAAAAACCAAAATAAATAGGCAAGTAAATAAATAAAATAATTAGGCTACTAACTGTCTACAGAATCTAAACAAAAAAAAATAACTATTGGAAATGAATGACTTAAAGATTATATAGTACATAAAGTGAAAGTGAAAGTTGCTCAGTCGTGTCTGACTCTTTGCAAACCCATGGACTATACAGTTCGTGGAATTCTCCAGGCCAGAATACTGGAGTGGGCAGCCTTCCCCTTCTCAAGGGGATCTTCCCAACCCAGGGATCAAACCCAGGTATCCTGCATGGCAGGCAGATTTTTACCAACTGACCCACAGGGAAGCCCAAGAACTCCAGTATTTGAATGGCCCTTTATTTCTATCCTTTAAAAATCTTTGTACTAAACCAGTGATCTGGTGAGTAAATGAGTTTCCTGAGTGCTGTGAGTCACTTTAACAAATTAATCAAACCCAAGGAGGGGATCGTGGGAACCTCTTCATTTATATCTAGTCAATCAGAAGAATAGGAAGCAACCTGTCTTTGTAATTTTCCTCTACGTGGAGGGCATTCTCTTGGGACTGAGCCATTTACCTAGGGCATTTGATGCTATCACTGGGTAGATAGTGTCAGAATTGAGTTTTAGTGTAGGACACACAGCTAATGTCCAGAGCATTGGTTGGTGGTATGGGGACACCACCTTCCTCCAAACACTGGAATTGAGTCAAGAATTCAAATAGTGAGTAGACATTATTTTACTATGATTTTGAAATGCATGAGTTGAGTTGTATGCTTCTTTGTTGTTGTTTAGTTGCTCAGCATGTCTGACTCTTTTGGACCCCATGGACTGTGGCCCGACAGGCTCCTCTGTCCATGGAATTTACAGGCAAGGATAGTGGATTGGGTTGCCAATTCCTCCTCCAGGGAATCTTCCTGACCCAGGGATGGAACGCAAATTTCCTGTATTGCAGGTGGATTCTTTACCACTGAATCATTGGGGAAGACCATGAATCTTTTACAGGGTGCTAGAAGCACAAGCTGGAATCAAGATTGCTGGGAGAAATATCAATAACCTCAGGTATGCAGATGACACCACCCTTATGGCAGAAAGTGAAGAGGAACTCAAAAGCCTCTTGATGAAAGTGAAAGAGGAGAGTGAAAAGGTTGGCTTGAAGCTCAACATTCAGAAAACAAAGATCATGGCATCTGGTCCCATCACTTCATGGGAAATAGATGGGGAAACAGTGGAAGCAGTGTCAGACTTTATTTTTGGGGCTCCAAAATCACTGCAGATGGTGATTGCAGCCATGAAATTAAAAGACCCTTACTCCTTGGAAGGAAAGTTATGACCAACCTAGATAGTATATTAAAAAGCAGAGACATTACTTTGCCAACCAAGGTCTGTCTAGTCAAGGCTATGGTTTTTCCCATGGTCACGTATGGATGTGAGAGTTGGACTGTGAAGAAGGCTGATCGCCAAAGAATTGATGCTTTTGAACTGTGGTGCTGGAGAAGACTCTTGAGAGTCCCTTGGACTGCAAGGAGATCCAACCAGTCTATTCTAAAGGAGATCAATCCTGGGTGTTCATTGGAAGGACTGATGCTAAAACTGAAACTCCAATACTTTGGCTACTTCATGCTATGAGTTAACTCACTGGAAAAGACTGATGCTGGGAGGGATTGGGGGTGGGAGGAGAAGGGGACGCAGGGAATGAGATGAATGGATGGCATCACCAACTCAATGGACATGAGTGTGAGTGAACTCCGGGAGTCTGTGATGGACAGGGAGGCCTGGCGTGCTGTGATTCATGGGGTCGCGAAGAGTCGGACACGACTGAGCAACTGAACCGAACTGAATCCTACTTGAAAGAAAAATAATGCTACCTTGGAGAGCATACAAGAACTAAAGTGTTCCTCTTTCCTCTCTCTCTCTCATATACACCATATTTCTCACTATTGGCATAGCCCTGGATATTATACATAGTCAATGGTTCATAGCTTCACACACACAGAGAGAGGCATAAATATTAAGACTTTATTACCTATTATAACCCATATTTTATTCAGATTTCCTTCATTTTTAATCTGATCTTCATTTTCTATTTTCTATTTCTAATCCAGGATCCCATCCAGTGTGTTAGTCACTCAGTTGTGGCCGATTCTTTGCCAGGCTCCTCTGTCCATGGAATTTTCCAGGCATGAATACTGGAGTGGGTATCCATTTCCTTCTCCAGGGGAACTTCCAACCCATGGATAGAACATGGCTTTCCCCATTGCAAGCAGATTCTTTACTGTCTGAGCCACCAGGTTTAGAATAGAAAATAGAAATCTTTCTTTTTTCTATTTTCTGTTCCAGGATCCCATCCAGAATACTACATAAATAGTAGTCATATCTCTTTAGGTCCCTCTTGATGTGACAGTTTCTCAGATTTTCCTTGTTTTTGATGACTTTTAGAGTTTTGAGGGATGTCTGTCAGGTAGTTTTCTAGAATGTGCCTCAGTTGGGATTAGTCTGATGTTTAATTGAGCATAGTGAAGGAATGAAATTTGGATTAGAAGACCACAGAGATAAAATCTATAGACACTACACTCTCATCACATCATATCAAAGTTATATATTATCAGCATGTCTTGTCATTGTTGATGTTGATTTGATCTCTTGGTTGAGACAGTCTTTGTCAAGCTTTTTCACTGTAAAGTTATGCTTTTTTTCCCCTTTCCATCCCATATCCTTTAGAAAGAAGTCATTCTGTTCAGCACAACTTGAGGAGGAGGGAATTTTGCTTCAGACTTCTTAAGGGCAGAATAGCTGTATAGATTATTTGGAATTCTTCTGCATGGAGGATATTTCTGTTTTCATCACTTAGTTATTTTTTCAATCATTTATGTCAGTATGGACTCGTGTATATTTAGTTTACACTTTAGGCTCTAATCCACTACTACCTTCTTTTTTGTTGCTCAAACTATTTCAACTTTGGATATTTCAACTTTCAGTTTGCTCTTGAATCCCTTTGATATATTCTATTTTTGTGTGTGTGCATGTGTGTATGTGTGTGTGTGTGGTGTGGAGATGAAGAAAAATGAGAATTACCTTACTTTCTGGCACTACATTACAAAACACTGCAAGCTTATGCATATTCTCAAACCACTTCTTATAATTAGCCATTTTTCAAGGATTCCTGGTTCTTTATATTAGAGAATGATATTAAAACTGATATCTGAGTGCTGAAGAGGAACTAAAGATGAGGGTGAAAGAGGAGAGTGAAAAGCTGGCTTAAAATTCAACATTCAAAAAACTTAAGATCATGGCATCTGGCCCCCTCACTTCAAGGGAAATAGAAGGCAAAAATGTGGAAACAGTGACAAATTTTATTTTCTTAGTCTCCAAAATCACTGTGTATGGTGACTGCAACCATGAAAGTAAAAGATGTTTGCTCCTGGGGAGGGAACAAGATGGCAGAGGAATAGGACAGCGAGACCACTCTCTCCCCCACAAATTCATCAAGAGAACATTTGAATGTGGCGTAAAGTCCACAAAACAACTTCTGAATGCTGGCAGAGGACATCAGGCACCCAGAAAAGCAGCCCATTGTCTTCAAAAGGAGGTCGGAAAAAACATAAAAGATAAAAAGAGAGACAAAAGAGGGAGGGACGGAGCTCTGTCCCGGGAAGGGAGGCTTTAAAAAGAGAGAAGTTTCCGAACACCAGGAAACACTCTCACTGGAGAGTCTGTGGCGAGCCTTGGAACCTCAGAGGGCCACATAACCGGGAGGAAAAAGAAATAAATAATTAAAACCCACAGATTACCCGCCAAACAGTAACTCCCAGTGGAGAAGCAGCACAGATGCCTGCATTCGCTATTAGCAAGCGGGGGCTGGGCAGGGAGGAGCCTGCTGAAATGCTTAGAGAAAGGACTGGGCTTGAATGCCGCAAGGGCAATCTGAGAGAACTGGGGATAGCAAAGCAGACTGTGGGGTAGCTTCCCCAAGAAAAGGCGGAAATCTCTAACCTAAGACTCCGCCAGTCCCACTCACAAAACAAAGGACTGAGAAGAGCGAGCCGGATGCAGTCGGCCCATCCCCCATCCCCTGCCAAGACAGGGGAGGGGAGCACAGCCAGACAGGGGAGGGGAGCGCAGCCAAGACAGGCAGGGGAGCGCAGCCAGAG
Source organism: Moschus berezovskii (assembly GCF_049115385.1). NCBI lineage: Eukaryota > Metazoa > Chordata > Mammalia > Artiodactyla > Moschidae > Moschus > Moschus berezovskii. Next base: position 49,267,202 of record NC_142462.1, read on the forward strand.
CCAGAAGGGGGCAACCGCGGCCCCAGAAAGGCATCTGATACCAAACTGCAGGTAGGTCTTGTTGCTAATCAAGACTTCTTGGGCTCTGGCCGGTTGATATCCGCCTGAGAAAGTGTGCTGGTTGTACACCCAGAAAACCGAGCAGCAGGGACCAGGGAGGCGATAAGTTGTAGCGATGGCGCTCGCCAAACACCTGGTCACCTGAGCTGCTCGGACCAGGGAAGGCACAAAATGCAGGCCCAACCAAGTCTGCGCCTTTGCGGAGTACCCGAGAACCTGAACTTGAGCCGCTCAGACCTGGGAAGTGCATACAACCCAGCGCAGGCCTCAGATAGTGCCTGGCAGAGCAACCTAGAGCCTGTGCAGTGTAGACTGGGACAGCACACATGCCATGAGCGGGGGCAAACCCAGACTGGCCAAGACACTGCGAGGACTCCCCACAGATGTCAGAGATATTTGTCTGCAGTGTTCCTCCCTTCCCAGAACAGGACTGAACAACTGAGCCTTAAAAAGTGTCCACCACCGCCCCCTAGTATCAGGGTGGAAATTAGACACTGAAGAGACCAGCAAACAGAAGAAGCTAAAACAGAGGGAACCACCTTGGAAGTGACAGATAGAGAAGTCTAGAGGCTACTCCAAGAATAACACCGAAAACCAGAGACAAGAGGCTTAAGCCTGAATCCTGAGAACACCAGAGAACTCCTGACTCCAGGGAACATTAATCGATAGGAGCTCATCAAACGCCTCCATACCTACACTAAAACCAAGCACCACCCAAGGGTCAACAAGTTCCAGAGCAAGACATACCACGCAAATTCTCTAGCAACGCAGGAAAGTAGCTGAGCTTCAATATACAGGCTGCCCAAAGTCACTCCAAACCCACTGACACCTCATAACTCATTACTGGACACTTCCTTGCACTCCAGAGAGAAGAAATCCAGCTCCACCCATAAGAACACCGACACAAGCTTCCATAACCAGGGAACCTTGACATTGTCACCCGTCCAATCCCACACACAGTGAGGAAACTACATAATTAAGAGAACTCCACAAACTGCCAGAAGATGGAAAGGCCACCCCAAGGAAAGCAATATAAGCAAGATGAAGAGGCAGAGAAATACCCAGCAAGTAAAGGAACAAGATAAATGCCCACCAACACAAACAAAAGAGGAAGATATAGGGAATCTACCTGATAAAGAATTTCGAATTTTGATGGTGAAAATGATTCAAAATCTTGAAAGCAAAATGGAGGTACAGATAAATAACCTGGAGATAAAGATTGAGAAGATGCAAGAAAGGTTTAATAAGGATTTAGAGGAAATAAAAAAGAGTCAATATACAATGAATAATGCAATAGATGAGATCAGAAACACTCGGGAGGGAACAAACAGTAGAATAACAGAGACCGAAGACAGGATAAGTGAACTAGAAGATAGAATTGTAGAAATAAATGAAACAGAGAAGAAAAAAGAATGAAAAGAAATGAGGACAATATTAGAGACCTTTGGGACAATGTTAAACGCCCCAACATTCGAATCATAGGAGTCCCAGAAGAAGAAGACAAAAAGAAAGACCATGAGAGAATACTTGAGGAGATAATAGTTGAAAACTTTCCTAAAATGGGGAAAGAAATAATCACCCAAGTCCAAGAAACCCAGAGAGTCCCTAACAGGATAAACCCAAGGCAAAATACTACAAGACACATATTAATTAAATTAACAAAGATCAAACACAAAGAACAAATATTAAAAGCAGCAAGGGAAAAACAGCAAATAACACACAAGGGCATTCCCATAAGGATAACAGCTGATCTTTCAACAGAAACTCTTCAGGCCAGGAGGGAATGGCAAGACATAGTTAAAGTGATGAAAGAAAATAACCTACAGCCCACATTACTGTACCCAGCAAGGATCTCATTCAAATATGAAGGAGAAATCAAAAGCTTTACACACAAGCAAAAGCTGAGAGAATTCAGCATCACCAAACCAGCTCGCCAACAAATGCTAAAGGATCTTCTCTAGACAGGAAACACAGAAAGGGTGTATAAACTTGAACCCAAAACAATAAAGAAAATGGCAACGGGATCATACTTATCAATAATTACCTTAAACGTAAATGGGTTGAATGCCCCAACCAAAAGACAAAGGCTGGCTGAATGGATACAAAAACAAGACCCCCATATATGTTGTCTACAAGAGACCCACCTCAAAACTAGGGACACATGCAGACTGAAAGTCAAGGGCTGGAAAAAGATATTCCACGCAAATAGAGACCAAAAGAAAGCAGGAGTAGCAATACTCACATCAGATAAAATAGACTTTAAAACAAAGACTGTGAAAAGAGACAAAGAAGGAAACTACATAATGATCAAAGGATCAATCCAAGAAGATATAACAATTATACATATTTATGCATGCAACATAGGAGCACCACAATATGTAAGACAATTACTAACAAGTATGAAAGGGGAAATTAACAACAATGCAGTAATAGTGGGAGATTTTAATAACCCACTCACACCTATAGATAGATCAACTAAACAGAAAATTAACAAGGAAACACAAACTTTAAATAATACAATAGACCAGTTAGACCTAATAGATATCTATAGGACATTTAACCCCAAAACAATGAATTTCAACTTTTTCTCAAGCGCACACGGATAATTTTCCAGGATAGATCATATCCTGGGCCATAAATCTAGCCTTGGTAAATTCAAATAATTGAAATCATTCCAAGCATCTTTTCTGACCACAATGCAGTAAGATTAGATCTCAATTACGGGAGAAAAACTATTAAAAATGCCAACATATGGAGCCTGAATAACACGCTGCTGAATAATGAACAAATCATAGGAGAAATCAAAAGAGAAATCAAAATATGCATAGAAGTGAATGAAAATGAAAACATGACAACCCAAATCTTTGGGACACTGTAAAAGTAATGCTAAGGGGAAGGTTCATAGCAATACAGGCACACCTCAAGAAACAAGAAAAATAACCTAACTCTACACCTAAAGAAACTAGAAAAGGAAGAAATGAAGAACCCCAGGTTTAGTAGAAGGAAAGAAATCTTAAAAATTAGGGCAGAAATAAATGCAAAAGAAACAAAAGAGACCATAGAAAAAATCAACAAAGCCAAAAGCTGGTTCTTTGAGAAGGTAAATAAAATTGACAAACCACTAGCCAGACTCATCAAGAAACAAAGGGAGAAAAACCAAATCAATACAATTAGAAATGAAAATGGAGAGATCACAACGGACAACACAGAAATACAAAGGATCATTAGAGAATACTACCAGCAAATATATGGCAATAAAATGGACAATTTGGAAGAAATGGACAAATTCTTAGAAAAGTACAACTTTCCAAAACTGAACCAGGAAGAAATAGAAAATCTGAACAGACCCATCACAAGCATGGAAATAGAAGCTGTAATCAAAAAATCTTCCAGGAAACAAAAGCCTAGGTCCAGATGGCTTCACAGCTGAATTCTACCAAAAATTTAGAGAAGAGCTAACACTTATTCTACTCAAACTCTTCCAGAAAATTGCTGAGGAAGGGAAACTTCCAAACTCATTCTATGAGGCCACCATCACCCTAATCCAAAAACCTGGTAAAGATCCCACAAAAAAAGAAAACTACAGGCCAATATCACTGATGAACTTAGATGCAAAAATCCTCAAAAAGTGCTAGCAATCAGAATCCAACAACACATTAAGAAGATCATACATCATGACCAAGTGGGCTTTATCCCAGTAATGCAAGGATTCTTCAATATCCGCAAATCAATCAAATACACCACATTAACAAACTGAAAAATAAAAATCATATGATTATCTCAATAGATGCAGAGAAAGCCTTCGACAAAATTCAACATCCATTTATGATAAAAACCCTACAGAAGATGGAAATAGAAGGAACATACCTCAATATAATAAAAGCTATATATGACAAACCCACAGCAAACATTATCCTCAATGGTGAAAAACTAAAAGCATTTCCCCTAAAGTTAGGAACAAGACAAGGGTGTCCACTCTCACCACTACTATTCAACATAGTTCTGGAAGTTTTGGCCACAACAATTAGAGCAGAAAAAGACATAAAAGGAATCCAAATTGGAAAAGAAGAAGTAAAACTTTCACTGTTCGCTGATGACATGATCCTCTACACAGAAAACCCTAAAGACTACCAGAAAACTACTAGAGCTAATCAATGAATACAGTAAAGTTGCAGGATATAAAATCAACACACAGAAATCCCTTTCATTCCTATACACTAATAATGAGAAAACAGAGAAATTAAGGAAACTATTCCATTCACTGTTGCAACGAAAAGAATAAAATACTTAGGAATATATATACCTAAAGAAACAAAATACCTGAACATAGAAAACTAAAAAATACTGGTGAAAGTAATCAAAGATGACACTAATGGATGGAGAAATATACTGTGTTCCTGGATTGGAAGAATAAATATTGTGAAAATGAGTATACTACCCAAAGTAATTTATATATTCAATGCAATCCCTATCAAGCTATCAATGATATTTTTCACAGAGCTAGAACAAATAATCTCACAATTTGTGTGGAAATACAAAAAACCTCAAAGAGCCAAAGCAATCTTGAGGAAGAAGAATGGAACTGGGGGAATCAACCTGCCGGACTTCAGGCTCTACTACAAAGTCACAGTCATCAACAGTATGGTACTGGCATAAAGACAGAAATATAGATCAATGGAACAAAATAGAAAGCCCAGAGATAAATCCACACACCTATGGACACCTTATCTTTGACAAAGGAGGCAAGAATATAAAATGGGGAAAAGACAGTCTCTTTAACAAGTGGTGCTGGGAAAACTGGTTAGCCACTTGTAAAAGAATGAAACTAGAACACTTCCTAACACCATACACAAAAATAAACTCAAAATGGATTAGAGAGCTAAATGTAAGACCAGATTCTATAAAACTCCTAGAGGAGAACATAGGCAAAACACTCTCCGACATAAATCACAGCAGGATCCTCCATGACCCACCTCCCAGAATATTGGAAATAAATAAACAAATGGGACCTAATTAAAATCAAAAGCTTCTGCACAGCAAAGAAAACTATAAGCAAAGTGAAAAGACAGCCTTCAGAATGGGAGAAAATAATAGCAAATAAAACAACAGACAAAGAATTAACCTCCAAAATATACAAGCACCTCCTGCAGCTCAATTCCAGAAAAATAACGACCCAATCAAAAAAATGGGCCAAAGAACTAAACAGACATTTCTCCAAAGAAGACATAAAAATGGCTAACACATGAAAAAGTGTTCAACATCACTCATAATCAGAGAAATGCAAATCAAAACCATACCAGTCAGAATGGCTGCTATCCTAAAGTCTACATGTAATAAATGCTGGAGAGGGTGTGGAGAGAAAGGAAGCCTCTTACACTGTTGGTTGGAATGCAAACTAGTACAGCCACTATGGAGAACAGTGTGGAGATTCCTTAAAAAACTGGAAATAGAACTGCCATATGATCCAGCAATCGCACTCCTGGGCATACACAATGAGGAAACCAGAATTGAAAGAGACACATGTACTCCAATGTTCATTGCAGCACTGGTTAAAATAGCCAGGACATGGAAGCAACCTAGATGTCCATCTGCAGACGAATGGATAAGAAAGCTTTGGTACATATACACAATGGAGTATTACTCAGCCATTAAAAAGAATGCATTTTAATCAGTTCTAATGAGGTGGATGAAACTGGAGCCTATTATACAGAGTGAAGTAAGCAAGAAAGAAAAACACCAATACAGTATACTAATGCATATATATGGAATTTTGAAAGATGGAAATGAGAACCCTGTATATAAGAGACACAGATATATAGAACAGTCTTTGGGACTCTGTGGGAGAGGGTGAGGGTGGGATGATTTGGGAGAATAGCATTGAAACATGTATATTTTCATATGTGAAACGAATCGCCAGTTCAGGGTCAATGCATGATACAGGATGCTTGGTGCTGGTGTGTGGGGATGACCCATAGGGAGGATAAGGAGAGGAGGGAAGTGGGAGGGGGGTTCAGAAAGGGGAACTCATATATACCCGGGGCGGATTCATGTCAATGTATGGCAAAACCAACCAATATAATATTGTAAAATAATTAACCTCCAAAAAAAAAAGATGTTTGCTCCTTGGCAGGTAAGCTATGACACACCTAGACAGCATATTAAAAAGCAGAGACCTCACGGTGCCAACAAAGCTCTATATAGTCAAAGCTATGGTTTTTCCAGTAGTCATGTATGGATGTGAGAGTTGGACCATAAAGAAGACTGAGCATCGAAGAATTGATGCTTTTGAATTCTGGTGCTGGTGGAGACTCTTGAGAGTCCCTTGGACTGCAAGATCAACACAGTCAATCCTAAAGGAAATCAACCCTAATATTCATTGGAAGGACTGATGCTGAAGCTGAAGCTCCAGTAGTTTGGCCATCTGATGTAAAGAAAATTACTCATTGGAAAAGACCCTGAGGTGGGGAAAGATTGAGGGCAGGAGGAGAAGGGGTAGCAGAGGATGAGATGGTTAGATAGCATCACTGACTCAATGGACATGGATTTGAACAAACTCCAGGAGATAGTGGACAGGGTGGCCAGGTGTGCTGAAATCCATGGGATCGCAAAGAATTGGACACAACTTAGCTACTGAACACTAACAACAACACATCTAATCGTTGTAATTAATGTATCATTGCTTTTACCTTCTCCTAGTTGCTGGATCATGGAGAAAGCAAGAGAGTTCCAGAAAAACATCTATTTCTGCTTCATTGACTATGCCAAAGCCTTTGACTGTGTGGATCACAACAAACTGTGGAAAATTCTCAAAGAGATGGGAATACCAGACCACCTGACCTGCCTCTTGAGAAACCTGTATGCAGGTCAGGAAGCAACAGTTAGAACTGGACATGGAACAGACTGGTTCCAAATAGGAAAAGGAGCACGTCAAGGCTGTATATTGTCACCTTGCTTATTTAACTTATATGCAGAGTACATCATGAGGAACGCTGGGCTGAAAGAAGCACAAGCTGGAATCAAGATTGCCGGGAGAAAGATCAATAATCTCAGATATACAGATGGCACCACCCTTATGGCAGAAAGTGAAGAGGAACTCAAAAGCCTCTTGATGAAAGTGAAAGAGGAGAGTGAAAAGGTTGGCTTGAAGCTCAGCATTCAGAAAACAAAGATCATGGCATCTGGTCCCATCACTTCATGGGAAATAGATGGGGAAACAGTGGAAACAGTGTCAGACTTTATTTTTTTGGGCTCCAAAATCACTGAAGATGCTTATTGCAGCCATGAAATTAAAAGACGCTTACTCCTTGGAAGGAAAGTGATGACCAACCTAGATAGCATATTAAAAAGCAGAGACATTACTTTGCCAACCAAGGTCCGTCTAGTCAAGGCTATGGTTTTTCCCGTGGTCATGTATGGATGTGAGAGTTGGACTATGAAGAAGGCTGATCGCTGAAGAATTGATGCTTTTGAACTGTGGTGTTGGAGGAGACGCTTGAGAGTCCCTTGGACTGCAAGGAGATCCAACCAGTCCATTCTAAAGGAGATCAATCCTAGGTGTTCATTGGAAGGACTGATGCTAAAGCTGAAACTGCAATGCTTTGGCCACCTCATGCGATGAGTTGACTAACTGGAAAAGACTCTGATGCTGGGAAAGGTTGGGGGCAGGAGGAGAAGGGGATGACAGAGAATGAGATGGCTGGATGGCATCACCAACTCTGTGGACATGAGTTTGAGTGAACTCCGGGAGTTGGTGATGGACAGGGAGGCCTGGCATGCTGTGATTCATGGGGTCGCGGAGAGTTGGACACGAATGAGCGACTGAACTGAACTGAACTGAGTTGATAGAGCAAGGAAATATGTGTGTGTGTTTATATATGTGTATACAGATATATCTATGAATATTTCCCAATTTAGCCATCTGTATCTATTTTAATCTAAATAGTAGTTTATGCTGATCTCTCCAACATCAATCTATTACCATACGGATTATGGATATGTCTAACTTCCTCTTTCTTAACTGTAACCTCCTACTCTATCAATAACAAACTGGCTCTCACCGGACTCTAGTCTACCAGGCTCCTCTGTCCATGGGATTTTCCAGGCAAGAATACTGGAGTGGGTTGCCATTTCCTTCTCCAAGAGATCTTCCCAACCCAGAGATTGAAGTCAGGTCTCTCTCATTGTAGGCAGATGCTTTACTGTCTGAGCCACCAGGGAAGTCCAATATATACACAGTAGTTCCAAATTATTAAATGTACCATTCTGATATACAATATTAACTAGTTTCTTTATATAGTCTTCCTTTTATATTCTACAGTCCATAGGGTCACAAAAAGTCAGACATGACTGAAATGACTTAGCATGAACACATATAGTTATAAAAGATCATATGGATTGTACAGAACCTGAGCTATTCCAGAAATGATACATTTAAGAGTTAGGGTATGATAAGATCTAATTTACAATTTCCTTTATGCTTAACTGATATTCTTAAATTCACTCAGTAAATTATGAAATATTAAGTTCATAATTTTCCCCTTCTTTAGCATTATTGTACCTTACAATTAAACATGATATAAAAATTTTCATTAATGATTCAGGATAGCCAAAAGTTTCTTATCATACCATACTCCAAAGAAATATTAACAAAATGTTATAATTAATTTCATAATTTCATACATTAACAATGCAATATATTTCTGTTCCTTTTAAAGTTATATTTCAATGTAACTTTTTCCTTGTCTGTTACACTCAACTGCCAAACACTGGTAACCTAGAATGAGTTGATGCATTGATTGGCAAATAGTAGAAGCAGAACTCAAGAAAAAACTGACTACATGAATGAAGTAAAACTGTAAAAATAGCACAACTTTTTCTGGCCCTCAAACCCTCAACTATTCACAACTACTTTGCAAAAACAGCTGCATAAAGTTTGTTTTCCTAACAAATTAATATTCTGAAAGCCAAAGGCACTTTCTCAAAGTTAATATGTACTTTAACATTAATCTCTCCAACTTGGGAGAAAAGAAAATTCTAGAACTTCAGTATCAGAAATGAATTTAGAAATCAAGTTGTTTTTTAAATATTACAAGTAATATCTGTTTTTTTTTTTACAAGTGAAAAAGTTCTGGGATCCTCAACAGATCAGAACAAAGCAGATCTCTGTTGTAATTTGACAGGAATGGTTGGAAATAAAAAAAAACTCACTTCATTCAGCACTTATAACAATAAGGAGTCTGGATAATTCTGAATTGCATATCATGACTTCTTTATACTTTTGAGACTGCATATTTAATTTAAGTAATTCATGGTTCAGATGAGAGATTGAAGTTATAAATGATTTCTTTAAGTTAGAAGCAGTTAATTGTAACAGAGTTAATGTTATAATAAGTAACTTGAGCACAATTACGATGCTATTTGAGTTATACATGATATAGCCTGGACTTCCCTAGAAAACCTATTAAACAATTTTTACTTTTATTTTTCCATTTTGCTTTCATAATTATGCTTCACTTTGATTGATGACTCAGTGTTAATTAAGGTATTATAAATTAAATTATCATTTAAATGAACTTGTAGAGCTCACAGATTTCAAAAGATCTTAAATCTTTGTGAATTAATCTTAGTGAATACCTCAAAGTTTTCTACTTACTTATCTATTTAATGAACTCTAATTTATTTTATATAAGCAAAGACCATTTATGTAAATTTACAAAAGCACCAGTAGAAAAACATAGGTAATGTATGAGTGTGGAGAGTTTAACTAAGCTGCTCCATGACATTGCTACCATGGTGTTTCTGTTGCCTCATCATCCATTGTATTGGGCTAAAAAGCCTGTGATGACATTAAATTGACACTAGCCACTCATGCAAGTGCATACCCTAGATAGCAGTTTGTAGAGTCACAAGCAGTTAATACCACCTTATGAAAGCAAAGAGGAACTAAGGAACCTCCTGATGAAAGTGAAAGAGAATGAAAAAGCTGACTTAAAACTCAACATTCAAAAAACTAAGATCATGGTATTCAGTGCCATCACTTTATGGCAAATAGATGGGGAAAAATGGAAACAGTAACACACTTTATTTTCTTGGACTCCAAAATCACTGTGGATGGTTACTGCAGCCAAGAAATTAAAAGACATTTGCTACTTGGAAGGAAAACTATGACAAATGTAGACAGTGTATTAGAAAGCAGAAATATCACTTTGGTAACAAAGATCCATAGAGTCAAAGCTATGTTTTTTCCAGTAGTTGTGTGAGAGTTGGACCATAAAGGAAACTGAGTGCTGAAGAACTGATGCTTTCGAACTGTGGTGTTGGATAAGACTCTGGAGAGTCCTTTGAACTACAAGGGGATCAAACCAATCAATCATAAAGGAAGTCAACCTTGAGTATTCCTTGGAAGGACTGATGCTGAAGTTGAAGCTCTAATACTCTGGCCACCTGATGCAAAGAAACAACTCATTGGAAAAGATTCTAAAGGTGAGAAAGATTAAGGGCAGAAGGAGAAAGGGGGCAAGAGAGGATGAGATGGTTGGATGACATCATCTACTCAATGGACATGAGTTTGAGCAAACTCCAAGAGATGGTGAAGGGCAGGGAAGCCTAATGCTGCAGGCCATCGTATTGCAAAGAGTTGAACACAATTTAGCAACTGAACAACAACAAGATTCACAAGCAAATGTAAGTTCCTTATATGACCATTCCAACAGTGCCTGTGACCAACAGTCTCTCCTGTCTCCCATAAACTTTCCCTTATGCTCCCCTTAGTTAAAACCCCTAAGGGGTTTATCAAAACTTTAGAGAAGACCTCTATGGTGTTTACCAAAACCCCCTTTGTTAGTTTAAACTGACCAATCCAACTTTAGCTGGAAACCCTGAAGCACTCTACTCACTGACCCTAGAAAAAGCATGTGCAGAGGCCCTGGCTCTCTTCCTTTCTCTTTCTGTCCACACTCTGCCTTGATATCCCCACATGACATTTCAAGACATGCTTGATACTTCCTCAAAGACTTGCAATAATAAGTTTTATTTTACTTTCTCTTGTGGCTTTTTGCTGAATCAGGAATCATCATCAAATATCTTATGTTTCACTTAACATGTTAATTTTATAAATTCATAACAAGGAGAGAAAATGGTGAAAATTTAAGAAAAAAAGAAATATGGAACAGATATTATCAGTAACAACCAAAAGCTAATGTGAAAATAATAGTTTAGAATTATGAGAGCTATCTCTTCATAGTTTCTCTTTTCTCTTCCACCTGTACTGTCCATTATATCCTGTGACTGAATGTCATGTGCTCTTATGGCAATAAAGTAACCTCTATAAACCATATTTAATGGAAAATCAATAAGGATATATTATAAATTTCATGAAAATAAAAGTTTCTCATGAAACAATGTACACATATAGCATTAACTTATCAATATTATTTTTCTATTTATAAAATTTTCATTTTCACACAAAATGAGTATTATGTTTCTCAATATAAGCAGCACAAAAGATAAACAGAGATAGACTTGGAAACTGAGGAGATGATTGCTTCAAAATAAAATATCAAAAATTATCATAATTATAATACAACTGAAGGTAACTAATATTTATTCAACATCGTCTATGGGAAGACACTGTGCTCAGTACTTTATATGTATCTGTCTTATCTCATTATTATAAATATTCTAGGAGGCATATATTAACACTAAAATTTTGCAAATAGTCATTAAACATATTAATCTTTAAAAATACAATATTTAGAGTTGAGAGAGACCTGAGTCAAAATTCTAGCTCTGCCACATACTAAGTGTGGGACAAAAGGCAAGTTATTATATCTCTTTGAGCTTACAATTTCTACTATAATAATTAAGATAATCTTATTTATTTTGCAAGATAATTGTGAGAACAAGTGATTATGAAAGAACCTGGTCACTAGAAGGCACTAAACATGTTGGAATTAATGTTATACTGCTTTACTACTTTTATAACTATTGCTTTACTCTAAATGTTGTTATAGTACTTTATACTGCTCCCATTTCTATCATCAACTACTTTGATTTTTAATATTTAAATTTTGTTTCTTCCAGATGAATAAAATGGCAAAAAAGTCAGCAATCATAATTGTAAGAGTTGACCATAGGCTACTTGTTCAGAGATGACATTTCAAAAGTGACCTTATTTCAAATGAGTACAATCTCTTGAGGAATTAGTTAGTAGAATATGTAAGACATTCTACACTGCAGAGATTAACAGCCTCTGGCCATTTTTAAAAATGTAGGAGACACTGAAACAAATTACTATATATTTATTTTACTGAAATTGACATTTTCTGTAACTAGCTGATAATCAGTGGTTAATTCAAAAGATAATCTTTTCCTTTAATTGGCCCATTTTTAATAATCGTGGTAGAACCTTCAGTAAAAGTCACTCACTATCGCTCCAAGGAAAAGTTTCTAAGAGTCTAACAATTCTCTCCCCAGAGTAAGATTATTTTCCCCATTAACCTTTTAAATACAATTACATGAGTTTATTAACAATAAAAAAATTTATTTGTTAAACTCAAGAGGATTTTTATGACACATTGTTATGCCCTGAGTCCGGTTCCCCCATACTGGTAGAATAAGACACTCGCAGCAATGCAAAAGCAAGAATGGGGTTTATTTCTAGCTCGAGCTAGGGCTCATGCCTCCTCCAGCGCAGTGGAGTGGACAAGAGCCCTGAGCCCAGCTTACAGCGGTTTTTATAGTCTCAGGTTACATAAGCACCTATTTCTGTTCAAAAGATCAAGCTGGCGGAAGCTCATTGGCCAATTCATGCGCGCGCGGAAGCTCATTGGCCAGTTTATACATGCGCGGGGTTTTTCTGGGGGATTTCCCTTTGTACTCTGATTGGCTCGACTTTTGGCGCCAGCGGGACTTTTCTAGGGAGGAGTTTCTTAATTTTTGGCGCTGGCGGGATCTTCTTAGGGAGGAGTTTCTGTGGACTTAGCCTCCACCCTCTCTCCAGGAAATCAAAACTTAGGCCTAAGCAAGGTCTCAGGCCTATCCTGGCTACTCAGATGTTAGGGCTCCTAACATCTCCCCCCTTTTCTGTTGTTCAAACGGAGGAATCTTCCTCCGTGGGTAGAGTTTGATCCAGGGATCTTTAGTTCTATGAGCAGCAAGCAAAGTACAGAAGGGATTTATTTCTAGCTCGAGCTAGGGCTCATGCCTCCTCCAGCGCAGTGGAGTGGACAAGAGCCCCGAGCCCAGCTTACAGCGGTTTTTATAGTCTCAGGTTACATAAGCACCTATTTCTGTTCAAAAGATCAAGCTGGCGGAAGCTCATTGGCCAATTCATGCGCGCGCGGAAGCTCATTGGCCAGTTTATACATGCGCGGGGTTTTTCTGGGGGATTTCCCTTTGTACTCTGATTGGCTCGACTTTTGGCGCCGGCGGGACTTTTCTAGGGAGGAGTTTCTTAATTTTTGGCGCTGGCGGGATCTTCTTAGGGAGGAGTTTCTGTGGACTTAGCCTCCACCCTCTCTCCAGGAAATCAAAACTTAGGCCTAAGCAAGGTCTCAGGCCTATCCTGGCTACTCAGATGTTAGGGCTCCTAACAACATGACTTGTCATTTTAAAATGTATTAATCTCACTCACCCTACATCACAGCAAACTCAGAACCATCTTAGGCAGTTCACCTCATGTACCATAGTAAGCACAAAACAAAGGTTTCTAATTACCACGTAATAATTTTAGTGATTTTTTAAAATGTCAGTAAACTCTTGTCTAATCAGTTTGTGTTCTCTAATCCCAATTAGTATTGTTAGCAAAGGTAATATTATTTTGAATATTTGCCTACCAAACACAAGGATCATTTAACTCAAAAATCAAATGTTTCTTAATATTTTTCTGTAGTAGTACAAGATACACAGATGACACCACCCTTAAGGCAGAAAGTGAAGAAGAGCTAAAGAGCTTCTTGATGAAAGTGAAAGAGGAGAGTGAAAAATTTGGCTTAAAGCTCAACATTCAGAAAACTAAGATCATGGCATCTGTTCCTATCACTTCATGGCAAATAGATGGGGAAACAGTGGAAACAGTGACAGACTTTATTTTGGGGGGCTCCAAAATCACTGCAGATGGTGACTGTAGCCATGAAATTAAAAGACACTTACTCCTTGAAAGGAAAGTTATGACCAACCTAGACAGCATATTAAAAAAGCAGAGAAATTACTTTGCCAACCAAGGTCCGTCTAGTCAAGGCTATGGTTTTTCCAGTAGTCATGTATGGATGTGAGTTGGACTATAAAGAAAGCTGATCACCGAAGAATTGATGCTTTTGAACTGTGGTGTTGGTGAAAACATTTGAGAGTCCCTTGAACTGCAAGGAGATCAAACAAGTCAATCCTACAGGAAATCAGTCCTGAGTGTTCATTGGAAGGACTGATGCCGAAGCTGAAACTCCAATACTTTGGCCGCCTGATGTGAAGAACTGATTCATTTGAAAAGACCCCGATGCTGGAAAAGATTGAAGGCAGGAGGAGAAGGGGACAACAGCAGATGAGATGGTTGGATGACATCACTGACTCAATCAACATGAGTTTGGGTAAACTCCGGAAATTGGTGATGGAGAGGGAGGCCTGGCCTGCTGTAGGCCATGGGGTTGCAAAGGGGTGGACACGACTGAGCAACTGAACTGAACTGAACAAATCTACTAAATATTTCTTATAATCTACCTAGAAATTTATATGAATTAAATTTTAACTAGGAGAATTAAATCAATAAATGGATCTTGGTGATAGTTCATTTTGGTAAATCATCTTGGACTTGAAATAATATATAGTTTCTATTTTTAAAGTGTACTTCAGTTTCCATTCATTTTAACAAATGCTTATTAAATGTTTAGTTATATTGTCTTATTATTTAGTTTCATGTTATATTGAGTAGTCTGCTTCCAGTTTGCTAAGCTGCAATTTACAGTCATCAAAATAATTTCTTCTTTTTCTAAAGTGCTTGTTACTGCCACGAGAATAACCCAATTTTCTTCCATACTTTAATATTTCCCATATTCAAACTGCATGCTATCTATGCAGGAAAAGGTAATTCCCCACTAGTCTCTAACAGGTGGAATCTTATATATTCTTCAAAGGCACTGCTTAAATCAGTCCAAAAGTCAAATCTCCCTACAGCAAATTCTTAGAATTAAGATAAATTCCTATACACATAAATGAATAAGTATTTTTCCCTTTGCCATCAGTTTAATTCAGTTCAGTTGCTTAGTTGTGTCCGACTCTTTGCGACCCCATGAACCACAGCACGCCAGGCCTCCCTGTCCATCACCAACTCCCGGAGTTCACTCAAACTCATGTCCATCGAGTCGGTGATGCCATCCAGCCATCTCATTCTCTGTCGTCCCCTTCTCCTCCTGCCCCCAATCCCTGCCAGCATCAGACTCTTATCCAGTGAATCAACTCGTCGCATGAGGTAGCCAAAGTATTGGAGTTTCAGCTTTAGCATCATTCCTTCCAATGAACACCCAGGATTGATCTCCTTTAGAATGGGCTGGTTGGATCTCGTTGCAGTCCAAGGGACTCTCAAGAGTCTTCTCCAGCACCACAGTTCAATGAAACTCCAATAGAAAAGTTACAAATTATATAAAAGGAAAGTGTTTCAATGGATGCCTTTTTTAGGGAACTGTGCTTTCTTGTATCTCAAGGTGATTGCACATTTATTTATTTATTTATTTTTTCCAATTTTGTTTATTTATTTTTTTCAAGTTGAACAGACTAAATTTCTTTAAACAAACTTACTTATACTCCAGAGTCCTTTAAAAACTTAATAACATTTATACATTGAAGGTATTTGATTTTCTTGTAACTAGCACTTCAAATGCAACAAGCATTTGAAGCAACAAGCATTTGACCCAACAAGTAAAACTTTCTACAGTTCATAACTTTTATAAATAAAATAAATTAAATGTACAGTGAATAAGTTCTCTGAAATATTTCAATATTTCTGCAGGTTTAGTAACATTGTAAAATACATTTCAACTAAAATTCACAAATCTAAAAACCTGTTAGGCATTTTTAGGCGTTTTAAGATGGAAATGAAGACCAATGTTACATCGTAATATGCCAATTACAAATAGTATTTCAAATAGCAAATACTACAGTTTGTCCCAAACTTTAAAAACTATTCATGAACTCAACAGTGAACTATTGATGGCTATGAGAATTGTTTCCTAGCCGTTTTGAAAATTTCAACCCATTTACGTTTAAGGTAATTATTGATAAGTACGATCCCGTAGCCATTTTCTTTATTGCTTTGGGTTCAAGTTTATACACTCTTTCTGTGTTTCCTGTCTATAGAAGATCCTTTAGCATTTGTTGGAGAGCTGGTTTGGTGATGCTGAATTCCCTCAGCTTTTGCTTGTCTGTAAAGCTTTTGATTTCTCCTTCATATTTGAATGAGATCCTTGCTGGGTATAGTAATCTGGGCTGCAGGGTATTTTCTTTCATCACTTTAAGTATGTCTTGCCACTCCCTTCCGGCCTGAAGAGTTTCTGTTGAAAGATCAGCTGTTATCCTTATGGGAATCCCCTTATGTGTTATTTGCTGCTTTTCCCTTGCTGCTTTTAATATTTGTTCTTTGTGTTTGATCTTTGTTAATTTGGTTAATATGTGTCTTGGAGTATTTCGCCTTGGGTTTATCCTGTTGGGGACTCTCTGGGTTTCTTGGACGTGGGTGATTATTTCTTTCCCCATTTTAGGGAAGTTTTCAACTATTATCTCCTCAAGTATTCTCTCATGGTCTTTCTTTTTGTCTTCTTCTTCTGGGACGCCTATGATTCGAATGTTGGAGCAATGTTTAACATTGTCCCAGAGGTCTCTGATATTGTCCTCATTTCTTTTTTCCTCTCTGTTTCATTTATTTCTACAATTCTATCTTCTAGTTCACTTATCCTGTCTTCGGTCTCTGTTATTCTACTGTTTGTTCCCTCCAGAGTGTTTCTGATCTCATCTATTGCATTATTCATCGTATATTGACTCTTTTATTTCTTCTAAGTCCTTATTAAATCTTTCTTCCATCTTCTCAATCCTTTTCTCCAGGTTATTTATCTGTAACTCCATTTTGCTTTCAAGATTTTGAATCATTTTCACCATCAAAATTTGAAATTCTTTATCAGGTAAATTCCCTATATCTTCTTCTTTTGTTTGTGTTGGTGGGCAATTATCTTGTTCCTTTACTTGCTGGGTATTTCTCTGCCTCTTCATCTTGCTTATATTGCTTTCCTTGGGGTGGCCTTTCCCTCTTCTTGCAGTTTGTGGAGTTCTCTTTATTACGTAGTATCTTCGCTGTGTGTGGGGTTGGACGGGTGACTTGTCCGGGTTCCCTGGTTAGGGAAGCATGTGTCGGTGTTCTGGTGGGTGGAGCTGGATTTCTTCTCTCTCCTTTAGAAGACAATGGGCTGCTTTTCTGGGAGCCTGATGTCCTCTGCCAGTATTCAGAAGTTGTTTTGTGGACTTTACTCCACGTTCAAATGTTCTTTTGATGAATTTGTGGGGGAGAAAGTGGTCTTGCCATCTTATCCCTGCGCCATCTTGTTCCTTCCTCCCCAGAACACTGGATTCTTATATTCCACTTGGTCGTGGAGTATCTCTTCCCAGCTGCTCCAGCAAGACACAGCTGCTGTACCTTACCTTGGACGAGGGGTATCTCCTCAAGGCCGCGCCTCCTGCTTTGAATGTAGATCAGCTCCTCTCGGCCCTCCGGTGCCCAAGCAGCCACCGCCTCCTGAAAGTGGTACAGCTCCTCTCGGCCACCGCCCTAACCCTGGGCACGGGGTAGCTCATCTCAGCCACGATTCTGCACGTGGTCAGTTGCGCGGGAGCCGGGCGTCTCCCGCGTCTGCCGTGATTGCACATTTTAAGGGCACAAGCATATGCTTAATGAACATACATTTAGTGCCCACTACGTGCCAACACACTTCTGAAAATCTAATGATGAGTGAGATAAGCAAACTTATATAGATAGAAGAGAAAGAAGATGCAAAATAAATAAATAAACATAATAATATCAGATGACACTAAGCCCTGGGAAATAAAAAATATATACATAATAAAGCACTCGGGTGTCATGATTACTTTAGATACTGCATTCAGGGGAGTAGGTTCAAAGCAGCTGACATATGTATTAATAAATGTAAAACTTTACAAGAAAAAAGTAGCTGAATAGTAGGGAAAAACTTTTGCTGAGTGTGAACTGTTTTTAAAATAGCCAGCCTCTTCAAGGAGATATGTTCTCTAGTCACCAGGAGTCCAAGATTGGATAAAGAATGAAAGTCAGAACAGGAACATCAAGGATGCATACACACATGGTCCAGGGAGTTCAAGAAATGAGAGATTAATGGATTATTGCTTGCTATATAAGTAAACAAAGAATGTTATATTTCACCAGTAATTGCAGCTACAGCCCATGGTGAGGTGGTGAACCCTCAGGGAACACAGGACAGAAAGAATACCTGCCATTCGTAGCCATCAGACTGCAGTCACTATCCATGGTGAGCCCTGAGGAAACACAACATTCTTAAAAACAGAACACTGGCCCCAGATAGCTGAGGTGCTTATTAAAGGAATGATTTCAGAGTGCAGATGCTTTCATCTTCCCATACACAGAGAAGTGTTAAACTCCCTAACTTACATATCTGGTTTTCTTTAATTAACAACAATATTTTCACATTCAGACTACCTGCTCCTTGTTGTGAAACTCCTATATAACCTGGCTTCTTCCCTTGCCTCCTCAGAGCAGTTCTCTCAGGGTTATTTGAGATTCTGTCACCCAGGTTTGAAGTCCAAAAAATTCCCACCAAATCAAAGATAACTCTCAACCTTCAGGTAGTGCATAATTTTTTTTAAGTCATCATATGTGCGTGTGTGCTAAGTCGTTTCAGTCGTGTCAAACTCTTTGAGACCCTATGGACCAGAGCAACCAGGCTCTGCAAGTGTCTTATGTCTCCTGCATTGGCAGGCAAGTCTTTTACCACTAGGGCCATCTGGGAAGTACTAAATGGACATGAGTCAACCCTGAATTTGTCACTGTGGGACAGAGAATTTTAATTTGATAAATCATAAAACCTAGTACAATTTATTATGTGCAAAGTACTGTTCTATGTATGTTCTTATCAAGAGATAATTCATTTATCAGTCACATGACTGGGTTAAGACAACACAGATTACATTTACAGGCTAATACATTCAGCAGAAATTTATTGACTTTCATGCACCTGGCTAGCATTAACAGAGTTTTAAAATTAACCTACTCTTCCTAGTGATTAAAAAAAAGAAACAAAACTTCTTGAACTGCTTTTGACAACCTTACCTTGACGTGTTAAGTAAAGCAAAAGTTTAAATTTCACATTGCTAATGCTCTTGACTCTCCTGTCCCAAATTTAACACCACTCATTTCCTTTAGCACATATAATTACCTTGGCTACTTTAACCACTTCGACAATTTTCACAACCATGCTATAACTTGTACTCAAATGCTTGCTTGACTACAGAGATCAGGTTTCATAATTAGTTACTCAAACAAAACCCTCTTTGAGGGCCATTACATTAATTTTTAAATAGAAATTTTTCCAACATGCTAAATATTTTCAAAATAAGGACACAACATTTATAAAAACAAATCAAAAATACTTCAGATAAATTATTATAGAATGTGAGTCAATAAATAATAAAAGCTTGTTTCAGGAATACAGCACATTTTGGCCAAAGTGCTTTATATACAGAAATAGCTTCGATCACTCTTTTCAAAGCAGAATGCATTTTATATTGTAGCCATTATGAAAGGAAAAATTAAATGACTGTACTTCACTTAAAACACAAAGAGTGTGTAGATGACAAATTGTGATCAGTAAAATGCATCTCGTTTTAGGATGGCAATATTTGAGCCAAAAGTTTCATGAAAATTAATCTCATCCTCAAATCAATTATGAGAAACTAAGTCCAAATAGTACAGTCATCATGATTGAAAGTCATGAGGACAGATGTAAAGCGTATAAGATAGAGGCCAATATACAGCACGGTGACCTAAACATTTTGTGGTCACAAGCCATTGTGAATACAAATCAGCTAAAGTTTTACCCAGAAAAGAAAAAAATAAACAAAATAACAACAAAAAAACATGATGCCTCAGGTCTTACATGGTTCCAAAGCTCAAAGTAATAGGTTAATACTTAAATACTATTTAAGTTTAAATACTTAAATAAGTAAACTATTGAACTCTTTTAGTAAAGTAAAAATCAAGCCAAGCAAATTTGGCTGCAATTGAATTAGGCTTAATCAAATAAAGTATAATTGTTAGAATGCCTTTATTTATGACATGGTTGCTTTTTATGTCTGCTCAGGAGCTATAGTTGCTTTTATGCCTCAATTCCTGTGTCTTAAATTCTCATTCTCCACTTCCTGTATTAGGCTGTTGCTATTGAGCATTCTCATCATGTATACAGCTTTTAAACTGAGAGACTGATTTCCAATATTACTTGAAGAGTTTTACAACTGATTTAACCATCTTGTCTAGATAAACTGGAACCCAGTATAGTAGGATCAGATTCTATGGCAATTCAAGAAGATTTTAAGTTTTGCCATCCTGTTTCATTTTGTTGTTGGATAAAATTGAATAGTAGATTTATGTGGTTGACTTGAGTTTTTAATCACATACTTTAATATACCCTACTTAATCCCATAAATTCTATTAAGATTTTTCCACACAAATAAACCTGTATGCAGGTCAGGAAGCAACAGTCAGAACTGTACATGGAACAACAGACTGGTTCTAAATAGGAAAAGGAGTACGTCAATGTTGTATATTGTCACCCTGCTTATTTAACTTATATGCAGAGTACATCATGAGGAACGCTGGGCTGAAAGAAGCACAAGCTGGAATCAAGATTGCTGGGAGAAATATCAATAACCTCAGATATGCAGATGACACCACCCTTACAGCAGAAAGTGAAGAGGAACTAAAAAGCCTCTTGAGGAAAGTGAAAGAAGAGAGTGAAAAGGTTGGCTTGAAGCTCAACATTCAGAAAACAGAGATCATGGCATCTGGTCCCTTCACTTCATGGGAAATAGATGGGCAAACAGTGGAAACAGTGTCAGACTTTATTTTTGGGGGCTACAAAATCACTGCAGATGGTGATTGCAGCCATGAAATTAAAAGACACTTACTCTTTGGAAAGAAAGTTATGACCAATCTAGATAGTATATTAAAAAGCAGAGACATTACTTTGCCAACAAAGGTCCGTCTAGTCAAGGCTCGGAGAAGGCAATGGCAATCCACTCCAGTACTCTTGCCTAGAAAATCCCATGGACGGAGGAGCCTGGTGGGCTGCAGTCCATGGAGTCGCTACAAGTCAGACATGACTGAGCGACTTCACTTTCACTTTCACACATTGGAGAAGGAAATGGCAACCCACTCCAGTGTTCTTGCCTGGAGAATCCCAGGGATGGGGGGGCCTGGTGCACTGCCGTCTGTGGGGTCGCACAGAGTCGGACACGACTGAAGTGACTTAGCAGCAGCAGTAGCAGTCAAGGCTATGGTTTTTCCTGTGGTCATGTATGGATGTGAGAGTTGGACTGTGAAGAAAGCTGATCGCCAAAGAATTGATGCTTTTGAACTGTGGTTCTGGAGAAGACTCTTGAGAGTCCCGTGGACTGCAACGAGATCCAACCAGTCCATTCTAAAGGAGATCAATCCTGGGTGTTCATTGGAAGGACTGATGCTAAAGCTGAAACTCCAATCCTTTGGCCACCTCATGCGATGAGTTGACTCACTGGAAAAGACTCTGATGTTGGGAAGGATTGGGGGCGGGAAGAGACGGGGACGACAGAGAATGAGATGGCTGGATGGCATCACCGACTCGATGGACATGAGTTTGAGTGAACTCGGGGAGTTGGTGATGGACAGGGAGGCCTGGCGTGCTGTGATTCATGGGATCGCAAAGAGTCGGACAAGACTGAGTGACTGAACTGAACACAAATAAACAGTTAAATTTCAAGCCTAGAAGTGATGTTTCAGAAATAATCCCATTTTCTTACCTTGTGCCCTATTGATACAAGACAATAATTCACTAAATAGACATTTCTCCAATGAAGACTACAGATGGTCAAGAGGCACATGACAAGATGTTCAGCAATGCTAATTATTAGAGAAATGCAAATCAAAACTACAATGAAATATCACTTCATACCAGTCAAAATGGCCATCATCAAAAACCCCAAACCATAAATGCTAGAGAGGTAAATGAGAGAAGAAAACTCTTCTACACTATTGGTGGGAATGGTACAGATACTATGGAGAACAACATGGAAGTTCCTGAAAAAACTAAAACTGGAGCTACTGTATGATCCTGCAATCCCACTCCTGGCATTTATCTGGAGAAAAATATGGCCTGAAAGGACACATACACCCCAATGTTCATTGGAGTACTGTTTACAATAGCCAAAACAAGGAAGCAACCTAAATGTCATTGACAGAGAAATGGATAAAGATGTGGTACATATATACAATAGAATATAACGTAATCAACTAAAAGAATGAAATAATGCCATTTGCAGCAACATGGGTGGACCAAGAGATTGTCATACTGAGTTAAGTAAGTCAGACCAAGAAGTAGAATCATCGTATGACATCCCTTATATGCAGAATCTAAAAAGACATAATACAAATGAACTTATTTACAAAATAGAAACAGATGTGCACACTTAGAGAATGGACTTATGGGGGAATGATGAACAGAATGGATAGGGATTTTAGGAGAGACAGGTACACTCTGCTATATTTAAACTGGATAACTAACAAGGACCTACTGTAACACAGGGAACTCTGCTCAACGTTATGTGATAGCCCAGATGGAAGGGTAATTTCAGGGAGAATGGATACATGCTTATGTATGGCTGAGTCCCTTTGCTATTCAGCTGCAACTATCACAACTTTGTTAATTGGCTACAGTCCATAAAAATAAAAAGTTTAATAAATTAAAATTCCTGTGTTTAATATACTTGATAAGGAAATGATAATCCACTCCAGTATTCCTGCCTGGGAAATCCCACAAACAGAGGAGCCTGGTGGGCTACAGTCCATGGGGTTGCAAGAGTCAGAAACCGACTTAGCAAATAAACCACAGTATAGTTGAAGAAAAAAACCCAAGCATGAAAATTCATTAAAGGCATCAGAAATCAAATTTAGATATCAAACAGATTTGAATAAAGTTAAAAAAATCAGTCTACTTCTAGAAATAATAGAAAAATAGTTTTAATCAATAAAAGACACTTTTAATTTCATTCAGATAGTTTCAAGGTGGTGGGAATGAAGAGGAGTGTCTACAAAGAGGCATGAGGGCTTTTTTTGAGTGATGGAGCTGTTTACCTCTTGATAATTTGGTGCTTAGATGTTTATATGCATTTTAAAACTTCATATAACTATAAGCAAAAAAATTAATCTTACCATTGGTAAATTATACCTCAATATTTTTTTAAAATAGTGATAGTTTAAATACCAGGTTAGACAAATGAAGAGATTTAGTAACTGGCTAGTGATACAAAGAAATGTTTCATAGTTCAAAAAAAGGGAGCTCACTGTAAATATGATAAGTAAATAATGAAGAATAGAAAATAAAAAGATATGTTGACAACATAGAATGGAAAATATACAAACAATACTTCATGAAGTTCACTAACAGGTCAAATATATATACACAGAGAGAGAGAGAAACAGAAGAGAGAAAGAATAAATGAAAGATAGAATTTGGAGTCAATGATAGAATTTTTTACTCTTCATAACATTTTTCTTTCACAGATTAAAAATTCCTGGAAGTCTCAATAAACAAAGAAATACACTTTGACATATCATGGTGAAACCAAAAAATAAAAATAAAAAAAGACAAAGACAGCAATAAAAATATTTTTTGAAAACCCAAATTATCATTAAAGGATAGACACATAGAGCAATAACAGTAATATGACAGTCAAAGGCAAGTTAATGATATAAAGTTCTGTGAGAAAGTATCTGTCAACTTAGAATACTATACATAATGAAACTACCATTCAGGGACAAGGGCCAAATAGAGATATCTTCAGGCCAAAAGAAGACAGCAAAACTTAAAGAGGTTTACTGTAGCTGACTTTTATTAAAGAAAAATATAAAAGGATGTTTTTTAAACAGAAGAAAAATGCCTGAAATGTAGGAAAGTAAAGAAGAAGAATAGCTTACATGGTAAAGAGTCTGCCTGAATTGTGGGAGACCTGGGTTCGATCCCTGGGTCAGGAAGATCTCCTGGAGATGGTAATGGCAATCCACTCCAGTGGTCTCGCCTGGAGAACCTCCATGGACAGAGGAGCCTGGCAAGCTATAGTCCATGAGGTCACAGAGTCACACGTGACTGAGAGACCAACACTTCCAATTCAAAGAATAAAGAAAGTAAAAACCTTGTGATTAATTGAAAAACACATGTTGTGTTAGTCGCTTAGTTGTTTTCAATTGCTTGTGACCCCATGGACTATAGCCCACCAGACTTCTCTGTCCATGAAATTCTCCAGGCAAGAATATTGGTGAGAGTTGACCTTTCCTTCCCCAGGGGAACATCCCAAGTCAGGGATCAAATCCAGGTCTTCTCCATTGCAGGCAGATTCTTTACCATCTGAGTGTAGCTTGAAACAATTTTTAAAAAACAATAATATCAATACAATAAATATGATATGATGTAACAGAATTAAAATATATCATAAGATGGAAATGTGTTCTCAGTCACTTAGTTGTGACTTGACTGTAGCCTACCAGACTCCTCTGTCTGGGGGATTTCCCAGGCAAGAATACTGGAGTGGGTGTACATTTCCTTCTCCTAAGATGGAAACATATAAATAGAATTAGAGTATTGTTACTGTATTATTCAAAAGAATGGTAAAGATATTAATTAACTCTAGACTTTGGAAAGTACTCATGTTATCATTACCCAGGGATTTGCTAAAAATAATTAGACCACCATATGAATCTACTAACATAGTGAAAGGAAAAAAAATGGGTTGAGTTGAAAAATATTAAAAGAAAAAAAGAGTAAATGGAGGACAATTAAAAAACAGAAAATAAAAATTTTAGATACAAATCCATATATATATATGTATATATATGTATATCATTCATTATGAGAAATACTAATGGACACCAGTTAACTAAAAATTTATAGACTTGATTAAAAAATATTTTTTAAAACCACTATGGCATTTGCTGAAATCAATATTGCCAGGAAAAATATCAATAATATCAGATATGCAGATGAAACCACCCTTATGGCAGAAAGTAAAGAACTGAATAACTTCTTGATGAGAGTGAAAAAGTTGGCTTAAATCTCAACACTCAGAAAACTAAGATCATGGCATCCGGTCCCATCACCTCATGGCAAGTAGATGGGGAAACAGTGGAAACAGTGGCTGACTTTATTTTGGGGGGCTCCAAAATCACTGCAGATGGTGACTGCAGCCATGAAATTAAAAGACGCTTACTCCTTAGAAGGAAAGTTATGACCAACCTAGATAGCATATTAAAAAACAGAGACATTACTTTGCCAACAAAGATCCGTCTAGTCAACGCTATGGTTTTTCCAGTAGTCATGTATGGATGTGAGAGTTGGACTATAAAGAAAGCTGAGTGCCGAAGAATTGATGTTTTTGAACTTTGGTGTTGGAGAAGACTCTTGAGAGTCTCTTGGACTGCAAGGAGATCCAAACAGTCCATCCTAAAGATCAGTCCTGGTGTTCATTGGAAAAACCGATGTTGAAGCTGAAACTCCAATACTTTGGCCACCTGATGCGAAAAGCTGACTCATTGGAAAAGGCTCTGATGCTGGGAAAGATTGAGCGCAGGAAGTGAAGGGGACAACAGAAGATGAGATGGTTGGATGGCATTACCAACTCAATGGACATGAGTTTGGGTAAACTCTGGGAGTTGGTGATGGACAGGGAGGCCTGGCATGCTGCAGGCCATGGGGTCGCAAAGAGTCTGACATGACGGACTGACTCACCTGAACTGATGGCATTTGTAAGAAATATAACTAAAAACAGAAATAAAAATCTTGAAAATAAAAAGTGGAATAAAGATATATAGGCCCATATACACATATAAAGAAACTTCAAAATAAAGCTTGAATAGAGAGGATCAAAAATCAAGAGTGGGTTCTTTGATCAGACTGACACAATGATGGTCTCCAGTGAAATTCATTAAAAAGGAGGTAAAAAAAGAAACAATTTAAAAAATAGAAATTCCGTTAAATATTGTAAGAATAATCAGAGAATAACCCTTTTTTGCCAATAAATGTAAAGATTTCAAAGGAAACAGGCAAATTCCTAGAAAATAAGTTTGATCAAACCTAATTCAAGAAGAAATAGAAAACCTGAATAGTTCTATAACCATTAAATAAATCAAAACAGTCATCAAAATGTTTCTTCCAATGGAAATTCTAGGCTGAAATGACTTTATCATATTACTGTATCAAACAATCAAAGCTAAATTAATTTCAATCTTCAGTTCAGTTCAGTTCAGTCGCTCAGTCATGTCCGACTCTTTGCAACCCCATGAAACACAGCACTCCAGGCCTCCCTGTCCATCGCAAACTCCCAGAGTTCACTCAAACTCATGTCCATTGAGTTGGTGGTGATGCCATCCAGCCATCTCATTCTCTGTCGTCCCCTTCTCCTCCCGCCCCCAACCTTTCCAGCATCAGAGTCTTTTCCAGTGAGTCAACTCGTCGCATGAGGTGGCCAAAGGATTGGAGTTTCAGCTTTAGCATCAGTCCTTCCAATGAACACCCAGGATTGATCTCCTTTAGAATGGACTGGTTGGATCTCCTTGCAGTCCAAGGGACTCTCAAGAGTCTTCTCCAGCACCACAGTTCAAAAGTATCAATTCTTCGGCGATCAGCTTTCTTCACAGTCCAACTCTCACATCCATACATGACCACGGGAAAAACCATTGCCTTGACTAGACGGACCTTTGTTGGCAAAGTAATGTCTCTGCTTTTTAATATGCTATCTAGGTTGGTCATAATTTTCCTTCCAATGAGTAAGCGTCTTTTAATTTCATGGTTGCAATCAGCATCTGCAGTGATTTTGGAGCCCAAAAAAATAAAGTCTGACACTGTTTCCACTGTTTCCCCATCTATTTCCCATGAAATGATGGGACCAGATGCCATGATCTTTGTTTTCTGAATGTTGAGCTTCAAGCCAACCTTTTCACTCTCCTCTTTCACTTTCATCAAGAGACGTTTTAGTTCTTCGTCACTTTCTGCCATAAGGGTGGTGTCATCTGCACATCTGAGGTTATTGATATTGCTCCCGGCAATCTTGATTCCAGCTTGTGCTTCTTCCAGCCCAGCGTTCCTCATGATGCCCTCTGCATATAAGTTAAATAAGCAGGGTGACAATATACAACCTTGACGTACTCCTTTTCCTATTTGGAACCAGTCTGTTGTTCCATGTCCAGTTCTAACTGTTGCTTCAATCTTAAACTACCACAAAAAAGAGAAAAGAAAGAATATTCAGCAATGTAGTTTATGATGCTATTATACTGTTAATACCAAGGCTCAAGATGAATAGAATGAAAAGTGGGAATTATGAGCTAATATTCTTTTCTTCTTAATTTATTTATTTTTCAATTGAAGGATAATTGCTTTACAGAATTTTATTGGTTTCTGCCAAACATCAACATGAATCAGCCATAGGTATATGTAAGTCCCATCCCTCTTGAACCTCTCTCCCATCTCCCTCTTCACCTCACCCTCTAGGTTGTTACAGAACCCCTGTTTGAGTTCCTTGAGTCATACAGCAAATTCCCATTGGCTATCTATCTTACATATGGTAATGTAAGTTTCCATGTTATATTCTCTATACATCTTACCCTCTCCTTCCTCCCTCACCCCATGTCTATAAGTCTGTTCTCTATGTCTGTATCTCCATTGCTGCCCTACAAATAATTTCATTAGTATGAGGTAATATTTTTTTGAAATTACTAGGTGACATAAATTTGAAAAGTTGCCCATCACTCAAGCTAATATTGGCATATTAACCATATGCTAGTATATCTTTCCCCACATCCAGAGTAGTTCATATAAAATAACATGACATAGAGACAGCTTTATTTGAAACAGATGATATAATTTTATTCTTCTGATCTTTCTTAGGATTTTTTTCAAAATAACTTATTATAGAACATCATAAAGCTAATTAAGGGAGAAAAAGCAAGTAATAACAATGAATAGAGGCATTAGATTTATTAAAAAAGGGAAAGCTAATCAATATCCAAGCATATTTTGAACAAACATAGAATAATCCTATACAGGTAAGGATGTTATATTAGGAAAGTTCAAAATAGGGAATATATAAATAAAGGACTTTAAAATCTAGAATACTTTCATAATGTCTTGCTTGTGAAGTGTCATGATACAATGTTAGATTATAATTAAGAGAGAACAGGTTGACAGCAATATCTATGAATTTATACCATTGAAAGAATATTGATACATAGAATTTTTTGTAGTCCTTTTCATTCATGCTTTCTGAAGTTTCCTTTTAAAATTTACTGTTTTTGCTCATTTTGAACTTATAAGGTGAAAATAACTAACATGTTTATAAAACATTTTATGTTACAAACCTATGTGGAAAGCATTGTATGTTTAATCCCCAAAATGCTTCCCAGGTGATGCTAGTGGTAAAGAACACATCTGTCAATGCAGAAGACATAAGAGATGCATGTTCAATCCCTGGGTTGGAAATATCCCTTGGAGAAGGGCATGGCAACCCACTCCAGTATTCTTGCCTGAAGAATCCCATGTATAGAGGAGCCTGGCAGGCTACAGTCCATAGGGTTGCAAAGAGTCGGGCATGACTAAAGTGACTTAGCCGACAAAATGATTCTGGGAAGTAGGCCTTATCATTATCCCTATTTTACAGCCAAGACGCAAAGAGTGAGGAAAGTGTAGTATATGAAATACTACAGACAAGTCAAGTACGATGAGGAATGAGAATTAATATTGAGTTACACAACCCGGAAATCACTGATGACCTTGACCAGAGAGTTTTGAGTGGTGGGTTTACAAAAGAATAGGAAGAGAAGAGAGAGATTGGACGTGAACAGAATGGAAATCACTTAAGTAACTTTGCTGCAAAGGGGAGAAAAGAAATCCTATGATAGCTATTGGAAAATGCGGAATCAAGAGTGGAGTTTTACTTTTTTAAGATTGGAGAAGTAATGTCATGTATGACAATGGAATCAATGGAACAGGGATCAAAACATTGATAAAGTTGAAGAGAGGAGAGGATTAAGGGCCCACTTGAGAATCACTGCCCTGAATTAAAGTCTGGCCAGTCAGCAATGTTGTGTGTTTCTCTCATTCAGCTGCACTAGCTTAGTCTAGAATGGTCAGTGTTGGGTTTCA
Organism: Moschus berezovskii; assembly: GCF_049115385.1. Lineage (NCBI taxonomy): Eukaryota > Metazoa > Chordata > Mammalia > Artiodactyla > Moschidae > Moschus > Moschus berezovskii. The sequence goes on from NC_142462.1 coordinate 49,296,724, forward strand.
GTGAGGTGTGGTTTTACCAAGTCTTTAGTACAAAGTGGTTAAATCTTATAAATCCTTTGCTCTGTCCCTGTAAGTAAGAATACATTACTTATAATAATAATTAATGATAATAACAACACAATATTAACAATGAGAATAATAAGTTCCTATAAATAATAAAGCCAATACAGGAGACATGGGTTTGATCCCTGGGTCAGGAAGACTCCTTGGAGAAGGAAAGAGCAATTCATTCCAGTATTCTTGCCTGGAGAATACCATGGACTGGCCACCTCACTGCCTATGGTAACTGCAACCATAAAATTAAAAGATGTTTGCTCTTTGGAAGAAAAGCTATGACAAACCTACACAGCATATTAAAACGCAGAGATATCACTTTGTTGACAAAGGTCCATACAGTCAAAGCTATGGTTCTTTCAGCAGCCACGTATGGATGTGAGAATTGGACCATAAAGAAGGCTGAGGGCTAAAGAAGTGATGCTTTTGAACTGTGGTGTTGGGGAAGACTCTTGAGAGTCCCTTGGATTGCAAGGAGATCAAGCCAGTTAATCTTAACGGAAATCAACTCTGAATATTTATTGGAAGGACTGATGCTGAAGCTGAATCGCCAATACTCTGGCCACCTGATGCAAAGAAATGGCTCATTGGAAAAAACACCGAAGCTGGGAAAAATTGAAGGCAAAACAAGAAGGGCATGGCAGAGGATGACATGGTTAGATAATATCACTGACTCAATGGATATGAGTTTGAGTAAACTCCGGGAGATGGTGAAGGACAGGTAAAGCCTGGAGCATTGCAGTCCATGGGGTCACAAAGAATATTACAAGACTTAGCGACTAAACAACAAAACATCTTTTAGATTCCAACACCCATGATATAAATTACCTGCCATAGTATTTGGAACATAGGAGGTTTTCAGGAAAAGGTAGATTTTATCAATTATTTACATATGCTACATCATTTTCCTGGAGGGCATCAAGAAAAATGCAAAGAATTCTGGCCAATAAATGCTTTAAAATGCCTAGAGACTTTACAGTTGGGCACTGTTTTTACTGGTATCAAGTTACTAATTGATAACATCAGGCTGTGTGACCAATGCTCTCTGGCCTTCTTTGCTTCTGCTCCAGATCCAAACTAAAGAAACCTCATATTTGTGTATAACTGTTTCTCTGTTTTCGGTGACATTCTATGTTTTTCTTTCCCTGTTACACCAAGGCTTTATTAATTCCAATTAAGTGATATGACATGAAGAAATTGCAAAGGTCTTTCTTTTAACACCTTACAGGAAAGGGCTACTCCATACAGAACTCAATGTATGGAAATTCACCTGAGAGGCTCAGCAAAATGACCACTTTATAGCCAGAGATTCAGCAAAGAGATCTACAAAATTCGCTACTCTTTCTAAGGAGGGAGGGCAGGTAAGTCACTTATAGTTTAAATTAGGACTTTTTCAAAAGACCATCCTATTGAACAATAGAATATTTACCCTTGAATAATTTTCTCCAGAAGCAAGAGTGATAGAAGCTTATAAAACATAGAGAAAGAATAAATTAGTTTTAGATGGTCTCTGAAAACTTCAGTAAATTTCCTATAGAAAAAAAGAGTAAGATGTTAATAAGTTGGGAAATAATTTTTAAGCACATACTATTCTTAACATACTTCTAAAGGCAATAATATTCAACAGGGGATCCGGCGTTGGGTGTATGGAGAAAATATAAAGCTTGTAATTGCTTTGAACTGATCTGAAATTAGCATATATATGACCCAAAATATTAAATATCATTATAACAGCTTCCAAATATTCAAATATTCAGTTCACTCATTTAATTTCTTTTCTCTACTTGATTATCTTGTACCATAACCAAACCTTCCTTCCTGGATCTTATTTGAGAACCCCAGATTCTAAAATAGATATAAAATTTTAAAAACTTATTGAATTAATTTCTTCACTGACAGTAGATTTCTAAAATTGTTTATTTTTCATGCTTCTTCTAATAAAGTAAGGTATAATGTTAATAATTTTTATGTAAAATGTGACTCCTATTTTACTGTTTTATAACCAGAAAATATACACAAAATCTTATAAAAGAAAGTAATAGATTTCATTTAAAATACACACAAAGGATAATAAAAATATTTTCCTATATGCTATTAAATTCAAAGTGGAAATGTTTACAGGCATTATTTTTTACTATTATGAGATGAATATATGTGATAATGGACACTTAGAAATAAAAATAAGAAAATAGAGAGTGCTATATCTAGAGAATGTAGCTTTTCCTCTTGTATGTTAAGGATGTATTTAAGTTTCAAATCAAAGACATGAGATTGTTAATTAAAATAATTTACAAACTAAGTGTGAAGTAAATTCTATGTTCATATGTAATATGTACAACTACTATATAACTACATAAATAGCTTAAAATGGACTTAAGAAAATAAAGTTATGATGTCTTAGTATAGCACTTTTTTAAGGAAATGAAGTTGTGAAATAAAACACTTTATCTTAATCTAAATCTCAAAAAAAAGTTCATTGATATCAAAAGCCAAAGAGTGAATTTTAAAATGATCTCATCTCATAGGAATTAATGAGAAAGAGATGAATAATATTTGTAGTTTACATGATTATATATCTGGAAAATTAAAAAATGCAAATGGAAAAACTAGCACAATAAGTGAATTTCATGAAGTGGCAAGTTACGAAATTAATATATGGAAATCAATAGACTTCTTATATTAAACCAGAAAATGTGTGTGTATTAAATATCCTATATAAAGAGGTTCAATCCTCCTTGTAATTAATCCTTCATTAAACACATTTCTCACCTAAGGATAAACAAAAATCAAGGTTTGAAAGCATAACATCACTGATAAGCCTCTGAGAAAAAGGCACATTGCAAATAGGAAATTAAAATAGATTTTAACATTTCAGTTCAGTTCAGTTCAGTTGCTTAGTCATGTCCGACTCTCTGCAACCCCATGAATCACAGCACGCCAGGCCTCCCTGTCCATCACCAACTCCCGGAATTCACTCAAACTCATGTCCATTGAGTCGGTGATGCCATCCAGCCATCTCATTCTCTGTCGTCCCCTTCTCCTCCTGCCCCCAGTCCTTCCCAGCATCAGAGTCTTTTCCAGTGAGTCAACTCATCGCATGAGGTGGCCAAAGTATTGCAGTTTCAGCTTTAGCATCAGTCCTTCCAGTGAACACCCAGGATCGATCTCCTTTAGAATGGACTGGCTGGATCTCCTTGCAATCCAAGGGACTCTCAAGAGTCTTCTCCAGAACCACAGTTCAAAAGTATCAATTCTTCGGCGATCAGCTTTCTTCACAGTCCAACTCTCACATCCATACATGACCACGGGAAAACCATAGCCTTGACTAGATGGACCTTTGTTGGCAAAGTAATGTCTCTGCTTTTTAATATGCTATCTAGGTTGGTCATAACTTTCCTTCCAAGGAGTAAGCGTCTTTTAATTTCATGGTTGCAATCAGCATCTGCAGTGATTTTGGAGCCCCAAAAAATAGTCTGACACTGTTTCCACTGTTTCCCCATTTATTTCCCATGAAGTGATGGGACATTTACCAGATATCAAAAAATCCAGTAAAATTCTTTCAGTATTAGGAATTGTACTGCTGGGTATTCATTCCAAAAACACACTGAAACAAATGTAGAAGTGTATGCCAGTGCAATTCATTGTAACAAAACACTTTTAGATGGCAACTTGTATCAGGAAACTTTTGTCACAATAATTTTGTGTAACGAACTATGACAAATCTCAGTAGCTTACAAAAACATCTATTTATTCTCTGCTTCTATTTTTGCTAGCTAGCTGGGATTTTCATAGACACATCTGGCCTTGGCTCCAGATCACAGGTGAGTACAGTTAGGTTGCCTAGGCTGTTGTTTATGTGGGACCAGTGGACACAAGAGAGTAAGCCCAAAACATATTAGCTTTTCTCAACCCTCAGCTTGCATTAGGCTTACCAATATACCCATTTCCAAAACAAATTGCCAAAACAAAGCCAAAATCAGAGTTCAGGCAGTATGCACTATATAACACAAAGGAAAAATATACACAATATTACTATAGGGAAGTAAGGAATCAGGACTATGTGTCATTCTATTACACAACCCAAATTTTCATCAATAGGGAACTTGTTGAACAAACTATGGCATATACAAAAACTAGGTAATGATGAAACTATAATAAGGAATAGCACAGGTCTATGAAAAAATACCAAGGAAATGAGAAGTTTTATATATGCATTTCTCATCATGTCTAATTACCAAGTTTTATTACAGCTATAACACAAAAAAGTAAATATGACTCAAGGTGGATCTCAATTTATATTTACAACATAAAACTATGCTTACTCTAGTTTATAGCTCAGTGTTTACACAGCACAAGAAGAGAAAAGAAAGAATAGTGTGGATGAGAAGGAGGAGACCATGTTTTAGGAAACTTGAACAATAAATTTTAATAGAATTAAGCCTAACTTGTTGATGAACCTTAGACTGACTTCTGAGAGGTCTCAAGGATGAGGATTGTTTTATTAATAGTACAGTAAATTTTGGTTTGGTCTGTTTAAAACATTTTATCAGCCAATATTTCCCTAGTTAAGCACTGATGACTCAACTGCCAGCCTTTGACACTACTTACTTTCCATACTTAAGCCATTCTTTCTTCTTATTCATTATAGCAACATAGACAAAAGTGGCATAAAAACTCTTTTCTTTATTAGGTGCTTCAGCCTTGTCCATTTCTACGTTGATGTCCTATTTCCTCCCTTTCTTTCTGTAATTATTATATTGAGACACTTGGATTCTCTCTGTTCTTTTGTTTTTACATCTCCACTAGTGGCATTTGCTCATTAACAATCCCAGTCACAGAGTAAACTACATTTCTTGGAAGACAGAGAAAGTGAAAAGGACTTGAGATTGCACTAACTGCAAGTTCCCGAGATCAGAGTTTCCTGTAAGAAGCTGGACACCAAAACTAACAGGGAAATTTTCAGAAAGTTCCAATTCTGGTCTTGAATGCCAAAGTTTCTGGATTAAAATTAAACGTAAAAGAGTTGCATTTGGTTGTATAGAGTTGAGAACAACTGCATTAAATAAAATGAATGGTTGAGTAACTGACTTAATGGCTTTAGAACACTGTAGGAGAGGGAAAACTATTTAGAGAATCAAAAACTTGGCAAAATTAAAAGCACCAGAACTGATACCAATTTTTAATATTTCCACAGAAGTGTGTTCAGTGCAATAGTAAATAATCAAGTGTTTAATATACTGCTCTGTTCTTAAATGTACCACTGAAATCATTTTGTGAAGTTTGACTCATTTTTTTGGTCATATCCTGTGGTTCCTGGAGACAGAATGAGAATAAAATTATCTCTTGGGTAACTTAAAAAAATATATCTTCAATGAATATATCTGATAGACCTAATTTTCTAACCCATTGCTTTCCTAAACCCCTGCAAGTCCAAAATTCAAGCCAGTAGAAGCAAAATGCTTAAAATTCAAATTAGTACTTTATTCCATTTCTTTATTGCGTGTAAAGTGTCCTTCCAACCCCACTAGTATCATAATTCACATAATCTTTGATATATATTTCAACATTATTTCTTCTTGACTATAAAAATATTTCATCATTAGATTATGCTCTGCAGCCAATGTCAAACACAGTTATGTCAGCTGACATAATTTGCTAAATACTACTCAAAATGGGGGGGGGGGGGGGAACTGAATAAATTCCATCTTCACCTACATGTAATTGAAAATCTTGTGAAGTGTTAAAAGAATGCCACTCACTTTCATTTCCTGATCGTAGTGAAATGTTTTATATAAAATAACAACTAGGCTCAAAATCTGTGGTCACTGCTCCATTGCTTACTCCATAGTTACTCTATTTTCTTCAAGAAAAACAGATTTTGTGTGTTTATGTGACTACTATTCAGTAAATAGATTTACTATATAAGGTTTTTAGATAAACTGTCGGATTCACTATAATTTTATCATTTATCTTGTCTTTTCTTCAACACATCTGCCATACTTGAGGCTGAAGTGATGACCATCAAGTGAATGACTCCCAACATATACCCTCTGCTCATACCTCTTTCCTAAATTTCAGGGGTAGTGTTTATCAAGCATACCTACTCGAGTTAAGAACTCAAAGGGAACAAAGTTAAATAAGAAGTCAGTCTAGATTATACCCTCAATCTCACCTCCTGCGTGGGTGCATGCTAAATGGTTTCAATCGTGTGTGACTCTGCGACCCTTTGGACTGTAGTCCACCCAGCTCCTGTGTCCATGGGATTCTCCAGGCAAGAATACTGGAGTGGGCTGCCATGCCCTCCTCCAGGGGATCTTCTCAATCCAGGGATCAAACCTGTTTTTGTATGTCTCCAATGCCTCCTGCAATGGCAGATGGGTTGAAGCCCCAGTATCACTTATTCTCTCCATTTAATTACAGAGCTATCATTTCCTCCTAAGATTAAAAAAGAAGAAATTAAGAACTTTCACACTACTCTTTCTTGTACCAAGTGACCCCCAATTCTTCCTTTGACTACTGAAATAGCCTCCTTAATAATTTCTGTGTTCCTTGTCGCATTTATCTTTTTCTAACATCTAAATTTGCTCTAATGACCCCACTGTAAAATAAAGAATAAAATTAATAATCTAAGCAATTTATTTGCCTGGCCTATAAGATCCCTTAGATTTGTGCCCACTGGTCCAATAACATCCTTTTCCACCAACTTCCTCACTTCTGACATTTCAACAGTGCTAATGTGCTTGACTTTATCTCAAGACTTTGGCTTTCTCATGCTTCCAGGTCTTATAGCTTTGTTCCTTCCCCTCTATATGTCATTCAGTATATTTTATTGAAAGTGATTAAAACTGATTCTGGGTCATTCAAGAAGAAAGTGAATTTTTGAAAAGTACATCTAAACCCACAGAATATCACTGAAAAGCCTAGGTAATCAAACTCAAAAAATTAATAATAAAATGGCAGGAACAAAAGGAGTTGATGCCAGAGATTACAATTCACCTGCTAACTTCACTGAACAAAGAGTGGCTGTGTGGGCCCCCCTCTCGCTGAAAACTGGCTATCAGCAGCACTGCTAGTGCTACTATCAAGATGATTTTCCTATTGGTCTGGACTAGCAGTCTGTCTCATGCTCTTTCTGCCAGAGAACTAGGAATGCAAGTCTCTCTGGTGACAATATTTGTTCCTATGTCAAATAGTACAGAATTATCAAACTATAGAAAGAGTATTCAGATGATAAATAGCTAAACAAAGAACACAATGTGTTAGTTTCCTATTGCTGCTGTAACAAATTATCACGAAAAACAACACAAATTCATTATCCTGCAATTTAATTTGTGAAGGCTAAAACTTCAAAATGAGTTGTTACTGGTCAAAAGAATGTTACTGGTTAAGGAGTCAGTATGGTTATGTTCCTTCTGGAGGGAAGACTGTATTTCTTTTTCTCCAATTTCTAGAGGCCGCCTGATCACTTGTTTAGTGGCTGCACATTTTCTTCAATCTCTGCTTTCTGTCATCACATCTCCTGCTCTGACTCTTTCCTTTTTTTTCCACGTATGAGAACTGAGGCTTCCCAGGTGGCTCAGTGGTAAAGAATCCACCTGCTAATGCAGGGGACACAGGAGATATAGGTTCGATCCCTGGGTGGAAAAGATCCTCTGGAGAAGGAAATGGCACCTACTCCAGTATTCTTGCCTGGGAAATCCCATGGAAAGGAGCCTGCCGGCTATAGTCCAGGTGGTTGCAAAGAGTCGTACACTACTGAGCACGCAAGTGCAGGAGAACTAAGTAATCCAGGCATGTCTTCCTATCTCAGGATCCTTAAGTTAATCATATATGCAAAGTTCCTTTTACTATATAAGGTAATATATAGTATACAAGTGCCAGGGTTTAGGATGTGGCCTTCTTTGGGGGGCATTAATTCATCTACCGGCCCCAGAGGCGCAGACTCCAGAGACACCGCCCCAGCGGCGCAACCAACCATGCAAAAAGGCGCAGCCAAGAGGAGCTACCCCATGTCCAATAGGCGGTGGCTGCGCGGCGCAGGAGGGCCGAAAGGAGTATTCCACATTCACGGTCAGGAGGGGTGGCCTTGGGGAGATACCCCTCGTGAAAGGTAAGGTGCAGCGGCTGCGCTTTCTTGGAGCAGCTGTGAAGAGATATCCCATGGCCAAGGTAAGAGAAACCCAAATAAGACGGTAGGTATTGCGTGGGGGCATAGGAGGGCAGACACACTGAAATCATAATCACAGGAAACTAGTCGATCTGATCACATGGACCACAGCCGAATGTGGTCCACTGGAGAAAGGAATGGCAAACCACTTCAGTATACTTGCCTTGAGAATCCATGAACAGTATCAAAGGGCAAAATGATAGGATACTGAACGAGGAAATCCCCAGGTCGGGAGGTGCCCACTATGCTACTGGAGATCAGTGGAGAAATAACTCTAGAAGGGATGGAGCAAAGAGCAAAACCAATACCCAGTTGTGGATGTGACTGGTGATAGAAGCAAGGTTCGATGCTGTAAAGAGCAGTATTGAATAGGAACCTGGAATGTTAGGTCCATGAATCAAGGCAAATTGGAAGTGGTCAAACAGGAGATGACAAGAGTGAACATAGACATTCTAGGAATCAGTGAACTAAAATGGACTGGATTGTGTGAATTTAACTCAGATGACCATTATATTTACTACTGTGGACAGGAATCCCTTAGAAGAAATGGAGTAGCCATCATGGTCAACAAAAGAGTCCAAAATGCAGTACTTGGAAGCAGTCTTAAAAATGACAGAATGATTTCTGTTCGTTTCCAAGGCAAACCATTCAATTTTACAGTAATCCAAGCCTATGCCCCAACCAGTAATGCAGAAGAAGCTGAAGTTGAACGATTCTATGAAGACCTACAAGACCTTTTAGAACTAACACCCAAAAAAGATGTTCTTTTCATTCTAGGGGACAGGAATGAAAAAGTAGGAAGTCAAGAAACACCTGGAGTAACAGGCAAATTTGGCCTTGGTGCACGGAATGAAGCAGGGCAAAGGCTAATAGAGTTTTGTCAAGAGAATGCACTGGTCATAGCAAACACCCTCTTCCAACAACACATGAGAAGACTCTACACATGGACATCACCAGATGGTCAACACCGAAATCAGATTGATTATATTCTTTGCAGCCAAAGATGGAGAAGCTCTATACAGTTAGCAAAAACAAGACCAGGAGCTGACTCTGGCTCAGATCATGAACTCCCTATTGCCAAATTCAGACTTAAATTGAAGAAAGTAGGGAAAACCACTAGACCATTCAGATATGACCTCAATCAAATCCCTTATGATTATACAGTGGAAGTGAGAAATAGATTTAAGGGACTAGATCTGATAGATAGAGTGCCTGATGAACTCTGGACAGAGGTTTGTGACATTGTGCAGGAGACAGGGACCAAGACCATCCTCATGGAAAAGAAATGCAAAAAAGCAAAATGGTTGTCTGAGGAGGCCTTACAAATAGCTGTGAAAAGAAGAGAAGTGAAAAGCAAAGGAGAAAAGGAAAGATATAAGCATCTGAATGCAGAGTTCCAAAGAATAACAAGGAGAGATAAGAAAGCCTTCCTCAGTGATCAATGCAAAGAAATAGAGGAAAACAACAGAATAGGAAAAACAAGAGATTTCTTCAAGAAAATTAGAGATTCCAAGGGAACATTTCAGGCAAAGATGGGCTCGATAAAGAACAGAAATGGTTTGGACCTAACAGAAGCAGAAAATATTAAGAAGAGGTGGCAAGAATACACAGAAGAACTGTACAAAAAAAATCTTCACGACCAAGAAAATCACAATAATGTGATATCTGACCTAGAGCCAGACATCTTGAAATGTGAAGTCAAGTGGGCCTTAGAAAGCATCACTACGAACAAAGCTAGTGGAGGTGATGGAATTCCAGTTGAGCTATTTCAAATCTTGAAAGATGATGCTGTGAAAGTGCTGCACTCAATATGCCAGCAAATTTGGAAAACTCAGCAGTGGCCACAGGACTGGAAAATGTCAGTCTTCATTCCAATCTCAAAGAAAGGAAATATCAAAGAATGATCAAAGTGCCACACAATTGCACTCATCTCACATGCTAGTAAAGTCATGCTCAAAATTCTCCAAGCCAGGCTTCAGAAATATGTGAACCGTGAACTCCCAGATGTTCAAGCAAGTTTTAGAAATGCAGAGGCACTAGAGATCAAATAGCCAACATCCGCTGGATCATGGAGAAAGCAAGAGAGTTCCAGAAAACCATCTATTTCTGCTTCATTGACTATGCCAAAGCCTTTGACTGTGCGGATCACAATAAACTGTGGAACATTCTGAAAGAGATGGGAATCCCAGACCACCTGACCTGCCTCTTGAGAAACCTGTATGCAGGTCAGGAAGCAATAGCCAGAACTGTACATGGAACAACAGACTGGTTCTAACTAGGAAAAGGAGTGCGTCAAGGCTGTATATTGTCACCCTGCTTATTTAACTTATATGCAGAGTACATCACGAGGAACGCTGGGCTGGAAGAAGCACAAGCTGGAATCAAGATTGCCGGGAGAAATATCAATAACCTCAGATATGCAGATGACACTACCCTTATGGCAGAAAGTGAAGAGGAACTCAAAAGCCTCTTGATGAAAGTGAAAGAGGAGAGTGAAAAGGTTGGCTTGAAGCTCAACATTCAGAAAACAAAGATCATCACATCTGGTCCCATCACTTCATGGGAAACAGATGGAAAAACAGTGGAAACAGTGTCAGACTTGATTTTTGGGGGCTCCAAAATCACTGCAGATGCTGATTGCAGCCAAGAAATTAAAAGACACTTACTCCTTGGAAGGAAAGTTATGACCAACCTAGATAGTATGTTAAAAAGCAGAGACATTACTTTGCCAACCAAGGTCCGTCTAGTCAAGGCAATGGTTTTTCCCGTGGTCATGTATGGATGTGAGAGTTGCACTGTGAAGAAGGCTGATCGCTGAAGAATTGATGCTTTTGAACTGTGGTGTTGGAGAAGACTCTTGAGAGTCCTTTGGACTGCAAGGAGATCCAACCAGTCCATTCTAAAGGATATCAAACCTGGGTGTTCATTGGAAGGACTGATGCTAAAGCTGAAACTCCAATACTTTGGCCATCTCATGCGACGAGTTGACTCACTGGAAAAGACTCTGATGCTGGGAAAGGTTGGGGGCGGGAGGAGAAGCGGACGACAGAGAATGAGATGGCTGGATGGCATCACCGACTTGATGGACATGAGTTTGAGTGAACTCCGGGAGTTGGTGATGGACAGGGAAGCCTAGTGTGCTGTGATTCATGGGGTCACAAAGAGTCGGACACGACTGAGCGACTGAACTGAACTGAATTCTTCTACCACAAACCAAAACAAAAACAAACATGATTTTCCCTCCATGAAGCCTCTCTAGATTTCCTCAGACAAGCTAACACATCTTCTGTATAGGCTGAGTGTATTTCATATATCTCTGTCTTTGTTGCTTGTATGGTTACCCAGCTTAGATTACTAAACCGTGAGTGCCATGAGGGCAAGGGCAAGATTGTTCTGGCTAAGGCTCCCTTCATTCACTTCATTCAGCTCTGGGTCTCCAATAATAATCACAATATTTGACACTTAGTAGATATTTTTAAAAATATAGACTAATTGACAAAGTACTAACCACAGATTGGACTCAAATTAAAGTGTTTGTAAATCAAGACTTTTTCTTTTTTTCCTGGTAGAAATGTATTTAACTATATTTGGTTTTTAAAGATTTCTGTATCATGGTAAAAAGAGATCAGTGAATTAGTCTGCTTCCAAACTAATCATTTTCAAGACAGACAAATGTTAACATTAAATCATATATCCCCCTTCTTTGGATATTAGCTGAAGTTTTATTCCTATCTACTTTTCTGCTATGGCCACCAAAAATTTCAGTGTATCTATAGTAATAAAATATCTTGTGAAGTGATTTAACTTTTCATCTCATCTTTGGAAAATAGAAGAATAGTCTATAAACTACTATATGTTATAAGAAAACCAAGATCTATGACCCTGGAAAAGAATATGAGTTTTCTAATAACTATATTTATTTATAAAATTGTGCTTTAAAAAGAATTAAGTCATGATATTAAACAAAAGTCTTCATTTATGACAGCTAGATTTCAAAATGTGCTTTTAGGTTTTTTCCCCAAACTGAAGGAAAATTTCTTATTTGTATATTACTGAAAAAAAGAAAAATAAATATGATATCCTTACAGACTGTGCTAGGTAAGGCTCACTTCGTTCAGAGTTAATAATATTGCTATTACAATGATCTCAATATTTATTAATAAAGATTTCCATGACTTACAATTTTCTGTGACAAAAATGATAGTCTTTCAATAAAGTATTTATTAGGTCTGTAGCATGTTGCCTAGACTGCAGAATAATTGAAAGGAATGGCACATATTTGATCAATACCATGAAAAATAGAGGAAATCTGAATAATTTACTGCTAACTAACAATGATTTTCTGTGCATGTAACTCATCAGCAGCATCAGTAGAAAATAACAGGCATTAACATTTACAGAGCTAGGTACCTACTGTCATATTTCAATAACTAGATTAAATTTTGCAGTTTAGGTTTGCCTCACCATTTCACTTCTTTGCCAGCTTGGAATAACAGCCATAAAATGAAAGCATACTGTTTCCATTAGATGTTTCTGGTAGCAAATACCAGAGAGAGTCACAACATGAGACAAATGGAGATTCAAACACTCAGCCGCTTCTTGTCAGTTGGTGCAAACAGTCTATAAATTACAATTGCTTAATAGGCCAGCTAACAAGCATTTTATATCTTCAAATGTAAATTTATAACAATGTCAATAGATGTTAGTGATTGCAACTGAAGAGAAAATGCAATATAACTATTTTTACTATAATGGAATAAATTTAAGAACAACTAAACAAAGAAATCAAATTGCCAACATCTGCTGGATCATGGAAAAAGCAAGAGAGGTCCAGAAAAACATCTATTTCTGCTTTATTGACTATGCCAAAGCCTTTGACTGTGTGGATCACAACAAACTGTGGAAAATTCTGAAAGAGATGGGAATGCCAGACCACCTGACCTGCCTTTTGAGAAACCTGTATGCAGGTCAGGAAGCAGTTAGAACTGGACATGGAACAACTGACTGGTTCCAAATAGGAAAAGGAGTATATCAAGGCTGTATATTGTCACCCTACTTATTTAACTTATATGCAGAGTACATCATAAGGAATGCTGGGCTGGAGGAAACACAAGCTGGAATCAAGATTGCTGGGAGAAATATCAATAACCTCAGATATGCTGATGACACCACACTTATGGCAGAAAGTGAAAAGGAACTAAAGAGCCTCTTGATGAAAGTGAAAGAGGAGAGTGAAAAAGTTGGCTTAAAGCCCAACATTCAGAAAACAAAAATCATGGCATCTGGCCCCATAATTTCATGGGAAATAGATGGGAAACAGTGGCTGACTTTATTTTTGGGGGCTCCAAAATCACCGCAGATGGTGATTGCAGCCATGAAATTAAAAGACGCTTACTCCTTGGAAGGAAAGTTATGACCAAACTAGACAGCATATTAAAAAGCACAGACATTACTTTGCCAACCAAGGTCCATCTAGTCAAGGCTATGGTTTTTCCAGTGGTCATGTATGGATGTGAGAGTTGGACTGTGAAGAAAGTTGAGCGCCTAAGAATTGATGCTTTTGAACTGTGGTGTTGGAGAAGACTCTTGAGAGTCCTTTGGACTGCAAGGAGATCCAACCAGTCCATTGTAAAGGAGATCAGTCCTGGATGTTCATTGGAAGGACTAATGCTAAAGCTGAAACTCCAATACTTTGGCCACCTCATGTGAAGAGTTGACTCACTGGAAAAGACTCTGATGCTGGGAGGGATTGGGGGCAGGAGGAGAAGGGGACGACAGAGAATGAGATGGCTGGATGGCATCACCAACTCAATGGACATGAGTTTGAGTGAACTCCTGGAGTTGGTGATGGACAGGGAGGCCTGGCATGCTGTGATTCATGGGGTTGCAAAGAGTCAGATACACTGAGTGACTGAACTGAACTGAAACAAAGAGAAACAAAAAATTTGCAAAAGTTGTTTTATTTTGTACATGTCAGTAGGGAATGAAAGACTACCCTCCTAGGGTCTATGTCTGGGTCTTTGAAATAAGCTGATTACAGGCAGGTTAACAAGAGAAAAAGGTGTACACAGTTATTAAATTTTAATATAACTTGCCCAGAGGTATCAAGCCAGAAAAAACTGAATACTCAGAAAAGAGGTAAGAATTGAAAGCTTATACATACTGTTGATCCTTTCTATCTGTGGGCTTCCTATTCTCTATTGGTTGAATCCATGGATCTGACAACAGGGATGCAAACCAATGGTTAAAGTGAGGAGACTATACATTTTACATAAGGAACTTGAGCATTTGTGGAATGTGGTAGTCTGAGTGCAGTGGTCTGAGGACCAATCTCCCACAGATACTGAAATTGAGCAGGAGCCTATGGGATATTACTGGGTACATGAGCTCCTCCATGTCTCCTGTTTCTTATTGTAAAAGAAACAGCTTTAGTCTCCTAGGTTTTACCTGAGTTTCAAAGAGGAAACTCAAGCATTTAATGATTATAACAATAGAATCACAGGACTCGTAGTTCCTCCTGAATGGATATAGATAACAATCTGATGCATACCTTTGAGTTGTTCGGCAAAAACTAAGAACACCCACCCAGGAAAAGGATGGTGACTATGTATTAACCACAAGTTGGAGACTTTAGGTTGGTTGGACAAGAGGTTGATGACTGAGATTCCAAAAACAGCATTCTGTTACTTCACAACCAACAACCAGAAGAAGGTCCATGTGCTGATCACTCATCCTAAGACCCTCTCCCCTTATACTGTCTTTAAAAAACTTTGCCTGGAAGCCATTAAGTTCAGCTGTTTTGAGCATAAACTGTTCATTCTCCTAGCTTGGCTCTGCAATAAAGATTCTCTGCTCTAAATTCCAATGTTTTGGCTTGTTTGGCCTTACTGTGCATTGGGCCCAGGGACTTGGTTTTAACAATGAAACTGTCTGTTGTCCTAATAGCGGAAGGAGAAGGGAGATGTAGGTAAGTTAGAAGAGAGTAAAAGATTTTTGGGAAAGATGAATGAATCCTTGGAAGAATAATGGGAGGTATAGTAGTTTTGGTTTTTTGTGATTTTGTGTGTGTGTGTTTTCTTATCTTTTTTTCCACTTCCTTCTCATTTTCTTGGATAAGAATTGTCGGGGGAGTTTGTAATTTCCTTGGTTCTGTCTCTTTGCAACAAAAATTTGAAGCGTTACAGCCCTTGGATGGACCAGTGTTACAGCTCAGTTTTATTTAGAAAGTAAAGGAAAAGACATCCTTGAGGAGTGAGAGAATGCCAACTCAAAAGATGCAAAAAGAGAGGCCCCCAGCCCAGTTTTGGCTCCTCTTTTCATATGTTTTTTTTCTCCTCCCCTTGGGCCTGCCCTATGTCAATTGGCCTAGCCAAGAGTGCTATTTGTTTTACCTGAGGTCCTCACTCTGGTCCTTGGACCTTCCTTTGTTCTATTTTTGTGGGCTTTTCCCTTCCTTGACTTTTAGTCACTGCTGGACTTTTTTTCCCCTATTATAACTACCTGACAGAATCAACCTACCCTGGTTGATGAAACTCCTGGTGAGAGGATTTATGCTGTTGAGTTCATTTGGGATGATGTTTTTAGGCAGATGAAAGGAGTTCATTGAAATTCACTCCCTGTATTTCCTATTTTTCAAGTACCTTTATCTCAGAATAATAAATATACCAAAGACCCATATTCTGGGGTCCTGAACTCCTTCAGTTATCAGTATTTTATTAAATTAGCCCTTAAATTCAAAGTGTTAATAAGTCAAGAAAAAATTTGGCTACACAGATTAGAAGTAGGATTCTTCTATACATGAAATTATATGTTTTTGAAATTTCCAAATTTCAAGTTAAATTCATGTTTTTTTCTTTTTCTGGATGAACCACGCAGAGAATGTGGGATCTTATTTTCCCATCAAGGGATGAACCCCATGTCCCCTGCAGTTGAAGCACAGACTTTTAACCTTGGACTGCCAGGGAAGTCCTACAAGGAGCCCATTATTAATTTATCTTTGCAAGGACACTTACTTGATGAAGAGAACAGCAGCCTTCTCAAGAGTGCCCAACTGTACTCACATTAAGTTAACCTAAAAAGAGTCTAACTTTATCGAATGAATTATCTGTAGGCAATGAACGTCGACATACTAGGAATCAGTGAATTAAAATGGACTGGAATGGGTGAATTTAACTCGGATGACCATTATATCTACTACTGTGGGCAGGAATCCCTTAGAAGAAATGGAGTAGCCATCATGGTCAACAAAAGAGTCCAAAATGCAGTACTTGGATGCAATCTTAAAAATGACAGGATGATTTCTGTTCGTTTCCAAGGCAAACCTTTCATTATTACAGTAATCCAGGCCTATGCCCCAACCAGTAATGCTGAAGAAGCCGAAGTTAATTGGTTCTATGAAGACCTACAAGACCTTTTAGAACTAACACCCAAAAAAGATGTCCTTTTCATTATAGGGGACTGGAATGCAAAAGTAGGAAGTCAAGAAACACCTGGAGTAACTGGCAAATTTGGCCTTGGAGCACGGAATGAAGCAGGGCAAAGGCTAATAGAGTTTTGTCAAGAGAATGCACTGGTCATAGCAAACACCCTCTTCCAACAACACAAGAGAAGACTCTACACATGGACATCACCAGATGGTCAACACCGAAATCAGATTGATTATATTCTTTGCAACCAAAGATGGAGAAGCTGTATACAGTTAGCGAAAACAAGACCAGGAGCTGACTGTGGCTCAGATTATGAACTCCTTATTGCGAAGTTCAGACTTAAATTGAAGAAAGTAGGGAAAACCACTAGACCATTCAGATATGACCTCAATCAAATCCCTTATGATTATACAGTGGAAGTGAGAAATAGATTTAAGGGACTAGATCTGATTGATAGAGTGCCTGATGAACTCTGGACAGAGGTTCATGACATTGTACAGGAGACAGGGACAAAGACCATCCTCATGGAAAAGAAATGCAAAAGAGCGAAATGGTTGTCTGAGGAGGCCTTACAAATAGCTGTGAAAAGAAGAGAAGCGAAAAGCAAAGGAGGAAAGGAAAGATATAAGCATCTGAATGCAGAGTTCCAAAGAATAGCAAGGAGATAAGAAAGCCTTCCTCAGTGATCAATACAAAGAAATAGAGGAAAACAACAGAATAGGAAAAACAAGAGAGCTCTTCAAGAAAATTAGAGATTCCAAGGGAACATTTCATGCAAAGATGGGCTCGATAAAGGACAGAAATGCTATGGACCTAACAGAAGCAGAAGATATTAAGAAGAGGTGGCAGGAATACACAGAAGAACTGTACAAAAAAGATCTTCACAACCAAGATAGTCACGATAACATGATCACTGACCTAGAGCCAGACATCTTGGAATGTGAAGTCAAGTGGGCCTTAGAAAGCATCACTACGAACAAAGCTAGTGGAGGTGATGGAATTCCAGTTGAGCTATTTCAAGTCTTGAAAGATGATGCTGTGAAAGTGCTGCACTCAATATGCCAGCACATTTGGAAAACTCAGCAGTGGCCACAGGACTGGAAAAGGTCAGTCTTCATTCCAATCCCAAAGAAAGGCAATGCCAAAGAATGCTCAAACTACCGGACAATTGCACTCATCTCACACGCTAGTAAAGTCATGCTCAAAATTCTCCAAGCCAGGCTTCAGCAGTATGTAAACCGTGAACTCCCAGATGTTCAAGCAGGTTTTCGAAAAGGCAGAGGCATCAGAGATCAAATTGCCAACATCCGCTGGATCATGGAGAAAGCAAGAGAGTTTCAGAAACACATCTATTTCTGCTTCATTGACTATGCCAAAGCCTTTGACTGTGTCGATCACAATAAACTGTGGAACATTGTGAAAGAGATGGGAATCCCAGACCATCTGACCTGCCTCTTGAGAAACCTGTATGCAGGTCAGGAAGCAACAGTTAGAACTGGACATGGAACAACAGACTGGTTCCAAATAGGAAAAGGTGTACGTCAAGGCTGTATATTGTCACCTTGCTTATTTAACTTCTATGCAGAGTACATCATGAGGAACGCTGGGCTGGAAGAAGCACAAGCTGGAATCAAGATTGCTGGGAGAAATATCAATAACCTCAGATATGCAGATGACACTACCCTTATGGCAGAAAGTGAAGAGGAACTCAAAAGCCTCTTGATGAAAGTGAAAGAGGAGTGTGAAAAGGTTGGCTTGAAGCTCAACATTCAGAAAACAAAGATCATGGCATCTGGTCCCATCACTTCATGGGAAATAGATGGAAAAACAGTGGAAACAGTGTCACACTTTGTTTTTTTGGGCTCCAAAATCACTGCAGATGCTGATTGCAGCCATGAAATTAAAAGCCGCTTGCTCCTTGGAAGGAAAGTTATGACCAACCTTGATAGTATATTAAAAAGCAGAGACATTACTTTGCCAACCAAGGTCCGTCTAGTCAAGGCAATGGTTTTTCCCGTGGTCATGTATGGATGTGAGAGTTGGACTTGTAGAAAGCTGATCGCCGAAGAATCAATGCTTTTGAACTGTGGTGTTGGAGAAGACTCTTGAGAGTCCCTTGTACTGCAAGGAGATCCAACCAGTCCATTCTAAAGGAGATCAGTCCTGGGTGTTCATTGGAAGGACTGATGCTAAAGCTGAAACTGCAATACTTTGGCCACTTCATGCGACGAGTTGACTCACTGGAAAAGACTCTGATGCTGGGAAAGGTTGGGGGCGGGAGGAGAAGGGGACGACGGAGAATGAGATGGCTGGATGGCATCACTGACTCTGTGGACATGAGTTTGAGTGTACTCCGGGAGTTGGTGATGGACAGGGAGGCCTGGCATGCTGTGATTCATGAGATCGCGGAGAGTTGGACACGACTGAGCGACTGAACTGAACTGAACTGAATGACCCTTAGAAGGGCTTCCCTGGTGGCTCAGATGGTAAAGAATCTGCCTCCAGTGCAGGAGGCCAGGGTTTGATCCCTGGGTCAGGAAGATCCTTAGAGAGCAGAAAATTATTTTAGAGAAATACAGCAAAATAATGGATTTTCTTTTATCTTCAAAGAAGATGGGAAATAAAAATTTACCTGAATGTGGATCTCTAGAGATCTTAAATGTCTCTGTGTGTGTCTAAATCCAATGTGCATATCATTATCTGGCAAAAACTAACTTCCTTCCCATTAGTTTGGGGTTGAATTTGTGACTAATAGTCATGATACATAGGGATTCATACTTCACAAATTGCTTTCACAGTCATTATTTTAATTAAATCTCACGAGCTTCCTATGAAATAGATATTATTATTTCATGCTTATAATAGAGAATCTGATACTCAACGATCTTGTGGTATCTGGCCAAAAGATCAATGTTCTAACACCATTTTCTTTGTTCTATTCATGAAACCTCAGTAAGTCTTATTTGTATTAAGCAGATGCTCTAAATATTTAGAGCTCTAATACGAAATGATGCTCTAAATATGAAAGCCTTGGGATTTCTATTAGATGTTTATCACATTTTATTAATAAATATGTGCAAAACAAAAGAACATTCTTTAATCTGAAACAGATGTCAAACTATGGGTTAAAAATTTTTAAGACTGGTATCAAATATTCTAACTGGAACAGAAAGAAAACTTTCATAAGAAAAGATATTCCTAACTGAAAATGTAAACAATTTAGCGTGATTTTAGGAAATACAGTTTTAGTTCCTAATCTAATAAAGAAAAATAAGGCTTCCCTGGTGGTTCAGATGGTAAAGCGCCTGCCTACAATGCGGGAGAGCTGGGTTTGATCCCTGGGTCAGGAAGATCCCCTGGAGAAGGAAATGGCAACCCACTCCAGTACTCTTGCCTGGAAAATCCCATGTACAGAGGAGCATGGTAGGCTATGGTCCATGGGGTCACAAGTAGTCCGACACGACTGAGCTACTGCACTTTCACTTTCACTTTCAAGGTAGCACTATGAATTAGCTACACAAAAGCCATTTATAACCCCAATTTCCCCTTTTCTTCCTCTAATAATCAGGCTGGAACAGTAGCTCATTTTCCTGATTGCCTTAGAGGACATAACATGAGAATCAGTTCTGCCCAGGAAATGTGAACATGAGTTGCTGAGTAGGAATTCTGGCAAGGTTTTGAAAGGAATAGATTAAGTCCATCTCCTTGCCTTTAGCCTTTTGCTTTCCCCCTTCTTCCACCTGGAATGTGATGTAATATCTAGGAGAACAGGATCATCTTAAGGCCAGTGGCAAAAGACATGTGTATAGAATGGCAATTAGGAAAAAGGAAGGATTTGTCATTGAATAACAACCCCAGGCTCCTTATTCAGTGGAATATAAAAAGCTCATAGTTGTTGAGCCTAACTGTATTTGCAGCCAAACAGAATTTTAACAAATACAGAATGTGTGCCTAAAAACTGGGGTGCTAAACAAACAAAAATGAAAATATTAATTTTGCTAAGTATAAAAGCAGTAGGACAATGAGAGTCAATGTCCTGACAGTTTCTGGGAAGGAGGGTATTGATTCTTGCTATACGAAGAAAAACATTTCCTGCTATAGATGACTTGCTGACTCAGGTTTCAACTTTAATGAAAATAAGAAAATTCAGAATCTTGACCAGTGCCAATTTCAGCAAACTCCCACCAGAAAGAGTGGGTCTTCCAGATTTGGTCCACCAAATTTGCAAATCAAAGAGAGATGTTCTTTATAGTTGCAAATTGTATTGACTAAGATTACCATAGTTTGGAATCTTGTAAGTGTTGAAAGGACAAATTCAAGTTCAGGATGGGGAAATCAGAAAAACAGAGGAGTCTGTGTATTTGAAAATGTTAAATGTTGCAGGGGGTAAGTATCAGCCTTACAGGAAATACAAGTGAACTTTTTTAGTATTTCTCAAGCCTCTTAAAACAGACTGCCATTCAAAGGTTTGGAAGTAGCTAAAAATCTTCACTAAAGATCCCATTTTTAAATTTCATCAAAGAAATTGAATCAAATTAAGGGTCAGGAAGATGGATAGTGTAGAAAGTCAAGCACTTAAGAATCAAAATGTTTGAAGTTTAGGTTTAAATATAGATAAGATCTGGAATTACTTTCTCCTAGATATGACCAAACACAAATTAACTGAGCACTTACTAATTTTAAAGAGAATTAAATTCCATTTATTTTCTGAATATAACCTCAAGAGCAAGTGAATGTCCAAAGTTTGGACAAATTCCAGGCCCCTAAACTCAGAACAACAGAAGAGAACTCTAGAAAGTTCCACAGCCCTTAGTAAGGGTATCATCTCCCATGTCCACCTCAGGTATCACCAAGGAGGATGAGAGATAAAGCAGGTCTTCCCAAGAACAGAAGTAAAGATAAACTGAGGATTTTTCTCCATCATAAGAGAAAGTTATCCCTTTTCCTAAAGAGCAGGATTAGATAACAGTAATGGATAAGTTGTTTTTTACTTATCGTTCTCCCTTTCTCCAAATGAAAATTTTATTTCAGATATCTCACAGTTCTCTATCACTGTAAACTAGATACATCAAAACAAATAACTTGTCATTTAAATCTATATGCTATCTGGTCACATCTACGTCTTTTAGAAAAACTGCATGTGACTTTGATATCCTAAACTTGAAACTGGATGCATTAACAAATCATACTTTTAGATTATGTCTCTCCTGGAGAAGGTGAGTACCTTAACTCTGAACTTAGAAATAAGATATTGAGTCACTAACAGATTGTGACAGACAAGGCAGGTTTGTTCTCCAAAGGCATTTATAATCCATGTTTGTTTTGCCTTTCCCTGCTACAGAAGATACAGCTGCAATCCATATTGACTCAGATGCTCCTAATTTGTAATCTTGTAAGTGTTGAAAGGACAAATTCTGGTTCAACATGGGGAAAACAGGAAAACAGAGGGTTTCCTTACTATCCTACCTTGAGAAAAAGAGTGGTGATGAGATCCCATTCTCGACAATGCGATGTTCGTTGAAGCTAAAGAGGGATTTAATTGGAGATGTTCTTTTTGTTTTGTTTTCTTTGTTTGTTTGTTTTTTAAGAGACACATTTAAAAGGCTTCTTGACTTCTTGACTCCAGCCTGTTCCCCTTCCTTCCCCCTACCCCTACCTAGAACATGCATTTGAAGTATATAAGTGCAGCAACCATTTTCTGAACACAAGGATGAAAAAGCTATGACATAAATTTTGATGGAGGAAGAATATTGAATAATTTGGATCTATGATAATATACTTGAAAGATTATGCTACTCTGGAATTTCCTCTTCCAGAATTCTTGTTTTATGAGATAAGTAAACCCTAAAAGTACATTCCAGCTTGTGCTTCTTCCAGCCCAGCGTTCCTCATGATGTACTCCGCATAGAAGTTAAATAAGCAAGGTGACAATATACAGCCTTGACGTACTCCTTTTCCTATTTGGAACCAGTCTGTTGTTCCATGTACACTTCTGACTGTTGCTTCCTGACCTGCATACAGGTTTCTCAAGAGGCAGGTCAGATGGTCTGGTATTCCCATCTCTTTCAAATTTTCCACAGTTTCTTGTGATCCACACAGTCAAAGGCTTTGGCATAGTCAATGAAACAGAAATAGATGTTTTTCTGGAACTCTCTTGCTTTCTCCATGATCCAGCGGATGTTGGCTATTTGATCTCTGGTGCCTCTACCTTTTCTAAAACCTGCTTGAACATCTGGAAGTTCACGGTTCACATATTGCTGAAGCCTGGCTTGGAGAATTTTGAGCATGACTTTACTAGCGTGTGAGATGAGTGCAATTGTGCGGTAGTTTGAGCATTCTTTGGCATTGCCTTTCTTTGAGATTGGAATGAAGACTGACCTTTTCCAGTCCTGTGGCCACTGCTGAGTTTTCCAAATGTGCTGGCATATTGAGTGCAGCACTTTCACAGCATCATCTTTCAAGATTTGAAATAGCTCAACTGGAATTCCATCACCTCCACTAGCTTTGTTCGTAGTGATGCTTTCTAAGGCCCACTTGACTTCACATTCCAAGATGTCTGGAATGTTCCTAGGTCAGTGATCACGTTATCATGACTATCTTGGTCGTGAAGATCTTTTTTGTACAGTTCTTCTGTGTATTCTTGCCACCTCTTCTTAATAATATCTTCTGCTTCTGTTAGGTCCATAGCATTTCTGTCCTTTATCGAGCCCATCTTTGCATGAAATGTTCCCTTGGAATCTCTAATTTTCTTGAAGCGATCTCTTGTTTTTCTCCTTCTGTTGTTTTCCTCTATTTCTTTGTATTGATCACTGAGGAAGGCTTTCTTATCTCTCCTTGCTATTCTTTGGAACTCTGCATTCAGATGCTTATATCTTTCCTTTTCTCCTTTGCTTTTCACTTCTCTTCTTTCCACAGCTATTTGTAAGGCCTCCTCAGACAGCCATTTTGCTTTTTTGCATTTCTTTTCCATGAGGATGGTCTTGGTCCCTGTCTCCTGTACAATGTCACGAACCTCTGTCCAGAGTTCATCAGGCACTCTATCTATCAGATCTAGTCCCTTAAATCTATTTCTCACTTCCACTGTATAATCATAAGGGATTTGATTTAGGTCATATCTGGTCTAGTGGTTTGCCCTACTTTCTTCAATTTAAGTCTGAATTTGGCAATAAGGAGTTCATGATCTGAGCCAGAGTCAGCTCCTGGTCTTGTTTTTGCTAACTGTATAGAGCTTCTCCATCTTTGGCTGCAAAGAATATAATCAATCTGATTTCGGTGTTGACCATCTGATGATGTCCATGTGTAGAGTCTTCTCTTGTGTTGTTGGAAGAGGGTTTTTGCTATGAAGCACAAGCTGGAATCAAGATTGCTGGGAGAAATATCAATAACCTCAGATATGAAGATGACACTACCCTTATGGCAGAAAGTGAAGAGGAACTCACTTTTGATGAAAGTGAAAACCCTCTTGATGAAAGTGAAAGAGGAGAGTGAAAAGGTTGGCTTGAAGCTCAACATTCAGAAAACAGAGATCATGGCATCTGGTTCCATCACTTCATGGGAAATTGCTGGGAGCCAGTGAGGGAAATCCTACCCGTGGCAAAGGTCAATTGGGGAAGAGGCCTGATGGGCAAAGGCTAATCAGGACTCGAGGAACCCCCTGGACTTACCTGAGCATCTGCTGCTGCTGCGTCACTTCAGTCGTGTCCGACTCTGTGTGACCCCATAGACAGAAGCCCACCAGGGTCCCCCGTCCCTGAGATTCTCCAGGCAAGAACACTGGAGTGGGTTGCCATTTCCTTCTCCAATGTGTGAAAGTGAAAAGTGAAAGTGAAGTCGCTCAATCATGTTAGACCCTTAGCGACCCCATGGACTGCAGCCTACCAGGCTCCTCCATCCATGGGATTTTCTAGGCAAGAGTACTGGAGTGGCTTGCCATTGCCTTCTCCTACCTGAGCATCTACCACAAAGAAAACCGGAGTCTGACTGCCTTACTCTCTTACGCCTCTTACCAAGTCCTCTAATACTTACGGGGGCTTCCCTCCAACCACCTTTCTCTGAAAACATTAATTCAGAACTGTAGTTTAAAAGTTCTCCTTGGCTTAATAGGAGTGTTCCAATCCAAGCCCCTCTGATAGCTTTCTAACTTGCATGACAAGTTTGTCCGGGCTCTTACAACTATGAGTGTGACTGTTTATAGCCTCCCAGCCATGCAAGGACAGAAAGCCTAATATTCTAAAATACAGGGATCTGTTGAAGAAGTTAAAATCATTAGAATAGTACTAAAAAAGATTTCATTGTTGAATCAATGCTTGCTGCAAAGTTTCCTCTATCTATTGTATCCTTGGAAATATATTAATCACATATAGAGAATATAAGTAGTAGCCTTTGATTTAACCACATCAGATCTTAAGTTAATAAATTCCTTTCTTGTAGCTCACTACACCTGTGCCTTATAGGAATGTAACTTTGTCATATGTCTAGCACCTGACTTTAGGAAAATCACCTTAAAAGAATATAAGACTTTTTCTATCTAACTAACCTTTGTTAGGAGAGAGGGCCATAAACTGTTAGCAGGCCACCTGGCCAGAAGATGATGTAAACCACCCAAAACTTTTGTATATCACGAGACATACAAAAATGAGCCCTGATCCTGATAAGGGTCAAGACTGCTGACCCCGCGTGATTTTGGTGTGACTCTATACCTCTCTTTCTCTATTTTTTATGTGCACAACTTAGGGTATAAAAGCAGCACTGGAAAATAAAGTTTTGGGCCTTGCTCACTGAAGCTTGGTCTCCCCGTGTCGTTCTTTCTCTTTTTCCATCCTTTTCTCTATTCTCCTTTTTCTGGTTGAGATCCTTGGAGTGCTGGGCCCTCTGCGTTTACTTATCTGCCTGGGCTTCTAAGACCCACTCGAGGGGGTGTCCTGGTGGGGTACCTCCAGTGATTCGAGAGGGCGCCTGTGGCCTACGTAAACAGAGCAAACCCCGTGCTGGGGTTTTATTGGTTTCCTGCGTAAACCAAGGAATCATCAGCCCCTGTCTCTCTCTCTCTCTCTCTCTGATGCCGACACCATTCATCCCAAGGATACCCTGGGCCATATCGAGGCTGGTCCCTGATAGGAAATAGATGGAAAAACAGTGGAAACATTGTCAGACTTTTTTGGGGGGGCTCAAAAATCACTGCAGATGCTGATTGCAGCCATGAAATTAAAAGACGCTTACTTCTTGGAAGGAAAGTTATGACCAACCTTGATAGTATATTAAAAAACAGAGACATTACTTTGCCAACAAAGGTCCGTCTAGTGAAGGCTATGGTTTTTCCAGTGGTCATGTATGGATGTGAGAGTTGGACTGTGAAGAAAGCTGAGCACAAAAGAATCGATGCTTTTGAACTGTGGTGTTGGAGAAGACGCTTGAGAGTCCCTTGGACTGCAAGGAGATCCAACCAGTCCATTCTAAAGGAGATCAGTCCTGGGTGTTCATTGGAAGGACTGATGCTAAAGCTGAAACTCCAATACTTTGGCCACCTCATGCGACAAGTTGACTCACTGGAAAAGACTCTGATGCTAGGAAAGGTTGTGGGCAGGAGGAGAAGGGGACGACAGAGAATGAGATGGCTGGATGGCATCACTGACTCTGTGGACATTAATTTGAGTGAACTCCGGGAGTTGGTGATGGACAGGGAGGCCTGGCGTGCTGTGATTCATGGGGTCGCGGAGAGTCGAACACAACTGAGCGACTGAACTGAACTGAAAAATACATTGATTAACTATTATTAATATCAAAATCTCTTCAAAATTTAGTAGCTTATCACTCTTTTATCCATGGTAAGCCAATATATAAGATAGGATGACTTGGCAGTGTCTCTGCCTCACATGTTTTTCATTCTTTTCTGAGACTAGCAGAATAGCACGAACAAATTTTATGGTGATGGCAGAAGCACAAGAAAGCAAATGATAATCCAAAATGTTTCTTAAGGTTTAGACTTAAAACTGGCATGTTTCTTCTATTGGCTAAAGCAAGCCACATGGTTGAACTCTAGTCAAAAGATGGGAAATATGTAATAGGGAAGAAACTTTGTATTCTGCTACAAGTTAATCACTAAAAGGATGTTGCCTATAAGTTTAAATTATACCAAGCGGTCCATCTCTGGGAACTCTGCCTTTCATATGATAATCATAAAGCTAAAATACCTTTATTTAGCTCACAGGACCTCCCTGCTCCCCCACCCCACCACTGCCTTTCAATAAGAAAATCACAAGCTGGGTCCTGGAACAAGTATTAGGATGGTCAGTCATATGAGAAGGATATAGATGAAGCAGTCATTGGTCAAACAGGAGATGTACAAAGAGCAATAGAACAGTCATCTTGAGAGGCCTAACCATACATATATTTCTGGTGTTTGTGAGTCCTTTTCTGGTCTGCCTATTTAAACAATAGTTATAAAAACAATAACATATATTTACATTCATAGAAAATGAATATTGTGCTGATAACCAAACTTACTAACATATAAGTAACATATTCTTGTTTGGAGTTATATGGTTTACCAACTACTTTTTCAGCCTTAATTACTAATAATTTAATCTTTAAAACAGTAAAATAATATAAATAAATAAGATGGGGTTTTAAAATAAAACATTAAAATTCTTAGTAAGATTTTTTCAAAATTTGCTATTGCAAGTGAAGACTGTACACGTGTAATACTAAGCACATATTCCCTGTATTAAGGAACAGATGATAAGAATAGCATTCATCCAGAAAATAGAATAGTTGCACAGATACAGTCTGTCTTTCAGACAATCATTACCCTATTGAGTACCAAGACTTCCTAAAAACACAATAAATAATAAAGTTCATAAAGCAAAGAGTCAGCTGGGTCCTATTTCATCAGAGAAAATCCAGTCAGGTAGCTGTTTAACAGATAGCCATCCAGGCTCTTTTACTAAATTAAACCCAGCTGGATTAGTCTAGCGATGGTTGCTATCTCAGGGTCAGTCATCAACACCAAGGCCTTTGCATGTTTTGGGATCTACTTAGATTAAACTCAGGTTTGTCATTGTCACACATTCTCATGACTATAGGAAAACACCCTGTTAGGGCTGAGCCAGCGGGGTCTCTGCCTTGTGTCTTGTGTTTTAGAAGGTCCTCTCCACTCCCCTGGACTTCCTTGGTGGTTCAGACGGTAAAGAGGGAGACCTGGGTTTGATCTCTTGTTTGGGAAGATCCCCTGGAAGAGGGCATGCCAACCCACTCCAGTATTCTTGCCTGGAGAATCCCCATGGACAGAGCAGCCTGGTGGACTAAATCCATGGGTTTGAGTCGGACACCACTGAGTGACTAAGCACAGTACAGCACAGCACAGCTCCTCTCTTTCCCACACTTCCTCTTTCTCCTCTCCTCTCTTGAGCAACACACACACATACACACATATTTAAAAATGTAAATAAAACACACAAACCAGTCTGTTATTTGGAATGCAATATGTAGCAGTAGCAGACAAAAAGTAGCTCAAAATTACTGCTCTCCTAAACTCCTCTTTAACATATACACACATATAAGGTAGGTAAACAACGAAAACCTACTATATAGCACAGGGAAATATACTTAATATTTTGTAGTAAACGAAAATGGAAAAAAATCTGACTCACTTTGCTGTACATTTAAAACTAATACAACATTGTAAATTAACAATGCTTCAATACTGAGTGACTGAACTGACTGACTGAGGACTGTAACCCGGAAGAAAGCCTCTCAGCTAACTCTGAAGAATCACTCTGGAGAAACATGGTTTTCAGCACAGTTTTAAATCTTGTCAGAACAAAGAAAAGAGAAGAATAAATAGAGACAAGCAGAGATTCAAAAACTATCAATGAACAGTGAATCAATGTGAACAAAAGATCCATTCATAATGACGATTAGGCCAAGATTTTTAATGTAATAAAGTATAAAACATTTCTTCATATTCTGTTAAATTATATATGGCAAGCAACTATTTGTTGTTCAGTCAATCAGTCATGTCCAACTCTTTGAGACCCCTTGGACTGCAGCATGCCAGGCTTCCGTGTCCATCACCATCTCCTGGAGTTTGTTCAAACTCATGTCTATTGAGTCAATGATACCATCCAACCATCCTGTCCTCTGTGGTCCCCTTCTCCTCCTGCCTTCAACCTTTCCCAGCATCAGGGTCTTTCCCCATGAGTCAGCTCTTCACATCAGGTGGCCAAAGTATTGGAGTTCAGCTTCAGCATGACTTCTTCCAATGAATATTCAGGACTGATCTCCTTTAGGATGGACTGGTTGGATCTCCTTGCAGTCCAAGGGACTCTCAGCACCACAGTTCAAAAGCATCAATTCTTCAGTGCTCAGCCTCCTTTATGGTCCAACTCTCACATCCATACATGACTACTGGAAAAACCATAGCTTTGACAAGATAGACCTTTGTCAGCAAAGTAATGTCTCTGCTTTTTAATATGCCTTCTAGGTTTGTCATAGATTTTCTTCCAGGGAGGAAGTGTCTTTTAATGTCATGGCTGTGTCACCATATGGAGTGATTTTGGAGCCCAAGAAAATAAAGTCTGTCACTTTTTCCATTGTTTCTCTATTTATTTGCCATGAGGTGATGGGACCAGATGCCATGATCTTAGGTTTTTTAATTCTGAGTTTTAAGCTAGCTTTTTCACTCTCCTACTATTTGAGTTTTGTTTGGTAGTAAAATAGTTTTTTAAAAAAACCACAAATTTATCAGAAAAGACAAATAAAACATTCTTACTTTCTGCAGCTATGTATCTGACAGGGTCTCTTTCAATACTTTAACCAAAACATCAATGACAACAAGATGAACACAGAAGCAAGATAAAAAATATCACCCTACTTAGTAGGTATAAAAATCTAGTTCTTTACATAGACATTAATAAGATTTTTTAAAATTTAAATAGTAACATTCATATCTCTTTGTTTTGGCAAATTTATATAATCCTCAAAAATATGTTAAACACAGCAAGTTAAAAAGAGTTTCAAGTAGAACAGAAAACCGAGAAAGAGGAAATGTCAAAGTAGTAATAAGTTTCTCAAAAGAGATATTGAGGTTTCCACTCAAAATGATCTTGAGTTCACACTTTTAAGCATAGCTATTCATCACATGGATCATCGAAAAAGCAAGAGAGTTCCAGAAAAACAAACATCTATTTCGGCTTTACTGACTATGCCAAAGCCTTTGACTGTGTGCATCATAATAAACTGTGGAAAATTCTTAAATATATGGGAATACCAGACCTGACCTGCCTCTTCAAAAATCTGTATGCAGATCAGGAAGCAACAGTTAGAACTGGACATGGAATAACAGACTGGTTCCAAATAGGAAAAAGAGTGCATCAATGCTGTATATTGTCACCCTACTTATTTAACTTATATGCAGAGTATATCATGAGAAACGCTGGGCTGGAGGAAGCACGAGCTGGAGTAAAGATTACTGGGAGAAATATCAATAACCTCAGATATGCAAATGACACCATCCTTATGGCAGAAAGTGAAGAACTAAAGAGCCTCTTGATGAAAGTGAAAGAGGAGAGTGAAAAAGTTGGCTTAAAGCTCAACATTCAGAAAACTAAGAACATGGCATCCGGTCCCATCACTTCATGGCAAATAGATAGGGAAACAGTGGAAACAGTGCCTTTATTTTTCTGGGCTCCAAAATCACTGCAGATGATGATTGCAGCCATGAAATTAAAAGACGCTTACTCCTTGGAAGGAAAGTTATGACCAACCTAGATAGCATATTAAAAAGCAGAGACATTACTTTGCCAACACAGGTCCATCTAGTCAAGGCTATGCTTTTTCCAGTAGTCATGTATGGATGTGAGATTTGGACTATAAAGAAAGCTAAGTGCCGAAGAATTGATGTTTTTGAACTGTGGTGTTGAAGAAGACTCTTGAGGGTCACTTGGACTGCAAGGAGATCCAACCAGTCCATTCTAAAGGAGATCAGTCCTGGGTGTTCATTGGAAGGACTGATGTTGAAGCTGAAACTCCAATACTTTGGCCACCTAATGTGAAGAGCTGACTCATTTGAAAAGATCCTGATGCTGGGAAAGATTGAGAGTAGGAAGAGAAGGGGACAACAGAGGATGAGATGGTTCAATGGCATCACCGACTCAGTGGACAGGGTTTTGGGTTGACTCCAGGAGTTGGTGATGGACAGGGAGGCCTGGCGTGCTGTGGTTCATGGGGTCTCAAAGAGTCGGACATGACTGAACGACTGAACTGTACTGAACTGATTCATCACAAATGATAGCAATAGAATATTTTGAAAATAAAATTAATGATGTGCAGTAGTTCTCAAAACAAAATGATAAATACATCATTATAGGTTAGAAATTATAAACTAAGCATAAAGTCTCAGATCTTTTTGGCATTAAATTCAGAATCAGATAGATGCTGCCAGTTCTCTTGGCCCTTCCAGAGTAACTGGAACACAAACACTTCCTACAGTTGATTTGGAGAAGACCCACACTTACAATATAAAATCAGTGTCTGGAATAAGCTCTCTTCATTCATGGAACAGAGAAGGCAATGGGACCCCACTCCAGTATTCTTGCCTGGAGAATCCCAGGGATAGGGGAGCTGGTGGGCTGCTGTCTCTGAGGTTGCACAGAGTCAGACACGACTGAAGCGACTTAGCAACAGCAGCAGCAGCATTCATGGAAAGATGCTGAACCTAACTATAATTATTCCCTGTGGATATGACCCATGGACTTGGTTGGCATAGAGACAACCACCCAATAAGCACTTATGCCATCTTAATAGCTAACTCCATGAGCAGGTATGAGGTAGGTCCAGTGTCACCATGGGATAAATGCCAAGAATCTTGTATATGACCTGCCTCTTGACTGAGTTGGAGAATGTGCAGGTAAAGAAAAATACAATGAAAGGACAAGAGAAAAAAAAAACAGAATAAAAAAAAAATAGGTCTCGGTGAGCCAGCATTAAGATACATACTTTCAAATAATTAAAGAGAAAATAGAAGGAATGACAAGTAAATGTAAAAGCAACCTCCAGTATTTACTGTTTGTAGTCATTATGAGAAAATTGAGGCAGACATTAGTCAAAGATAGATGATTATAGGAGAGACACAGCTAGAAATATAGCATATAAACTATTTTTGTAATCAAGTTTACAGAATTAATATATGGAATATCCTCTAGACTTGTCCGGTAGAAGTTTCTATGGTGGTAGAAAGATTCTGTATCTGCATTGTCCAATATGGTAGCCATGTTCTAGCTATTGAGCAATTCAAACATAAGTACTAAAATTGGGGAATTAAACTTTGCTTTATTTTTAATTATAATTAATTTATATGTGTTTAAATAAGCATACATGGTTAGTACCTGCCTTATAAGATAACAAAGTAAGAAAGAACATAGTCAAAGAAAAAAATAAAATAAAATAGAAGTTTGAAATGTAGCCCTCAAGAATTTCTTCAGAGAGTGGCATAAAGAGATAAATACAAATATATAAAAGCACAAATAATAAAGAATGAAGGTAGGTTGAGACTCTAAAATACATGTCTAAATGAATTTCCAGCGGTAGATAATAGAGGGAACACTGAATCATCACTGTGTGAAGAGATAATGGTGAAAAATTACACAGAAATAAAGAGACAAGATTTCAGATTGAAAACATGTGCTGTGATTAAGAAAATAAAGATAAAGACATGTCTAAATATAATCCAGTGAAACTGCAAAAGAACAATAGTAAAGAAAAAAAAAAAACCCTAAAATCTACAAAAGGGAAGGAGTATATACACTGAATGACAGCTAGATGCACAGAAAACTTTTAATCAGAACAGTATTGGCCAGAAAAAAAGAGTAAAAATTCCAGAATGAACTAATAATCTATAATTCAATGGTAGATAAACTTTTGTTTGTGAAGTAAAATAATTACTTTTTAAAGAAATAATAGAAATAAGAGTATTTATTTTATAGATTTCATAGATCTTTCACAAAGGAAGTATTAAAAGAAGCATTTCAACATGAAGAAATGTTTACTCATGAATGGGATGTAAGAAAAGAAGGAACAAAAAATGTGCAAACAAACAGTGATAAATCTTACTATTACAACTCTTAGGTTGCAAATAACAGAGTGGTAACAGAGCAAACTCTCTCATTAATTAAAAGGAAATTGTCTGTGTCAAATAACTGGAAAATTCTGAGGAAGGTAAACTGAGCAGATTGATCCAGTGGCCCTCAAAAAATCCAATCAAAGATCCAATTTCCTCTTGTTTATCAATTCTATCACCCACAGCTTCATTCTACAGGTGAGTCCTTTGTAAGGATGACTTTTTATATATCTGCTTTATTTTTTGGCTATAATGAATACATTATTGAATTTCTATGATTGGCAGATAATAAAATTAAAATTGTACATGTAAGAAGGAAGATAGGATACTTCAGTGGGTATTTTTAAAATGCAA
Source organism: Moschus berezovskii (assembly GCF_049115385.1). Lineage (NCBI taxonomy): Eukaryota > Metazoa > Chordata > Mammalia > Artiodactyla > Moschidae > Moschus > Moschus berezovskii. The sequence continues at coordinate 49,329,839 of NC_142462.1, forward strand.
CTTTTTTTGTCTTGTTATGATTTTCTATGAGAAGGATACAGATTCTGAATTGATTTAGAATTGTTACAAAAGTATATGTGTTAAAAATTTAAGAATACATATTGAAGACTAAAAAAAATTAATAGTTTGCAGCTAAGGGATAAACAGGAAATAAAGAAAATGTTTAAATTATCAGAATTTATAAGAAGCTAAAGTCTTTGTAACAAAGACACAATTGACAGAATTGGAGGGAGAGACTGAACAGCCTATGTTCATGCTGGGGAATTTTTCACCCAGCTATCTCAGAAAATTATGGATCAGGAAAATCCCCAAATTAAGTGAAGGCATGGAAGATTTAAATTACACAGATAATCATCTTGATCAAATAGCTTTAAATATAATACTATGCTACATAAAAATATAGATTCTTTTCTAGCACACATGAATCAGTTCGGTTCAATTCAGTCGCTCAGTCGTGTCTGACTCTTTGAGACCCCATGAATCACAGCACGCCAGGCCTCCCTGTCCATCACCAACTCCCGGAGTTCACTCAAACTCACCTCCATCAAGTTGGTGATGCCATCTAGCCATCTCATTCTCTGTCGTCCCCTTCTCCTCCTGCCCCCAATCCTTCCCAACATCAGAGTCTTTTCCGGTGAGTCAACTCTTCACATGAGGTGGCCAAAGTATTGGAGTTTCAGCTTTAGCATCAATCTTTCCAATGACTACCCAGGACTGTTCTCCTTTAGAATGGACTGGTTGGATCACCTTGCAGTCCAAGGGACTCTCAAGAGTCTTCTCCAGCACCGCAGTTCAAAAGCATCAATTCTTCGGCGATCAGCTTTCTTCACAGTTCAACTCTCACATCCAATCATGACCACTGGATAAACCATGAATACTGTGCAACAATTGACCACATAAAAACTATAAATATGAAAGGATATATGAAAAGATATATTATATATATATCACATTCTCAAGTGAAATGCTGCTTAATTTAGAAAGCCCTTGGAATTAATTGTTAGTACTCAGGAAAAGGAAAGAAATGAGTAAAATGCTATTCATTTGGAGAGTCTGTGTTTCAATAGTTCGGATTTAGGACTAGATCATAGGCAGAAATGGCTAGGAATTTCATCTCATGGAGTAGATGGTTGAAGTTGTATAGGAATAGAGTATGATCAAATTAAAATATTTCAATTTTGTTCTATAACTCTCTCACCTTTAAAATTCATTAAAAATCTATTGAATGCAACAAACATTTAACAGTGGTACTTTAGAAAATAAAATGGAATTGGATACATTCTCTTTTAGGAGTGATCTAGATGAAACCAAGCACACTTTAGCAGTAACATCAAAGGAAAGAAGAGATGAACCAAGGTGAGCCCAGATGGAGCAACCTGATAGACAACCATGGTTTCAGAAATAGAGAGAGGTGTGACAGACTTTCAACAGCTGTGGGGATGAATGCTTATGCAGTTAACTCTTAGAATAATAAATGAAAGAGTAACCCCTTTATGGGGACATTCAGGTTAACTTCCATAAAATACCTTATTTGATTGAAGAATATGGCTTAGTAAATTCAAGGGAAGCCTACTTTTCTGTAAAAACACATATTTCAGTTTGATATGCCTAAAATAAATTTGTCACTATGTCTTTACTACACAGAAAAGATCTGCTTTGGAGAACAAGTAAGCCAAAGACCTTGTGTTTCCATTAAGAAAGCAATGTAGATATCTTCAGTTCAGTTCAGTTCAGTCGCTGTCGTGTCCGACTCTCCGCGACCCCGTGAATTTACTGAAAAGAAAATCTATCATTTCAAAAGGATGAATTAGTACTCTAAAAAAGAATTCCTGCTGGCTAAAGTATTTAAAATAAGCCTAAGAACATTTTAAAACTCTGGTTCCATAGAATTTTAATTTGATTGTGAAGAACACACACTTTTTGCACTATAAACCCTTCTTTCATAAGATTTTTGTAGGCATGTAAGAGTAAATAACAGTGTCTCAGGAAGTCTTTCAAACTTAAGAAAAAAAATCTCAGTTTTCATCAACTCAGGTGACCTGAAATTTCTAACATGTTGAATATTCAAGAATAACTGTTGATATATTGATATGTTGATATATTCATCAATTAATTGAGACTTCATTTTTTAAGACTTTGAAGTTTATTGGCAAAACAGAGATCAACACTAAATCACTCTTGCTTTAGAATTCGATATGAGTGCCTTAAAATGAACTTTATACAAACACTTGCTGTTTGGGGAGTTATAGAACTGACAGAACATGAACTTACTATGTGGATCTTAGTAGCAGACTTATTATTGCTTCCCTTCCCAATCTGAAAAAAATTACACTAAGCAAGCATCTAAGCAGATTCAAATTCTCAATGGAAGATTTTACAATATCCAGGCAAAACTTAATCTATCTTTCTGTCTAAAATGCTAGCCATTATGAAAGGTTATGATATCTGAACTGAAAGTTCCAGTTTAACACACTTAGTATTTCACAGCTGTCCTGCATTTTCTTGAATGTATCAGCTAATTTCATTCTAAGCCAAAAACAGAGACAGCCCTCTCACAAGCTACTTGATAAGAGCATATAGAAGAATCAGTCTACTTCATCATTGCTAGAGATAAACAATTCAGAGTATTTTCTACTAAATGCATTATCTTTGATTCATAGAGTATCTTCACATCTGAAATTGTTTTAATGACAAAAATACTTTTTTCCATTTAAAATGTGTTATTTTTTTTTCTTATTTATTTGCTTTAAACAAGTCATACCAGGCAAAAATAAGGGACTTCCCTGGTGGTATAGATTGGACTCCATCTGCCAATGCAGAGGACACAGGTTTGCTCCCTGATCGAGGATTCCACATGTCACAGAGCAACTAAGCCCATGTGCCGCAATGACTGAGCCTGTACTATAGGAACTTCAAGCCACAATTACTGAAGCCCTGGAGCCCTACCACCTACACACTGCAACTACTGAGCCCTTGTGCTGGAACTACTGAAGCCCATGTGCCTGGAGCCTGTGTTCTGTAACAAGAGAAGCCACTGCAGTTAGAAGCCCATGCATTGCAATGAAGAGTAACCCATGCTCACCACAACTAGAGAAAGCCCACACATGGTGACAAAGACACAGCACAGTCAAAAATTAAATAAGTAAATAAATAAAAAGACCCCAGATAACAAAGCAATCTTGAGAAAGAAGAATGGAGCTGGAGTAATCAACTGCTGGAAAGTTGATCCCTCAGAAAGTGTTGTCTTTTCATCTGATTTATAGCTTCCTTTGCTGTGGTACAAATATACAATGGAATATTACTCATCCATAAAAAGGAATGAATTTAAGTCAGTTCTAATAAGGTAGATGAAGCTAGAGTCTGTTAAACCGAGTGAAGTAAGTCAGAAAGAGAAAAATGAATATTATATATTAATGCATATATATGGAATCTAGAAAAATGGTACTAATGAACCTATTGGCAGTGCAAGGATAGAGATGCAGATATAAAGAACAGACTTTGGACACAGCAGGGAGAGGAGAGGCACACAGAGAACAGACTTTGGACATAGTGGGGAGGGGAGGGGCTGGGACAAATTGAGAGGGTAACACCGAAGCGTTTACATCACCATATGTAAAATAGATAGCTAATAGGAAGTTTCTGTGACAACCTAGAGGGGTGGGATGGGGTTGGGGGGTGTGGGAGAAGTTCAAAAAGGAGGCAACATATGTATATTTATGATTCACACTGTTGTATGGCAGAAGCAAACACAATATTGTAATTATCTACCAGTAAAAAATAAATTTTAAAAAATCAGAAAAAACAATTTAAAAATATATGATGCTACAGACCACATCATAAACCCATCATAAGCTCCAGCAGATGAGGGATTATACTCTCAATTGTAAACAGCACCTAAAGCAGACTGGCTCAGAAAGCCAACCAGTAAGTACAAGTGAATCAAAGAAATGTATGTCTCTAATTAACCTAATTATAGTTGCTGTTTTATAGTAAAATATAAAATTTGGGGGGGGGTTCTTCCTCAAGAGCTATTTTTTTATCTTTTTCCAATTTTGTTTATTTATTTATTTTTGACTGCACTGGGTCTTTGTTACTGCACGTGGGGTTTCTTTAGTTGGGGAGAGAAGGGGCTATTCTTCATTGTGGTGTGCAGTCTTGTCATTGTGGTGGCTTCTCTTTTTGCAGAGCACAGGTTCTAGGACGTGCAGGCTTAGTAGCTGTGGTGCATGGGCTTAGTTGCTCCGAGGTATGTGGGATCTTTCTGGACAAGGGATTGAATCCATGTTCCCTACATTGCAAGGTGGATTATTAACCACTGAGCAATCTGGGAAGCTTAAGAGCTATTACTTTCTGATTCAGTTTATATACCTAGTGTGAGATCAAAACAAAAAACAAAAACCCACTAAATATCATTCAGACTCTGGAAGTATAGCTTTACTCTTTGAGTCCTAGAAAACACTTGTTTTTAACCATGAAAAGGAGTGTGAAGACAGAAAATCTATTAAGCTAATTAAACTTATTGAACATTGAGTTCAAGGACTTGCAGAGTACTAGAGAAGGTCAGGACTTTCATGGTAACTCAGTGGTAAAGAATCCACCTGCAGTTCAGGAAACGTGGGTTCCACCCCTAGATTGGGATGATCCACTGGAGAAGAAACTGACAGCCCAATCCAATATTTTAGCCAGGGAAATCCCATGGACAGAGGTGCCTGATGGACTACAGTCCATGGGGCCACAAGAGTCAGACATGACTTATCAACTAAACCACCACCACCAGAATTGTTCACAAGACGTTCTTAAGTCCAGAATTGTATACAATAAGTTGTGTATAAGTGAGTGTTTTGTTCTTTTCAGAATATCCTTTATCTTTTATCAGGAGTTTCCCAATCCCTGAAAGGATAAGAACTACTTACTAAAAGAAAAATGGACATTGCGTGTACAAGGTAAATCATGAAGTTTGTCATTTCAGCTACTGAATTGTTAAATATGTTTATGGAACTAAGTGTTTATGGATGATCATATACAAAATGCAGAAACACTCTATTAATTTGCCCTTTATTATTTTACTCTTTTTTAATTTTCTCTTCCCCTAGAATCCCTTGGACTGCAAGGAGATTCAACCAGTCCATCTTAAAGGAAATCAGTCCTGGGTGTTCATCGGAAGGACTGATTCTGAAGCGGAAACTCCAATATTTTGGCCAACTGATGTGAAGAGCTGACTCATTTGAAAAGACCCTGATGTTGGGAAAGATTGAAGGCAGGAAGAGAAGGGGATGAAAGAGGAGGAGATGGTTAGATGATATCACCAACTCAATGGACATGAGTTTGGGTAAACTCCAGGAATTGGTGATGGACAGGGAGGCCTGGCGTGCTGTGGTTCATGGATCGCAAAGAGTCAGACACAACTGAGACTGAACTGAACTGAGTAAAGAATATTTAAGCAATAGAGTCTATGAAAATATAGTGTTCAATAGGATTAATTTATAAACTATGAATAAATTTTAGTCAAGATGTCTTACAGTGTCCATAACAAAAAATTATTTTAATGACTATTCCAATAGCCCTTCTCAAAGTGATATAAAAGTTTAAATATTGCCTAAAAAGTATTTGAAGTACTGGAGGAATAATAAAACTGCAAGAAATTACTGTGTTAATATTTTGTGCTATGCACCTTTTTGTTTCTTATGTTCTCCTTTATAGTTTTTGCTTTGGGAGTTTAGAAAAACCAATAAAAATTGAACACTAAAATATTAAGCTTATTCATTTTAGAAATTGCCACATTTTGGAATCCAGGGAACTTACCTAATACAGCCAATTGATTTTTAAATTTTCAATCATAAGTCAGTGTATTCTCAGGTCAAACTTCTCAATTTTGCTTTAATAGTTTCACAGGAAGTCATAAGAAATTGCAAAACTTTTCAAAGTTAGCTACTGTAATTGTGTCTCACTATTATTGGAAAAGCACTGAATAAAAACCTCAAACTTTGCTCTTTATTTGTAAGACAGAAGAGTAAATGGAATAAAAACATTGATGATTTTTATTCATCACTGACTGGTTAAACATAATAAAAATTGGTCCCTTGTAATTTCATTTATATATTTGTAAAAGTAAGAAGTTCCCTCTTCATTTCTCCATGCATTACAAAGAGTATGGGGAGAAGAAGTTGGCAGGATTGATGTTTTTAAGGGACTTTTTGAACAATATACTTTATGATAACTGAGAGTCATTAAAAGACACCATATTTATACATTAAAAACAAGATTTACATCAATGTAGAACACTATGTGATCATTTTGTTCTATGCTTTGTACTTTTTAATACTTAAATTTAGGAAAAAATTAAGATAATTTACACAACATGTGTTCTATTTAAAACTAGGATGAGATGGTTGGATGGCATCACCGACTCAATGGACATGAGTTTGGGTGAACTCTGGGATTTGGTGATGGACAGGGAGGCCTGGCATGCTGAGGTTCATGGGGTTGCAAAGAGTCAGACATGACTCAGAGGCTGAACTGAACTGAACTGAATATTAAATGCATCCTTTGTATGGTAATACTTTGTTTCAAAGAACAGAAATTTGCTTAAATTCATATAGGTTTGTTGAAGTTTCCAGGGAGAATCTAGCCTATATATCTATAAAAGGTATATGCATGGATTATATGAACTAAAACTCCATTAGATATATTTGTTCTCTTTTCTAACTTTATATCTTTCTCTTGATAGTTCACTTTTTGCTCTTAACACTTACCCTTTCTATATTACATCAAGGATTTTGTCACATGCCCTTGTACTCCCTTGCATTAGTGTGGGCAGAGTAGATTTTGTCACCCCATTAATGTTGGGGTTGGCCATATGCTTTACTTTAGTCAATGAAATGTTAGCAAACAGGCATCGTTTTCATGGTTTGGATCAAGTTCATTTCAGTTCAGTTGCTCAGTAATGTCTGACTCTGTGACCACATGGACTGCAGCATGCCAGGCTTCGCTGTCCATCATCAGCTTTCAGAGCTTACTCAAACTCATGTCCATTGAGTCCGTGATGCCATCCAACTATCTCATCCTCTGTTATCCCCTTCTCCTCCTGCCTTCAATCTTTTCTAATGTGTCAGTTCTTTGCATCAGGTGGCCAAAGTATTAGACTTTCAGCTTCAGCATCACTCCTTCCAATGAATATTCAGGACTGATTTCCTTTAGAATTGACTGGTTTGAGCTCCTTGCAGTCCAAGGGACTCTCAAGAGTCTTCTCCAGCACCACAGTTCAAAAGCATCAATTCTTCGGTGCTCAGCCTCCTTTATGGTCCAACTCTCACATCCATAGATGACTACTGGAAAAACCATAGCCTTGACTAGATGGACGTTTGCAGGCAAAGTCATGTCTCAGCTTTTTAATTTGCTGTCTAGGTTTGTCATAGCTTTTCTTCCAAGGAGCAAGGGTCTTTTAATTTCATGGCTGCAGTCACCATCTGCAGTGATTTTGGAGCCCAGAAAAATAAAGTCTGTCACTGTTTCCATTGTTTCCCCATCTATTTGCCATGAAGTTATGGGACCAGATGTCATGATCTTAGTTTGGATAATATCATGGTATTATTTGGCTTGGTTTATTATGCTTCTGTAATTCCCATGAGAAAAGCACATTTCAGGAAGCCACAGCCTGGACTTCAGAACAAAAGTACATAGAGAAATATAGCATCAAACTAGAAGCTTGGAGCCCAGTCTAGCCTGGCCCTGCCTAGCTTATGTTAGCTGAACAACTGGCTACATGCAAACTGACACGCAAGAAAAATACAGTTACTATAAGCCACTGAGAGTTTGTAGTCCCAAACCCTACATGATGTGTATACTTATGTCACATGTCCTAGTACTATCTGACTTTCTAAAGTCTCAATCTTAACTCAAAAATTGAAAAAGAATCTGGTTGTTAGTCAAAAATAAAATTAACTGACAATGAAATAGATTTCAACTGGACTTGTGGTACAATCTTGGCTGCTCATTCTTGGCTATAAGCAGAACAAGTTTTCTTTAAATTCTCATTAAAATGGATGTGAACAGGAGATAGTAAGTGTAAGTGTTAGTCCCTCAGTCGTGCCCGACTCTTTGCGACTCCATGGACTGCAGCCCACCAGGCTCTTCTGTACATGAGATTTTCCAGGCAAGCATACTGGAGTGGGTTGCCATTTCCTTCTCCAGGGGATCTTCCCAACCCAGGGATCGAACCCAGGTCTCCTGCACCGCAGGCAGATTCCTTACCGACTGAGCTACAAGGGAACAGGAGATAGATGAAGGATTTTTCAAATACAATACTTAAAGCAATAATGCTTACTTTCTGCTCTTGACCTGCAGTTTGACATGACACTTGTCTAGCAGTACTTGCCTAAATCTGTCCAAAATTCTGATAAAAATACATATTACAACATGGTGAAAAAAACAAAAACAAACATAAACAGAAAACATTGTATTGGGTCTTGTAGCCAATCTATGCTTTACTCCAAGAGACAGTTCCACTAATATAAAACTGATAGCAAGCTGAATTAGAGATCAAGATCAGTAGCTTGATATCAGCAAATGGCATAAGAGGAAGTACTATATTCTGTTCCCCTACAGACACTGACTTAACAATATACGAACCAAAACCAATTTATAAGAATTTGAAAAAACAGTTAGGAAGTCTCAACACACAGACAAACTAAAAGTCAAGAACAACTTTCAACCATATTGAAGTGGGTAAGAAAAGCCATTTCATTTCAACTGCATCAGCCTTTACCCCAAGCTGGCACAACTCATGCAAGGGAGGCAAAGCCGAAGTCATCATTTCATCCTTGAGAAAGGAAGTTCTGGCTTTTTAGCAATCTGTCCAAGAGGTGGTCTTCTGTCTTGCCTGACTCAAAGTTATGCAAATAGAACTTGCCTGGGGACCACAGAGAACAAAAGAAAGCTTAGCAGGCTGTGATAGAACCAGATAATTTATAATACTGCAGACAGGAACTGGCACAGCTGACAGTTACTGGGAGAATATGTCCAACTCATGACTTCTCACTAAGAAGAGTGGAATGTACATAAATATTCAAGCTTTCAGGAGACTTATTTGTACCTCAGCTGATTTTGGATGCTCCAGGATACTAGCACAGCTTGTATCCTAGGCATATGCAGAAAACTAAAAGAGCTCAGTGGTTTTGTGGAACCACTAGAACCTGTAGTAACATTAAAAAAAAAAAAAAAATACCACCACCAGAGGGAGGAAGACTGCAGGAACCTGAACCAGAAACCTGCAAACATCACTAAATGAGAAGCTACACATCCGAACCCAGCAAGACATATCATCATAAAGGTTTGCAGGCACCTAAAAGCTCTGGCCAGGCTGACAGGCAAAGGTCTTTTCCTATACAAAGACTAATCTGTAAAGAATGAGACAGGTCGCTATTTTTTTCAAATGCATAAATCATGACAACGAAAAAATAACAAAGCATATGAAGAAAAAGGGAAACATGGCCTAATTAAAGGAACAAATCTCCAAAACCTGACACGAAAGAAGTGGATGTCTATGAATTACCCAAGAAAGAGTTCAAAATATTAAACTCAATACACTACGAGAGAATATAGATTAAAAAAATGAAATCAGAAAATGTATCAAAAATAGTAGGATATTAGCAAATATATATTCAAAGTGATGAGAAAAAACAACCAAAAATACTATATCTGACAAAACTGTTCTTCAATAATGAAAGAAAATGTAAAACCTTCCCAGACAGATGAAAACTGACAAAGTTCCTCACCACTAAACAGCCTTAAAAGAACTGCAAAGCCAGTCCTTCAAGTTGAAACAAAAGAACTGCAACACAAAAGTGTACAAAAATGTAAAGCTTTCTGGCAAAGGTAAATATACAGGAAAATATAGATTCCTGTAATGCTGTAATGGTGATGAGTAGATAACCTTTAATAATATTAATAACCTTTAATAATATTAGATAACCTTTAATAAAATTAAAAGTATGAAAATAACTATAACTATAAAACTATGTTAATGACACAAAATATTTTTTAAAATGCAACTAGTGACATTGATAACATAAAGCAAGGATGATATAAAGGAGTAGAGTTTATTTATGCAATGAAATTTTTAGTTTAAAATAGATTGTTATAAGATGTTTTATATTATACCCATGGTAACCACAAAGAATAACCTATAAAAGATGTACAAAAAAATGAGAAGTCAATCAAAGCATGCTACCTCAAAAAACATTAACAAAATGCAAAGGAAGGGAAACAAAAGATAACTATACCATATGCATGGATGTGAGAGTTGGACTGTGAAGAAAGCTGATCGCCAAAGAATTGATGCTTTTGAACTGTGGTGTTGGAGAAGACTCTTGAGAGTCCCTTGGACTGCAAGGAGATCCAACCAGTCCATTCTAAGAGAGATCGATCCTGGGTGTTCATTGGAAGGACTGATGCTAAAGCTGAAACTGCAATACTTTGGCCACCTCATGCGACGAGTTGACTCACTGGAAAAGACTCTGATGCTGGGAAGGGTTGGGGGTGGGAGGAAAAGGGGACGACAGAGAATGAGATGGCTGGATGGTATCACCGACTCTGTGGACATGAGTTTGAGTTGGTGATGGATAGGGAGGCCTGGTGTACTGTGATTCATGGGGTCGCGGAGAGTCGGACACGACTGAGCAACTGAACTGAACTGAACTGATGCAGAAAAAAATGAACAAAATGGTAATAAGTAATACAAAATGGTAATAAGTCTTCCCTATCAGAAATGAATTTACATGTCCCATGGACGGAGGAGCCTGGTAGGCTGCAGTCCATGGGGTTGCTACGAGTCAGACATGACTGAGCGACTTCACTTTCACTTTCCACTTTCATACATTGGAGAAGGAAATGGCAACCCACTCCAGTATTCTTGCCTGGAGAATCCCAGGGACGGGGGAGCCTGGTGGGCTGCCATTTATGGGGTCACACAGAGTCGGACACGACTGAAGTGACTTAGCAGCAGCAGCAGCAGCAAATAGATTAAATCCCATAATCAAAAGATGTGCAGTGGCTGAAGGAAATGTGTAGGCTCAAAATGAAAGGATAAGATAGATACTCAATGAAAATGGTAACCAAAAGACAGCAGGGGTGATACTTACATCAGGTAAAATAGAGTTTGAGTCACAAACTGTCACAAGAGACAAAGAAGGACATAATTCATCAGGAAGATATGACAATTATAAGTATAAATATACCACCTGATGTACTCCTTTTCCAATTTTGAACCAGTCAGTTTTTCCATGTCTGGTTCTAATTGTTGCTTCTTGTCCTGCATACAGGTTTCTCAAGAGACAGGTAAAGTGGCCTGGTACTCCCATCTCTTTACGTTTCCACAGTTTGCTGTGATCCACACAGTCAAAGGGTTCTGAGTGTCAGTGAAGCAGATGTTTTTCAGCAATTCCCTTGCTTTTTCTATGATCCAACGAATGTTGGCAATTTGTTCCTCTGCCTTTTCTAAATCTAGCTTGTACATCTGGAGGTTCTTGGTCCACATATTGTTGAAGCCAACTTGAATGCAAAATGCTGGGCTGAATAAATCACAAGCTGGAATCAAGACTGTCAGGAGAAATATCAACAGCTTCAGATATGTAGATGATACCACTCTAATAGCAGAAAGAGAAGAGGAACTAAAGAGCCTCTTGATGAAGGGGAAAGAGGAGAATGAAAAATAAAAACAAAAAGTAGAGACCTGACACTTCTTGATTTCAAAGCATCTTACAAAGCTACAGTGATCAAAAATATCATGGTTCTGGCATAAAGATAAACTTAATAGACTAATGAAATGGATTATAGAGCCTAGGAATAAATCCCCATGTATATGGTCAATTGACCTTTGATAAAAGTATTATGGCTATACAATGCAGATGTTATACTTTCTTCAACAAATAGTGCTGGGAAAACTGGGTATCCACACACACAAGAATGAAGTTGGACTCCTGTCTGACAGTGGCAAAAATTATCTTAAAATGGACTACAATCCTCAATATAAGATCTGAAACTATAAAACATATTCCCTTTTCTTAATTTTTTTTACAATAAGCATGTAACAGTTTTATAATCAAGAGTTTTCAATATCAACAGTCAGAATCTTTTGTAATTCTGACTTGCATTTATTGTCTTAATAGCAGTTTTATAAAAATACATAGAAAATTATTTCTTCAGCTTAATTTATACTATACAAAAATTTACTTTTCAGATGTAACTAAGTTTGAATATCCAAAAAGACAGAAAAATTGAACATACACATATGCCAATATATATAGAAATAACATATAAAGCTTGACTCCCATGCCAAATAACAAGCTGCTCCTTGTGTACTATCTTCCTACTTTATAAGAATTTCTTTGCTGATTGCATGTAAATCAAACAGATATCTTTCTTTTATTTACATAAACAAAATAAAAACAAATAAATAAAAGGACATTTTTAATTACTTTGATATTTTCTCTTAACCTCTGATATTTTATTAGTTGTTTTGCAATGCTTGTTTTTTGAAAATGCAAATATATAGTGGCTTTTAGGAAATTTTAGATTCTATTAATCTCTCACCATATTAACTTAATACTGAGGATGAAGTACTTTTTTCACTTATTTAAATACTGTAATTTTTACCAAAATATAGATAATAATAATAAATCAGTTCTCATGAAAATATAATTTCTTCTTTTAGTGAGTGTCTTGAAATGATTGTAAGAAGTTTTTTTTTTTTTTACATTTTATCTACTTTTGCAGGATTCAATCATTGGTCAGATTTTATTTTTTCTGTTTCAATTTTTTTTCTGTATGATTTTGTCCTAGGTCATTACAGGGCTTCCCTGATGGCTCAGAGGTTAAAGCGTCTGCCTCCAATGCGGGAGACCCAGGGTTCGATCCCTGGGTCGGGAAGATCCCCTGGAGAAGGAAATGGTAACCCACTCCAGTATTCTTGCCTGGAGAATCCCATGGACGGAGAAGCCGAGTCCATGGGTCGCAAAGAGTCGGACACGACTGAGCGACGGAACGGAACGGAAGTCATTACAAGGATTTTCTGTTGAAAGTAGAACTAAGTAGTAACGTTAACTCCAAGTATTTGCTAAAACAGAAATAAAAATCCAGTAAAATTTTACTACTCTGAATAATTTTTTTGAGTATCCAATGTGAATTTGCCAGTATTAATTCCAATAATCTCTTTCTTCTTGGTGAAGCAGTGGTGTGCCCTCTGCTCTCTGCCTCTGGGAATTTTTATTTCATTTGATAACTGTGTAAAGCCATCCTGCTGTGGGATTTATGAATCTCTTCAATGAAAGTGATGGCAAAAGTAATGGCACACATTTGAGTATTACCTTAATTAGGCAATTCATGGAGTCTGTCTCATTCAGTTTAACCGTTTCTTCACCACTGGTTTATTTTCATGTCCGTGTTCTATTGGCCTGTTGTTACTTAACTGTCTTACTGCATATTTGAGAACAAAGTGATCGGAAAGTATGCGTTGATTTTCACTGAACTTCAAGTCAAGCTGGTTGAGGTAGCTTCCATTGCTGTGTGATTTAGTCCTGTTTTAGGAATACTTAATTGGTGACCTTCAAAAGCATTGTTTATTTCTGTCATGGAGCTTTGATACACAGGGGTACCTGAATAACTTCAAGAGTCAATAGAAAATAGTATGGAAATTTTTTTAAAAAAAGAAAAGGAAAAGACAACAGTATATCAATCAAATTTCATAGCAAAGAATTGATCCCCTGAATGCTTCTGGTGAGGATTCTGAAGTATTTTAAACTTATAATCTATTGGAAAGATATTTGATTCAATGTGTAGTATTTCACAATTATTGTTCTTTTTAACTTTTTATCCTTTACTATTTTTTAATTAATTTATTTTTTATTGAAGGATAATTGCTTTATAGAATTTTGTTGTTTTCTGTCAAACCTCAACATGAATCAGCCGTAGGTATACATATATATCCTCCCTTTGGAACCCCCCTCCCATCTCCCTCCCCATTCCACCCCTCTAGGTTGATACAGAGCCTAGGTTGATACAATCCTCTAGGTTGATATAAAGCAATGAAAGCAAAACTAACAAATATGTTGATAGGAAAGAAAAGAAAGAAAGAATAGATATGCAAAGTTAAATAGAGGTAGATGAAGATTTATATACATTAAAAATTAACTGCAAGGGGAAAATAACAGTAGGAAAGGCAAACAAAGGAATAAATGTTTAAAAAAAGGTTTAAAAAATCAGAAATTAAAATTACAAAAAATAGAAAAGAAAAAAAAAGAAAACTCCACAGAACTGTAAGAGCTCAACGTAGAAGCAGTAGTTTATAATAACAATAAAAAGTGTGACTGAATTTACACATATACATATACATGCATAAACAAAATCAAAGCAGTCCAACAATAATAAAGTATGACAGACTGACCCAGTGAACAAAGAAAATTGAAATTTATATCTAACAGTTAACAAAACTAACTAAAGCACAAACTGGAAAACAAAACTAACACAAGGTGCCAATTGAGAAATAAAACAATGAAAATAAAACTAAAATATATTGAGAGGAAAGGAAAGAAAAAAAGAATTGATATTCAAGTTTAAATAGAAGTAGATAAAGAAGATTTATATACATTAAAGATTAACTGCAAGGGGAAAAGAACAGTAGGAAAAGCAAACAAAGAAATAAATGTAGAAAAAATAATAATAGGATTAAAAAACTAAAAACTAAAATTAAAAAAAAGAGAGAAAAAAAAAAAAGGAAAACTCCACAGAACTGCAAAAGCCCAACATAGAGGCATAGGTTTATAACAACAATAAAAAAATATGACTGAGGGAAAAAAAGAAAAGCTCAGAAGCTTAAATAGATTTCATAGTGCCAATAAAAATCGACAACTACAATAGAGGGGGCAAAAAAAAAAAAAACCGGAAAAAATCCAAAAGAATCTACAGAACAAGTCAAAACAAGAATAATAAATGTTTTTCTTGAGATACTGCTGTCAGAGTCCTTTCCCTCACTCGGAGTCATAGTCCACCTCATCTCCTTCGGATGCCCTCCAACACTGTGCTGACCTCTGGACCAGCTGTGGGAGCAACTCAGATTCTAATCTGGTCCTACTCCTGTGTGTTCTTGCCTCCAATGTCCACAGCTATCAGAACTAGTGCATTTTCTTTTGTGGGAGCTCTCAAAAATATGGAACACTTCACGAATATGCATGTCATCCTTGCATCTTCTCTATATTTTCCCATTTTAGTATATGTGCTGCTGAAGGGAGTACTCCTTTACTATCTTTGATCTGAAAAAAACAGGAGTTCAGATATAACAATCTTCTGACCCAAGTCACCAAGATTGCTGATTAAATACCTCATTAGCTTCACCTTATGTGTCAATTTCTTTGGCCTGAATTAAAGTACTTGAATTGAAAATACTTGCATTTTTGATGAGGAGTTACTTTGTTATGCTTGTTTTTCATTTCATTATGAAATTATAAAGAGCTTATTGGAATGGATTTCCAAAGATTTCAAATGGATATATCACCACCTCCAGTCTTAACCTGTCCTTTTATTAGCTCTGCAAGCTTTGACTGCTCCTTCAGTCATGTACACAAGGTCTTTGGAATTGCCTCTAACCCTGACTATGACAATTTGTGAGCATCCAGACCATAATTTGATGTGGGAGCCTTGCTGTTACAAATTTACAATGAAATCTTCTACCCAACCTCTGATTTTGGCATAGTCTCTTTTAACCTTGAAAATACATAGAGGTGCATAACATATTTGCAAATTATAAATTATCCCAAATTCATAACTTATTTTATTGTTTACAATGTAAAAAATTTAATTCTTTTGGATTCTGCATATAACATTTCTACTTAAATCAGTTTCCTAAATACCATTAGTTTTTTAATTTAAAATGTAATCTACTAAATAACATAGGCAGTTATTGTTTAGTCACCAAGTCGTGTCCAATTTCATGACCCTGTAGACTGCAGCATGCCAGGCTTCCCTGTCCCTCACCATCTCCCGGAGTTTGCCCAAGTTCCTGTCCATTGAATCGGTAATGCCATCCAACCATCTCATCATCTGTTACCCTCTTCTCCTTCTGCCTTCAATCTTTCCCAGCATCAGGGTCTCTTCCAATGAGTTCGCTCTTCACATCAGGTCGCCAATGTGTTGGAGCTTTAGGTTCAGCATCAGTTCTTCCAATGAGTATTCAGGGTTGGTTTCCTGTAAGATTGACTGGTTTGATCTCCTTGCTGGCCAAGGGACTCTCAAGAGTCTTCTCCAGAGACGCGAGAGACGCCCGGCTCCCGGCGGCGCAGACGCGAGAGACGCCCGGCTCCCGGCGGCGCAGACGCGAGAGACGCCCGGCTCCGGCGCAACCAACCACGTGCAGAATCGTGGCTGAGAGGAGCTGCCCCGCGCCCAGAGTTAGGGCGGTGGCCGAGAGGAGCTGTACCACGTCCAGGAGGCGGTGGCTGCTTGGGCACCGGAGGGCCGGGAGGAGCTGATCTACATTCAAGGTAGGAGGGGCGGCCTTGAGGAGATACCCCTCGTCCAAGGTAAGCTGCAGCGGCTGCGCCTTGCTGGAGCAGCTGGGAAGAGACACTCCACGACCAAGTGGAATATAAGAATCCAGTGTTCTGGGGAGGAAGGAACAAGACGGCGAGACCACTTTCTTCCCCACAAATTCATCAGAAGAACATTTGAACGTGGAGTAAAGTCCACAAAACAACTTCTGAATACTGGCAGAGGACATCAGGCTCCCAGAAAAGTAGCCCATTGTCTTCTAAAGGAAAGAGAAGAAATCCAGCTCCACCCACCAGAACACTGACACATGCTTCCCTAACCAGGGAACCCGGACAAGTCACCCGTCCAACCCCACACACAGCGAAGAAACTACATAATAAAGAGAACTCCACAAACTGCAAGAAGAGGGAAAGGCCACCCCAAGGAAAGCAATATAAGCAAGATGAAGAGGCAGAGAAATACCCAGCAAGTAAAGGAACAAGATAATTGCCCACCAACACAAACAAAAGAAGAAGATATAGGGAATCTACCTGATAAAGAATTTCGAATTTTGATGGTGAAAATGATTCAAAATCTTGAAAGCAAAATGGAGTTACAGATAAATAACCTGGAGAAAAGGATTGAGAAGATGGAAGAAAGATTTAATAAGGACTTAGAGGAAATAAAAAAGAGTCAATATACAATGAATAATGCAATAGATGAGATCAGAAACACTCTGGAGGGAACAAACAGTAGAATAACGGAGGCAGAAGACAGGATAAGCGAACTAGAAGATAGAATTGTAGAAATAAATGAAACAGAGAGGAAAAAAGAAAAATGAATTAAAAGAAATAAGGACAATATTAGAGACCTCTGGGACAATGTTAAACGCTCCAACATTCGAATCATAGGAGTCCCAGAAGAAGAAGACAAAAAGAAAGACCATGAGAGAATACTTGAGGAGATAATAGTTGAAAACTTCCCTAAAATAGGGAAAGAAATAATCACCCAAGTCCAAGAAATCCAGAGAGTCCCCAACAGGATAAACCCAAGGCGAAATACTCCAAGACACATATTAATCAAATTAACAAAGATCAAACACAAAGAACAAATATTAAAAGCAGCAAGGGAAAAGCAGCAAATAACACTCAAGGGGATTCCCATAAGGATAACAGCTGATCTTTCAACAGAGACTCTTCAGGCCAGAAGGGAGTGGCAAGATATACTTAAAGTGATGAAAGAAAATAACCTACAGCCCAGATTACTATACCCAGCAAGGATCTCATTCAAATATGAAGGAGAAATCAAAAGCTTTACAGACAAGCAAAAGCTG
Organism: Moschus berezovskii; assembly: GCF_049115385.1. Taxonomy (NCBI): domain Eukaryota; kingdom Metazoa; phylum Chordata; class Mammalia; order Artiodactyla; family Moschidae; genus Moschus; species Moschus berezovskii. The sequence continues at coordinate 49,347,687 of NC_142462.1, forward strand.
AGAGAATTCAGCATCACCAAACCAGCTCTCAAACAAATGCTAAAGGATCTTCTATAGACAGGAATCACAGAAAGAGTGTATAAACTTGAACCCAAAGCAATAAAGAAAATGGCTACGGGATCCTACTTTTCAATAATTACCTTAAATGTAAATGGGTTGAATGCCCCAAGCAAAAGACAAAGGCTGGCTGAATGGATACAAAAACAAAACCCTCATATATGTTGTCTACAAGAGACCCACCTCAAAACGAGGGACGCATACAGACTGAAAGTGAAGGGCTGGAAAAAGATAGTCCATGCAAATAGAGACCAAAAGAAAGCAGGAGTAGCAATACTCATATCAGATAAAATAGACTTTAAAACAAAGGCTGTGAAACGAGACAAAGAAGGAAACTACATAATGATCAAAGGATCAATCCAAGAAGAAGATATAACAATTATAAATATTTATGCACCTAACATAGGAGCACCGCAATATGTAAGACAATTACTAACAAGTATGAAAGGGGAAATTAACAATAACACAATAATAGTGGGAGATTTTAACACCCCACTTACATCTATGGATAGATCAACTAAACAGAAAATTAACAAGGAAACACAATCTTTAAATGATATAATAGAAGAGTTAGACCTAATAGATATCTATAGGACATTTCATCCCAAAACAATGAATTTCACCTTTTTCTCAAGCGCACATGGAACCTTTTCCAGGATAGATCACATCCTGGGACATAAATCTAGCCTTGGTAAATTCAAAAAAATTGAAATCATTCCAAGCATCTTTTCTGACCACAATGCAGTAAGATTAGATCTCAATTACAGGAGAATAACTGTTAAAAGTGCCAACATATGGAGACTGAACAACACGCTGCTGAATAATGAACTAATCATAGAAGAAATCAAAAGAGACATCAAAATATGCATAGAAATGAATGAAAATGAAAACACAACAACCCAAAACCTCTGGGACACTGTTAAAGCAGTGCTAAGGGGGAAGTTCATAACAATACAGGCATACCTCAAGAAACAAGAAAAAAGTCAACTAAATAACCTAACTCTACATCTAAAGCAACTAGAAAAGGAAGAAATGAAGAACCCCAGGGTCAGTAGAAGGAAAGAAATCATAAAAATTAGGGCAGAGATAAATGCAAAAGAAACAAAAGAGACCATAGCAAAAATCAACAAAGCCAAAAGCTGGTTCTTTGAGAAGGTGAATAAAATTGACAAACCACTAGCCAGACTTATCAAGAAACAAAGGGAGAAGAACCAAATCAATAAACTTAGAAATGAAAATGGAGAGATCACAACTGACAATACAGAAATACAAAGGATTATTAGAGAATACTATCAGCAATTATATGGCAATAAAATGAATAACCTGGAAGAAATGGACAAATTCCTAGAAAAGTGCAACTTTCCAAAACTGAACCAGGAAGAAATAGAAAATCTGAACAAACCCATCACAAGCACGGAAATTGAAACTGTAATCAAAAATCTCCCAGCAAACAAAAGCCCAGATCCAGACGGCTTCACAGCTGAATTCTACCAAAAATTTAGAGAAGAGCTAACACCTATTCTACTCAAACTCTTCCAGAAAATTGCTGAGGAAGGGAAACTTCCAAACTCATTCTATGAGGCCACCATCACCCTAATCCCAAAACCTGGTAAAGACCCCACAAAAAAAGAAAACTATAGGCCAATATCACTGATGAACATAGATGCAAAAATCCTTAACAAAATTCTAGCAATCAGAATCCAACAACACATTAAGAAGATCATACATCATGACCAAGTGGGCTTTATCCCAGGAATGCAAGAATTCTTCAATATACGCAAATCAATCAACGTAATACACCACATTAACAAACTGAAAAATAAAAATCATATGATTATCTCAATAGATGCAGAGAAAGCCTTCGACAAAATTCAACATCCATTTTTGATAAAAACTCTCCAGAAAGTGGGAATTGAAGGGACATACCTCAACATAATAAAAGCTATATATGACAAACCCACAGCAAACATTATCCTCAATGGTGAAAAACTGAAAGCATTTCCCCTAAAATCAGGAACAAGACAAGGGTGCCCACTCTCACCACTACTATTCAACATAGTTCTGGAAGTTTTGGCCACAGCAATCAGAGCAGAAAAAGACATAAAAGGAATACAGATTGGAAAAGAAGAAGTAAAGCTTTCACTGTTCGCTGATGACATGATCCTCTACACAGAAAACCCTAAAGACTCTACCAGAAAACTACTAGAGCTAATCAATGATTACAGCAAAGTTGCAGGATATAAAATCAACACACAGAAATCCCTTGCATTCCTATACACTAATAATGAGAAAATAGAAAGAGAAATTAAGGAAACTATTCCATTCACTGTTGCAATGAAAACAATTAAATACTTAGGAATATATCTACCTAAGGAAACAAAAGACTTGTACATAGAAAACTATAAAACACTAGTGAAAGTAATCAAAGAGGACACGAATAGATGGAGAAATATACCGTGTTCGTGGATTGGAAGAATAAATATTGTAAAAATGAGTATACTACCCAAAGTAATTTATACATTCAATGCAATCCCTATCAAGCTACCAACAATATTTTTCACAGAACTAGAACAAATAATCTCACAATTTGTATGGAAATACAAAAAACCTCGAATAGCCAAAGCAATCTTGAGGAAGAAGAATGGAACTGGGGGAATTAACCTGCCGGACTTCAGGCTCTATTACAAAGCCACAGTCATCAAGACAGTATGGTACTGGCATAAAGACAGAAATATATGGAACAAAATAGAAAGCCCAGAGATAAACCCACGCTCCTATGGACACCTTATCTTCGACAAAGGAGGCAAGAATATAAAATGGAGAAAAGACAGTCTCTTTAACAAGTGGTGCTGGGAAAACTGGTCAGCCACTTGTAAAAGAATGAAACTAGAACACTTCCTAACACCATACACCAAAATAAACTCAAAATGGATTAAAGATCTAAATGTAAGACCAGAAACTATAAAACTCCTAGAGGAGAACGTAGGCAAAACACTCTCCGACATAAATCACAGCAGGATCCTCCAAGACCCACCTCCCAGAATATTGGAAATAAAAGCAAAAATAAACAAATGGGACCTAATTAAAATCAAAAGCTTCTGCACAGCAAAGGAAACTCTAAGCAAGGTGAGAAGACAACCTTCAGAATGGGAGACAATAATAGCAAATGAAGCAACTGATAAAGGATTAATCTCCAAATTATACAAGCAGCTCCTGCAGCTTAATTCCAGAAAACTAAGTGACCCAATCAAAAAATGGGCCAAAGAACTAAACAGACATTTCTCCAAAGAAGACATAAAGATGGCTAACAAACACATGAAAAAATGCTCAACATCCCTCATCATCAGAGAAATGCAAATCAAAACCACAATGAGATACTATTTCACACCAGTCAGAATGGCTGCTATCCAAAAGTCTACATGCAATAAGTGCTGGAGAGGGTGTGGAGAGAAGGGAACCCTCTTACACTGTTGGTGGGAATGCAAACTAGTACAGCCACTATGGAGAACAGTGTGGAGATTCCTCAGAAAACTGGAAATAGAACTGCCATATGATCCAGCGATTGCACTCCTGGGCATACACACCGAGGAAACCAGAATTGAAAGAGACACATGTACTCCAATGTTCATTGCAGCACTGTTTATAATAGCCAGGACATGGAAGCAACATAGATGTCCATCTACAGATGAATGGATAAGAAAGCTTTGGTACATATACACAATGGAGTATTTCTCAGCCATCAAAAAGAATGCATTTGAATCAGTTTTAATGAGGTGGATGAAATTGGAGCCAATTATACAGAGTGAAGTAAGCCAGAAAGAAGAACATCAATACCGTATGTTAACGCATATATATGGAATTTAGAAAAATGGTAACCTAAACCCTGTATAAGAGACTGCAAAAGAGACATAGGCATTTAGAACAGTCTTTGGGACTCTGTGGGAGAGGGTGAAGGTGGAATGATTGGAGAGAATGGAATTGTAGCATCTATATTATCATAAGTGACCAGTCCAGGTTCGACGCATAAATTTTCCTCTGTTCATTTCTTTGCAAAAAAAAAAAAAGATGTAATGTCAAGTGTTGGTGAGGACATGGAGAAACTGGGACTTTCACACTTTAATGGTAAAAGGGTAAATCAGTGCAACCATTTCGAAAAACAAACAAGCAGAATCTGTATTTGACTGCAGAATCTGTTAAAACAGATTGGGGCTTCCCTGGTGGCTCAGAGGTTAAAGCATCTGCCTCCAATGCGGGAGACCCAGGTTTGATCCCTGGGTCGGGAAGATCCCCTGGAGAAGGAAATGGTAACCCACTCCAGTATTCTTGCCTGGAGAATCCCATGGACAGAGAAGCCTGGTAGGCTATAGTCCACGGGGTCGCAAAGAGTCGGACACGACTGAGCGACTTCACTTTCTGTTAAAACTAAATATGAAAAAATAAAAAGCTAAATTTGTATATTTTAAAAAAAAAAAAGAGTCTTCTCCAGCACAGTTCAAAGGAATCAATTCTTAATCGTTCTGCCTTCTTCATGGTCCAGCTCTCAGAACTGTACATAATTACTGGAAAGACCATAGCCTTGACAATACAGACCTTTGTCAGCAAAGTGATGTCTTTGCTTTTTAACATAACCTCTAGATTTTTCATCGCTTTCCTGCCAAGAGGCAATCATCTTCTAATTTCATGGCTTCAGTCACAATCCTCAGTAATTTTAGAGCGCAAAAGGAGGAAATCTGTCATAGAGGCAGTAGGATAAACTATTTTACATTTTAAATTTCAATTTTAAAATGCTCTATCAAACTTTAGAATTTTGAATTCTTGCAAAATACTGATTATAGAATGTAATACAAAACAAATTGGATTTTTAAATTTATTCAGTGATAATATACATATATATTTATACATATAAGTATTTGGTTATGAAATTCCACAAGACTTGGATATACAAATATTGAACATTCTCCACTGAATTTAACCTCATCTCAAGCAATTTTTTAAAAAAATCCTCCTAAACTCATATTGCCAGTTCATAATTATTTTCAGTTTGAAAGTCTATTCTTTTAATTAATTTCTCAGTTTAGACTATCCACCTTGTTTGAAAAATATTTCAATTCAATATTTTCATGATCAGCATTCATCTGCATTCTAGACTGCTCTCTAAATTCCTAGGGAGAGATTAGGAGTGTTCTTCGGTCGATTTGGGGAGCATCAGACCTTCATTTTTTGCTTAACCTTGTCCTTCCTGAATGGGTAACTTAGCATTTATTGCATTTTAAACTTACACTCTCATTGATCCAACAATGTTCTAACTGGGAATTAATCTTATTTTAAAAAATAATCAGATAAGTATGCCAAGATGTAAGTACAAGGATGGTCAGTTTTGGCATGATTTTATAATAAGAAAAGCCAAAATAAAAAGGTCCCTAAATATCAACAAATAAGAAATAGTAGAATATAACACAACCATTAATCAGAAATGTAGGTTTAAAGGTGTTAATAGCTTGTTATGCTGGAGGGGAAAAACAAATAGGACAGTACCATCCTTTTTATGTAAATATGAGGATATAAATGGATTGAACATTTCTGAATGAATATACAAGAAATTGAATATGAGTTCTTTTACATAACTCTTAATTTAAAAAATAAGACAGAAAAGTTAAAATAATGAGCAATATCTTTTGTCCAATACTATGCCAAAATTTTAGTCAGTTTATCTCTTTCTATATTTATTTCTATATGAATTACACATGATTTGCCCCTTCATTTTATTGATACTCATTTCTCTCTATAGTTTTTGTAATTTAAAAAAAGCAAGCTTTATCTTCTGTGGTTTTTTTTAATAGACTTACAAGTCACATCAAGCTTTTCTAACAATGCATTATTTTGATCTTAGCTCCTACTGGTCTTATTTCAGTGCCAAATATCTGTTATACCTTTAGGTTCCCTACCAACATTTTTGACACTTATGGATTGTACTATATTTTTATTTAACTTTTTGTGAATACTTTGTACATCATAGAATTTGCTATATATTTGTTGAAATACATAAATGTAACATATGTCTCATGAGTTCTCCTATCCAAAAAGGAAAAAAAAAAAGCTAGTTCTTAAATATCTGATTTTTCTGCTTGATTATGCCATTTAATACTTAAATGTGGTCTAGAAGCTCAGTAAATATCAACTACAGTTTGTCTGTTTGTTTTTACTGTTACTTAGCAAATAAATACGGAGAAGGCAATGGCACCCCACTTCAGTACTCTTGCCTGGAAAATCCCATGGACAGAGGAGCCTGGTAGGCTGCAGTCCATGGGGTCGCTAAGAGTCGGACACGACTGAACGACTTCACTTTCACTTTTCGCTTTCATACATTGGAGAAGGAAATGGCAACGCACTCCAGTGTTCTTGCCTGGAGAATCCCAGGGACAGGGGAGCCTGGAGGGCTGCCGTCTATAGGGTCGCACAGAGTCAGACACGACTGAAGCAACTTAGCAGCAGCAGCAAATAAATAAACTTTATCCAGTAGGTGATACTGAATTTTGAAAGTTTGTTTCTCCCACTCAAACTTTAAACTGAGCAAAAAACACATTAAAAAAATTAAGTATCAATATAATGAGAATGTGTTTCACAAACATTGGTTTTTAATCAGCTGTTTGCATTTACCTGCAATAATTCCTTGAAAAATGACTGAAATAATTTTAATATTAATAGAGAAAAGTTGTCATGTATCTATAATTACACTTTCCACTTGATGAAGGTCAGAAGACATTTTGAAAATATGGCAAAATAAAACTGATGCTAGCAGAATTTACTAAATGAATTCTAATATGCTAGGATACCTAAAGTTTCATACCCTGTGGTAAGCTTTAGTTTCCACTAAAGACAATATAAGAAAACAGAGTAAGAAACAAAGTAATAATTTTCATTCTGATACAAAATGTGCTTAAAATTTAATATCCTGATAATGCTAGGGCTGCCCACGACCTCAATTTCAATAGATAGCATGAAGGGTGAGAATTCAGTTGTACCATACAGATTTCCGGAGAAGGCAATGGCAAGCCACTGCAGTACTCTTGCCTAGAAAATCCCATGGACAGAGGAGCCTGGTAGGCTGCAGTCCATGGGGTCGCTACAAGTCAGACATGACTGAGCGACTTCACTTTCACTTTTCACTTTCACACGTTGGAGAAGGATATGGCAACCCACTCCAGCGTTCTTGCCTGGAGAATTCCAGGGACGGGGGAGCCTGGTGGGCTGCCGTCTATGGGGTCACACAGAGTCGGACACGACTGAAGTGACTTAGCAGCAGCAGCAACAGCAGCATACAGATTTCATTCAATCAAGAGAATAATGAAACAAAAATGTTCTTCAGAAAAATGCCAAACTACTTATTGACTAGTGGGATAGGACTACTGGAGCAAATAGAAATTGGGGCCTGTATGACTTATATATGTCCCTTTATAAGAATCAAGGCCAGAATTTCAAGAGAATGGAAAGAGATGTGATTATATCGTTATCAGCCTATTTTAAAATAATGTTTATTGAGCAAAGAAAAGGCTGACATATATTAAAATCAAATCAAATTTGACAGGTCAAATTTCTAATTCCATTAGTTTTAAATTAAGACATTTATTGTAAGATTAAAATTTAGAATTTTCTCAAGCTTAAGCAAAACATGTTAGTTCTTGCAAAACTGATGCAATAGTCATTTAGAAACACTTCAAGTTTTTTAAAAGGGGATGAATTCAGTTATTAATTTGTTATCCTTATAGTATCTTAAAACAAAACAAAGCTAAACATTGGCACATGCTCATTTTACTGGATGATAAATTATCTGCCTTTGAAAAGTCTCTTGATAATGAAATTAACTTTGAAAACTTTTGAATAATAACTTGTCAGTAAAAAATTCTAGGTGAAATACTATGTCATACATTTCATGGGCAATATGAGGAAATTTAATAGCTCCATTAATAAAAGCAAGGTATCAAATGGAAGGAAAGGCAACTACGTGTTTGTTTTCTATATGTGAGTGTATTTTCGTCTTGTAAGTAAATTCATTTGTACCATTTTTTTAAGATTCCATATATAAGTGATATCATGGGGAAAAGGGTAAATCAGGAGTCTGGGATTAAAATATACACACTCCTATTTATAAAATAGATAATCAACAAGGACCATATAATACAGAGAATTATATTCAATATCTTATACTAACCTACAATGGAAAAAACTCCTCTCTCTCTCTCTCTCTGTATGTATATATATAGGGCTTTCCAGGTGGCACTAGTGGTAAAGAACCTGTCTGTCAATGCAGGAGATACAAGAGACAAGAGTTCAATCCTTGACTGAGAAGATCCCCTGCAGGAGGGTATGGCAGCCCCCTCTAGTATTCTTGCCTTGAGAATCCCATGGATGGAGGAGCCTTGCAGGCTACATACAGTCCACGGGATCACAGAGTTGGACATGACTGAAGTGACTTAGCATAGCACATACACATAATATACGTAACTGTATCACTTTACACATGAAACTAACACAATATTGTAGATTAATCATATTTCAATACATTTTTTAAAGTAAAAGTACAATAACAACAAAAATGGAAAGAAATCTACAGACAAGAAAGCTATACCTTTCTTCTACATTCCCGTTACACTTGTTAGCAATGTTTTCTCTCCTTTTGTTCTGGGAAAACTTTTGCCAACGATCCCATTTGCCCAATCTCTCTCCTCACCTCTTTTTCCCTCCTTCTTGCCCTCTGTTAACACAATTCCTTCTCTTCCCTTCTGTTTGCTCTATTCTTCTGCTCCTCGGCCCTCCACTCTGCTTCTGGGTTCACTCCTCCCTCTCCCACTCTTGCTACTCTCTTTCTCTTTTGCTCTAGCAGTTTTTCAAAATAACTCTTTCCAGCTATCTTTCTTCTTTCAGACCCACGTAGTCATCCAAGTGATCTGCCTATAAGAACAATTTGGATAATGCTATTAAAATTTTAAAGTAGAAAATACAGTTAAAATATAAAACTTAACTAAAGTTCACAGATTTAAAACTCCCTTTTAATGTGTTCCTAACTTTTTTTTTTTCCAATCTGATCTCTAGCCTGCTGTGTCTCATGTAACTTAGCCACCCTGGAATGACTGCTCTCAGTTTTCTGAATATGCTGCTAGGTGCTCAGTATTGGCTTGTGTTCAGTTCAGTTCAGTTCAGTTCAGTCGCTCAGTCGTGTCCGACTCTCCGCGACCCCATGAATCACAGCACGCCAGGCCTCCCTGTCCATCACCAACTCCCGGAGTACACTCAAACTCATGTCCACAGAGTCGGTGATGCCATCCAGCCATCTCATTCTCCGTCGTCCCCTTCTCCTCCCGCCCCCAACCTTTCCCAGCATCAGAGTCTTTTCCAGTGAATCAACTCGTCGCATGAGGTGGCCAAAGTATTGCAGTTTCAGCTTTAGCATCAGTCCCTCCAATGACCATCCTGGATTGATCTCCTTTAGAATGGACTGGTTGGATCTCCTTGCAGTATAAGGGACTCTCAAGAGTCTTCTCCAACACCACAGTTCAAAAGCATCGATTCTTCGGCGATCAGCTTTCTTCACAGTCCAACCCTCACATCCATACATGACCACGGGAAAAACCATTGCCTTGACTAGATGGACCTTGGTTGGCAAAGTAATGTCTCTGCTTGTGTAGGTTCCTCTATATCAACCCACACAACTGGTACATAAAGTTATACACTTTACCTCAGTTTATCACAAATTTCAGGAAATATGCACCACAATCAGATACAAACTCAGATTTGTTCAATTAGCACAACACTTGAAATGGGAAACTAAACTCCAGATTTGGAAAAACAAACCAACAAACAAAATACATTAGATCAATCAGTGTGCTTGCTATATGCCAGTCATATAAATGTAATGGACTTGATTGTTTCATTCATAGATGTACTTTAGCAGAAAATAAGAAAATTAAGTAAGAATTTTCATAAACTTTCTTGGGGAAATGACAAAGTAAAGCTAACATCTACTATGAAAGTGAAAGTAAAACTCCCTCAGTCATGCTAACTCTTTGCGAACCCATGGACTATAGAGTCCATAGAATTCTCTAAGCTAGAATACTGGAGTGGGTAGCCTTTCCCTTCTCCAGGGGATCTTCTCAACCCAGGGATTGAACCCAGGTCTCCCATGTTACAGGCAGATTCATTACCAGCTGAGCCACAAGGGAAGCTCACATCTACTATATTGATCAATATGTGATATCTTAAAAGTAAGTTTCAGTTCAGTCCAGTCATTCAATTGTGTCCCACTATGCGACCCCATGGACTGCAGTATGCCAGGCCTCCCTGTCCATAACCAACTCCTGGAGTTTAATAAACTCATGTCCATTGAGTCGGTGATGCCATCCAGCCATCTCATCCTCTGTTATCCCCTTCTTCCCATGCCTCTAATCTTTCCCAGCATCAGGATCTTTTCCAATGAGTCAGTTCTTCCTATCAGGTGTTCAAAGTATTGGAGTTTCAGCTTCAACATCAGTCCTTCCAATGAATATTCAGGACTGATTTCCTTTAAGATGGACTGGTTGGATCTCCTTGTAGTCCAAGGGACTCTCAAGAGTCTTCTATAACACCACAGTTCAAAAGCATCAATTCTTTGGCACTCAGCTTTCTTTAGAGTCCAACCCTCACATCCTTAGATGATTACTGGAAAAACCATAGCTTTGACTAGACAGACCTTTGTTGACAAAGTAATGTCTCTGCTTTTTAATATGCTGTCTAAGTTGGTCATAACTTTTCTTCCAAGGAGCAAATGTCATTAAATTTCATGGCTACAGTCACTATCTGCAGTGATTTTGGAGCCCAAAGAAAGAAAGTCTGTCACTGTTCCCATTGTTTCCCCATCTATTTGCCATGAAGTGATAGGAGCAGATGCCATGATCTTAGTTTTCTGAATGTTGAGTTTGAAGCCAGCTTTTCACTCTCCTCTTTCATCTTCATCAAGAGGCTCTTTAGTTCTTCAATTTCTGCCATCAGTGTGGTGTCATCTGCATATCTGAGGTTATTGATATTTCTCCTGGCAATCTTGATTCCAGCTTGTGCTTCATGCAGTCCAGCGTTTCTCATAATGTACTCTGCATATAAGTTTAATAAGCAGGGTAGCAATATACAGCTTTGACGTACTCCTTTCCCTATTTGGAACCAGTCTGTTGTCCCATGTCCAGTTCTAAGTGTTGTTTCTTGACCTGCATACAGATTTCTCAGAAGGCAAGTCAGGTGGTCTGGTATTCCCATCTCTTGAAGAATTTTCCACAGTTTGTTGTGATCTACAGAGTCAAAGGCTTTGGCATAGTCAATAAAGCAGAACTAGATATTTTTCTGGAACTCTCTTGCTTTTTTGATGTTTCAAAAGATGTTGGAAATTTGATCTCTGGTTCCTCTGCCTTTTCTAAATCCAGCTTGAGTATCTGGATGTTCTCAATTCACGTACTGTTGAAGCTTGTCTTGGAGAATTTTGAGCATTACTTTACTAGTGTGTGAAATGAGTGCAATTGTGTGGCAGTTTGAGCATTCTTTGGCATTGGCTTTCTTTGGGATTGGAATGAAAACTGACCTTTTCCAGTCTTGTGGCCACTGCTGAGTTTTCCAAATTTGCTGGCATATTGAGTGCAACACTTTCACAGCATCATCTTTTAGGATTTGAAATAGCTCAACTGGAATTCCATCACCTCCACTAGCTTTGTTCGTAGTGATGCTTCCTAAGGCCCACTTGACTTCACATTCCAGGATGTCTGGCTCTAGGGGAGTGATCACACCATCGTGATTATCTGGGTTGTGAAGATCTTTTTTTTGTGTGTACTTCTGTGTATTCTTGCCACCTCTTCCTAATATCTTCTGCTTCTGTTAGGTCCATACCATTTCTGTCCCTTATTGTGCCCATATTTGCATGGAAAGTTCTCTTGGTATCTCTAGTTTTCTTGAAGAGATCTCTATCCCATTCTATTATTTTCCTCTATTTCTTTGCATTGATCACTGAGGAAGACTTTCTTATCTCTCCTTGCTATTCTTTGGAACTCTGCATTCAAATGGGTATATCTTTCCTTTTCTCTTTTGCCTTTCACTTCTCTTCTTTTCTCAGCTATTTATAAGGCCTCCTCAGACAAACATTTTGCCTTTATTCGTTTCTTTTTCTTGGGGATGATCTTGATCACTGCCTCCTGTACAATGTCAGGAACCTCCGTCCATAATTCTTCAGGCACTCTGTCTATCAGATCTAATACCTTGAATCTATTTCTCATTTCTGCTGTATAATCATAAGGGATTTGATTTAGGTCATTTTGGTTTTCCCTACTTTCTTCAATTTAAGTCTGAATTTGGCAATAAGGAGTTCATGATCTAAGCCACAGTCAGCTCCTGGTCTTGTTTTTGCTGACTGTATAGAGGGTCTCCATCTTTGGCTACAAAGAATATAATCCATCTGATTTTGTTATTGACCAGTTGGTGATGTCCATGTGTAGAGTCTTCTCTTGTGTTGTTGGAAGAGCGTGTTTGCCATGACCAGTGTGTTCTCTTGGTAAAACTCTGTTAGCCTGTGCCTTGCTTCATTTTGTACTCCATGGCCAAATTTGCCTGGTACTCCAGGTATTTCTTGACTTCCTACATTTGCATTTCAAAAGAAAATGACATCTTTTTGGGGTGTTACTTCTAGAAGGTCTTGAAGGACATATTGCCATTCAACTTCAAATTCTTCAGCATTACTTGTCAGGGCATAGACTTGGATTACTGTGATATTGAGTGGTTTTCCTTGGAAACAAACAGAGATCATTCTGTCATTTTTGAGATTGCATCCAAGTACTTCATTTCATACTCTATTGTTGACTATTATGGCTACTCCATTTCTTCTAAGGGATTCTTGCCCAATTACTTTGACTGAAACTGAAAGGAATATAGAGCAGTGTGTCAGCTGACAAGGAGAAGGTTGAGTGCTCTACCCAAACATGTGAAAGCCTGGGGGTGAAAAAGAGCAGGACCTCATAACAGGTAACCTAGATATTACTTGAGACTATTGTGAAATGACAGAGGTACTGAAAAATGAATCAGGGCCTGGGGTTATGTTACAGGGTTCAGATTTTATCCTAGAGACATTTAAAAGATAATGAACTATATAATATGCATGAGATGGTCAATTTCATGTTTGAGGAATACTACATTGTCTGCTCTGTGGGAACCTATATATTCACAAGAAAATCTACAGATTTTAAATGACAAATCAATGACTTATAGTTTGAGTTTCAGATGTAAACACACATTCTTTGCAATGTCTCTAGAATCTGTAGGGCAGACAGTATCATCTCATGACTGTTTTTCAAATATACTTTTGAAAAGTATGACTTAGAACTAATAGGATGTATTTTGTATTAACATAGATAAGAAATTAAAATAATCTGGTGTATCTTAACCAAAATGAATAAAATTTAATCAATTATAGTTAAGTGTAGTTATTATAGTATTAATAATTATGGATCATTAAAAATAATTCTCAGTGTTGAATATATGCAATATATCTTTATGCTGCTGCTGCTGCTGCGTCACTTCAGTCGTGTCCAACTCTGTGTGACCCCATAGACGGAAGTCCACCAGGCTCCCCTGTCCCTGGGATTCTCCAGGCAAGAACACCGAAGTGGGCTGCCATTTCCTTCTCAAGTGAGATAAAATTTATTAGAAGAAATATTCATTGAAAATGTTACCTTTATGTACAAGGAGAATTTTTAGAATCTACTGAGAGAATACTTAAGAAATATTTAGAATAAAGGGCATTGCTAATTTACTTGTAGGATGTCATTGAGCTCCATTTTCTAGATAGCCATTAGTAGTGATAGCTTCTCTCTCATATATAGGAATCTTACTTCTAAGAATTAATGAGTATAATTGATCATGGCAGATTGTTGGCGTTGGTGCCCCCTTGATTCCTTTTCACTGGAAAAGATAATTACTCAGAAAATAACTTCAGTTCAAGGGCAGATTTAAGGTTTGTGGAGCTATTTTCAGGAAAAGATAATATTATGAACATAATATTTGATAGGAAAGTAAATTTTACACTGAGATCACATATGCAAATTAACTGAAATGTAACTAATATCACAAAATTTACAAAATCTAGGAGAAAGATCCTTGAAACATCTCTAGTACCTTGCTCAGTTGCATATTCTTAGATCAACTACTTTCTCCTCACTTGATGGAAATGACATTATGTAGTCAATGTCACATGAATAGTTGATCTACCAGTGTAGCCAATAGAAAATATTAGTAATTGGGATTTGTAAAACACCAGGTTCTGCTAGTGCTATAGAATCTGCCTGCCAATGCAGAAGATGTAATAAACATGGATTCGAGTCAGAGAGGAAAGTGACTGATTATAGTTGAAATATATTAGTTTTTTAAATTTTATAGAAATATCTGATAATGTGAAAACACAGTAAATGACCTTCTCAGTTTGCATCCTTCTACAATCTGTAAAGAGCTTCCCCGGTGGCTCAGATGTAAAGAATCCACCTGTAATATGAGAGACCTGGGTTCAGTCCCTAGGTTGGGAAGATCCCTTGGATGAGGGCATGGCGATCCACTCCAGTATTCTTGCCTGGAGCATCCATGGACTTCTAGAGGAGCCTTATAGGCTGCAGTCCATGGTGTTGCAGAGTCAGACATGACTGAGCGACTAAGCATAGCACACAGAACACAGTATGGACAAAAATTTTATGTATTCATTTTCACCCAGATTCCAGAATAATTGCTCATTTTCCTTGCTTCTTCAAGGTGGCAAGCCCTCTGTTCCCCCTTCTGATGAATACGTAAGTATTACTAGATCTGAAGTGCTGTACTGTCCCTAAAGGCTTCCCTATACTATACCAGTTCCTCTTAAATTAAATAGTTTCTATATTTGTAAATGCTTTTAATTAATCATTCAGACTGTACTATCTGTTTGCTGCATTGAATTTTATTGATATACCTTCTTGGATTTCAGTTTTTATTTTAAATATAACTCGTATCAAGTTCTTTCTCAATCAATCTGTCGGGTATTTTTTTTCCTATAATGGTATTTATTTTTTCTCACAGCGCTTATCCAAATTAGTAATTATATATTTATTTGCATTAAACATTAGTCCCCTGGTACCAAATGCAGTTCCTGCCACATAATAGGTACTAAATAAATATTCACAGTAAAACACCAGGGTAAGGTAAATTCATCCAGTCCATATTCCCAAACAAGGTGAGGTTAAATTTTTACCTTTGGAAGGACAGGTGGAAATGGAAGAGAGGATGAGCTGTAAGTCTACATACAGGAAATTAACAGGCAACCCTAACCCACAAAATGTTTGCCCTTCAACCTGTTCTCCTTGGACCATCACAGATTATGGGTATCAAACAATAACAAAATACTTATCTACGGAGCTAGATCATAGCTAAAATCATAGCTACTGAGCCTGGTAGTCCCTCACAGTCACAAGAATAGGGGTTAATCCATTTGTATTTAAGATAGTGTGCACATCTGATATTAGCTAATGCCAAACCACAGCTGGGATCAAAACTCTTGGTAGGTTTGTTAAACTGTAATCACTTTTGGTCATATTATTAAATTAGCAGTAACACTATCCTGCATTTATAAGGCTGTTTTTTCTGGATTTTGCTTACTGCATTATAGCAGGGTTTCATTGTATTGTCTGAAAGGGTGAATGAGCTTAAATTTATCAGTATTTGTTCTATATTAAAGGTAATGAATATTTATAGTTAAAATAATGAATGTGACATAATGAAAAGAATTTTTCAAAGACTGAGTTTAAACTAACACTGTTTTGAGGGAAATAAAACCATTTACCTTTGTAAATAGAAGTTGCTAACTGTTATCAAAATGGTTTAAATTTTCTATTTTCTTCTTAGGAAAATCATGCACAACATACTGGGAGTTATATGTTCAGTTCAGTTCAGTTCAGTCGCTCAGTCGTGACCGACTCTTTGTGACCCCATGAATCACAGCATGCCAGGCCTCCCTGTCCATCACCAACTCCCGGAGTTCACTCAAACTCATGTCCATCGAGTTGGTGATGCCAAATAACTGTTTCTATTTTTGCACATGTATTTTTATAAAATTTAAAAAACAAGTTTGCATACATTAAATCACTTAAGTTTAAAGACCTTATGAGTTGTCTACTTATATGGTAAATAGATTCAATCAACATTTATTCTAGCCCTGTTAACTTTCTCTTCTTATATTTTGAAGCTAGTATCTAATCTTTCTAGGCCACTTTGCATCTAGAAGCGGCCATGTGGCAATCTAACCAAGGAAAGTATTTGGAAGTGTAGGGGATTTCAAGAAAGTGTTTACATTTTTATACAGGATCCTCCACTTTCTCCTTCATTACTTTTTCTTCCTGATTGGGGTGTAGTCTTTAAGAGTGATATCATAGCAGAGATATTTCAACAATTGAGAAAACCTCAAAACATCAAAATTCTAGCCCTGAAATCCTTGAAATGTTGAACCAAGGCCAACAACTGCCTCCTTCTTAGAATCTTGTTGCATTTTAGTAAAATACATTTCAAGTTTATTTAAGCTTCACTTCAATAGCATATCATTTTCTATCAAGAGAACAGAAAGATAATTTAATTTGTCTCCTATGATATTAACAGTCAAACATAATCAACAAATGATAGAGTGACACTGGAATATTATTATTTAGCCAATGGGTAAACTGATATCAGCGTAGTTCATACACATTTATACATAAAATATAGGGTGCAGCCTAGATCTAAATCAGGGGAAGAAGTACTCTCATTCACTAGAAGTTTACTACCTAGAAGAGAAACAATACTTGCCTTAAAATAATATTTTGAAATATGTGGTAATTTATTAGGCTGGGTGGCTTCATAGTTCAGATCACTTCAGTTCAGTCTCACAGTCCGTCCAAATCTTTGTGACCTCAAGGATTGCAGGACTACAGGCTTCCCTGTTCATCAACAACTCCCGGAGCCTACTCAAACTCACGTCCACAGTGTCAGTCATGCCATCCAACCATCTCTTTCTCTGCCATCCCCTTCCCTCCTGCCTTCAATCTTTCCCAGTATCAGGGTATTTTCCAATGAGTCAGTTCTTCGCATCAGGTGGCCCAAGTATTGGAATTTCAGCTTCAGCATCAGTCCTTCCAATGAATATTCAGGACTGATTTCCTTTAGGATGGACTAGTTGGATCTCCTAGCAGTCCAAGGGACTCTCAAGAGTCTTCTCCAACACTATAGTTCAAAAGCATCAATTCTTCCGTGTTTACCTTTCTTTATAGTCCAACTCTCACACCCATACGTGACTACTGGAAAAACCATAGCTTTGACTAGATGGACCTTTGTTGGTAAAGTAATGTCTCTGCTTTTTATAGCTAATCCTTTTTGAGTAGTTATGTGTCAGTCACTTTTCTAGCCAATTTATATACGTTAATTTTTTTTTATTCTCAGCATAATCCTACTAAAAATGTGGTATATTATGCACATTTCACAGAGGAGAAAACTGAGGGTATAAGAGTATTTGACTTTTTAAGGAACTTGTCAGAAGTGACAGAGCCAATAAGTGACAAGTGACAGAACTGGCATTTGGACTGAGGCAGTCTGGCTGTAGCAAATATGCTCTTAGCCATTACCTTATACTTTTTCTCACTGATCTGCTCATGTCAGCCTTAATGAAGTAGATATTTTATCCTAATTTTATGATAATATAATTAAAACTTACAGAGTTTTTTAAAAACACAGCTTTTAGATGCAATAAATAGAGAAAAACTATTAACACTCACATAGCACTTAGGATGTGCCCAGCACTGTTCCATATAATTTTCATGTCTTAGTCCACTTAATCCTCATAACAAAATAATAATTTGATGAAGCTGGAAGTACTTATTATCTCTATTTTACAGAAGAGAAAATTTAATTCCATAAAGCTAAGACACTTGCCCAAAGTTGCAAAGCTAGTATGTGATGCAATTGGGATTCTAACCCAAGAAATTTGACCCTAACATTTGGCTCTTAAACACGTCAATAAAAAGCACATAACCTTCTGTTCAGTGCACAAATAGTAAAGGCTGGTAAAATTTATAGATAAAATAATGACTATTTACAAAACAGGGGAAGTTTCATGGAAGGGGAAATTTGATTTGAATTAATTTTGAAGAGAGAAGAAAGTAAGCAGCTTTAAAACATAAAATTGAGATTCAGAATTTATTACAAAAGATAAAAATAGCTGGGAAAAATTTCTGAGTGTCAGAGTCAAGTAGAAGTGTGCTGTGCTATGCTAAGTTGCTTCAGTCGTGTCCACCTCTTTGCAACCCTATGGACTGTAGCCTGCCAGCCTCCTCTGTCCATGGGATTCTCCAGGCAACAATACTGGATTGGGTTGCCATTTCTCCTCCAGGGGACCTTCCCTACCAGGGGTTTAACCCGTGTTTCCTGAAAATTTCCTACATAGAAGGCAGATTCTTTACCTCTGATACACCAATAGAATTACCGTAATCCTTTTAGAAAAGTGATGCAGAATAAAAAGATAGAGGATGAAAGGAGGAAAGAAATGAAGAAACAGAGGAGGGACTACATAAAGGAATTTTGGAACCAACCGAGAGTTTGTTCACCCTCTGCATCTGCAACATCTAAAAATGGAGAGGCACCATAAGGAGAAGGAGAAGAGGCCAGATGAGAGAGGAAACGGGATCAATCACAACACTTGAACCCAATAAATTTTATAGTTTGAGAAAGGTTAGATACCCGAATAAATCTGGAAAGATCAAGAATCAGTGCATATAAGAGATGACGAATAAAGAACACTAGATTGATGATTCAGAGGTATTAATTTTCTTCAGAAATGACAGGCTAGATGTTCCATCCATGCCCTATCAAGTTAAAGTAGATTTTTTTCTTGGCATCTACAGAACAAAATGTCAGAATTTATAGAAATGATGGTGTATTTCACTTTACAAGGTTGTTTGTGAAAAAAACTATGTAAATTGAATTACATTTTTACTGTACCTATGGAATTTTCAAAGCAGAAATATAGTTCTGTGATCCAACAAAAAACAAACAATCATTTATAGAGAGAATGATTTATTTCTGCTTCTTTGTTTTCAGTAAATGTAAAATTCACGTAGATGCCTTTTATAGGGCTTCCCTCATAGCTCAGTTGGTAAAGAATCCACCTGCAATGCAGGAGACCCAATTCGATTCCTGGGTCGGGAAGATCCCCTGGAGAAGGAATAGGCTACCCACTCCAGTATTCTTGGGCTTCCCTTGTGGCTCAGCTGGTAAAGAATCTGCCTGCAATGTGGGAGACCTGGGTTCGATCCCTGGGTTGGGAAGATCCCCTGGAAACGGGAAAGGCTACCCACTCTAGCATTCCAGCCTAGAGAATTCCATGGACTAGTCCATGGGGTCACAAAGAGTTAGACAGGACTGAGCGACATTCACTTTCAGATGTCTTTTACAGATACTTCAATAAACCTTTTTTTTTTAAAGTACAAAATTAGTCCCCATATGGGCCACTATGGTGGTAAAATACAGTTTGAAATTTCTTGTCAAGATGGCTTTGTATGTTCAGGTGTTAAGGAGCCCCCTTTGCTCCAAGTACATCCCGATGACAGATAAAATACAAATGAGTGAATTAAGCACATACAATAAGATTCAAAAAAGTTAAACATCTCCATAAATAAACACAAAACTAAAATATCAGCTTAAATTGCAGATCTTCTGAGTGATCAGTCAAAAGCCAATGGAGATGGTTAGGAAGTCTATTCCTTATTTAACAGGGAGTGAAAATATCCTATAGGATGCAGAAGACATTACTTAGACTCAGTGCCTGACACTGGGATCGGGGCTAGAGGGCTCTCCCACTAATCTCTTGAAAGACGGCTGAGAAGTGCTGCTAATTGGATCTATCTGAGCTATGATTTAAATAAATCTATGTGCCTAAGTAGGGAAAGAATATAGGTAAACCTTCTTAATAGCAACCTAGTCAAAGAATCCAATGACTCCGTATCTGGATGTTTGTGCTTCCAGTATAGGTATGTATGCTCATAGAGTCATTCTCCAGTTGGTACCTGGGCAAAATACAAAAATACCTAGTAGAGGATACTGAGTAATAAATAAAATCAGGCAGAATATGGACAAGTCAAAATGCTGAGAGGTGACTAACATAAAAATGATTCCCATTTTCTTAAGGATTTCCCCTGCTGATGGGAATTTCAAGAAAGCTTCTCAGGAGACTGAGTGAACTGCTCACTATCAGGCAGCCTAGAACCAGATAGGAACAGTTAGGCTGCAATGGGGGAGATAAAAGTTATAGAAGATGAAGCTGTACATCAACATTCCCAATGACAAAAAAAAAAAAAAATCAAAGTAACATTCAAAAAGTAGGATCAGCAAATCAGCCTGTGTTAGAAATCAACATGGAACAACAGACTGGTTCCAAATCAGGAAAGGAGTACATCAAGGCTGTATATTGTCACCCTCCTTATTTAAATTACATGCAGGGTGCATCAAGAAAAATGCTGGGCTGGATGAAGCACAAGCTGGAATCAAGATTGCCGGGAGAAATAGCAATAACTTCAGATATTCAGATGACACCACCTTTATGGCAGAAAGCGAAGAAGAACTAAAGAGCCTCTTGATGAAAGTGGAAGAGGAGAGTGAAAAAGTTGGCTTCAAATTCAACATTCAGAAAACTAAGATCATGGCATCTGGTCCCATCACTTCATGGCAAATAGATGAGAAAACAATGGAAACAGTGACAGACTATTTTTCTGGGCTCCAAAATCACTGCAGATGGTGACTGAAACCATGAAATTAAAAGACGCTTGCTCCTTGGAAGAAAAGTTATGACTGACCTAGACAGCATATTAAAAAGCAGAGATGTTACTTTGCCAACAAAGGTCTGTCTAGTCAAAGCTATGGTTTTTCCAGTAGTCATGTATAAATGAGTCATGTATGAGAGTTGTACTACAAAGAAAGCTGATCATGGAAGAATTGATGCTTTTGAAATGTGGTGTTGGAGAAGACTCTTGAAATTCCCTTGGACCACAAGGAGATCCATTCAGTCCATCTTAAAGGAAATCAGTCCTGAATATTCACTGGAAGGACTGAGCTATAGCTGAAACTTCAATAATTTGGCCACCTGATGTGAACTGACACATTGGGAAAGACCCTGATGCTGGGAAATATTGAAAGCAGGAGGAGAAGAGGGCGACAGAGGATGAGATGGTTTTATATCATCACCAACTCGATATCATGAGTTTGAGCAAGTTCTGGGAGTTGGTGATGGACAGGGAAGCCTGGCGTGCTGCAGTCCATGAGGCCACAAAGAGTCAGACATGACTGAACAGAACCGATGTGCTAAAATTATGACAATATACAGGAAGGTTTATGTGTCAATCAGGAAAGTTCAAGATAAGAAAAAATTTTCTATTTCATTTGGCTTTCCTCTTCAAATGCTAAGTGAGGAAATTCCAGGCATCCTGTGATTTCTCAGTGGACACGCACAGGGTCCACCTGTCATCCGCGTGTTGCTGACCTTAGATGGGAAGTTCACCACAGTGGGGATTTGCTTTTTGCCACAAAACTGTCTTTCTGTGTCCTGAGTTGCAGTTCTGTGTTCTGTGACTTGATCCCTCTCTCTGCATGTAGCACATACCTGTACTCTATGACACAAGAATGTAGCGGCCACACACTTCTTTTCTGTTGCCAGAAACCTGCAATCCAGGTGTAACGTGAATCTTCCAAAGGTCACGTCACGTTGTGCTAGCTCTTCGTTTGTATTAAACCGTGAAATATGCAAGCAAATTAAACATTGGAGAAGTGAAGGCCGTATCTGATCCCCAGAAATACACTGTCTGCAAACACAGCTTCACCTCCCACAACAGTGTTTCCATCTTGAGGTTCCTGAACTTTTAAATACTGATGTTTCTTTTCTTCTAAAAGTTTGTTCTCTTATTTTGATTGCAGACTAAAGAATGCTATAAAGCATGGATCAGTTTTAATAACTTGACACTTAAATTTGTTTGGAAAATATTAACTTGCTTGTTAGAGTTGAAATTGTAGGTAAAATGCTGAAAGTGCCTCTTTTCTGTAACACCCAGGGTTTTGTTTTTTCAAACGAGACGGTGGGACCCTGAGAAGCTGTGTGTTGTGCTGGTTCAGGAGCATCACTGAGCGTCTCTTGTGTCTCCGAGCTTGCTTGTTGTCTCCTGGACAGAGTGGGCCCCAGGTCAGGTACGCAGCACATGCGTACTCAGTAAGACAGACCCAACCCACAGGAGGACCACATGTCTCTGAGGTCGGAAGAGGTGGAGGGGTTTTTGGTTAAAAAGAAAAACCTCCAGTTACACTGTGCATTCCTCTCTTGTGAAAGCCACAGTCTTCAAGGTATTCAGTGAGCAGTTCTGTGCTACTTCACACAAGGGATGTCATTTAGCGTTTCTGTGGACTCCACAGGGTGAAGGGGGTGACAGAGTGCCTGCCTGTCACCTGCCATTTCTCGGTCAATCAGTCTGTGTACACTCTGTCATCTACCTACCAGCCGTCTGGCCACAATCTACACGTGTCACCTAACCGTCTGTGTCTGTCATCTGTGTAGCGTCTGTCAAAATCACCTATGTCCTTCTCTTTCTAATAGATAAGTTTACTTCACCGAGCCTTGAAAGGGGGACATGTGAGTGGTGGTAAAATCCTGTTTGTGTTGGAACCTTGAAGTGGTTAATAGCGGAGTTAAAAACCTGTTTCCTCAGGTAAACAGATAAGCTCATTGACTGGAGTCCTTCTCCCTAGAGACACTTGCTGTGACTGAGATGAGCTATCTGAAGCAGGAGCTTTGGGCTCATCTTGGGCTAATTCTGTGATGAGGTGCAGGGAAGGGACTTGTGTGTTTGAGGTTCTGGGCAGAGCGCTCGGGGTGGGGGGCAGGTGGGACAGCCTCCAGCTCGGGGAGCCTGTGCCGGTGTGCTATGATGCTAAGTGCCTGCGATCCCCTTGGGGACACACGTGATGCACAGCTGGCAGAATGGCTCCTCATACCCCTCATTCCTTACAACCGAATGCAAGCCAGAGGGGGGTTGGATTATGCACGTGAATAATACTTTTCTTATCTACAAACGTTAATGTAAAAATGAATTTTTCTTCTGTTGTATCTGATTAAAATAACTCTGTGGATTTTAATATAAATATTTATTGGTGTGCTTTGGGGGAAAGATATTTTTTTCTTGATGGAGTTTACCAAAGCGACTTTATTTTATTCACTGGCTGATGAGAGAGCGGGTCTGTTTCAATTCTGTAAACTGCACAGCTTCTCTGAAGAATGACGTGTCTGCTCTTTTGACTGTTGTTTGTCATTAACAGGAAAGTGATTGGTTTTAAAGGAAGTTGAATTCATCCATAATGCTGAAGTTTTTTAAAAATAAAAACATGGTTTATATCAAAAAAAGAAAAAATTGTCTTATATAAAGAAAATAAGATAAAGTGACTTAAAAAGAAAAAATAAAATATTGAAATGGATTTTAAATAAGATGATAGTAAATCAATATATTGAATTATAATGCACAAAAAATTTCAAAGGCAAAGGAATGATTACATAATAGATAAAATATATGGAAGATCAAGAACTAGAATCCAACCCATGAAAACTATTATCAAAGTTAGGTCAGAACATTTAACAATTGCTCTCCATACTTTTACCCATTTTCATCCAGCATGAATATAGACAATCCACAGGAACTGGAAGTCACTGTCTGCAGACTAGATATGCTCTTCTCATCTTCATATACCATGGCAGCCTATCATATTGTTCTACTCTAAGAGCAGTACAAATGCAGATAATAATACATTCTCAGTTCCTTCAGGTGATGAGACAGTAAGTCAGTCAGTTCAGTTGCTCAGTTGTGTCTGACTCTTTGCGACCCCATGGACTGCAGCACGCCAGGCTTCCCTTCCATCACCAAATCCCAGAACTTGCTCAAACTCATGACCATTGAGTCGGTGATGTCATCCAACCATCTTATCCTATGTCATCCCCTTCTCCTCCTGCCTTCAATCTTTCCCAGCATCAGGGTCTTTTCCAATGAGTTGGTTCTTCACATCAGGTGGACAAAGTATTGGGAGTTTCAGCTTCAGCATCAGTCCCTCCAATGAATATCCAGGATTGATCTCCTTTAGAATGGACTGGTTGGATCTCCTTGCAGTATAAGGGACTCTCAAGAGTCTTCTCCAACACCACAGTTCAAAAGCATCAATTCTTCGGCGATTAGCTTTCTTCACAGTCCAACTCTCACATCCATACATGACCATGGGAAAAACCATAGCCTTGACTAGATGGACCTTTGTTGGCAAAGTAATGTCTCTGCTTTTTAATATATTATCAAGGTTGGTCATAACTTTCCTTCCAAGGAGTAAGCGTCTTTAAATTCCATGGCTGTAATCAGCATCTGCAGTGATTTTGGAGCCCCAAAAAATAGTCTGACACTGTTTCCACTGTTTTTCCATCTATTTCCCATGAAGTGATGGGACTAGATGCCATGATTTTTGTTTTCTGAATGTTGAGCTTCAAGCCAACCTTTTCACTGGTAATAATATACAATCTTGATGTACCCCTTTCCCAATTTGGAACCAGTCCATTGTTCCATTTCTGGTTCTCACTGTTGCTTCTTGACCTGCATACAGATATCTCAGGAGGCAGGTCAGGTGGTCTGGTATTCCCATCTCTTGAAGAATTTTCCACAGTTTGTTGTGATTCAAACAGTGAAAAGCTTTAGTGTAGTTAATGAAGCAGTAGAAATTCTGGAATTCTCTTGCTTTTCTTTTGATCCAACGGATGTTTGCAGTTTGATCTCTCGTTCCTCTGACTTTTCTAAATCCACCTTGAACTGGGCTCACGTATTGTTGAAGCCTAGCTTGGAGAAATTTGACCATTACTTTGCTAGTGTGTGAGATGAGTGCAATTGTGTGGTAGTTTGAGCATTCTTTGGCATTGCCTTTCTTTGGGATTGGAGTCACTTCAAAACCATTAAAAATAGGGAGAAGGTGAGGGTGGGATGATTTGGGAGAATGGCATTGAAACATGTATATTATCATATGTGAAACGAATCACCAGTCCAGGCTCGACGCATGATACAGGATGCTCGGGGCTGGTGCACTGGGATGAACCAGAGGGATGGGATGGGAAGGGAGGTGGGAAGGGGGTTCAAGATGGGGAACACGTGTACACCTGGGGCAGATTCATGTCAATGTATGTCAAAACCAACCAATATAATATTGTAAAGCAATTAGCCTCCAATAAAAAATAAATAAAAAATTAAAAGATTTAGACAAACAGAAAAATAAATCTTTTAGGTAATCGACTTCAAAAGCAAAAATTTTGTATCTTACCAAAATAATTTACTATGCCTTACATTGTCTTTTAATTAATTTATTTTTTATTGAAGGATAATTGCTTTATGGGCTTCCCTGGTGGCTCAGAGGTTAAAGCGTCTGCCTCCAATGAGGGAGACCTGGGTTCGATCCCTGGGTCGGGAAGATCCCCTGGAGAAGGAAATGGTAACCCACTCCAGTATTCTTGCCTGAAGAATCCCATGGATGGAGAAGCCTGTTAGGCTACAGTCCATGGGGTTGCAGAGAGTCAGACAGGACTGAACGACTTCATTTCACTTCACTTCACTTCAATTGCTTTACAGAATTTTGCTGGTTTCTGTCAAACCTCAGCATGAATCAGCCATAGTCTTTGACTACTTAAGAAAACGTAGGCTCTTCGGTATTAAAAGAGAGTTTTGTTTAAAAAAAAAATAGACCACATAGGGCAATGATGAAATAAATTACAGTTAATTTAATTTTAAAAGTTTATTCCAGGATGTTAAATTCTAGCAAGCTATAAAAGAAGCTTGGAATAGAAGATCTATATTAGGAACAGATTATAGGGAGGCAAGTCACGGACTCCAATAGCCATGCAAGAATATTTCCTGCCTCAAGCCAATATTGTTGACCAGCGGAAGCTTCAGCACTGTCAAGTCATGACTGGTCTCTCCGTTTTACAGGTGTTAAATGTTGTCATCAGTGTTATTATAACTACCAAGCACTGAATTCTATGCTGTGTCAGGTACCAAAAATGCCTCATCTGGTATAATACTACATGGTAAACGTGGCAGGTGGAGTTTTTTCCCCCAATTATTTAATCAGCAAACTCCTACTGTTTTCCACATATCAAATCCCAGAAAATTATAAGATAAGAAAAATAACAATAGGGACATGATTTTATGGTGATTAAAGCAAGACAGATACAATCAAAATTGCAGCAGACTTTTTTTGCAGAATTTGACAAGTTAATTTTCAATTTTAGATGGAATTATAAAGAACCTGAAATATCCAAATTTATTTTTTAAAGGAATAAAGTAAAAGGACTTACTGATTTCATGACATATCCTAAAAATATACTAACCAAGACAGTGTGGAACTTGAGAAAAGTGATATAGATATCAACAGATTATTGCCTTAGGCAATTTAAAGTGTTGTTCTAACAATATGGAGAAAATAAATGGTGATCCTTATCATACTCTATACACAAAATTTCATTCAAAATGGATCATAGACCTAAATATGAAATCTAAACCTATAATTCTCCTAGAAGAAAACATAAAGAGAAATCTTTGCAACCTTCAAGTGATCAAAGGTTTCTTAGAACACAAAACAATGAACCATAAATTTCTTAAAAATGATAAATCAACATTACTAAAATTTAAAATTCACTCTTCTGGGGACACAATTAAGAAAATGAAATGGCAAACCACAAACTGAGAGAAAATATTCACAACACATAAATCAGACAAAGACAAAAAAATGCTTACAATTCAATAATAATAAGATAAACAATGAAAATTTTAATAAATGGGCAGAAGGATTTAGTAGTTATTTCAAAAGATAAAATATACAGATGGCCAACAAATGCATAATTTATAGCATCATTAGTCTTTGAAGGTAAGAATTCAAACCACATTGAGACACAACAGGACACCCATCAGAATGGGAAAATTAAAATAAAATTAAAACAGAAAAGGAAAGGATATGGCCAAACAGGACTTGCATACATAGTTAATGAGGATATAAAATGGTATAGCTACTTAGTAAGAGGGTTGGCAATTTTTTAAAAGCTTAAACATACACTTATTGATGATTCGGATTTTCCACTTCTAGGTATTTACCCAAGAAAAACAAAAATATATGTCCACAGAAAGAGTGAGTCACAAATATCCTTAACAGATTTAAGTAGACAAAACTGTAAATAATCCAAATGTCTAACAACACATGAATGGGAAATCATGATATAGCCATTCAATGAAATACTAGGTAGCAGTAAAATAATGAGCTATTAATTAATTCATGCTGCAACTTGAATAAATTTTTTAAAAACCCATTGTTAGGTGAGAGAAGCCATGTCAAAAAACAAATGAAAACCAAGAAAAAAATGCATATTTTATAGTTCTATTCATATAAAATTCTAAAGAGTAGACTAACTCAATGACAAAAATCAAGTCAGATATGAGGATACAGGAGAGAAGAGTTTAAGGTTGTACACAGAAATGTTTGTTAGCCTAACTATTTTGATGGTTTTCTATCTTTTTATACATCTGCCCAAACCGATCAAATTATACACTTTAAGTATGCGACATTTAGTGAAATAAACTTTGATGAAATTGAATGAAACCAAAAAATAAAAGGGGCTAATATTAAATTCGTTTTAGAGGAGAGGCTTATAATTTTAAAAAGACATTATTTTAGGATAGGTTGCCTAAAGCATATTTATTTGAGATATAATATCTAATAACACTTTTAAAATTTACTGCCTGTTAATTAAATATCTGTTCAGATATCTTAAAGGACTGTGGAGATACCTTTTGCCATTTTAAGAAATTGTAACCAATTTCTTTAATTAAAACCCCATTTAAATTTTAATTTTTCTAGTAAAAAGTACTAAATTTGCAGCATTTTAGGAATGATGCAAATTTTTCTTTTTAAGTTCATCCACTTACAAAGTACTTTTTCAAAATTATGGTGGAATATACCAAAAACCAATGAATTGTATACTTTGATTGAGAGAATAGCATAAACTTTGTTAATACATGTTTATAAGAGTGAGAAAATTGAGAAAATATTCTGGAAAAAAAGACAGTAAACTTGTAAGGACCTTTCCATTGTTTGTTAACATGGAAATCATGATTTACCATTGAAGGTTTTTGAACAGGAGAATAGTTTGATGTGGGCTATGCTATGAGAAGATTGACCTGGCAGTGGTATGTGGAATGGATTTTTGTTAGAAGAGACAAAAATGTTACTAAAATAAACTGAATGTCATATCACAGAGTTTTAAAGAAGTTAGAAGTAGCAATAATGATAATTTCTATAAAAAGTGAGTGGAGGATAGTAAGAGTTTAAAACTTTGCCACTCCTGAGGAAGGGAAGAAATGGGAAATCAAAGACAACTCTAACTTCTTTTCAGTGTCCGGAAGGATAAAGCCTCTAATAGGAGTCAAGGGAGAATTCAAGAAACTTATTGGTTGGAAGAGTTCAGTATTGAGTGTCCTAAAATTTAGCATCAGGCAGGATATCCATCTGGCCTTATGGAGAGCATATTCAAGGCTTCCTGGAGAAACTATACGTCATATTTTTTTAACTGCTGAGCATCTGAACTCCCTGTCTATACTTGGGGAAGTGGAGATTGTTTTGCTTTACATAAAAGGCCAGGTAATTTTTTCCCCCAGGTTCTTAACACTAGAACTCAAAGACATGTCTTAACTTTGAGCAATCAGATGCTCCCACTCAGAGTGTGACACAAAGAAGCTAGGAGCTTGGGTCTCATGTCATCAACATAAGAATCCAGTATCTGGTCCCACTGATGGCAGAGTGACAGAACTGGTGGTAGCATGGTAACTTGATTGTTCTGTGGTCAGAGTTGGCTATGTCTTATTCTGGCTGACCCTCCATGGTCCCTGGTTGCTGCTGCTGCTGCTGCTGCTAAGTCACTTCAGTCGTGTCCGACTCTGTGTGACCCCATAGACGGAAGCCCACCAGGCTCCCCCGTCCCTGGGATTCTCCAGCCAAGAACACTGGAGTGGGTTGCCATTTCCTTCTCCAATGTGTGAAAGTGAAAAGTGAAAGTGAAGTCGCTCAGTCGTGTCCGACTCTTAGCGACCCCACGGGCTGCAGCCTACCAGGCTCCTCCATCCATGGGATTTTCTAGGCAAGAGTACTGGAGTGGCTTGCCATTGCCTTCTCCGGTCTCCCTGGTTAACTTTTTAAAAACAGCTTAATGGAGATACAGTGCACACAAAATAGACATTCACCCATTTAAAGTATGCAGCTCAGCGGGGTTTAGAATATTCAAGGTTTATAAACACCATGATCTAATTTTGGAACGTTTTCATTGCTCCAAAAGAAACCTTGGACCCATTAGCAATCAACCCACCTCCCTTCAAGCAACAACTTATCTACTTTATGTCTCTATAAGATTTCCTATTGTGGACATTCATATAAATGAAAAAACAAAATTTGTGGTCTTACGTGAGCAGCTGGTTTCATGTAGCATAGTATTTTTAAACTTCATCCATATTGCAGCACATATCACTACTTCACTCCTTCTTACTGCTAAACACTTTTATGGATTTACCATGTTTTGTTTATTCATTTATAAGTTAATAGATATTTGGATTGTTTCTACTTTTTGGATACTATGAATACTGTGGCTATGAATATTTGTGCATACACCTTGGTGTTGACATATTGTTTCATTTCACTCGGATATATACATATATATGTGTGTATATCCAAGATATATATATACACACATATATATATCAAAACCTGAAACTGTTGAGACATATTGTGACTCCAAGCTTCCTGGGTGGCTCAAAACCCACCTGCCAATGCAGGATTTGCAGGTTCATTCCCTCGGTTGGGAAGATACCCTGGAGAAGGAATTGGCAACCCACTCCAGTATTCTTGTCTGGGAAACCCCCATGGACAGGAGAGTCTGGCAGGCTACAGTCCACGGGGTCACACAAGAATCAGATAGGATATAGTGACTAAACAACAATAACATTGTAACTCAATGTTTAACATTTTAACTCAATGTTTAACATTTTGAGAAACTGTCAAACTATTTTCCATAGTAGTTGTACCATTTTACATTCTTCAGTTCAGTTCAGTTCAGTCGCTCAGTCGTGTCTGACTCTCCGCGACCCCATGAATCACAGCATGCCAGGCCTCCCTGTCCATCACCAACTCCCGGAGTACACTCAAACTCATGTCCACAGAGTCGGTGATGCCATCCAGCCATCTCATTCTCCGTCGTCCCCTTCTCCTCCCGCCCCCAACCTTTCCCAGCATCAGAGTCTTTTCCAGTGAGTCAACTCGTCGCATGAGGTGGCCAAAGTATTGCAGCTTCAGCTTTAGCATCAGTGATCTCCTTTAGAATGGACTGGTTGGATCTCCTTGCAGTATAAGGGACTCTCAAGAGTCTTCTCCAACACCACAGTTCAAAAGCATTGATTCTTCGGCGATCAGCTTTCTTCACAGTCCAACTCTCACATCCATACATGACCACGGGAAAAACCATTGCCTTGACTAGACGGACCTTGGTTTGCAAAGTAATGTCTCTGCTTTTTAATATATTATCAAGGTTGGTCATAACTT
This sequence comes from Moschus berezovskii, assembly GCF_049115385.1. Taxonomy (NCBI): domain Eukaryota; kingdom Metazoa; phylum Chordata; class Mammalia; order Artiodactyla; family Moschidae; genus Moschus; species Moschus berezovskii. The sequence continues at coordinate 49,378,467 of NC_142462.1, forward strand.
TCCTTCCAAGGAGTAAGCATCTTTTAATTTCATGGCTGCAATCAGCATCTGCAGTGATTTTGGAGCCCAAAAAAATAAAGTCTGACACTGTTTCCACTGTTTTTCCATCTATTTCCCATGAAGTGATGGGACCAGATGCCATGATCTTTACATTCTTACTAACAGTGTATGAACATTCCAATTTCAACACATCCTTACTAGCACTTGTTATTATGTATCATTTTTATTATAGCTATCCTGGTTGTTTAGTCCCTAAATCCTGTCTGACTCTTGCGGCCCTACGGTCTGTGACCCACCAGGCTTCTCTGTCCATGGGGTTCTCTATCCACAGCTATTCTAGTGTGTATAAAGTTTCCTTGGGGTTTTGCCTTACATTTCTAATGATCAATGATGTTGAAAATCTTTTCATTTAGTTATGATTATTCATATTTATATTTTGGAGAAATGTCTTTTCCAATTTTTTGCCCATCTTTTTAATTGGGTTAGTTCTCTTTTTATTATTAAGTTAAAACCCTCTTTCCTGCTTGAGTTTTGAATCATGTTCTTAGTCACAGTCTTCCCTTTGTCTGATCCAACGTTCTTACACTGAATTGTTTTTTTTGGCTTAAATCAAGTTCAGTGGCTATCTTTTCCTTACATCCAAGAACAAGAGACAAAGTATAGCTATGCCTATTTAGAGTCTGTCCAAACAAAATGAATATTTGATTTTATAAAAGTGCATGAGATAAATGAAGGAGATATATAAAATTTAAAGTATAAAAAAGTTAGGGATCAATGAGTGATTAAGCAGTGACTAAAATTTTTTGTTATGATTCATTTTGATGATGGAGGAAAAAAGAGAAGTAGGATAGTGACTTAAATCATTAGCAAGTTTGTTTGCTCAGGGGAAAAAATTCAAGAGAAGATATTGCACATGAATATATGGGAGTACATAATTAGTGAAGGAAATTCCTTAAGGAGGTGGCAGGAAATATGGATGAATTAAGTTTAGAAAGGAGGAGTACTCTTCTTTAGAGATAAGGAGAAAAAAAAATAACACAGAGGAGGAAAGTAAACAGATTGGGAGGTGGAAATAGTGCCCTGAGAGAGTCTTCAACAGGTGGCTTTGCCATTCTCTAGAGATAGGAGTAATATTATGCTAATACGAAGAGTAAAGAGGTTGAATGGGAATGTTGAGGAGAGTAGGGAGTAGCTGAGGTAGAAATGAGGTAGCAAGTCAGAGGGAGTTATGTTGAGAAAAATTTTCAAGCAAAAATTATATTCTAACAGTAGTGAATTCAAGAATATTTCCTATGCTTCCACCTAAATCTTTGAATTATATTTTTCTTTCTCTCTTTACCTTACTTAATAAAAATTCATCACAGGGAATAACACCAACAAACACTCAAACACATAGAATGTTAAATATGTATGAATCACTGCTCTAGCTCATATATTTGAAGTTGTTCCTTTGTTTGCTTTCCCCTTTCTTCTAGTTTCAGAGTACCCATTGCAAAATATGAATACTATGATGCAAACTGGGATATATTCCTTTTTAGTTTGAAATGTAGTTCCTAAAAATATCCATTTTAGCCTTAAATTCAGAGATGCTTTCTTTCATCTGCCAAGTGTATCTGACTTAAACAAGAAGTCTAAAAGTGATTTCCATAGTGATTTATAGTGTTCTCTATGCATCTTTAAAAATAGGTATCTTACTTAACTATTTGCATGCATGTGTGCTAAGTCCCTTTAGTCCTGTCCGATTCTTTGTGACTCTGGACTGTAGCCCACCAGGCTTCTCTTTCCTGGCATTCTGCAGGCCAGAAAACTGGAGTGAGTTGCCATGCTCTCCTCCAGGGAATCTTTCTGACCCAGGGATTGAACCTGCATCTCTTGTCTCCTGAATTGACAGGTGGATTTTTACCCAGACCTTGGGTAAAATTCTCTTTACATGGACTTGAGCTTCCCTAGTGGCTCAGATGGTAAAGAATCCGCCTGCAATGCAGGAGACCTGGGTTTAATCTGAAGAGAAGATCCCTTGGAGAAGGGAATGGCTACCCATTCCAGTATTCTTGCCTGGAGAATTCCATGAACAGATGAGCCTGGTGGGCTACAGTTCATGAGATTGGAAAGAATTGGACACAACTGAGCAACTAGTACACACAATACAATCTTCATATTATAAGGTTAATGAAACAAAAATCTCTAGACTACATATAGATCAGGTTATTTACTTTTTCTTTTGTGTAATCTATTTGCCGTTTTAAAAAGTCAAAGGCAACACTTAGTCATTCTCTTAAATAGCTAAAGATACGCGTGAATTTCCAATAGACTCTCTTTATTCTTTGGTTTGTTTGTTTAGGCATTTGCCTTAATGTACAAACAAAACCATACCTAAAAATGAAAATGTCATGGATAGAAAAAGAAGATGTGAGATTTAAAAAATACTGATTAAGAAACTTTTCAAGTTAGTAAAGTGCTACATTTCACATTGCTATGAAGTTGGGGGTTTTATATCCCACTGAACTCATCAGCTGAAGTTAGCTCTCCAGGGGATTTCAAGTCAGTTCAAAGTTGCAGAGTAAAAAGTAAAAGAACTGGGTGAATTCCTTCAATTTCATTGTTTAGCACTTCAAAGGTCCCATCTATTCTCTAGATTAAAGCCCTGGTTCCATTGGGTTTATGAACTTGTCTGAAGAAAGGAATATGTCCAAATTCATGGCAGCATTTATGTATCCAAAATTAAATCAAGAAGCTTAATTGAGAACTCTTTCAATTCAGAATGAACCCAAATCTTATCCAAATGTAGACATAATCTATGTATAACCAATAACATTTTGTTCTGCATGCAGAAATGAAGAACAAATTTGGGGCTGGGAGTTTGTGGACCTGGGGCTCTCATTCCAGCTCTTCCATTAGCCAGTTATTTGACCTTCCATAATCATTTTACCTTTCTGGATCTTGATGTCATATGCTATACAATAAGCTGTTGTTCAGTCGCTAAGTTGTGTTCAACCCTTTGTGATCCCATAGACTACAGCATGCCAGGCTTCCCTGTCCTTAATGAAATTGTGTATTTCACTAATGAAATTGGGTATATATTCTACTTCTAAAATGTTACTGATCTACTCAGAAAAAAAGTCTAATGTATATTTCTTTGGGGTATACATATATTTACTGTGAATAACGTCTGTTAGGTCCCTATAATGATAGCATATGATGTTTATTATGTACATATATAAGGCATATATAATATATATTTACATATATAAAGAATATTTTCTATTTTTAGAATTACACAAGTTAATTGTCACCTCAGAATCTAGCCATTTTACCAGAAGATAGTAATGCTTTGTAACAGATATCTTGATAATAATCAAAAATAAAATCATCACCATTATTTTTTATATGAAGAAGCAATTTTTCACACTGTAGTTTTCTTATGGTGCATCATTTGAAATTAAAATTTTGCCTCTTTGCTTGCTATTAGGTCATTGTTCTAATAAGTATTATAAAATTTCTGAGTTTTTAAATAATATGACTTCCCATTTGTCCACTTGCACAAGTCCAGTCAATGTCTCCCCACACTTTAACTTATCAGTGAGTTGGAAACTAATGTTATTTTTAATAAATCATCCTATTCTTCCCTGAAACAATAATTTTATAAATTCAAAAGGTAAGTAAATACTGGGAAGTTGTATATAATGTGAAAGTCCTAGTTGGAAATTAGGTATAAATTTGAAACAAAATATTTTGCAGGACTTTTGCTCTTCTTAATTTCCTGTTCCCTAAATATCGAGTGAATATTCACTCTAATATTATTTACTATAATTTACATGTGACTCAGATTGTTCTTATGAAAAAACAGAATGGGTGTTAACTTGTGAAGTGTTATAAAGAAGTCTAAAAACCCTTAAAGACTTTTGTTGTTGTCTTAAATTCCACCACTGAATCTTCAAATCTAGTGCAAAATTAAAAATGGGCAGAAGAACTAACTAGGTTTTTCCCCAAGGAAAAATACAAATGGCCAATTAAGCTCATGAAAAGATGCTCAATATCACTAATTCAGTTCAGTTCAGTTCAGTCAATATATTGAAATCTACGCCCCTAAATTTTTATTATTTAAGAGCATTTACTGACATTTAATATTGGTTACAAATAAGGCAAGTTTTAATCTCTAGAAACAAAGATGTGCAAAGTACGGGGCTTTTTGGTTTGCCTTTTTTGTCTTTGTCCATAACAACTTTTCAGTCCAAGGGACATAAATTTGGCAACTAAGTAATCACAATGCGGTATACATTTTGTATTTCTATCACATCCTCTAAATCTGAGTCAAAAGATAGAAACCCTTAAATAATAATCACTGATAGCATGGCAAGTGCTAAAGGTATGGCTTATTCTACCACATTCTGGTTTTATAACTGAGAATTCAAAGCACATAATTACAGGTTGTGTTTTTCTGTCATACTAGCAGAACTGATTTAAATGTCTAAGTGTGAAAAGAGAGATGAATTGTATCTTTTAAAAGATACAGAGGCATTGTAAAACCTAGCTTTTTGCTTTTGCCTTTCAACTTTTCAATTACATATTTAAGAAAGTATGAAATATGCATCTTATATTCAAAAGTATGTATAATAATAAGACAAGGCACAGTTCCAGTTCTGTGGTCCTCTATCAGGATGGTTCAGCCCCAGAGGAGATATGTGGCAGTGCCTGGGGACATTACTGGTCATCACACTAGAAGGAATATTTTAGGAATCAAGTCAGTGTGGAGAAAGGATGAAACTAAACATCCTACAATGCACAGGATCTTCCAACAAGAAGTATCTCCCAAAATGTTAAAAGCGCTATAATTAAGAAACCCTGTTCTAGTTAAACTGACCTAGCATTAAGGTTTATTATTTATCAATGACATAATTTAATTTGCCTAGAAATGCACTTGAAGATTAAGTGCAAAATAAAGCATTTTGTTGTGATAAGAACTATTCTATTTAGGTTAATGAAACACCCTAAAGAGAAATTTTAGGAGGAGAGCTTCTAAAAGAGAGTTTCCTAGGACCAGATGACTGAGAAAGAAAAAACTAAGAAATAGTTAACAGATGGTTCTGCACGATACACAGACATGACCTGAAAGTGGGCAGCTGCAGGATTGCAGCCCCTTTCTGGGACATCTCTAAAGGACAGAAGTAGATGGAAGTTCTAGTGGACAGAATTTATAGTAGTGTATCTAGCTGGTCACTTTTCCTGAAAGAAGAAACAGTCAGATAACAGCATATATGGTGATTCATGAGCTGTGGAAAATTATTTGACGTCTGGCAAGTTCATTGGAAGGACTGATGCTAAAGCTGAAACTCCAGTACTTTGGCCACCTCATGCGACGAGTTGACTCACTGGAAAAGTCTGATGCTAGGAGGGATTGGGGGTGGGAGGAGACGGGGACAACAGAGAATGAGATGGCTGGATGGCATCACCGACTTGATGGACATGAGTTTGAGTGAACTCCGGGAGTTGGTGATGGACAGGGAAGCCTGGCGTGCTGTGATTCATGGCCTCGCAAAGAGTCAGACACGACTGAGCGACTGAACTGAACTGAAGAGACTTGGAAGAAATGTAATTGACAAATTTAAGACAAGGAAGTATAAAGAAGAGGTATGTAGACAGAACTTTGTGAACTGGCAAAGAATATGAAGATGGTTGTGTCCCACATGAAAAGGTGACATCAAGAGAGGATTTTAGTAATCAATTTAATAATCAATCTTGGGATACCAGTCAGCTTCTTTCCCCTGTCATTCCTGTCATTTCTTGATGGACTCATGAATAAAGTGGTCCTGTTGGCAGGTATAGAGGTAATCTATGGGTTAAGTAACAAGCTGACCTGGCTACAACCATTACTAGATTCTCAGTCTGCCAGTATCTGAGATCAACACCAAGTCCCTGATACAGCATTCTTCAGAGAGATCAGCCAGCTACCTGGTGGTAGGTTGATTATACTGGACTGCTTTTGTCATAAGCAGTGATTTATTCTTTATTATTGAAATAGACACATTGGATATGATTTTGCTTTCCTTGCGTGCACTGTTTCTGTCAAAAATACCATTCATGGACTAGCAGAATGCTTTATCCACCAACATGTTATTCCACATAGCAGTGCTTCTAATCAGGGAACTCACTTTATAGTAAAAAAAAAAAAAACTCAATTACAGAGCCAACTAGATGGCAATACCATGTGGGGCTGGAAAAATGTCCTCCAGGGTGGTGTATATGCTCTAAATACTATCGTAGTCAAGAAATAGGTATTCAAGAATCAAGGGGATATAAGTCAGTGTTAGTACTCACTTTTAGCCCTCATGATCCAATGGCAAAATTTTTGCTTCCTTTTCCCACAACTGTAGGCTCTGCTGGTCTAGGTATATTAGCTCCAAAAGAAGGAATGCTTCTACCATGAGACACAATAGTGACTCCCCTGACCTGGAAGTTAAGATGTCCACCAAGCCTCTTTGAGTGCCTAATGTATTTTAATCAATAGGCAGAGAAGAGAATTACCATACTTGTTTGGATGATTAATCCTCATCATCAAGGGGAAACTTGGCTGCTACTACACATTTGAGGTAAGCATAATCACAGGAAACCAGTCGATATGATCACATGGACCACAGCCAAATGTGGTCCACTGGAGAAGGGAATGGCAAACCACTTCAGTATACTTGCCTTGAGAACCCCATGAACAGTATCAAAGAGCAAAATGATAGGATACTGAATGAGGAATTCCCCAGGTCGGTAGGTGCCCAGTATGCTACCGGAGATCAGTGGAGGAATAACTCTAGAAGGAATGAAGGGATGGAGCAAAAGCAAAACCAATACCCAGTTGTGGATGTGACCGGTGATAGAAGCAAGGTCTGATGCTGTAAAGAGCAATATTGCATAGGAACCTGGAATGTTAGGTCCATGAATCAAGGCAAATTGGAAGTGGTCAAACAGGAGATGGCAAGAGTGAACATAGACATTCTAGGAATCAGTGAATTAAAATGGACTGGAATGGGTGAATTTAACTCAGATGACCATTATATCTACTACTGTGGGCAGGAATCCCTTAGAAGAAATGGAGTAGCCATCATGGTCAACAAAAGAGTCCAAAATGCAGTACTTGGATGCAATCTTAAAAAAGACAAAATGATTTCTGTTCGTTTCCAAGGCAAACCATTCAATATTACAGTAATCCAGGCCTATGCCCCAACAAGAAACGCTGAAGAAGCCAAAGTTGAACAGTTCTATAAAGACCTACAAGACCTTTTAGAACTAAAACCCAAAAAAGATGTCCTTTTCATGATAGGGGACTGGAATGCAAAAGCAGGAAGTCAAGAAACACCTGGAGTAACAAGCAAATTTGGCCTTAGAGCATGGAATGAAGCAGGGCAAAGGCTAACAGAGTTTTGTCAAGAGAATGCACTGGTCATAGCAAACACCCTCTTCCAACAACACAAGAGAAGACTCTACACATGGACATCACCAGATGGTCAACACTGAAATCAGACTGATTATATTCTTTGCAGCCAAAGATGGAGAAGCTCTATACAGTTAGCAAAAAAAGACCAGGAGCTGACTGTGGCTCAGATCATGAACTCCTTATTGCCAAATTCAGACTTAAATTGAAGAAAGTAGGGAAAACCACTAGACCATTCAGATATGACCTAAATCAAATCCCTTATGATTATACAGTGGAAATGAGAAATAGATTTAAGGGACTAGATCTGATTGATAGAGTGCCTGATGAACTCTGGACGGAGGTTTGTGACATTGTACAGGAGACAGGAACCAAGACCATCCCCATGGAAAAGAAATGCAAAAAAGCAAAATGGCTGTCTGAGGAGGCCTTACAAATAGCTGTGAAAAGAAGAGAAGCGAAAAGCAAAGGAGAAAAGGAAAGATATAAGCATCTGAATGCAGAGTTCCAAAGAATAACAAGGAGAGATAAGAAAACCTTCCTCAGTGATCAATGCAAAGAAATAGAGGAAAACAACAGAATAGGAAAAGCAAGAGATCTCTTCAAGAAAATTAGAGATTCCAAGGGAACATTTCATGCAAAGATGGGCTCGATAAAGGACAGAAATGCCATAGACCTAACAGAAGCAGAAGATATTAAGAAGAGGTGGCAAGAATACACAGAAGAACTGTACAAAAAAGATCTTCACGACCAAGATAGTCATGATAACGTGATATCTGACCTAGAGCCAGACATCTTGGAATGTGAAGTCAAGTGGGCCTTAGAAAGTATCACTACCAACAAAGCTAGTGGAGGTGATGGAATTCCAGTTGAGCTATTTAAAATCTTTAAAGATGATGCTGTAAAAGTGCTGCACTCAATATGCCAGCAAATTGGAAAACTCAGAAGTGGCCACAGGACTGGAAAAGGTCAGTCTTCATCCCAATCCCAAAGAAAGGCAATGCCAAAGAATGCTCAAACTACCACACAATTGCACTCATCTCACATGCTCCTGTGTTCTTGCCTGGAGAATCCCAGGGATGGGGAAGCCTGGTGGGCTTCCGTCTATGGCATCACACAGAGTCGGACACGACTGAAGTGACTTAGCAGCAGCAGCAGCACATGCTAGTAAAGTCATGCTCAAAATTCTCCAAGCCAGGCTTCAGCAATATGTGAACTGTGAACTCCCAGATGTTCAAGCAGGTTTTAGAAAAGGCAGAGGCACCAGAGAGCAAATTGCCAACATCTGCTGGATCATGGAGAAAGCAAGAGAGTTCCAGAAAAACATCTATTTCTGCTTCATTGACTATGCCAAAGCCTTTGACTGTGTGGATCACAATAAACTGTGGAAAATTCTGAAAGAGATGGGAATACCAGACCACCTGACCTGCCTGTTGAGAAACCTGTATGCAGGTCAGGAAGCAAAAGTCAGAACTGTACATGGAACAACAGACTGGTTCCAAATAGGAAAAGGAGTACATCAAGGCTGTATATTGTCACCCTACTTATTTAACTTATATGCAGAGTACATCATGAGGAATGCTAGGCTGGAAGAAGCACAAGCTGGAATCAAGATTGTTGAGAGAAATATCAATAACCTCAGATATGCAGATGACACCACCCTTATGGCAGAAAGTGAAGACGAACTAAAAAGCTTCTTGATGAAAGTGAAAGAGGAGAGTGAAAATGTTGGCTTGAAGCTCAACATTCAGAAAACAAAGATCATGGCATCTGGTCCCATCACTTCATGGGAAATAGAAGGAAAAACAGTGGAAACAGTGTCAGACTTTAATTTTTGGGGCTCCAATATCACTGCAGATGCTGTTTGCAGCCATGAAATTAAAAGACGCTTACTCCTTGGAAGGAAAGTTATGACCAGCCTTTATAGTATATTAAAAAGCAGAGACATTACTTTGCCAACAAAGGTCCATCTAGTCAAGGCTATGGTTTTTCCCCGTAGTCATGTATGGATGTGAGAGTTGGACTGTGAAGAAGGCTGATCGCTGAAGAATTGATGCTTTTGAACTGTGGTGTTGGAGAAGACTCTTGAGAGTCCCTTGGACTGCAAGGAGATCCAACCAGTCCATTCTAAAGGAGATCGAATCTGGGTGTTCATTGGAAGGACTGATGCTAAAGCTGAAGCTCCAATACTTTGGCCACCTCATGTGACAAGTTGACTCACTGGAAAAGAGTCTGATGTTGGGAGGGATTGGGGGTGGGAGGAGAAGGGGACGACAGAGAAGGAGATGGCTGGCTGGCATCACCGACTCGATGGACATGAGTTTGAGTGAACTCCGGGAGTTGGTGATGGACAGGGAGGCCTGGCGTGCTGTGATTCATGGGGTCGTGCAGAGTCGGACACTACTGAGCGACTGAACTGAACTGAACTGAACTGAAGACTGTCTGGAATACAGGAAATCCCTTAGGGCATCTCTTAATACCACCACGGTCTAGGATTAAAGTCAATGGAAAACTATAAGAATCAAGTTCAGGCAAGGGACAGTGGTTAGGAGATGACTTCCACGGGGACAAGGGCACTCCTTTGAGGTCATAGAAATACTCTATATCACAATTGTGATGGTGGTTATACAATTATACACAACCACTGTACACACGAAGTTGTACACTTCAAACTGGTGAAATATATTTCATATAAATCCTTGTTGGCTCAATTGGTAAAGAATCTGCCTCCAAGATAGGAGACCTGAGTTTGATCCTTAGGTCAGGAAAGTCCTCTGGAGAAGGGAATGGCAACTCACTCCAGTATTCTTGCCTGGAGAATTCCATGGACAGAGGAGCCTGGTGGGCTACTATCTATGGGGTCAGAAAAGAGTCTGAGTGATTAACACACACTTTACCTCAATACAGTTGAAATAAACAACAACTTTTCTTTGATAATAAACAGCCGTAAACAATGCTGAAAAAAAAAAATAGGAGACAGGGAGAACATACTTGCAATACATATACTCTATAAAGTATTAATATATGTATTTCAACTTCAAAAGAAAAAAACCTTTTATAAACACATTTATTTATTCATTCTTTCATTCAACAGTCTTTGGGCATATGCCATTCATCATACAGTTTCAGAAGCTGAGGCTAATACCAGAGGAAAACAAAAAAACGAGTAAAAACACAAAAGCAAGAACAGAAACTTGCAATTATGGAGTTTGTAGTTTATTTAAAGGAGACAGAAAATTAAATAAATAAAATAAATGCCACAATCTTGACTCTAATAAGACGGAGAGCTACGTTTGGCTCATCTATTGTGACAATAAGTATTTTTATGGAATAGATTTCTGTATTAGCTTCATTTATAGTTCAAGTTTTCTATCTCTACTGGGTTTTTTCCCCTCATTCTCATCATTTTTAACTTGTATTAATTTGTTTCTAAGCTGAAAGTTAGAAAATAGATAAATCAATTAAAAATACAACACATTGTTAAAAATTGAACTCTTTCTAATTAGTTTCAATTAAGTCCCAAAGGCTGAAGATGTAGTAAGTATCCCTAGGTTTTCAAGTGAAAGAGTAGACTATTAGGCAAAAAATACCAAGGGGGTATCTAAAAAAACCAGTATCGTGATCATCAGCCTAACATTTATCTCAAAAGTATAAAATGGTTGATTTGAAGAAGTGACCTACATATGCTCTCAGTCATATCCAACTCCTTGTAACGTGGACTGTAGCCTACAGGCTTCTCTGTCCATAGGATTTTCCAGGCAAGAATACGGGAATAGGTTGCCATTTCCCCCTTCAGGGCATCTTCTTGACCCAGGACTTGAACCCGTGTCTCCTGCAAGTTTCCTACATTGCAGGTAGATTCTTTACCACTGAGCCACTTGGGAAACCCTAAAGAAGTGGCCTAAGGGTCACTTAAAACCATACCCAAAAAGAAAAGCTTCCTAACAGAGGCAAGGCTACCTCAGCAGAAAGACTTTATAGGCACCAAGCAAGGGAGTTTTTTGAGAAATAATTTGATGTGCTTAAGCATTCACTCTCCTCCAGCATAGGGAGAGAGCTCTTGTCTCATACCTCATGCCAAGGAAGAGGGTTTACCTGTCATCACTCTGACAGCGTGATATGTGTCTCATGGAGCTTCACGGGGCAGAGGGACTAGTTTTCAATTCAGAGTTGGGGAGAAATGAAAATGAAAGGCTCTGACTGGACTACCTCAGAAGCAGTAAAAAGAAGTGACCACTGTCAAAACAAGCCACTACCCCACTGGAGGCTCTGCAGAGGTATGTATTTCCTATGGACTGAATGTGGTCCTTGTGTGGATGAACCAGAATAGGAGCCACAAAGTGCTGGCAGGTTGTAAAACTGGCCAGCCGGAAGAGACATAAGGTATAGAGATGGTTTTACTTGCTAGAATAGTCATATTCTAAAGTTAGTGTATTCTGGCAGGTATTCAAAACTGACTGTTTATATCATGTTGTGCTTTCATAGGTTTCTCAAAGCCCCTCCTACTGAGAACAACTAACTGCAACTCCCTAAATGAGGACAAAGCCATTCCATCAGCCAGCTGCTACCGCCCTCCTTAGCACCTGCACTGCAGCACTCTGCAGGCCTCCCTCCATTCAGACCTCAGGGCTGTTGCAAGAAGCCCTTGGATGGGGTCAATTTAAATTGATCCAGGACCTCCACTCCAAAATCAGCCCTTTAATATAGCTTGTAAGATTGAAACTAGCTCTTGAACTGAAATTCCTGCATTTTTGTCCTTGTAACTCACTTAAGAATATGAGAGAAGATACCTATAGGTTTGTTTTTCGCCTTTGGACCTCAGCTAAAGCTGAGGCAGAAATAATTCCATTTTTAAACTGTGTTAATAAACAAACAAATTAGGATATTTAAAGCGTCAGTGAAGAAATGAGTCACTACCATGGAGACATAAGAAAGAAAAACCCAACAAAGCTTGGATATGGCAGAAAAGGATAATTAAGAGTCAAGTGTGATTTTATGGATTAAGTTTGGGTGTTCAAGGAAATGATGGTGAGATTTCTCTGCAAAATTATCACTAAAATGTAGTGAAGAATTTAAAATTAATGACATATAAAGACAAAGAGAATGTGATAGAAGACAATAGTAAATGTTATGGTCATTCAGCAAAAGGCGGAGGTTCCCTACCTACCCAAAGTTTGGTTTGGATGTTGAGACTGATGACATTACATACACACCAAGAAGGAATGAGAAGATTTATTACTTACATAAATGAATTCTCTGGTAAGATCAGGGTAGGCCTCTCAAGAAGGTCTGAAATGGTTTGAGAGAGCAAGGATAGGATACTGACCTAGGTATTTACTGGGGTTAGGGTGTGGAAACAGATGCAGAGTTCTCACACATAGGCAGAGACATGGGAGGTCTGACTCTTCTGCTGGTACCACAAAGAGGAAGCAAGCACCCAGGGCTGCTTCCAGTTAGAGGAGATATAGGATACAAGAGGTACAGGAAGGAATGATGTTTAAAAACTGTTGGCAGTCAATAACCAAACAATGAAAACTGTCTACTCATTTTGATAAACATATTCAAAAATTATTTGAAACAGAGAAAAGACTTGGAAGAATGACAAATAGTTGAGGAGGGAAAATAGAGCCATTTGCAAGCAGAGACAGGAAATTCTAATTAAAAGTGAGGGAATTTGTAATACAGAAATTCTGAGAGGAACATAGGTAGGAATATTAGGTTGGAGTAAGATTCTTACATTTTAGTAACAGCTTATGGGAGCCAAGGATGAATGAGGTGAAGGTTAAAAATACAGACGGAAAATGATTTCTCAATTATTAATCATATGTGAGAGCAGAATAAAGGTCATTTTTAGACATTCAAGGTAAAACAATTTATTTACTATGATGACTTGTCTTAGGAAATGACTAGAAGATGTACTATGGTTGATCTAAATGAAAAACAAAGAGTAGTCAAGGGCAAATATTGGTTTGTAACCCAGAAAGGCAACAAATTTTGACAGGAGCTGAAAGAAGTACTCCAAAAAATAAAAGAGGAGGAAAAAGAAGGACAGGGAAGAGAGAGGAGGAGGAGAAAAAGGGAAGGAAGAGAAGGAAACAAGGAAGGAATTTGAGGTAAAAATCAAGACTGATGTGCTTGGACATTTTCCAGTTATTTGACAAAATTTGGCCTTAGAGTACAGAATGAGGCAGGGCAAAGGCTAATTGAGTTTTGCCAAGAGAATACACTGGTCATAGCAAACACCCTCTTCCAACAACACAAGAGCAGCCTCTACACATGGACATCACCAGATGGTCAACACTGAAATCAGACTGATTGTATTCTTTGCACCCAAAGATGGAGAAACTCTATACAGTCAGCAAAAACAAGACCAGGAGCTGACTGTGGCTCAGGTCATGAACTCCTTATTGCCAAATTCAGACTTAAATTGAAGAAAGTAGGGAAAAGCACTAGACCATTCAGGCATGACCTAAATCAAACCCCTTAAGATTATACAGTAGGAGTGAGAAATAGATTTAAGGGACTAGATCTGATAGACAGAGTGTCTGATGAACTATGGATGGTGGTTCATGACATTGTACAGGAGACAGGAATAAAGATCAACTCCAAGAGAAAGAAATGCAAAAAAGCAAAGTGGCTATCTGAGGAGTCCTCACAAATAGTTGTGAAAAGAAGACAAGTGAAAAGCAAAGGAGAAAAGGAAATATATACCCATGTAAATGCAGAGTTCCAAAGAATAGCAAGGGGAGATAAGAAAGCCCTTCTCAGCAATCAATGCAAAGAAATAGAGAAAAATAAAAGAATGGGAAAGACTAGAGATCTCTTCAGGAAAATTAGAGATACCAAGGGAACATTTCATGAAAGATGGACTCAATAAAGGACAGAAATGGGATGAACCTAACAGAAGCAGAAGATATTAAGAAAGAGGTGGCAATAGTACACAGAAGAACTATACAAAAAAGATCTTCACGACCCAGATAATCATGATGGTGTGATCACTCACCTAGAGCCAGACATCCTGGAATGTGAAGTCAAGTGGGTATTAGGAAGCATCACTACGAACAAAGCTAGTGGAGATGATGGAAAAATCCAGTTGAGCTACTTTAAATCCTAAAAGATGATGCTGTTAAAGTGTTGCAGTCAATATGCCAGCAAATTTGGGAAACTCAGCAGAGGCCACAGGACTGGAAAAGGCCAGTTTTTATTTCAATCCCAAAGAAAGGCAATGTAAAAGAGTACTCAAACTACTGCACAGTTGCACTCATCTCACATGCTAGTAAAGTAATGCTCAAAATTCTCCAAGCAAGTCTTCAAAAATATGTGAACCATGAGATTCCAGATGTTCAAGCTGGTTTTAGAAAAGACAGAGGAACCAGAGATCAAGTTGCCAACATCTGCTGATTCATCAAAAAAGCAAGAGAGTTTCAGGAAAACATCTGCTTCTGCTTTATTGACTATGCTAAAGCCTTTGACTGTGTGGATCACAATAAACTGTGGAAAATTCTGAAAGAGATGGGCATACCAGACCACCTGACCTTCCTCCTGAGAAATCTGTATGCAGGTCAAGAAACAACAGTTAGAACTGGACATGGAACAATAGACTGGTTCAAATAGGAAAAGGCGTCCATCAAGGCTGTATTTTGTCACCCGGCTTATTTAAATTATATGCAAAGTACATCATGAGAAATGCTGGGCTGGATGGGCACAAGTTGGAATCAGCATTGCCAGGAGAAATATCAATAACCTCAGATGTGCAGATGACACCACCCTTATGGCAGAAAGTGAAGAAGAACAAAAGAGCCTCTTGATGAAAGTGAAAGAGGATAGTGAAAATGTTGGCTTGAAGCTCAACATTCAGGAAACTAAGATCATTGCATCTGGTCCCATCACTTCATGGCAAATAGATGGGGAAACAGTGGCAACAATGGCTGAGTTTATTTTTCCCTTCTGTTCCGTCGCTCAGTCGTGTCCGACTCTATGCGACCCCGTGGACTGTAGCCTACCAGGCTTCTCCGTCCATGGGATTCTCCAGGCAAGAATACTGGAGTGGGTTACAGTTTCCTTCTCCAGGGGATCTTTCCAACCCAGGGATCGAAACCGGGTCTCCCACATTGGAGGCAGATGCTTTAACCTCTGAGCTACCAGGGAAGTGCAGATGGTAACTGCAGCCATGAATTTAAAAGACGCTTACTCCTTGGAAGGAAAGTTATGACCAACCTAGACAGCATATTAAAAAGCAGAGACATTACTTAGCCAACAAAGGTCTGTCTAGTCAAGGCTATGGTTTTTCCAGCATTCATGTATGAATGTGAGAGTTGGACTGTGAAGAAAGCTGATCGCTGAAGAATTAATGCTTTTGAACTGTGGTGCTGGAGAAGACTCTTGAGAGTACCTTGCACCAAGGAGATCCAACCAGTCCATCCTAAAGGAGATCAGTCATGAGTGTTCGTTGGAAGGACTGATGTTGAAGCTGAAACTCCAATACTTTGGCCGCCTGATGCAAAGAGCTGACTCATTGGAAAAGACCTTGATGCTGGGAAAGATTGAAGGCAGGAGGTGAAGGGGACAACAAAGAATGAGATGATTGGTTGGCATCACCATCTCAATGGACATGAGTTGGGTAAACGTCAGGAGCTGACGATGGACAGGGAGGCCTGGCATGCTGCAGTTTATGGGGTCCCAAAGAGTCGGACATGACTGAGCGACTGAACTGAACTGAACCAAACTGAACTAAAACACATGGGGAAATAGTGATATTACAAAGAAAACTAAGAAAAGAAAAATTGTAAGAAATTGTTATCAACAGGAAAAAGTGCCATGAGATAAGAAATATAACAGTGAATGATACAGCCTCATAGCAATATAAACATTGACTGTTGATTTAACCAAAAATTATAATGCAATTATAAAGAAAACATGGAAGGATCAGAGGTAGGAGTATGGTATAAGAATGGTAACCCTCAGGTACCATTTGAGTGTTAGTCAATATAAAAATGCATCATTGGAATAGCCCAATAGAAATGTGAATGTAAGTGACACATAAAAGTACTGAAAAGTGATTTGATGAGAGCAGAAAGACACACAAATTTAATCTCTCTAGGATTCTTTGACACTTTAATCACAGGCGTGTATTACTGTGAAGATAATGATTTTCAACAAGTAGAAATGCAAAAAAAATGAACATGAAAGGAAAGAACGGCTTTGTTTTTTAAACAGGTGGAGTTTGAAATGATGGCATGATATAGCCTTCAATTATTATCTGTTGACTTAGTATTAGAGCTAATGGAATCAGTTCACGGTCAGTCACTCAGTCATATCTGACTCTTTGTGACCCTATGGACTGTATAGCCCACCAGACTTTGTACATGGAATTTTCCAAGCTAGAATACTGGAGTGGATTCCCATTTCCTACTCCAGGGAATGAATCCTCCTGACCCAGGGATTGAACCCATCTCCTGCATTGGCTAGTGGATTCTTTACCACTGCACCACCTGGAAAGCCTAGCTGAGTCTCCCACATTGTAGGCAGACTCTTTACCAAGTGAGCCACCAGGGAACCTTATAATGGAATCAGAGTAGAGATCAAATACTAGAGTCTTAGAAACAATACTTCAATCAGAGAAGCCAGTTATTCAAGGAACAGTTTCATCTTATATACAAAAAACCAGTAACACAGATTGAAAGACAGAAAAGAATATGCCATTAAATTACAGAGATTGAATTCATCTTCAAATAAAAAAATTTATATTCCTTTTTTTCACAGGTTTCTGTTTTTCTGGAGTTTCGATAATTCCATACCTCCATATAAAAAGAATATTCATAAAAAAATTAAAAAGTTCGTATCCCAAGAAGATACCATTAGCAAGAATAATTTCAACAAGCAGAAGCAAATGCCCAAGAAGCTTGTAGGTATTATTCCTGTCACAACTGCAATGTAAGTGGGGTAGATACTGTTATGTTCCTATTAAAGTAGTCATATATAATAGCTAAATTTAAGTAGTGAAATTTATAGTTTAACGATTATATCTATTTTTTTCATTGACTAGGACAAGAGATTGAAACAACACATTATAAATTTTCCTTAAGATTAAAAACACTAATGCCATGTTCTCCCATGGGAAGTGAACATTAACAGAAATCATAGTGTCAAAAAAACACTTTTTAATGCTTTATATTTTCTTTCATAAGCTTATAAAACACTAATCAAAAAAAAAAAACTGAAATCAAAACAGAAGCAATGTATTCTTTTTGCTGTACACTCAGTGATCTAAATACCACAATATCCTACATACACAAATATCAGGGAAGTGTTAGTAAATACACACAGATTGAAATCATGGTGCTCTTTGTTCCTGAATGAAATGGTCCCACAGGAAAAGCATAGGATACAGCATAACATAAGGGCATCCGTTACACATAAAGTGAGCAAAAACAAACTAGCATTTTCTACATGCATAATGAGGAAACCTGAATAGGTTGCTGCTGCTGCTGCTGCTGCTGCTGCTGCTGCTGCTGCTAAGTCACTTCAGTCGTGTCCGACTCTGTGTGACCTCATAGACGGAAGCCCACCAGGCTCCCCCGTCCCTGGGATTCTCCAGGCAAGAACACTGAATAGGTTAGAGGGCCTTTTATGCTCATTTAGAAGTCAGGCAAGTTGTCTGTGATGCATTTTCAAATAATTTGGAGAACACCTAAGTTCAATATAGGATATGCTCATTAGTGTTGTCTTTGTTGGCACTGACAGTTTTGCATGGTCACATAACAGTATCTTTGCTTTAGCTTTTCTTTAGATAAGAAAGTTTTAAATGCATTTAGATAATACATATTGTAAGCTGCTTACATATACTAAATTTAGGTGCATTTTTTTTTTTTCCTTTGAAGACTACAGAGTGTAAATCGGGTTCTTCACGATTGAATATAAGCTGTTCTTCAAAGAATGAGGAGGAAGAAAAGAAAAAGCCCAAGTGAATAAAACATTGAAACTATTCCCCTTTGAAAATAAATTCTAAAATGATGCAGAATGTGAAATAGCTTTTAACATAGGTGATACAAGTTTATAGTTATAAACAAAAGTAGTCCTTCATGAAATAAAGCTTACAAGGACATGTGCCTGTTTTTCCGTTAAAAACGGAGAAGCTGGTAGAGACGATGTTTCGGTAGGAAAATAAGTGACTGCTGATCAGCCTTCTGCCTCACCTGCTGTAGTGTTTTAGATCTCTGATTATACAGAAGAAAATATTCAAACAAAATATTGCTGTTCTTTAATTTTGTTTGTGGAATATGAAATTATCCAAATCTAAAATAAATTACTGAGAAGGAAATGGCAACCCACTCCACTGTTCTTGCCTGGAGAATCCCAGGGACGGGGGAGCCTGGTAGGCTTCTGTCTGTGGGGTCGCACAGAGTCGGACACGACTGAAGCAGCAGCAGCAGCAGCAGCACGGGCGAGGGGAAGCAATGACCCCACGGAAACCCTTGTGGGGAGTTCAGAATGAGGAGAAACTCACATTCCTTCCATTCTCTTCACACCACCCAGGAAAATTGTCTCATAGAATCAATAAATAGTCTCACAAGAATTTTATTATTATGAACATATGCTTGGTATCTTAAAATCCTACAGGCCTTTTAATGTTTAAAGAGAGACAAAAATGCAGGGAATGCCCAGCTTCTGGTCACAGAAAGAAAAAAAATGTGAAGAATGACTACGTAAACACATTAAGAAAATCTTTTTAAAAAGCATATTTCTAATTACTCCCTTAGAGCAAATACTGCACATTGAAATTAGATTTTAGATAAAGATACCTTCAAGTCTTAAAATCTTTAGAAATAATTTGTTCAATTATACTCCAGTAGCAGTTTCTCTCGGAGAAGGCAATGGCAAGCCACTCCAGTACTCTTGCCTAGAAAATCCCATGGATGGAGGAGCCTGGTAGGCTGCAGTCCGTGGGGTCGCTAAGAGTCGGACACGACTGAGCAACTTCACTTTCACTTTTCACTTTCACACATTGGAGAAGGAAATGGCAACCCACTCCAGTGTTCTTGCCTAGAGAATCCCAGGGATGGGGGAGCCTGGTAGGCTTCCGTCTAGGGGGTCACACAGAGTCGGACACGACTGAAGTGACGCAGCAGCAGCAGCAGCAGCAGTTTCTCTTACCACACTTGCAGAATTATTTTCAATTTATGTTTGCAGATTTATCAAGAAAAATATGATGTTGTACATTTAATTTTTTCTTCACACTGACCATTTTAATATGTTTACTTCTTTTTTATTTCTTCTTTTAAAATTATGTATCCATACTCAGTTTTATTTATTGGTAATACTTTTCTATATTGATGATAACACTTTGTAGCATGCTACAGTTTTCACATGCTTTCAATCTTGATTGACTTCTAATTGATCAAGTTACATTGGTAATAATACTGTTACTTGTATATATTTATTAAAAGATAAAAAGAAAATTCAAACTCAGTGTTCAAATTAAATACCATACAAGGCTAGTTTTCTTTTTGTGTTAGGTTCTATGTCACAAATGAAAGAAGAAACGTTAAGCTAAAAATTCTGTTAAAGGATGGAACTAGACATGACATCATTCTTTTCAAGCAGTTAGCTACAGTCTCATCTTGTAATTTTTTTAGCACTCCTTCTGATTAAATTGGTTATACTAGTTGAGTCCAATTCATCTGCCTTGGTATATGATAATTTTTCTCAGAGTACTATAAATATGACAAAAATAATTTTCATTTTTTACAGTTTTTTCCAAATTATCCTAAATATGATATTAATAATTCACAAGTTAACAGTGCCACTGTGCATGAATTATGTTGCTTAGCTAATTGGAATCTTTTAGAGTAATATTAATCATTTTCATGCTTATAGTCCTAGATTACATACTTTATATATCTATGTGCCAAAAAGCAATATCCTAGACTTCCAGGCAACTAGAATTCTGGGAATATAAGTTAACTCTGCAAAATCCTCACTTTAAAATGCTGGAGTTTTGAACATTAGACAAATATAATTTTGCTGCCTGAATATTCATATTGCCTTGTTTATTTCTTTAATTTGGATTTGAATCTATTTGCCAGTGCTATAATTTTATTCACTAACATTTTTACAACTGGATAGGGGATGCTAGCAATAGGTAATGAGACACATACAAAGATTAAGTATCTGATCTATCATCACAGAGAACTGCAGCTTCAATAGTAGAACCCAAGTGTCTTCTTAATACCACTCTGAATTTTAGCCGATTGCTCATGTTCCCAATTCAACGTACTATTAAAAAACACGTTACCACTATTATTGCTCCATCTATCATTTTATATAGATATGAAACAGAAAAATGTTTTTCTTAAGGAAAAAGGAGGTATCAGTGATTCACAGAACTATTGTTACCAAGGCTACTGCCCCAGAATTATATCCCTGCCCCTCCCTCAAATAGAAACCAGTTACTCTTATCTAGGTTTCGGGAGGAAGCTGCGAGAACCCTTAGAACCAACTAGATCCTAGATGGTGGAGGATTTGAATTCCAGTAGACTTTGAGCCTTGTGGTATGCTTATTATAAAGCATGCTAAATGACACACCCACCAGCACCATGACAGCTGACAATTGCTATGACAACAACCAAGAAAGAAAAGCCTAAATAAGACTGAAAAGGAGAATTGCATCAGTTCAGGGTCCAAGCCACATCCCTGTTTTCAAGTAACTCATGAATATTCCTCCCTCTTTTTCTAGCTCCCTCCATTTTACCTTGCTGTTGTTCAGTTGCTAAGTCATGTCTGACTCTCTGTGACCACATGGACTGCAGCACACCAGGCTTCCCCGTCCTTCACTATCTCCAGGAGTTTGCTCAAACTCATGCTCATCGAGTCAGTGATGCCATCCAGCCATCTCATCCTCTTTAGTCCCCTTGTCCTCCTGCCTTTAACCTTTCCCAGCATCAGGGTCTTTACCTATAACCCTGTATATTTGGTGTCTCTGCCCAAATTGGGTTAAGAAGTTGATCTGGGGGCTAGGTTCCTGCTTTTCCATTCTTTGGCCATTGAATAAAGCTTGTATTGTTCCAGTTTCAACATCGGTTTTGTTATTAGCTAAGTGAATCTGATTAAAAAAAGAACCTCCATGGATGAGACAGTGGGTCTTGGACAGGTTAAGACCCAGCTATGGGTCCAGTTGACCAATTTAGTATCACTATTACAGAATTATTGCATGAATTTCTGATGTATTTCCTATTCTTCAATATTGGTAAATTAGTTACTTTATAGTCTTAATTTTCTGTACTGGGGGGAAAGGGGGATTAAAAAATTGTGATGGCATCATGTCCCAATAAAATGTTCTATCTGAGAAAGTTACATTTAAGAACTGGTATAAAGATATAAAAATCTGATACCATTTTCCCCTATTGCAAAAACAAAGGAAAAATATATGGTGCTATATTTCTATTGTAGGAGAGAAAAGCAGAATAAAGGTAATTGGACCAGATGATTTTGGGAAAACATAAACAATAAATGTTCAGACCGCAGACAATTCAACCACCTCATCCCACTGTCTGAACTGCCATGAACATTAATGCTAAAAACAGGATGTTATCAGGATAACAACTCAAATGGAGAGGTGAGATCAAATAAGGAGCAAAGACTTTACAATAAATATTATCTCCTAAATGATTTAAAGATAAGAAAAAATGTTTTGTTAATTCCTTTTTTTTTCTTATTTGCAATAATACCAGATCATCAGTCTCCCCATTGTAAGATTTTGAAGGCTGTTTTGAAGCAAGGGAGAAAACTAATTTTAAAAAATAGTAAATAGGGACCCACCACAGTCAAAAAAGAAAATAAATTATTTTAAAAAACAGCAAATCGGGCAAAGAAAAAGAGGTAGCCAATTACCAAGATACAGTAGACTCATAAACCACATTATCCGATATGCAAGATTTGTTAGATATTTTCTCCTTTATAAAGCCAACATAAACATGTTTCATAGTATTAGAAATTGAGAAAAGCAAGAATAATATCACAATATCCTGATCCTAATAACTTTTCCATTTCCTTGTATTAATCTTATGCCATTGTTATTTTATAATTGCTATAATCACAGAATGCGTACAATTTCCCATTCAACCTTTATATCTTCCAGGACAAGTTTATCCATTATATCATCTTCAGAATCAACATTTGGGATATGCAATATTTCTTCTCATTAGTATCTGGCATTTTATATATTGCTATTTTATTTAATTTGTTAGAATAATACTTCATTAAATATATGCAAGGCATGTAACTTTCCACATAGCTTAGATTATATTCTGAAAAATAGATTTAGTAGGTCTAAAAAGGTACACATATTTTATGGCTTTTGATGAATATTGATAAATTGGTTCCTGAAAATATTATGTTGATTTTGAGAGCCAGTAGCAGTGATTGAAATTTATTACACTTTTGCCATCATTCATATAATTTTTATTTTGTTTGGTTTTCTGTTTTATTTGTTGTTGTTCAGTGGCTGGGTCTGACTCTTTGTGACCCCATGAACTGCAGCATGCCAGGCTTCTCTGTCCTTCACTATCTTCCTGAGTTTGTTCAAACCCATGTCCATTGAGTTGGTGATGCCATCCAACAATCTCGTCCTTTGTCACCCCCTTCTCTTGCCCTCAATCTTTCCCAGCATTAGGGTCCTTTCCAATGAGTCAGCACTTCGCATCAGTTGGCCAAAGTATTGGATCTTCAGCTTCAGCATCAGTCCTTCCAATTCAGGGTTAATCTCCTTGTTTGATCTTCTTGCTGTCCAAGGAGTCAAGAATCTTCTCCAGCACCACAGTTCGAAAGCATCAACTCTTCGGTGCTCAGCCTTCTTTATAGCCTAAGTCTCACATCCATACATGACTACTGGAAAAACTGTAGCTTTGACTGTAAGGACCTTTGTCAGCAAAGTGATGTTTCTGCTTTTAAATACACCATCTAGGTTTGCCATAGCTATTCTTCTAAACAAGTGTTTTTAAATTTTGTGGCAGCAGCTACCATCTGCATTGATTTTGGAGCCCAATAAAATGAAATCTGACACTGTTTCCACATTGTCCAATCTATTATCCACGAAGTGATAGGACAAGATGCCATGATCTTAGCTTTTTGAATGTTGAGTTTTAAACAAGTTTTTTCAATCTCCTCTTTCCCCTTCATCAGGAGAATCTTCAGTTCCTCCTCACTTTCTGCCATTAAAGTGGTGGTATCACCTGCATATATGAGGGTGTTGATATTTCTTCCAGTAATCTCCGAGAGTTGGTGATGGACAGGGAGGCCTGGCGTGCTGTGATTCATGGGGTTGCGGAGAGTCGGACACGACTGAGCGATTGAACTGAACTGAACTGAATCTTGATTCCAGCTTGTATTTTGTTTTTTAATTTATTAATTAATGAGACTTTACTTTTTAGAGAAATATGATTTTTATATTAATTGTTTAGTAGACTATACATTTTCTTCTGTTACTTTAAGCAGGATTGAATGTTTATAGCTGACATTCTAATATTTATAAAAGTTGCTCACATTTTTTCTTTTGTAATTGTGCTTTCTTTTCATACTTCTTTTCTTCTTACCTACTCATCTTTCATCATCCATCTTTTATGATGTGTTATTTTTTTCTTATATTTTCTTGTGGAACAGACATACACACAGACACACCCCTTCTCTTATATATTCTGCAAGTATTTCCCACAATCTTATTTCCTCTTCCATTTTCATTACTCAAATTTTTCTACCTTTCCTTGACTATTTCTCCCAAGATTTGCCAGATTGTGTTGTTTCACAGATTTCTAGCACAGGGTCTGACTAGTAGAAAATATATTATAAGAGAAGGGAACTTGGAAAGTTCTTCACTGGTTGTAGCCCACAGTCACTCAGTGACTGGTAAGAAATGAGATAAAGTTATTGAGTAGCTTCTGTGGCTTTGGGGCAAGTTGCCCACACTGTCAGTTCCAATTCAATAATCAACCAAACAAAAGTTTTGCAAAGAGGATCAGTTACAGACTGCTGTTTAGATTAAATATAAGTGTAATTCCTAAGATAGTAAGAAATACATCCTTACCAGAAAATTAATCTGATATTCAAGTTAAACTAGCTTCATTAAAGATAAACTCTTTTATTTCATATACATATGCATAGATATATGGGCTTCCCTGGTGGCTTTTTACAGTAAAGAATCCACCTGCAATGCAGGAGACCTGGCTTCAATCCCTGGATTGGGAAGATCCCCAGAGGAGGAAAGGGCAATCTGCTCCAGTATTCTTGCCTGGAGAATCCCATGGACAGTGGAGCCTGGCAGAGTTGGACATGACTGAGCAACTTTTGTACATTCACACATACATAGATATCATAGATATATAATCTTAAAATATACATATTTGCCGTGCAACTGGCAGCATCCTCCCTATCTCTGACCATCAGATTCAATTTATCCTCCAAGATAAGATCAAACATACATAGATTATCAAAACTATGTGTTCTTCTGTTTTATTTATTTAATTTTATGAATTCAAGAAATAGTAACTCTACTAAAGAAGGCTTTTCCCACTCAATTTATGACTGGGATTTTATCTATAATTTTATGATTCTAAAATAATACTTAAAGTATTCAATTCATATATATATATTCATTTATAAGTTACATTTTTCTATTTGCCAGTCCTTGGGCTGTCAACTTATGGACAGGGAGGCCTGGCGTGCTGTGATTCATGGGGTCGCAGAGAGTCGGACATGACTGAGCGACTGGACTGAACTGAACTAAACTGAACTGAATACAAAAGTTAGAACTGGACATGGAACAAGAGACTGGTTCCAAATAGGAAAAGGAATACATCAAGGTTGTATATTGTCACCCTGCTTATTTAACTTCTATGCAGAGTACATCATGAGAAACGCTAGGCTGGAAGAAGCACAAGCTGGAATCAAGATTGCTGGGAGAAATATCAATAACCTCAGATATGCAGATGACACCATCCTTATGGCAGAATGTGAAGAGGAACTCGAAAGCCTCTTGATGAAAGTGAAAGAGGAGAGTGAAAAGTTTGGCTTGAAGCTCAACATTCAGAAAATGAAGATCATGGCATCTGGTCCCATCACTTCATGGCAAATAGATGGGGAAACAGTGGAAACAGTGTCAGACTTTATTTTGGGGGGCCCCAAAATCACTGCGGATGCTGATTGCAGCCATGAAATTAAAAGACGCTTACTCCTTGGAAGGAAAGTTATGACCAGCCTAGATAGCATTTTAAAAAGCAGAGACAGGCAGACGCGAGAGACGCCCAGCTCCGGCAGCGCAGACGCGAGAGACGCCCGGCTCCGGCGGCGCAGACGCGATAGACGCCCGGCTTAGGCGCAACCGACCACATACAGAATCGTGGCTGAGAGGAGCTACCCCACGTCCAGGGTTAGGGCGGTGGCCGAGAGGAGCTGTACCACGTCCAGGAGGCGGTGGCTGCTTGGGCACCAGAGGGCCGAGAGGAGCTGATCCGCATTCAAAGCAGGAGGGGCGGCCTTGAGGAGATACCCCTCGTCCAAGGTAAGGTACAGCGGCTGCACCTTGCTGGAGCAGCTGGGAAGAGATACTCCACGACCAAGTGGAATATAAGAATCCAGTGTTCTGGGGAGGAAGGAACAAGATGGCGGAGGGATAAGACGGCGAGACCACTTTCTCCCCCACAAATTCATCAAAAGAACATTTGAACACGGAGTAAAGTCCACAAAACAACTTCTGAATACTGGCAGAGGACATCAGGCACCCAGAAAAGCAGCCCATTGTCTTCTAAAGGAGAGAGAAGAAATCCAGCTCCACCCACCAGAACACTGACACATGCTTCCCTAACCAGGGAACCCGGACAAGTCACCCATCCAACCCCACACACAGTGAAGAAACTACATAATAAAGAGAACTCCACAAACTGCAAGAAGAGGGAAAGGCCACCCCAAGCAAAGCAATATAAGCAAGATGAAGAGGCAGAGAAATACCCAGCAAGTAAAGGAACAAGATAACTGCCCACCAACACAAACAAAAGAAGAAGATATAGGGAATTTACCTGATAAAGAATTTCAAATTTTGATGGTGAAAATGATTCAAAATCTTGAAAGCAAAATGGAGTTACAGATAAATAACCTGGAGAAAAGGATTGAGAAGATGGAAGAAAGATTTAATAAGGACTTAGAAGAAATAAAAGAGTCAATATACAATGAATAATGCAATAGATGAGATCAGAAACACTCTGGAGGGAACAAACAGTAGAATAACAGAGGCAGAAGACAGGATAAGTGAACTAGAAGATAGAATTGTAGAAATAAATGAAACAGAGAGGAAAAAAGAAAAACTAATTAAAAGAAATGAGGACAATATTAGAGACCTCTGGGACAATGTTAAACGCTCCAACATTCGAATCATAGGAGTCCCAGAAGAAGAAGACAAAAAGAAAGACTATGAGAGAATACTTGAGGAGATAATAGTTGAAAACTTCCCTAAAATAGGGAAAGAAATAATCACCGAAGTCCAAGAAACCCAGAGAGTCCCCAACAGGATAAACCCAAGGCGAAATACTCCAAGACACATATTAATCAAATTAACAAAGATCAAACACAAAGAACAAATATTAAAAGCAGCAAGGGAAAAGCAGCAGATAACACATAAGGGGATTCCCATAAGGATAACAGCTGATCTTTCAACAGAAACTCTTCAGGCCAGAAGGGAATGGCAAGACATACTTAACGTGATGAAAGAAAATACCCTACAGCCCAGATTACTATACCCAGCAAGGATCTCATTCAAATATGAAGGAGAAATCAAAAGCTTTACAGACAAGCAAAAGCTGAGGGAATTCAGCATCAACAAACCAGCTCTCCAACAAATGCTAAAGGATCTTCTATAGACAGGAAACACAGAAAGAGTGTATAAACTTGAACCCAAAGCAATAAAGAAAATGGCTACGGGATCGTACTTATCAATAATTACCTTAAACGTAAATGGGTTGAAATTTTCAAAAAGGCTAGGAAACAATTCTCATAGCCATCAATAGTTCAGTGTTGAGTTCATGAATAGTTTTTAAAGTTTGGGACAAACTGTAGTATTTGCTATTTGAAGTACTATTTGTGATTGGCATATTACGATGTAACATTGGTCTTCATTTCCATCTTAAAACACCTAAAAATGCCTAACAGGTTTTTAGATTTGTGAATTTTAGTTCAATTGTATTTTATGATGTTACTAAACCTGCAGAAATATTTAAATATTTCAGAGAACTTATTCACTGTACATTTATTTTATTTCTAAAAGTTATGAACTATAAAAAATAAAATGCATTATCATTTAAAAAAAAAAAAGCAGAGACATTACTTTGCCAACAAAGGTCCATCTAGTCAAGGCTATGGTTTTTCCCGTGGTCACGTATGGATGTGAAAGTTGGACTGTGAAGAAAGCTGATCGCCGAAGAATTGATGCTTTTGAACTGTGGTTCTGGAGAAGACTCTTGAGAGTCCCTTGGAATGCAAGGAAATCCAACCAGTCCATTCTAAAGGAGATCAATCCTGGGTGTTCCTTGGAAGGACTTATGCTAAAGCTGAAACTCCAATACTTTGGCCACCTCATGTGACGAGTTGACTCACTGGAAAAGAGTCTGATGCTAGGAGGGATTGGGGATAGGAGGAGACGGGGATGACAGAGAATGAGATGGCTGGATGGCATCACCGACTCGATGGACATGAGTTTAAGTGAACTCCAGGAGTTGGTGATGGACAGGGAGGCCTGGCGTGCTGTGGTTCATGGGGTCACGAAGAGTCGGACATGACTAAGCGACTGAACTGAACTGATTGAACTGAATACCCAGTACAGACTTGTATTATAATGTAATTTTTCTCTTGTTAATGTGCTAAAAGGATTCATAATTTTAGAGGGTTGAATTATCCTTATTTTCTCTAAATAAAGCCTACTTGGTCATAGTATTATTTAAATAAACTGTAATATTTAATTGACAAGTAATTTTTAGCTTTT
Organism: Moschus berezovskii; assembly: GCF_049115385.1. Classification (NCBI taxonomy): domain Eukaryota; kingdom Metazoa; phylum Chordata; class Mammalia; order Artiodactyla; family Moschidae; genus Moschus; species Moschus berezovskii. The sequence continues at coordinate 49,406,906 of NC_142462.1, forward strand.
TTGCCTTGATATGTGTGCTTTAGTTTTTTACATAGATATCAAGCAATCATGCTTCACATAAAATCAAGTTGTTTATTGAATAATCTACTTTTTCTGATTGGATTAAAATGCAGTCTCCATTATATGTGAATTTCCATAATATATACATGGATTTGTTTTGAACTTTACTCTCTTTCATTTATCTACTCTCCAACAAAGCTTTAGAGAATGTATTGATCTCATAGAGTAGGCCATTCTTCTTGTTCTTTTCATTTTCAAGATGTTATATCTGTTCTTTTGTGCTTTCCCCTTCCATCTGAACTAAATTACATTGCCAAATCTCAGTATCCTAGTGTGACTTAAATTGATACTAAATTGAATTTAAAGTTTGAAGAGAATTTATATCTTTATGATATTGACTCTCCTCATCTAAAATATAGCTGCTGCTGCTGCTGCTAAGTCACTTCAGTCGTATCCGACTTTGTGTGACCCCATAGACGGAAGCCCACCAGGCTCCCCCATCCCTGGGATTCTCCAGGCAAGAACACTGGAGTGGGTTGCCATTTCCTTCTACAATGTGTGAAAGTGAAAAGTGAAAGTGCAGTCGCTCAGTCATGTCCGACCCTTAGCGACCCTAGTATGTATTTATTCAGATCTTTTTAGTCCTCTTCAGTTTTGCTGGAATCCTTTTTTTTTTTTTGACATGTATTTTATTAATAATACTCTGTTAGACTCAGGTGTAATAAAGCAATTCAGTTATATATATATATTTATATATATATGTATATTTTCATATTATTTTCCATTATTGGTTATTATAAGGTGTAAATTATAGTTCCCTGTGCTACATACATATATCCTTGTTTCCTTGTTGTTTACCTAGCTCATGTATGTGTCTGTTAATCCAATACTCCTAATTTATCCTTTCTTCTACCTTTCCCTTTTGGTTACCATAAGTTTGTTCTCTATGTCTGTGTATCTGTTTCTGTCTTGTATAGTAGATTCATTTGTTATACTTTTTAGATTCCACCTATAAGTGATAGCCCGTATTTGTCTTTCCCTGTCTTCTGACTTAGTATGATTTGCTGAGTCCAGCCATTTTGCTGCAAATAGCAATATTTTATTGTTTTCTTAGCTGAGTAATTAATATTCTATTGTTTATGTAGACCGCCTTTTAAACCAAATCATCTGTTGATGAACACTTAGGTTGATCCTATGTCCTGTCTATTGTAAAAAGTACTGCTATGAACATTAGGGTGCACAAATCTTTTCAAATTAGAGTTTTCATCTTTTTTAGATATATGCCCAGGAGTTGCTGGATAATATGATAAATCAATTTTTAGTCTTTTAAGGAACCTCCATAGTGTTTTCCATAATGGCTGCAGAAATTTACATTCCGAGTAACATAGGAGGGTTGCCTTTCTACACTCCCTCTCCAGCCTTCATTATTTGTAGAATTCTGATGACAGCCATTTTGACTGTTTGTAAAGTGATATCTCATTGTAATTTTGACTTGCATTTCTCTAATAATTAATGATGTTGAGCATCTTTTCATGCGTCTGGTGGCAAGCTGTATGTTTTCTTTGGGAAAACATCTATTTAAATCTTCTGCCCATTTTTCATTTGGGTACTTTTTATTATATTGAGTTCTGTGAACTGTTTGTATATTTTGAATTTTAATGCCTTGTTGGTTGCATGGTCTGCAAATGTATTCTTCCAGTCTGCAGGTTGTCTTTCATTTTGCTGATGCTTTCATTTTCTGTGCAAAAGATTTAAAGTTTGATCAGGTTCTGTTTATTTATTTTTGCTTTTATCTCTTTTGTTTTGGGAGGCTGATCTAGAAAATATTTCTGTGATTTATGTCAGAGAATGTTTTACCTGAGTTCTCTTCTAGGAGTTTTGAGGTGTCCTGTCTATATTTAGGTCTCAAATCATTGTTTTATTTTTGAGGGACTGTTCTAATTTCACTGATTTATGTAGTTGTCCAGCTTTCACAACAGCACTTGTTGAAGAGACTGTCTTTTCTCCATTGTATATTCCTGTCTCCTTTATCATAGATTAATTGACCATAGGTATACGGGTTTATCTCTGGACACTCTTCTCTGTTTCACTGATCTATATATCTATTTGTGTGTGTGTGTGTGTGCCAATACCATGCTGTTTTGACTAGTATAGCTATGTAGTATTTTCTAAAGTCTGGAAAGTTTATGCTTCCAGCTTTGTTGTTTTTTGCTCAGGGTTACTTTGGCAATTTGGGGTCTTTTGTAGTTCAATGTAAATTTTAGTTTATTTTTCCAGTCTTGAGAGAACCATCATGGGCATTTTGACAGGGACTGCATTAAGTATGTAGATGGCTTTTGGATAGCATGGTCATTTAAACAACATTAATTCTTCTAATCCAAGAGCTTGGAATATCTTTCCCTTTCTTTAAATCATCTTCAATTTCCTTTTACAGTTCTTGGTTGGTAGGTCTTTCACATCTATTTTTTTAATGCAGCTTAAGTGGAATTTTTAGAAACTTTCTCTTTTTGATATTTCATAGATAGTGTAAAAATGCAACAAATTTCTGTATATTAATCTAATATTCTCTTATGTTGCTGAATTCATTTATTAGTTCTAGTAGCTTTTCTGTGGACCAGAATGGGCAAATTTAATTCAGTTGACCATTATATCCACTTCAGTGGACAGAAATCCCTTAGAAGAAATGGAGTGGCACTCATAGTCAACAAAAGAGTAAAAAGTTCAGTACTTGGGTGCAATCTAATCTCAAAAATGAGAGAGCAAACTCTGTTTGTTTCCAAAGCAAACCAGTCAATATCACAGTAATCCAAGTCTATGACCCACCCACTAATTCTGAAGAAGATGAAGTTGAATGGTTCTATGAAGACCTACAAGACCAAAAAAAGATGTCCTTTTCATCATAGAGGACTGAAATGCAAAAGTAGGAAGTCAAGAGATATCTGGAGTAACAGGCAATTTTGGCTTAGAATACAAAATGAAGCAAGGCAAAGGCTAACATAGTTTTGCCAAGAGAACACACTGGTCATAGCAAACATTTTCTTCCAACAACATAAGAGATGACTTTACACATGAACATCACCAGATGGGAGATCAGACTGATTAAATTCTTTGCAGCCAAAGATGGAGAAGCCCTATACAGTCAGCAAAAACAAGACCAGGAGCTGACTGTGGCTGAGATCATGAACTCCTTATTGCAAAATTCAGACTTAAATTGAAGAACGTAGGCAAAATCATTAGACCATTCAGGTGGGACCTAAATCAAATCTCTTACAAGTATACAGTGGAAGCAACAAATAGATTCAAGGGATTAGATCTGATAGACAGAGTGCCTGAAGAAGTATGGATGGAAGTTTCTAACACTGTACAGGAGGCAATGATCAAAACCATCCCCAGGAAGAAGAAATGTAAAAAGGCAAAATGGTTGTTGAGGAGGCCTTACCAATAGCTGAGAAAAGAAGAGAAGCTAAAGGCAAGGAGAAAAGGAAAGATGTAAGTATCTAAATGCAGAGTTCCAAAGAATAGCAAGGAGGGATAAGAAAGCCTTCCTTAGTGATCAAAGCAAAGAAATATAATGGGAAAGACTAGAGATATCTTCAATAAAATTAGAGATGCCAAGAAACTACTTCATGCAAAGATGGGCATAATAATGGACAAAACAGTATAGATCTAACAGAAGCAGAAGATATTAAGAAGAGGTGACAAGAATACACAGGAAGCTATACAAAAAAGATCTTAATGACCCAGATAACCATGACAGTGTGATCACTCACCAAGAGCCAGACATCCTGGAATGTGAAGTCAAGTGGGTCTTAGGAAGCATCACTATGAACAAAGCTAGTGGAGGTGATGGAATTCCAGCTGAGCTATTTCAAATCCTAAAAGATGATGCTGTTAAAGAGGTGCACTCAACATGCCAGCAAATTTGGAAACTCAAGTGGCTACAGGACTAGAAAAGATCAGTTTTCATTCTAATCGCGAAGAAAGGCAATGACAAAGACTGTTCAAATAACTCCGTAATTGCTTTCATTTCACATGCTAGAAATGGAATGCTCAAAATTCTCCAAGTGAGGCTTCAATAGTACATGAACTGAGAACTTCCAGATGTTCAAGCTGGATTTTGAAAATGCAGAAGAACCAGAGATCAAATTGTTAACATCCATTGGATCATAGAAAAAGTAAGAGAATTCCAGAAAAACATATACTTCTGCTTCATTGAATATGCTAAAGCCTTTGACTGTGTGGATCACAACAAAGTGCGGAAGATTCTGAAAGAGATGGGAATACCAGACCACCTATTTGTCTCCTGAGAAATCTGTATGCAGGTCAAGAAGCAACAGTTAGAATTGGACAAGGAACAACAGACTAGTTCAAAATTTGGAAAGGTGTATGTCAAGGCTGTATATAGTCACCCTGCTTATTTAACTTATATGCAGAGTACATCATATGAAATGCTGGACTGGAAAAGCACAAGATGAAATCAAGATTACAGTAAGAAATATCAATAACTTAAGATAAGCAGATGACACCACCCTTATGGCAGAAAGTGAAGAGGAACTAAAGAGTCTCTTGATGAAAATGAAAGAGGAGAGTGAAAAAACTGGCTTAAAATTCAGCATTCAAAAAAATATGATTGTGGCACCTGGTCCCATCACTTCATGTCAAATAGATGGGGAAACAATGCAAACAGTGACAGACTTTTTTTCTTCAACTCCAAAATAACTGCAGATGATGACTGAAGCCATGAAATAAAAAGATGCTTGCTCCTTGGAAAGAAAGCTAAGACAAATCTGGACAGCATATTGAAAAGAAGAGATATTATTTACTGACTAAGGTCCGTCTAGTCAAAGTATGGTTTTTCCAGTAGTCTCGTTGGATGTGAGAGTTGGATCGTAAAGAAATTCTTTCAAAAAATTGCAGAGGAAGGAACACTTTCAAACACATTCAATAAGGCCACCTCAGCCTGATTCCAAATCTAGACAAATAACACAAAAAAAGAAAACTACAGGCCATCCAACCATCTCATCCTCTGTCATCCCCTTCTCCTCCTGCCTTCGATCTTTCCCTTCATCAAAGTCTTTTCTGGTAAAAATTGAAAGCAGCAGGAGAAGGGGATGTCAGAGGATGAGATGGTTGGTGGCATCACGGACTTGATGGACATCAGTTTGAGTAAGTTCCGGGAGTTGTTGATGGACAGGGAAGCCTGGCATGCTACAGTCCATGGTGTTACAAAGAGTCAGACACAACTGAGTGACTGAACTGATACTGAGGGAGGACAATATCATGGTGAACATAGATGCAAAAATCCTCAACAAAATTTTAGCAGAATACAGCAACACATCAAAAAACTCATACACCATAATCAAGTTGATTTATTCCAGGGATGCAAGTATTCTTCACTATACACAAACCAGTCAATGTGATACACCATATAAACAAATTGAAAGATAAAAACCAGGTGGTCATCTCAATAGATGCAAAAAATGCCTTTGACAAAATTCAGCCCCATTTATGATTAAAACTCTTCAAAAATGGGCATAGAAGGAACCTACCTTAACATAGTAAAGGCCATATATGATAAGCCTACAGCAAACATTATTCTCAACTGTGAAAAACTGAAAGCATTCCCCTAAGATCAGGAACAAGTCAATGGTGTCCACTTTCACCACTATTATTCAACACAGTTCTGGAAGTCCTAGCTACAGCAATCAGAGAAGAAAAAGAAATAAAAGGAATCGAGATTGGAAAAGAAGTAAGCTCTCACTGTTTGCAGATGACATGATACTGGACATAGAAAACACTAAAGATAGTATCAGAAAATTACTAGAGCTAATCAGTGAATTTAGCAAAGTTGCAGGATAAAAAATCAATACACAGAAATCACTTGCATTTCTATATACTAACAATGAAAAATCAGAAAGATAAATTAAGGAATCAATCCCATTCACCATTGCAACAAAAAATAATTAAATATCTAGGAATAAACTTATCTAAGGAGACAAAAAACTGTACAGAGAAAATTATAAGACACTGATGAAAGAAATCAAAGATGACATAAAAAGATGGAGAGAAATTCCATGTTCCTGGGTAGGAAGAATCAATATTGTGAAAATGACTATACTACCAAATATAATCTATAGATTCAATGTGATCCCTATCAAATTACCAATGGCATTTTTCACACAACTAGAATAAAATAATTCACAATTCATATGGAAACACAAAAGACTCTGAATAGCCAAAGCAGTCTTGCGAAAGAAGAATGGAGCTGGAGAAATCAACCTTCCTGACTTCAGATTATACTACAAAGCTACAGTCATCAAGACAGTGTAGTACTGCCACAAAACCAAAAATATGAACCAATGGAACAAGATAGAAAGCCCAGAAATAAACCCATGCACCTATGGGTGCTTTATTTTTGACAAAGGAGGCAAGAGTATACAATGGGGAAAGACAGCCTCTTCAATAAATTGTGCTGTGAAAACTGAACAACTACATGTAAAAGAATGAAATTAGAACACTTTCTAACACCAGACACCATGATGAAATGGATTAAAGACCTAAATGTAAGGCCAGAAACTATAAAACTCTTAGAGGAAAACATAGGCAGAACACTCAATGACATACATAAAAGCAAGATCCTCTATGATCCACCTCCTAGAGTAACAGAAATAAAAGCAAAAGTAAACAAACGGGACCTGATGTAACTTAAAAGCTTTTGCACAGCAAAGGAAGCAATCAGAAAGCTGAAAAGACAATGATCAGAATGGGAGAAAATAGTAGCAATGAAACAACTGACAAAAGATTATTTCCAAAATATACAAGCAGCTCATACAACTCAATACCAGAAAAACAAACAACCCAATCAAAAAGTGGGAAAAAGACTTAAAGAGACATTTCTCCAAAGAAGACTTACAAATGAATAACAAACACATGAAAAGATGCTCAACGTTGCTCATTATTAGAAAAATGCAAATCAAAATTACAATGAGATATCATCTCACACCAGTCAGAATGACCATCATTAAAAGTCTACAAACAATAAATGCTGGAGAGGGTGTGAAGAAAAGGGAATGCTCTTGCACTGTTTGTGGAAATGTAAATTCATACTGCCTTTATGGAAGATGGTATGGAGATTCCTTAAAAAACTACAAATAAAACAACCATTCAGTTCAGTTCAGTTCAGTCGCTCAGTCGTGTCCGACTCTCTGCGACCCCATGAATCACAGCACACCAGGCCTCCCTGTCCATCACCAACTCCTGGAGTTCACTCAAACTCATGCCCATCGAGTCAGTGATGCCATCCAGCCATCTCATTCTCTGTCGTCCACTTCTCCTCCTGTCCCCAGTCCCTCAGAGTCTTTTCCCGTGAGTCAACTCGTCGCATGAGGTGGCCAAAGTATTGGAGCTTCAGCTTTAGCATCAGTCCTTCCAATGAACACCCAGGACTGATCTCCTTTAGAATGGACTTGTTGGATCTCCTTGCAGTCCAAGGGACTCTCAAGAGTCTTCTCCAACACCACAGTTCAAAAGCATCAATTCTTCGGCGATCAGCTTTCTTGACAGTCCAGAGTCCAACTCTCACATCCATATATGACCATTGGAAAAACCATAGCCTTGACTAGATGGACCTTGGTTGGCAAAGTAATGTCTCTGCTTTTTAATATGCTATCTAGGTTGGTCATAACTTTCCTTCCAAAGAGTAAGCGTCTTTTAATTTCATGGCTGCAATCAGCATCTGCAGTGATTTTGGAGCCCCCCAAAATAAAGTCTGACACACTTTCCACTGTTTCCCCATATATTTCCCATGAAGTGATGGGATCAGATGACATGATCTTAGTTTTCTGAATATGACCCACCAATCCCACTCCTAGGCATATACCCTGAGGAAACCAAAATTGAAAAAGACACATGTAGACATGAGTTTGAGTGTACTCCGGGAGTTGGTGATGGGCAGGGAGGCCTGGCGTGCTGTGATTCATGGGGTCGCAGAGAGTCAGACACGACTGAGCGACTGATCTGATCTGATCTGATCTGATCCCATTGTTCACTGCAGCACTATTTAAATAGCTAGAACATTGAAGCAATCTAGAAGTACACTGACAGATGAATGGATAAAGAAGTGGTGGTAAATATATACAATGGAATATTACTCAGCCATAAAAAGGAATGCCTTTGAGTCAGTTCTAATGAGTTGGATGAACCTAGAACCTATTGTACAGAGTTAAGTGAGTCAGAAAGAGAAAAATAAATATCATATTCTAATGCCTATATATGGAATCTAGAAAAATGTTACTGAAGTATTTATTTACAGGATAGCAGTGGAGAAACAGACATAGAGAATAGACTTATGGACATGGGGAGAGGGGAGCAGAGGGTGAGATGTATGGAAAGAGTAACATCAAAACTTACATTACTATATGTAAAATAGATAGCCAACAGGAATTTGCTGTATAGCTCAGGAAACTCAAACAGGGGCTCTGTATCAACCGAGAGGGATGGGATGGGGAGAGAGATGGGAGGGAAGTTCAAAGGGAGGGGATATATGTATACCTATGGCTGATTTCTATTGAGGTTTGACAGAAAACAGCAAAATTCTGTAAAGCAATTATCCTTCAATTAAAAAATAAATACATTTAAAAAAAGAAAGTTGAGCACAAAGAACTGATGCTTTTAACTCTGCTGCTGGAGAAGACTCTTGAGAGTCCCTAAGATAGCAAGGAGATCAAACGAGTCCATCCTAAGGGAAATCAGTCCTGAATATTCATTGGAAGGACTGATAATGAAGCTGAAGCTCCAATACTTGGGCCACCTGAGGCGATGAACTGACTCATTGGAAAACACCTGATTCTGGAAAAGACTGAAGGCAGGAGGAGAAGGGGACTACAGAGGGTGGGATGGTTGGATGGCATCACTGACTTAATGGACATGAGTTTGAGCAAGCTCTGGGAGTTGGTGATGTATAGGGAAGACTGGCATGCTACAGTCCAGGGGGTCACAAAGAGTTGCACACAATTAAGCAACTGAAATGAATTGAACCGAAACATTGCGCTAAGTATCATAAATGCATTATTTCATATCACCTTTACTACCATCTTATGGAGATTTATAACATTTGTTTTATTCACATGAGAAAAATGAGATTTAGAGGAGTGACATTACGTAAATTACCCAGAGACCCAGAGGTATTAAGCTGAAAAATAATCCAGACTGTTTAATTTCAAAGGCTGTATACTCAATCTCTATTCAACTTTGCTTCCTGTCTTGTGTACTTACAAGTCCATCATCCCCTTCAATTTTGGCCATGTAATGCAATCCTCCATTATTTATCCTCCAGACCACTATCATCAATTGTTAAAGGACATTTCCAAAAGTTTGAAATGATTGCAATACTTTCATTTTAAATGGATCAATGGATCCATCCACAGAATAGAATAAAAATTAATATTCCTACCCTGGCAAAAAAGGAAGATCTTTTATTATCTGTATTTAGCATACTTCTCTAGATTCACTTCTTATATATCCTACATTTCTATCTGGCCCTAAAATATCCCCAATATGATGTATTTTCATTTTAGCTCTCTAATGTATATATTATTATTACCATTTTATAGATATAGAAACTGTGATGCCAGTGAGTTAAACAAGTTCCTTTAACAATTTAGTTATAGAGTCAGAATTTTAACTGAGGAAAATTTTGTTTCCTAATCCTATGGGCCACACTGCTGCTGCTGCTAAGTCACTTCAGTCATGTCTTACTCTGTGTGACCCCATGGACGGAAGCCCACTAGGCTCCCCCATCCCAGGGATTCTTCAGGCAAGAGCACTGCAATGGGTTGCCATTTCCTTCTCCAATGTGTGAAAGTGAAAAGTGAAAGTGAAATCTCTCAGTCGTGTCCGACCCTTAGCGACCCCACGGACTGCAGCCTACCAGGCTCCTCCATCCATGGGATTTTCTAGGCAAGAGTCCTGGAGTGGCTTGCCATTGCCTTCTCCATGGGCCACACTAGCATATTCCAATAAGAGGATTTTAGAACTAAAGCAAAGATTTCATGTCAGGATCAATTACCATACATTTATCAATAATGAAGACAAAGTTACTTATTAGATTACCACAACTTAAGAACAATGTTTCTAAAGCTGTAATAATTTTTTATACCACAGTTTATTGAATGCCCATGTGTCTGCATAAATAAGTGAAAACAATGTCACATTAAAACAAAGGCAGTATATATCTACTTCAATTAGTTTCCTATTTACTAAGAATTAATTCACAAAACAAATCTAATTAAACTATACTTTAAGAGGATACAAAGACACAATACTAAGACAAAGTAGAACCCTTAGTCAACTAAACTTACAATCAAGACTGTCATCTCTTTGGAAGAAATCAAAGAAATTTCTTGATACTGTCTACATTTTAAAATCTTAATATGGGGGGAGGAACAAGATGGCGGAGGAATAGGACGGCGAGACCACTCTCTCCTCCACAAATTCATCAAAAGAACTTTTGAACGCGAGTAAAGTCCACAAAACAACTTCTTAATGCTGGCAGAGGACGTCAGGCACCCAGAAAAGCAGCCCATTGTCTTCGAAAGGAGATTACCCGCCAAACGGTAACTCCCAGCGGAGAAGCAGCGCAGACGCCTGCATACGCCATTAGCAAGCGGGGGCTGGGCAGGGAGGAGCCGGCTGAACTGCTTAGAGAGAGGACTGGGCTTGAATGCCGCGAGAACAATTTGAGAGAACTGGGGAGAGCAAAGCAGACTGTGGGATAGCTTCCCCACGAAAAGGCGGAAAGCTCTAACCTATGACTCGGCCAGCCCCACTCACAGAATAAAGGACTGAGCAGAGCGAGCCGGCTGCGGTCGGCCCATCCCCCATTCCCCGCCGAGACAGGCAGGGAGCGCAGCGAGAGCCGGAGCGGGCAACCGCGGCCCCAGAAAGGCATCCGATACAAACTGCAGACAGGCTTGTTGCTATTCAGGACTTCTTGGGCTCGCGCCGGTGGATATCCCCCTGAGAAGGTGCGCCGGTTGTACACCCAGAAAACTGAGTGGCGGGGACTGGGAAGGCGATAAGTCGCAGAGACCGCGCTCGCCAAACACCTGGTCCCCTGAGCTGCTCGGACTGGGGAAGGCACAAAACGCAGGCCCAACCAAGTCTGCGCCTTTGTGGAGTACCTGAGAACCTGAACTTGAGCCGCTCAGACCTGGGAAGTGCATACAACCCGGTGCCGGCCTCGGACAGTTCCCGGCAGAGCAACCTAGAGCCTGTGCAGTGTAGACTGGGACAGCATACGTGCTGTGAGCGGGGGCAAACCCAGTGTGGCCGAGACGCTGTGAGCACTCCCCACAGACGCCAGAGATAATCGACTGCAGCGTTCCTCCCTTCCCAGAACAGGACTGAACAACTGAGCCTTAAAAAGTGTCCACCCACCCCCTAGTATCAGGGCAGAAATTAGACACTGAAGAGACCAGCAGACAGAAGCTAAAACAGAGGGAACCACCTTGGAAATGACAGATAGAGACATCTAGAGACTACTCCAAGAATAAGACCAAAAACCAGAGGCAAGAGGCTTAAGCCCGAATCCTGAGAACACCAGAGAAGTCCTGACTCCAGGGAACATTAATCGATAGGAGCTCATCAAATGTCTCCATACTTACGCTAAACCCAAGGGTCAACAAGTTCCAGAGCAAGACATATCACGCAAATTCTCCAGTAACACAGGAAACTAGCCCTGAGCTTCAATATACAGGCTGCCCAAAGTCACTCCAAACCCACTGACATCTCATAACTCATTACTGACACTTCATTGCACTCCAGAGAGAACAAATCCAGCTCCACCCACCAGAACACCGACACAGGCTTCCATAACCAGGGAACCTTGACAAGTCACCTGTCCAACCCCACACACAGCAAGGAAACTACATAATAAAGAGAACTCCACGAACGGCCAGAAGAGGGAAAGGCCACCCCAAGCAAAGCATTATAAGCAAGATGAAGAAGCAGAGAAATACCCAGCAAGTAAAGGAACAAGATAAATGCCCACCAACACAAACAAAAGAGGAAGATATAGGGAATCTACATGAAAAAGAATTTCGAATTTTGGTGGTGAAAATGATTCAAAATCTTGAAAGCAAAATGGAGTTACAGATAAATAACCTGGAGAAAAAGATTGAGAAGATGGAAGAAAGGTTTAATAAGGACTTAGAGGAAATAAAAAAGAGTCAATATACAATGAATAATACAATAGATGAGATCAGAAACACTCTGGAGGGAACAAACAGTAGAATAACAGAGGCAGAAGACAGGATAAGCGAGCTAGAAGATAGAATTGTAGAAATAAATGAAACAGAGAGGAAAAAAGAAAAACAAATTAAAAGAAATGAGAACAATATTAGAGACCTCTGGGACAATGTTAAACGTTCCAACATTCGAATCATAGGAATCCCAGAAGAAGAAGACAAAAAGAAAGACCATGAGAGAATACTTGAGGAGATAATAGTTGAAAACTTCCCTAAAATAGGGAAAGAAATAATCACCCAAGTCCAAGAAACCCAGAGAGTCCCCAACAGGATAAACCCAAGGCGAAATACTCCTAGACACATATTAATCAAATTAACAAAGATCAAACACAAAGAACAAATATTAAAAGCAGCAAGGGAAAAACAGCAAATAACACACAAGGGGATTCCCATAAGGATAACAGCTGATCTTTCAGCAGAAACTCTTCAGGCCAGGAGGGAATGGCAAGACATACTTAAAGTGATGAAAGAAAATAACCTACAGCCCAGACTACTGTACCCAGCAAGGATCTCTTTCAAATATGAAGGAGAAATCAAAAGCTTTACAGACAAGCAAAAGCTGAGAGAATTCAGCATTACCAAACCAGCTCTCCAACAAATGCTAAAGGATCTTTTCTAGACAGGAAACACAGAAAGGGTGTATAAACTCGAACCCAAAGCAATAAAGAAAATGGCTACGGGATCGTACTTATCAATAACTACCTTAAACGTAAATGGGTTGAATGCCCCAACCAAAAGACAAAGGCTGGCTGAATGGATACAAAAACAAGACCCCCATATATGTTGTCTGCAAGAGACCCACCTCAAAACGAGGGACACATACAGACTGAAAGTGAAGGGCTGGAAAAAGATATTCCATGCAAATAAAGACCAAAAGAAAGCAGGAGTAGCAATACTCATATCAGATAAAATAGACTTTAAAACAAAGGCTGTGAAAAGAGACAAAGAAGGAAACTACATAATGATCAAAGGATCAATCCAAGATGAAGATATAACAATTCTAAATATTTATGCACCCAACATAGGAGCACCGCAATATGTAAGACAATTACTAACAAGTATGAAAGGGGAAATTAACAATAATGCAATAATAGTGGGAGATTTTAATACCCCACTTACATCTATGGATAGATCAACTAAACAGAAAATTAACAAGGAAACACAATCTTTAAATGATACAATAGACCAGTTAGACCTAATTGATATCTATAGGACATTTCACCCCAAAACAATGAATTTCACCTTTTTCTCAAGCGCACATGGAACCTTTTCCAGGATAGATCACATCCTGGGCCATAAATCTAGCCTTGGTAAATTCAAAAAAGTTGAAATCATTCCATGCATCTTTTCTGACCACAATGCAGTAAGATTAGATCTCAATTATGGGAGAAAAACTATTAAACATGCCAACATATGGAGGCTGAACAACACGCTGCTGAACAACGAACAAATCATAGAAGAAATCAAAAGAGAAATCAAAATATGCATAGAAATGAATGAAAATGAAAACACAACAACCCAAAACCTCTGGGACACTGTAAAAGCAGTGCTAAGGGGGAAGTTCATAGCAATACAGGCACACCTCAAGAAACAAGAAAAAAGTCAACTAAATAACCTAACTCTACATCTAAAGCAACTAGAAAAGGAAGAAATGAAGAACCCCAGGCTCAGTAGAAGGAAAGAAATTGTAAAAATTAGGGCAGAGATAAATGCAAAAGAAACAAAAGAGACTATAGCAAAAATCAACAAAGCCAAAAGCTGGTTCTTTGAGAAGGTAAATAAAATTGACAAACCACTAGCCAGACTTATCAAGAAACAAAGGGAGAAGAACCAAATCAATAAACTTAGAAATGAAAATGGAGAGATTACAACTGACAACACAGAAATACAAAGGATTATTAGAGAATACTATCAGGAATTATATGGCAATAAAATGAATAACCTGGAAGAAATGGACAAATTCCTAGAAAAATACAACTTTCCGAAACTGAACCAGGAAGAAATAGAAAATCTGAACAGACCCATCACAAGCACGGAAATTGAAACTGTAATCAAAAATCTCCCAGCAAACAAAAGCCCAGGTCCAGACGGCTTCACAGCTGAATTCTACCAAAAATTTAGAGAAGAGCTAACACCTATTCTACTCAAACTCTTCCAGAAAATTGCTGAGGAAGGGAAACTTCCAAACTCATTCTATGAGGCCACCATCACCCTAATCCCAAAACCTGGTAAAGACCCCACAAAAAAAGAAAACTACAGGCCAATATCACTGATGAACATAGATGCAAAAATCCTTAACAAAATTCTAGCAATCAGAATCCAACAACATATTAAGAAGATCATACATCGTGACCAAGTGGGCTTTATCCCAGGAATGCAAGGATTCTTCAATATCCGCAAATCAGTCAACGTAATACACCACATTAACAAACTGAAAAATAAAAATCATATGATTATCTCAATAGATGCAGAGAAAGCCTTCGACAAAATTCAACATCCATTTTTGATAAAAACCCTCCAGAAAGTGGGAATAGAAGGAACATACCTCAACATAATAAAAGCTATATATGACAAACCCACAGCAAACATTATCCTCAACGGTGAAAAACTGAAAGCATTTCCCCTAAAGTCAGGAACAAGACAAGGGTGCCCACTCTCACCACTACTATTCAACATAGTTCTGGAAGTTTTGGCTACAGCAATCAGAGCAGAAAAAGACATAAAAGGAATACAAATTGGAAAAGAAGAAGTAAAACTTTCACTGTTCGCTGATGACATGATCCTCTACACAGAAAATCCTAGAGACTCTACCAGAAAACTACTAGAGCTAATCAATGATTACAGTAACGTTGCAGGATATAAAATCAACACACAGAAATCCCTTGCATTCCTATACACTAATAATGAGAAAATAGAAAAAGAAATTAAGGAAACTATTCCATTCACTGTTGCAATGAAAAGAATTAAATACTTAGGAATATATCTACCTAAGGAAACAAAAGACTTGTACATAGAAAACTATAAAACACTACTGAAAGCAATCAAAGAGGACACTAATAGATGGAGAAATATTCCATGTTCATGGATTGGAAGAATAAATATTGTAAAAATGAGTATACTACCCAAAGTAATTTATACATTCAATGCAATCCCTATCAAGCTACCAAAGATATTTTTCACAGAACTAGAACAAATAATCTCACAATTTGTATGGAAATACAAAAAACCTCGAATAGCCAAAGCAATCTTGAGGAAGAAAAATGAAACTGGGGGAATTAACCTGCCGGACTTCAGGCTCTACTACAAAGCCACAGTCATCAAGACAGTATGGTACTGGCATAAAGACAGAAATATAGATCAATGGAACAAAATAGAAAGCCCAGAGATAAATCCACGCATCTATGGACACCTCATCTTTGACAAAGGAGGCAAGAATATAAAATGGAGAAAAGACAGTCTCTTTAACAAGTGGTGCTGGGAAAACTGGTCAGCCACTTGTAAAAGAATGAAACTAGAACACTTCCTAACACCATACACCAAAATAAACTCAAAATGGATTAGAGAGCTAAATGTAAGACCAGAAACTATAAAACTCCTAGAGGAGAACGTAGGCAAAACACTCTCCGACATAAGTCACAGCAGGATCCTCCATGACCCACCTCTCAGAATATTGGAAATAAAAGCAAAAATAAACAAATGGGACCTAATTAAAATCAAAAGCTTCTGCACAGCAAAGGAAACTATAAGCAAGGTGAAAAGACAGCCTTCAGAATGGGAGAAAATAATAGCAAATGAAGCAACTGATAAAGGATTAATCTCAAAAATATACAAGCAGCTCCTGCAGCTCAATTCCAGAAAAATAAATGACCCAATCAAAAAATGGGCCAAAGAACTAAACAGACATTTCTCCAAAGAAGACATAAAGATGGCTAACAAACACATGAAAAAATGCTCAACATCCCTCATAATCAGAGAGATGCAAATCAAAACCACAATGAGATACCATTTCACACCTGTCAGAATGGCTGCTATCCAAAAGTCTACATGCAATAAATGCTGGAAAGGATGTGGAGAGAAAGGAACCCTCTTACACTGTTGGTGGGAATGCAAACTAGTACAGCCACTATGGAGAACAGTGTGGAGATTCCTCAAAAAATTGGAAATAGAACTGCCATATGATCCAGCAATCGCACTCCTGGGCATACACACCGAGGAAACCAGAACTGAAAGAGACACGTGTACTCCAATGTTCATTGCAGCACTGTTTATAATAGCCAGGACATGGAAGCAACCTAGATGTCCATCTGCAGACGAATGGATAAGAAAGCTTTGGTACATATACACAATGGAGTATTATTCAGCCATTAAAAAGAATACATTTGAATCAGTTCTAATGAGGTGGATGAAACTGGAGCCTATTATACAGAGTGAAGTAAGCCAGAAAGAAAAACACCAATACAGTATACTAACACATATATATGGAATTTAGAAAGATGCAAATAATAACCCTGTATACGAGACAGGAAAAGAGACACAGATGTATAGAACAGTCTTTGGGACTCTATGGGAGAGGGTGAGGGTGGGATGATTTGGGAGAATGGCATTGAAACACGTATGTTGTCATATGTGAAACGAATCACTAGTTCAGGGTCAATGCATGTTATAGGATGCTCGGGGCTGGCATGCGGGGATGACCCAGAGGGAGGATAAAGGGAGGAGAGAGATGGGAGGGGGGTTCAGGAGGGGGAACTTATGTAAACCCGGGGCAAATTCATATCAATGTATGGCAAAACCAACCAATATAATATTGTAAAATAATTTGCCTCCAATAAAAAATAAATTAACTACAAAAAAAATAAAATAAAATCTTAATATGAATTGAAGCTTAAAGTACACAAGATGTTTTTAACAAATCACAGCTTATGCTAATGTTTATTATCCAGCTTCTGTGAGCAATGATCAGCTAAAAAAAAAAAGATTAATCCAACCCAACGATATGTATTTGTTCTCATTATTACTGCAGCATTACAACATAATTCTGAAGTGTGTAAATGCTCAGCCAAAACATGCTGTGTAAATAAAACAGTTGTAATTACTGTTATTTTGGGTGATACATTTAAAAAGTTCATGCATTCTCCTTCATTGTAATAACATAATAAGAGAAAATATGTAAGAAATTATGTTAAAATTGGACATAATCCAAGTTATCATTTCCAAGAAAAATTCACTAACTCTATATGATGCCTCTTCCAGTAACTATATGAAAGCAGCACAGGTAATTATACCAGAGAAATGGCATAATGATCCATGGGTTGAAAGGAATAGGAGAATGTGACTCATCAATGAAGATACATTTTAAGGAAAGAGCGAAGGGTATATTGAATTAAAGGGTTATAATTTAATAGTTGTCATTTCTGAAGCTTACAAGAAAACTTTACTATAAAAAATAACGAAATTGTAAAAATGGTTACTGATGAAGTCAGAGGACTAAAGCTTAAGGTTTTTTTGTTTGTTTGTTTTTGTCTTTTTTTTAAGAGAGAGAATTCTTGTATGATAGAATTCCTATTCAAAATAAGTTTAGGAAAATTCTCCTCTTATTATATTTTCCACATGTCAAATTTGGAATTTTGCCTGTGATCTGTGAAATATGGTGAAAACTCACCTTTATTTGTTTAAACTCTAGTACCAATCAAATTGTTGAGAACTGATCATTTCAAAGGAAACTGAAAAGGGAGTTCACTAGATATGTGAAATGAGAATATGGAAACAGTAGTCAGTACCTAATAACTGCTTAAATTATGATGTAAAGATGAAGTGTCTCCCATCTATAATTTAACAAAAGTCCTAGTCTCCGTCACAATATTATGTACTTCATATTTCAAGCAAAAATTTCCTATGTTCTTCGTCTAAAAATATCTGACATTATTACCATTTTGCCAAATAAAAGTTTGCAAGGCTTAGTATAGCCATTCAGCAACTAAAACTATACCAGCAGTATGCTATGTAAATTTGCTATAAGTTATTTTTGTTGACTACTCTAAAATCAATGCTATTCACTTCCTTTTCTTTTATGATAAAGTTTGCCTTTATTTTGGAAAGACTTTGTGGTGAGTCAGGACAATAAAAAAAAAATGAAACTTTCATAACGACTTAAAAGTAGATACAAAGATTCTTGACAGTGGAAAGAACATAACAATCGGAGAATGGTGTCAGTGACATACTGAGATTGCAGACACTCCATTCAACATAGCCCCAGCTCTTCCATCTATCTGTTCGCCTGACTCCCTCTCCTTAATTTATCTGTCTCTATATCACATATTGGGCTTCCCAGGTGGTACCAGTGGTAAAGAATCTGCAGGCCAATGCAGGAAATGTAACAGGTTGGGTTCCTTCCCTAGGTCAGGAAGACCCCCTGGAGGAGGACACTGCAACCCACTCCAGTATTCTTGCCTGGAGAATCCCACGGACAAAGGAGCCTGGCAGGCTACAGTCCATAGGGTCGCAAAGAGTCGGATATGGCTAAAGCTACTTAGCATGCATGCATAGTGTATATTGACTTCCAGTATACTACATGATTCACTAATTTATATTTCTCTAATCTGTTAACTCCTTCTAAAATAACTATGGGATTCTGATAGGGATGCATTTGTAGAGCAAATGAATACTTTTACAGAGTGAATGAACAAAGTATAATTGAACAAAGCCCATTTCTGTCTAACATTTTTGGCAATAAGATCCAAAACAGGTGACAATTAGTAGGTACTTGATAAAACTTATTTATGATGTTGAATAATATTCTGATCTTGAAATGAAAAAGCCTTAGTGATCTCTTAGTGAATTTCTGTTCTGCCACATTACATGAATAATGATTATGTAAACAGTCTTTAACAATAAACCTAAGTACATATTTTTTCCAGTTTATTTTGGGAAATAAAATAAATTGACTAAAAATTAAGAAAACATTTGTATTCATGATTTTAAAGTTATTATATTTATTTATATTCAGATAAAAATGTAGCCCCTGATTTAATATCTATTTATATTTTTGATAAAGTCTTTTCTGAAAGGCTTTTATTCAACAACATGGTGGCATTCTTTTCCTAACATTCATATATTATTAGAAAACAATTATTTTTATTCATTGACTTCAAAATTATTTTAATAAAAGAAAGTGATAACAGATGGTTTGCTATATAGTCCAAAATAATCTTCTATATTTTATTTATGTAGAAAAAATTTAGCATATAAATACTTTAAGACTTATAGCTATCAGTAAATATGAAAATCAAAACATAGGAAACTGCCTTTTTTCTAAAATAAATTTTTAAAAAATTATTATTTCTTTCTTTTTCAAATTCTTTTTTCCATTAGGCCGAGTTACCTGTACTTTACAGTAGGTTCTTATTGGTTCTCTATTTTAAATACAGTAGTGTGTTCATTTAAGTCTCAAACTCCCAATATATCCCTCCCTCTCCCTCTCTGTCCCTGGTAGCCATAAGTTTTTCCTCTAAGTCTGTGAGTCTGGTAAACTGCCTTTTTAATACATATTATATGCCAGATATTAGTATCAAAATAATAATACCTCTTAAGAAGATAGAAAAGATGCAAATATGAAAATTATTTAAAAATGTAAAACTGGAAAAATCCATTTTTCCATGAATGACATATGGGTTTAAGTTATTCTTATAAAAAGAGTGCCTTTGCTAATGGTCACATGGTTTCCCTCATAGCTCAGTTGGTCACATAAGCTTCCCAGGTAGCTCAAATAATAAAGAATCTGCCTGCAACACGGGAGACCTGGGTTTGATGCCTGATCCCCTGGAGAATGGCATGACAACCCACTCCAGTAATCTTGCCTGGATAATTCCTTGGACAGAGGAGCCTGGCAGGCTAGAGTCCATGGGGTTGCAAAGAGTCAGACACGACTGAGCAACTAACACTTTCAATGGTCACATAACATAAACATAAGTTTTAAACATAAAACACTTATATTTAAATATAAACACTTCCTTGAGTGGCAAACTTGAATTCTTCATAGATGAGTAGGGTCAAATGACTATTCTTCCTTTTTTTAAATTTTTTATTGGAGGCTAATTATTTTACCATATTAAATTGGTTGGTTTTGCCATACATTGACATGAATCCACCCCGGGTGTACATGAGTTCTCCCTCCTGAACCACCCTCCCACCTCCCTCCTCCCCTTATCCTCCCTCTGGGTCATCCCCGTGCACCAGCCCCAAGCATCCTGTATCATGTGTCGTACATGGACTGGTAATTTGTTTCACATATGATAATATACATGTTTCAATGCCATAATCCCAAATCATGCCACCCTCGCCCTCTCCCACAGAGTCCAAAAGACTGTTCTATACACCTGTGTCTCTTTTGCTGTCTTATATACAGGGTTATCATTACCATCTTTCTAAATTCCATATATATGAGTTAGTATACTGTATTGTTTTTCTTTCTGGCTTACTTCACTCTGTATAATAGGCTCCAGTTTCATCCACCTCATTAGAACTGATTCAAATACATTCTTTTTAATGGCTGAGTAATACTCCACTGTGTATGTGTACCAAAGCTTTCTTATCCATTCGTCTGCAGATGGACATCTAGGTTGCTTCCATGTCCTCGCTATTATAAACAGTGCTGCAGTGAACATTGGAGTACATGTGTCTCTTTCAATTCTGGTTTCCTCGGTGTGTATGCCCAGGAGTGCGATTGCTGGATCATATGGCAGTTCTATTTCCAGTTTTTTGAGGAATCTCCACACAGTTCTCCATAGTGGCTGTACTAGTTTGCATTCCCACCAGCAGTGTAAGAGGGTTCCCTTCTCTCCATACCCTCTCCAGCGTTTAAAGCTTGTAGACTTTTGGATAGCAGCCATTCTGACTGGTGTGAAATGGTATCTCATTGTGGTTTTGATTTGCATTTCGCTGCTATGAGGGATGTTGAGCATTTTTTCATGTGTTTGTTAGCCATCTGTATGTCTTCTTTGGAGAAATGTCTGTTTAGTTCTTTGGCCTATTTTTTGATTGGGTTGTTTATTTTTCTGGAATTGAGCTGCAGGAGCTGCTTGTATATTTTGGAGATTAATTCTTTGTCAGTTGTTTCATTTGCTATTATTTTCTCCCATTCTGAAGGCTGTCTTTTCACCTTGCTTATAGTTTCCTTTGCTGTGCAGAAGCTTTTAATTTTAATTAGGTCCCATTTGTTTATTTTTGCTTTTATTTCCAATATTCTGGGAGGTGGGTCATGGAGGATCCTGCTGTGATTTATGTCAGAGAGTGTTTTGCCTATGTTCTCCTCTAGTTTTATAGTTTCTGGTCTTACTTTTAGATATTTAATCCATTTTGAGTTTATTTTTTTGTATGGTGTTAGAAAGTGTTCTGGTTTCATTCTTTTACAAGTGGCTGACCAGTTTTCCCAGCACCACTTATTAAAGATACTGTCTTTTCTCCATTTTATATTAATTGGAAAAGAAGTAAAACTTTCACTGTTCGCTGATGACGTGATCCTCTACACAGAAAACCCTAAAGACTCTACCAGAAAACTACTAGAGCTAATCAACGAATACAGTAAAGTTACAGGATATAAAATCAACACAGAGAAATCCCTTGCATTCCTATCCACTAATAATGAGAAAATAGAGAAATTAAGGAAACTATTCCATTCACTGTTGCAACGAAAAGAATTAAATACTTAGGAATATATCTACCTAAAGAAACAAAAGACCTGTACATAGAAAACTATAAAACACTGGTGAAAGTAATCAGAGAGGACACTAATAGATGGAGAAATATACTGTGTTCATGGATTGGTAGAATAAATATTGTAAAAATGAGTATACTACCCAAAGTAATTTATACATTCAATGCAATCCTTATCAGGCTACCAATGATATTTTTCACAGAACTAGAACAAATAATCTCACAATTTGTATGGAAATACAAAAAACCTCGAATTGCCAAAGCAATCTTGAGGAAGAAGAATGGAACTGGGGGAATCAACCTGCCAGACTTCAGGCTCTACTACAAAGCCACAGTCATCAAGACAGTATGGTACTGGCATAAAGACAGAAATATAGATCAATGGAACAAAATAGAAAGCCAGAGATAAATCCACACACTTATGGACATCTTATCTATTCTTCCTTTTATTTATGTTTTGGTTTTATAAATAATTTGGGGGATAGAATTCATCATCAAAATACTTTCCAAAGGGAACTCCAGGTGGAAGCTGAGATTAAACATGGAGTATCGTTAATCTTTGTCTTTTTGACTATGGTATTATCTACTCTGGTTTAAGGGCTGTACTAGGTATTGGTGTTTTTCAGGGTATTTCTGGTTCCCATCCTTCTGACCTATGGTAGAATTTCATTTCCTGGTCCCCATAAAATTAGATGTGGCCTTGTGACTTTCTCTGGCCA
Organism: Moschus berezovskii; assembly: GCF_049115385.1. Lineage (NCBI taxonomy): Eukaryota > Metazoa > Chordata > Mammalia > Artiodactyla > Moschidae > Moschus > Moschus berezovskii. Next base: position 49,429,641 of record NC_142462.1, read on the forward strand.
GTGAAATATGTGTGAACTTGTTGTGAGTCTCTACAACATGAAGTGCAATACCTGCTAATTTTCCACCATGTTCCTTTTTCATTTTATAAGCAACTAGTAACGCGACTTAGCAGCAGCAGCAATAACATTATAGATGATGGATTCTCCATTATTCTGCATTCCTGAGTGAAGATGACTTACAATAGAGGCTTCAGCTAACCCATAACAGGCAAATAGAAAAATGAAAGAAATGAATTTTTGCTATATGAAGCCAGTAACATTTGTGGGTAGTGTGTTACAACACATTCTAACCTGTCTTAACTAGTATAGAAATTGTTAGTTTACATAGAGGACTTGATTTTAAAAGTTATAGTATGAAATCTTAGCTTAAAGTTTAGCTGTCTGGCAGCAAGGAAACTGTCACAGTGCAAATAAGGGTATGGTACTTATCAAATTCTTTTAATTAAGCAAATTGCTCAGGGAAAAGAAACACTGGAAAGTCCAGAACTTTCCTTACATCAAGAAAATGAACAGAAATTCAGAAAAAAAAAAGTTTAAAATAGAGGATACTCTCTGAAACACAGGTTTCAGAAGGCTCAATGGAAGATTTTCAGGAAATGAGAGAAATAGTATATGGAGTCAGAAAAAGCAGAATACAGAGCTAAATGGAGATTAAAGTCTAAGGAATGAGAGATAGTAAGAGTCCTAGCTTTTTGTGGCATATAAAAGGAAAAGGAACACAGTACATTAGGAGAAAATTTCAGTGGTCTCAAGGAAGACAGTTTTGACAAGGCTGTGAGTGTTGAAATGAGAGAAGTGTTGAGGTGTTTTATTCTTGCTGTGTTGGTGTTCTCTAAACATCCAGAAATGGAAGTGTTCAAAGGAGTGATTCTACCCTAAGCACAACAGCTCTCTCTGACTTGTGCTATAAAAGTTCTCTAAGATACTAGAGAGGAAATACAGTAAGCAGACAAAATGAACAAGGCATACTACATGATTATATTACTCAGTGTTCTCCAGAGAAACAGTGTGTGTGTGTGTGTGTGTGTGTGTGTGTGTGTGTGTGTGTATAGAGAAAAAGAGAAATTCAGGAACTGGTTTAGAGGCTTGGTAAATCTAAAATTTGTTGAGTATGTTGGCAGGCTGGACATATGCAGAAGAGTTGCAGTTTGAGTCCAAAGGTAATCTACTGGCAGAATTCTTTCTGCTTAAAAGAGGTCAGGGAAAGTTTTAGTCACTCAGTCATGTCTGACTCTTTGCCATCCCATGAACTGTAGCCTACCAAGTTCTTCTGTCCATGGAATTCTCCAGGCAAGAACACTGGAGTGGGTTGCCATTTCCTGCTCCAGGGACTCTTCCCCAACCAGGGATCGAACCCAGGTTTTCAGCATTGCAGGAAGATTCTTTACTGTCTGAGACACAGCAATTACCCTTTTGTTCTATTAAGGTCTTTAAATGATTGAATAAGTCCCATCCATGTTATGGAGAGTAATCTGCTTAACTCTATATCCACCAATTTAAACTTAATCTCATCCAAAAATATCTTCACAGAAACATCCAGAACCATCAAATATCTGGGCACTTTGGCTCAAACAAGTTGATTCATAGAGTTAATCTTCATACTCATCACAAAATTCACTAAAAAGAAGTGTAGTAAGGAAAAGAGATATATAAAAGGACATGTCCAATATAATGAATTGATGAATAGGGTAAAATGGTAATAGATTTGGAGTATGGAAGTCCAATCCAAACTGGAAGGCCAAGAAAGATTTCTAAAAGAAGGTGTCCAATCATTAATAAAAATGAAGATTTACCCTGATAATGTATATGTGCATGTATGTTTACCTGTGTGCTGCAGAAGTAGCAGTAGTAGCAGTAATGGTAATGGGGTAAATTTGGGCAAGATAGCCCAATAAGCTTGGAACTTTTCTTGGAAATTCAGTGAAAAATCTTAAGATGAAAGCGGCAGGATCAGATGTGAATTTAAGGACAATCACGTTTTTATCAGGTAGTAGACTGGAACAGGGAAAGAACAAATACTCCAATTTAATCAATTAAAAAACATGCAGAATCAGAATCACCTTAAACTTTATTGCTGTTTTACTCCTAGGGCTGTTTCTTCTGTTTGATTTTGTTGAGATTAAATTATATGTGATCAAAAATAGTTTAATTAATAATTGATATTAAATACATAGCATTGAAAGAAGATATATCGAACATATCTGGTGAGCCTGCAATAAATCCTTCCAACATAAGCATGCTGATGTGACAGATTTTTAGAAAAAGATCTGCCCTTACTCAACACGTGCATTCCAACTCTGAACCTCATCCATACTCCCCTTGCTGCCTGGTTTACTCTCTTGAAATGCTTTTGTGTGTTTCTCTCCTAACAAATTTTAATTTATTTTGAGAGCACTCTAATTTTAACATGGGAAACCATCAATATTTGATCATAGTAGGTTCTAAATAAATATTGTTTAAATACATAAATAAATGCAGACTATTTTCAACTTCTGAAATTGTTTTAATTACCCAAGGCTTCAGGAGTAATTAAATGTCCTTCTGAGTAATGTAGTACATTACTACTATGAAAGGGAAGACACACCACTTGTTAAATTGGGAACTGTTCTAATTGAAAAATAAAATAGTTGTAAAATGATTTCTGAGAGCATGCTCTCTTTGATCCATCCATACTAGACAAAGAAAGATCACTGGATAATTGGTTTGCCTTAAATATTGTTTCTGGATAGTTGTCAGAAACCATTGCCTAGTTCAAATACCCTTGTTAATTGTGCTAATTTGAAGTGGTACTATGTATTTTGGGCTTCCCAGGTGGCGCTAGTGGTAAAGAACCCACCTGCCAATGCAGGAGATGTAAGAGAGGTGGGTTCAGTCCTTAGGTTGGGAAGATCCCCTGGAGGAGGGCATGGCAACCCACTCGAATACTCTTGCCTGGAGAATCCCATGGACAGAGAAGCCTGGTGGGCTACAGTTTGTGGGGTCACAAAGAGTTGGACATGACTGAAGTGACTTAGCATGCACACATGTACTTTGTATTTAAAATAATAAAATAAGGTCTTTATAAGCTAAAACTGGTGTATTCTAAACCATTTGTGATTAAAATGACTACATATTTTGTATTTTAATACATATTGTTTCTCTAAATAGGAATTTTTTTGCATTGATTGGTAGTGAATGCTAGTGAATGAGATGATTTGAAGTCACAATCTTCTTGTTTGTGCAAACATTATTTTATTTTAGGTTAAGCCCATCAATGAGATATAACTTGGAGCTATAAGAACAAAATATGCTCACTGAATCATAGTCCCATTGAAATTCATAACACTATATTGAACATTCTTTGGTTTTATGAAATGTAAACTAAAAGTAATGAACTGAGATAAAACCAGACAAAAAGAAAACAATTTATGTGCAAATCCAAAAGGAGAAAGAGACTGCTTAAACACCTCAGGGATACAATAGCTGTTATTTATAAAAAGTTTCTATGATCAACACAATTATTTTTCCTCATGAGCAAAATATGCATACTGATTTCTCTTTTAGGAAGACTCTACATATCATATCCATCCTTAAATGAGCCATACTTCCTCTTGAAAAGCCCTTCTGGACACGGTTATTGATCTAAGGAAAAATTTCAAATTCTGCAATATTTACACAGAAAATTTTCTCCAGGTGTTATCACATACCCTTGCTCTCTGCCTGCATCCACACAACTGGACAGAACTGATGAAAAACACAGAAGCTCTCTGACTTCACCTCACATTATGACATAAATGAAGGTGCTCCTCACTGCTGTTCATAAGTAAAGTATACAATTCCCAGACAACACAGGCTTTCATACTAGAGTTAGCTATACTTGCTCTCAAAAATTATTTTCCTCTCTAATTCTCTCTTGAACTAAATCTAGTCAGGCTTTTGCATAACTTCACATGTGTGAAATGAGCACCTAAGACTCCTGATTTTTCCACACTCCCTATAACGTGTACTTAAAATCTTTCCCATTTCATACTTCCAGCTGCTCATCCCCAAACCCTTGAATCCACCTTTAAAATCCTTCTTTTTTCTCTCCACCCTAAAAATAATTCATTGACAAATTCTTCCAATTCCACCTTTAAAAAGTATTGTAAAAACAAGTCAATTTTTTTTTTATTTTTTATTTTTTTTTTAGGTAATTAATTTATTTTTTATTGGAGGCAAATTATTTTACAATATTATATTGGTTGGTTTTGCCATACATTGATATGAATTTGCCCCAGGTTTACATAAGTTCCCCCTCCTGAACCCCCCTCCCACCTCCCTCCTCCCTTTATCCTCCCTCTGGGTCATCCCCGCATCCTATAACATGCATTGACCCTGAACTAGTGATTCGTTTCACATATGAAAACATACGTGTTTCAATGCCATTCTCCCAAATCATCCCACCCTCACCCTCTCCCATAGAGTCCCCAAAGACTGTTCTATACATCTGTGTCTCTTTTGCTGTCTCATATACAGGGTTATCATTTGCATCTTTCTAAATTCCATATATATGTGTTAGTATACTGTATAGGTGTTTTTCTTTCTGGCTTACTTCACTCTGTATAATAGGCTCCAGTTTCATCCACCTCATTAGAACTGATTCAAATGTATTCTTTTTAATGGCTGAATAATACTCCATTGTGTATATGTACCAAAGCTTTCTTATCCATTCGTCTGCAGATAGACATCTAGGTTGCTTCCATGTCCTGGCTATTATAAACAGTGCTGCAATGAACATTGGGGTACACGTGTCTCTTTCAATTCTGGTTTCCTCGGTGTGTATGCCCAGGAGTGCGATTGCTGGATCATATGGCAGCTCTATTTCCAATTTTTTGAGGAATCTCCACACTGTTCTCCATAGTGGCTGTACTAGTTTGCATTCCCACCAACAGTGTAAGAGGGTTCCTTTCTCTCCACATCCTCTCCAGCATTTATTGCATGTAGACTTTTGGATAGCAGCCATTCTGACTGGTGTGAAATGGTATCTCATTGTGGTTTTGATTTGCATCTCTCTGATTATGAGGGATGTTGAGCATTTTTTCATTCTATGAGGCCACCATCACCCTAATCCCAAAACCTGGTAAAAACCCCACAAAAAAAGAAAACTACAGGCCAATATCACTGATGAACATAGATGCAAAAATCCTTAACAAAATTCTAGCAATCAGAATCCAACAGCATATTAAGAAGATCATACATCATGACCAAGTGGGCTTTATCCCAGGAATGCAAGGATTCTTCAATATCCGCAAATCAGTCAACGTAATACACCACATTAACAAACTGAAAAATAAAAATCATATGATTATCTCAATAGATGCAGAGAAAGCCTTCAACAAAATTCAACACCCATTTATGATAAAAACCCTCCAGAAAGTGGGAATAGAAGGGACATACCTCAACATAATAAAAGCTATATATGACAAACCCACAGCAAACATTATCCTCAATGGTGAAAAACTGAAAGCATTTCCCCTAAAGTCAGGAACAAGACAAGGGTGCCCACTCTCACCACTACTCTTCAACATAGTTCTGGAAGTTTTGGCCACAGCAATCAGAGCAGAAAAAGACATAAAAGGAATACAAATTGGAAAAGAAGAAGTAAAACTTTCACTGTTCGCTGATGACATGATCCTCTACACAGAAAACCCTAGAGACTCTACCAGAAAACTACTAGAGCTAATCAATGATTACAGTAACGTTGCAGGATATAAAATCAACACACAGAAATCCCTTGCATTCCTATACACTAATAATGAGAAAATAGAAAGAGAAATTAAGGAAACTATTCCATTCACTGTTGCAATGAAAAGAATTAAATACTTAGGAATATATCTACCTAAGGAATCAAGCCAATTCTTATACCTGCACTCCTGCCAGCTTGTTCCAAGCCACTGATATCTTGCCTGAATCCATGCCCTACTTATTGGTCCCCTTGCTTCTGTTCTGCTCTGTGTAAATCTATTTCTCACATAGCAGCAAAAGCAGGTCACTCCTCTGCTCAAAATCATGCGGTGGTTTCCCCTAGTCACTCTGTAAAAAATAAAAAGTTTTTCTATGTTGTACAAGGCCTTAGATGAAGCATCTTTTTATATTTCTAACCTCATCATCAACCCTCTGCTGGCTCTCTCTCTGTTTCAGCTGTAATGTCATTCTTGCTGTTTTTTGATCACAGCAGATAGACAGACAGGGTACTATCTCACACTCGTCTTATTTATAGATCTCACATATGTACATACATACATATATATGTGTGTACATATACATTTACTGTGTGTGCTCAGTGGTGTCCGACTCTTTGTGGCCCCAAGGACTGTAGCCCACCAGGTTCCTCTGTCCATGGAATTTTTCCAGGCAAGTATATTAGAGTGGAATTGCCATTTCCTTCTCCAGGGGATCTTCCTGACCCATATGTATATGTGTATGTACCTTACACCAATGGGCTCAGTGGTAAAGAATCTGCCTGCCAAGCAGGAGACATGGGTTCCATTCTTGGCTGGGAAGGTCCCTGGGAGACAGAATGGCAACCCTCTCCAATACTCTTGCCTGGGAAATCCCATGGACAGAGGAGCCTGGTGGGCAACAGTCCATGGGGAGGCAAAAGAATCAGACACAACTTAGTGACTAAACTGCAACAACAACAATCTTATTTCAGTAAACTGGCTTTTTGGGAAATAGTCCTGATTTATAGTACTTGGTAAATTCTGTGGTATTCCTGGAGCTGAACTGCATCTATGTCATCATAGTCCACATTCAGTGACTTTATATTAGAAGCCTGAAATTGATCATGGTTATAAAACATATGACAATAACTGTTGAATGAATGAATTAGTAAGTCAGGAAAATTCAAAGAAAATTGTTCTCTTCCAGTTGGAGGAAACAAAGAAATTTAATACAGCAATAGCACATGACCATAAAATCAAGTGGTTTTTGGACATATGAAACACAGTGGAAAGGAAACTGCTGAAACAGAGACTCCACAGAGAGGAAACAGTTAAGAATATGGTGAATAATTGGTGATGAAACATGCAGCTTAAAATAACTCACAGTCTGAACTATCACTACCCAAATATTTACTATAATAGCTTACAAAATTTTATTCAGGATTTGACAGCTGAATAGAAAAGCTTGCTATTATAAATTTGCAAATACAATGAAGCAGTTATGACTAAACTATTTCTCAGTTAGGATCAATCTTCACAATTAAATTGATTAGCTCATGATTCATCATCATATCATCTTTCCCATACTGTTGAGTGAAAATGTCTTCCAGTAAAGTGAAAAAGTCTCTGAAAAAAGTAGGTAATTGTATGAGGCCTTTAAAAGCTTTAAATTAAGAAAAAAATGGAATTGATAAAGAATATTTTAAGAGATAAATAATAAAAGTTATAGGGTTAGCCAAGGACATCTACTTGTCTATGTTGTTTTGCTTTTTATGAAAAAAAAAAAAAAAACCAGCTGTCATAGAGTTGTTTCCATAAATATTAACAATCTTCCTCAAGCACAACATAACATATTTGAAAAATCAAAAGTTAGAGAACACCTTGTGCAGTGAATTCATAGACACAATCAGTGTAGGATTCCATGAAGCACTGTGTTACTACAGCAAAGGTCTTGGGTATCTTTGAAGATCTGAAGAAGGTGAAAGAGAGGATTTGATCAAGTTATTGAGTTTCCAGTAAGGTGAAGAACAGTTCAAGAAATATAAGTTGTGTAAACCTCCAAGATATGAACAACTTGGAAAAAGCAACTTCAGTTGACAGTGGAGCTACATTTTTCCCAGTCTGAAGAGAACTAATATAAAGGTGATTATATTACACCAGCAAATTCTCAATCATAGTGAAATTTAGGTTATCTTTTTTAAATGAATGACATATATTTATCTCAAGAATATGAGAACGGATGTGCCAGGATCTGTTACCAGGTAGGTTGAGATTAACCAAAATTATGTTAAAATAAATTGAAGTCAGCCATTAGCTTGGGGAAGGTCATTCTGCTGTTCCCTAAACCACATGTGTCATATACAGTTGCAGAGAGATGGAAAGAATGATAGACAATTTCTGGGTCTCTTAGTAGGAAAAAAATAAAAGAGGGAGAGAGAGATTGAAACCACATTACAGAAATCTCTGAATGCAAAGTGGGTTAAACTTTTTCCCATAGAGACTAAAGAGGCTTAAAAGCATCCATGTAAGGAAGTGATATGTAAATGTTGTGGTTATTGAATAATTTATCTAGCCAAAGTGTTTAGAAGAAATTCAGAAAGATAGAGTTTGCAAATGCAGAAAACATAAAACCAATTCTTTAGTGTAAGATAAGCCATAGAATCTTGAACTAGTGAACTATCTATGTGAATGGATAAAAAGTTATATTTGAAAGATATTGCTCATTTGGAATCATACAATTAGGGAACTGATTGAATTTAGGAGGCAAAGATTATAAAGAGTTTAGAAGTCTGAGTGACAGTATTTTAAACTTAATTTACCAACCCAGGAGAAGAGTCAAGTGTATTCATTCAGTGATGTTTATTGAGCCTTTACTAGGTACTAGGCATTGAGTTAGACACCACGGATAAAAAGATAAATAGGGCATAGTTTTTTCCCTTAAGTTGCTTGAAGTTTATTTAGGAATGAATGAAGTAAGATGAAAAATGATATATTAGAGTGAATCTGAGTTACCAGGAGAGCCCCAAGGATTAAATTTTCAACAGGCAGTGGAATGGCATATGAAAATATTTTTAGATTAATTATCCCATTGGTATTTTATTTTATTATAATAAGTTTTCCCTCCAAATTTGAGCTGCCCAGTGAGATCACAACCAGTACAAAGCTTATGGAATCAAATTTTGCTTTCTGTTTGCTTGTTATGTACAATGTCTTGTTTGAGAAAAAGGAAAATAAGGTAGTCTAACGTAATTTATTACATTAACTATCTTTGGTCCCAAATTGTTTATAAATTTAATTATGGAAGATATGAACTTGAAAAAGAAAAGTTGAAAATTAAGGAAGAAAAATTGTATACATGACTAAAGAAAAAGAAACAGCAGTTTTGCAGTTTTAACCATAGCAGCCTGAATTCTGTTCTATAAAACTGATGGTACATATCTCTGCTATTTGACTTCCCAGGTGGCTCAGTGGTAAAGAATCTGCCTGTGAATGTAGGAGACGCAGGAGATGCAGGTTTGATCCCTGGGTAGTGAAGATCCTCTGGAAGAGGAAATGGCAACCTACTCCAATATCCACCTGGAAAATCCCAGGGACAGAGAAGCCTGGCAAGTTACAGTCCATTGCAAAGAGTAGGACATGACTGAGCAACTGAGCACGCACACACACACACCTCACTGCTAATTATCTGACTAACACTGATAAGACTTTACAGAGAAAACAAAATGGAAAAACCGGCCCATTTTTAAAATTTATTTTTCAATTGGAAGATAATTGCTTTACAATATTGTATTGTTTTCTGCCGTAAAACAGTGCAAATCAGCCATAATTATATATATTCTCTCCCTCTTGAGCCTCCCTCCCTCTTCCCATCCCACATCTCGAGGTCATCACAGAGTGCCAGGCTGGGTTTCCTGTGCTCTATAGCAGCTTCCGACTAGCAATCTATTTTACAGATGATAGTGTATATATGTCAGTGATACTTTCTCAATTTGTTCTACCCTCTCCTTTCCCTGCTGTGTCTACAAGTCTGTTCTCTATATCTTCGTGTTTTTAAGAGGACATCCCTGCTATAGATGTCAGAATCTCCACCAGCAAAAAGGCAAAGGTCAATTTGTCACCATAGTTTTAGCATCACATTTCTGCCACTGTAAATATATCTCTGACTTAAATCTTCCATTGTATATTAAAATCACCATATGTATGAAAACACTGGGTATAATTTTGAATATCTAAATCAATGTTATACTCAAATATAATGTCACAAGTGCAAACATTTCTCTGAGACTTTGAATATGATAATTTCTTAAAACACTGAAAACCTCAAAAGTGGGGAAAAGTGAAAATAGTCTTACAATGGAATGAGAAAAAAACTGTTTTCATAACATTGAAACATTTTATATGACACAATTTAGTAAAGTCCTCAATTAATTCAGATATGGAAAACTAATTCAAACCCTGAAAACACAATGATAAAGGCAAAAGTTATAATCAACAAGTAGGTTATATAAAATCCTTCTTAAAGACTGTAACTTTTTAAAATAGTTTTCAATTTTATTTTCTTCATTTCATATTTCCACTTGAAATGTTTATGATTCAGCAGACTTTTAGTTTTATTTTTTAGCATACTTTTTAAAAGACCATAACATTTTATGAAAAGATGCATGAAAGGAATCAAGAGCTATGAAGAACTGCAAATCCACTGGGACAGTAATTAATTAATTACGTTGAGCCTGGCTCCAAAATTAAAAGAGTGAGTAATGAAAGGGTATGTAGTATAACTGAATATTCCTGTTTTCTCACCCAATTCTCCTCCAGTGTCACTCAGAATTTATTACACTGAGCAATATTGAAAACCTCTAAGTTGAAGGAATAGCTGAGGAAAACTTTTTGAAATGGATCACACTATTCACATATACATAAGTTTGTTCCTTGCTCTACGATTATTTTATTTATAAAAGAAACCCCATGAAATGGGAATCAGGGCTATGCACTCTGATGTTGACTTTTGTGTACACATTCCTCAGCATATTATCACAAGTGACATGCTGCTCATCTTGTCCCACATGCACACTGGTCCCTTGGAATGAGAGGATTAGTGCATGGAGGGTGTGTTGACTTAGCAAATGACATTAAGGAGGAAACAATAAAAATTTTTGTTTAGAGAACATCAGTGTACAAAGCATTTCACATATTTACAAAGTATTTTATTTTGTATATAATAAACTAAATCATTAGTTTATTCAATGATCATTTAAATATGTATATATCTTATGCATAAACACATCAGATATATATATGTGAGCAAATTGAGTCAAAGCGTTTGACCCTTTGGATCTTTGAGGGAAAGATTCCAATAAAACTTAAAGGACCATTTGGTAAGAAGCTTTAGGCAAGCCTTAGTTCAGTTCAGTCACTCAGTTGTGTCCAGCTTTTTGCGACCCCATGAATCGCAGCATGCCAGGCCTCCCTGTCCATCACCAATTCCAGAAGTTAACCAAAATTCATGTGCATCAAGTCGGTGATACCATCCAGCCATCTCATCCTCTGTCGTCCTGTTCTCCTCCTGCCCCCAATCGCTCCCAGCATCAGGGGTTTTCCAATGAGTCAGCTCTTCGCATCAGGTGGCCAAAGTACTGGAGTTTCAGCTTCAACGTCAGACCTTCCAGTGAACACCCAGGAATGGTCTCCTTTAAGATGGACAGGTTGGATCTCCTTGCAATCCAAGGGACTCTCAAGAGTCTACTCCAACACCACAGTTCAAAAGCAGAAATTCTTTGGTGCTCAGTTTTCTTCACAGTCCAACTCACATCCATACATGACCACTGAAAAAACCATAGCCTTGACTAGACAGACATTTGTTGGTAGAGTAATATCTCTGCTTTTGAATATGCTATCTAGGTTGGTCATAATTTTCCTTCCAAGGAGTAAGCGTCTTTTAATTTCATGGCTGCAATCACCATCTGCAGACACTGTTTCCACTGTTTTCCCATCTATTTTCCATGAAGTGATGGGACCGAATGTCATGATCTTAGTTTTCTGAATGTTGAGCTTTAAGCCAACTATTTCACTCTCCTCTTTGACTTTCATCAAGAGGCTTTTTAGTTCCTCTTCACTTTCTGCCATAAGGGTGGTATCATCTGCACATCTGACGTTACTGATATTTCTCCCAGCAATCTTGATTCCAGCTTGTGCTTCTTCCAGCCCAGCGTTTCTCATGATGTACTCTGCATATAAGTTAAGTAAGCAGGGTGACAATATACAGCCTTGATGTACTCCTTTTCCTATTTGGAGCCAGTCTGTTGTTCCATGTTCGGTTCTAACTGTTGCTTCCTGACCTGCATATAGGTTTCTCAAGAGGCAGGTCAGCTGGTCTGGTATTCCTATCACTTTCAGAAATTTCCACAGTTTATTGTGATCCACACAGTCAAAGGCTTTGGCATCGTCAATAAAGCAGAAATAGATGTTTTTCTGGAGCTCTCTTGCTTTTTCAATGATCCAGTGGGTGTTGGAAATTTGATCTCTGGTGCCTCTGCCTTTTCTAAAACCAGTTTGAAGATCTTGAAGTTCACAGTCCATGTATTGCTGAAGCCTGGCTTGGAGAATTTTGAACATGACTTACTAGTGTGTAAGATGAGTGCAATTGTGTGGTAGTTTGACCGTTCTTTGGCTTTGCCTTTCTTTGGGATTGGAATGAAAACTGACCTTTCCCAGTCCTGTGGCCACTGCTGAGTTTTCCAATTTTCCTGGCATATTGAGTGCAGCACTTTCACAGCAACATCTTTCAGGATTTGAAATAGCTCAACTGGAATTCCATCACCTCCACTAGCTTTGTTCGTAGTGATGCTCTCTAAGGCCCACTTGACTTCACATTCTTAGATGTCTGGCTCTTGGTCAGTGATCACACCATCGTGAATATCTGGGTCGTGAAGATCTATTTTGTACAGTTCTTCTGTGTATTCTTGCCACCTCTTCTTAATAGCTTCTGCTTCTGTTAGGTCCACACAATTTCTGTCCTTTATCGAACCCATCTTAGCATGAAATGTTCCCTTGGTATCTCTAATCTTCTTGAAAAGATCTCTAGTCTTTCCCCTTCTGTTGTTTTCCTCTATTTCTTTGAATTGATCTCTGAGGAAGGCTTTCTTATCTCTCCTTGCTGTTCTTTGGAACTCTGCATTCAAATGGGAATATCTTTCCTTTTCTCCCTTGTTTTTCAGTTCTCTACTCTTCACAGCTATTTGTAAGGTCTCTTCAGACAGCCATTTTGCTTTTTACATTTCTTTTCCATGGGGATGGTCTTGATCCCTGTCTCCTGTACAATGTTACGAACCTCCATCCATAGTTTATCAGGCACTCTCTCTATCAGATTTAGTCCCTTAAATCTATTTCTCACTTCCACTGTATAATCATAAAGGATCTGATTCAGGTCATACATGAATAATCTAGTGGTTTTCCCTACTTTCTTCATTTTAAGTCTGAATTTGGCAATAAGGAGTTCATGATCTGAGCCACAGTCATCTCCCAGTCTTGTTTTTGCTGACTGTATAGAGCTTCTCCATCTTTGGCTGCAAAGAATATAATCAATCTGATTTCAGTTATGACCATCTGGTGATGTCCTTGTGTAGTCTTCTCTTGTGTTGTTGGAAGAGGGTGTTTGCTATGACCAGTGTGTTCTCTTGGCAAAACTCTATCAGCCTTTGCCCTGCTTCATTCCATATTCCAAGGCCAAATTTGCCTGCTACTCCAGGTGTTTCCTGACTTCCTACTTTTGAATTCCAGTTCCTGATAATGAAAAGGACATCTTTTTTGGTGTTAGTTCTAAAATATCTTGTAGGTCTTCATAGAACCGTTCAACTTCACCTTCTTCAGCATTAATGGTTGGTGCATATGCTTGGATCACTGTGATATTGAATGATTTGCCTTGGAAATGAACAGAGATCATTTTATCATTTTTGAGATTGCATCCAAGTACTGCATTTCAGACTCTTTTGCTGAGCATGATGGCTACTCCATTTTTTCTAAGGGATTCCTGCCCACAGTAGTAGATATAATGGTCATCTGAGTTAAATTCATCCATTCCAGTCCCTTTTAGTTTGCTGATGCCCAGAATGTCGACATTCACTCTTGCCATCTCCTGTTTGACCACTTCCAATTTGCCTTGATTCATGGACCTAACATTCCAGGTTTCTATGCAATATTGCTCGTTACAGCATTGGACCTTGCTTCTATCCCCAGTCACATCCACAACTGGGTATTGTTTTTTCTTTGACTCCATCCCTTCATTCTTTCTGGAGTTATTTCTCCACTGATCTCCTGTAGCATACTGGGCACCTTCTGACCTGGGGAGTTTCTCTTTCAGTATCCTATCATTTTGCCTTTTCATACTGTTCATGGGTTTCTCAAGACAAGAGTACTAAATTGGTTTGCCATTCCCTTCTCCACTGGACCACATTCTGTCAGACCTCTCCACCATGACCCATCTGTCTTGGGTGGCCCCACACGGCATGGCTTAGTTTCATTGAGTTAGATAAGGCTGTGGTCTGTTTGATCATATTGGCTAGTTTTCTGTGATAAAGGAGCAGCCCCACGTCCCAGGAGTGGCAGCTGCGTGGGTGCAGGAGGGCTGAGAGGAGGTATTCCACGTTCAAGGTCAGGAGCAGCAGCTGCGCTTTGCCAGAGCAGCCATGAAGAGATACCCCACGTTCAAGGTAAGAGAAACCCAAGTAAGACAGTAGGTGCTGCGAGAGGGCATCAGAGGGCAGACACACTGAAACCATAATCACAGAAAACTAGCCAATCTGATCCCATGGACCACAGTCTTGTCTAACTCAATGAAAGGCAAACCTAAACAGTTCATTAATTTCTATCATTATAAACAAGTATTGGAATTTTCAAGTTACAGTGATGGCAGTTATAATAATTTAAACTCTTTCAACTTTCAATTATAATACCTATAAAAATTCATTAAAAGAGAGTAACTGAGAGCTACAATTTGGACTTGAACACACTAACAGATCATGTCCCAAATAGCATGTCCCTAAATGTATCACTGTGAAGAAAGCTGATCACCGAAGAATTGATGCTTTTGAACTGTGGTGTTGGAGAAGACTCTTGAGAGTCCCTTGGATTGCAAGGAGATCCAACCAGTCGATTCTAAAGGAGATCAGTCCTGGGTGTTCATTGGAAAGACTGATGCTAAAGCTGAAACTCCAATACTTTGGCCACCTCATGCGATGAGTTGACTCACTGGAAAAGAGTCTGATGCTAGGAGGGATTGGGAGTGGGAGGAGACGGGGACGACAGAGAATGAGATGGCTGGATGGCATCACCTACTCTGTGGACATGAGTTTGAGTGAACTCCGGGAGTTGGTGATGGACAGGGAGACCTGGTGTGCTGTGATTCATGGGGTTGCAAAGAGTCAGACACGACTGAGCAACTGAACTGAACTGAACTGAACTGAAATGTATCACTAATTGTGCTGAATTTTTCAAATGCATTCTGGAATTTCATATGTTGCAAGCTCTTAACTAGATTAATAGTAGTACTAAGAAAGGTCGAGTAAGCCTTTGACTTAAACACTGCCCAACTACCCAATCCTGGCTTCAGAGCCCAGGGAATGTGAGGAATGTAAAGGAGCTAACTCCTCCACCATAGCATGAAAATAGACTAAAATTCTTCCCCTCATTGTCTCTACTCCCTATCTCTTCATGTTGATTCCCACCTTTCACTCCCACAAATTTTATTACTTTTTAAGCAATCATACTGACAGTGCAAATACCAACAACACTAGAGACAGAGTGGTGAAAAGTGGTGTGTTTCACCATGAGATGGAATGTGGCACTAGGAACAGCACTGAAATAGAGAAAAATAGGAAGAGCTTGAGTTAGTATACATTAATATGGCATTGTGACAAGAGCCAATCAATTAAACAGAACCAAGTATATTCATAAATGATGATGATGGCATTACACATCAAGGGAAAAATGAGTGAATAGTCAGTATAGGTGTTAAAACATTCAACTACCTAATGGCAGACAGCCAAGAAAGGAAGAAGAAAGAAAGAAGAGAGGGATAAATAGAGGAAAGGTGAATGAAAACTGAACATCTTTTCCATGTTAAGTTAAATTAAAGTCTGGATGATTTAAAATTAAAATTTAAAACAAAGGAAATATAGAAATAGAGGAGAATATATAAACAAGTACCAGTACCTACTCTACACACGGACATCACCAGATGATCAACATCGAAATCAGATTGATTATATTCTTTGCAGCCAAAGATGAGGAAGCTCTAGGAGTCACTGAAAACAAGACCGGAAGCTGACTGTGGCTTAGATCATGAACTCCTTATTGCCAAATTCAGACTTAAATTGAAGAAAGTGGAGAAAAAAACTAGACCATTCAGATCTGACCTAAATCAAATCCCTTATGACTATACAATGGAAGTGAGAAATAGATTTAAGGGACTAAATCTGACAGAGTGCCTGATGAACTATGGATGGAGGTTCCTGACATTGTACAGGAGACAGGAATCAAGATCATCCCCATGAAAAAGAAATGCAAAAAAGCAAAATGGCTGTCTGAGGAGCCATTCACAAAATGACTGTGAAAAGAAGGGAAGCAAAAAGCAAAGGAGAAATGGAAATATATACCCATGTGAATGCAGAGTTCCAAAGAAAAGCAAGGAGAGATAAGAAAGCCTTCCCCAGCAATCAATGCAAAGAAATAGAGGAAAACAACAGAAGAGGGAAGACTAGAGATCTCTTCAAGAAAATTAGAGATACCAAGGGAACATTTCATGCAAAGATGGGCACAGAAATGGTATGGACCTAACAGAAGCAGAAGATATTAAGAAGAGGTGGCAAGAATACACAGAAGAACTGTACATAAAAGATCTTCACTACCCAGATACTCACGATGGTGTGATCACTCACCTAGAGCCAGAGAACCTGGAATGTGAAGTCAAGTGGGCCTTAGGAAGCAACAATACGAACAAAGCTGGTGGAGGTGATGGACTACCAGTTGAACTATTTCAAATCCTGAAAGATGATGCTGTGAAAGTGCTGCACTCAATATGCCAGCACATTTGGAAAACTCAGCAGTGGCCACAGGACTGGAAAAGGTCAGTTTTCATTCCAATCCCAAAGAAAGACAATGCCAAACACTACTCAAACTATCCCATAATTGCACTCATCTCACACACTAGCAAAGTCATGCTCAAAATTCTCCAAGCCAGGCTTCAGCAATATGTGAACTGTGAACTTCCAGATGTTCAAGCAGGTTTTAGAAAAGGCAGAGGAACTAGAGATCAAATTGCCAACATCTGCTGGATCGTGGAAAAAGCAAGAGAGTTCCAGAAAAACAACTATTTCTGCTATTTTCTGCATATTTCTGCATATTTGACTATGCCAAACCCTTTGACTGTGTGGATCACAATAAACTGTGGAAAATTCTGAAAGTGATAGGAATACCAGACCACCTGACCTGCCTCTTGAGAAACCTGTATGCAGGTCAGGAAGCAACAGTTAGAACTGGATGTGGAACAACAGACTGGTTGCAAATTGGAAAAGGAGTACGCCAAAGCTGTATATTGTCACCCTGCTTATTTATCTATATGCAGAATACATCATGAGAAACGCTGGGCTGGAAGAAGCACAAGCTGGAATCAAGATTGCTGGGAGAAATATCAATAACCTCAGATATGCAGATGACATCACCCTTATGGCAGAAAGTGAAGAAGAACTAAAGAGCCTCTTAATGAAAGTGAAACAGGATAGTGAAAAATTGGCTTAAAGCTCAACATTAAGAAAACTAAGATCATGGCATCTGGTCCCATCATTTCACGGCAAATGGATGGGGAAACAGTGGCTTGGCTTTATTTTTCTGGGCTCCAAAATCACTGCAGATGCTGATTGCAGCCATGAAATTAAAAGACACTTACTCCTTGGGAGGAAGTTATGACCAACCTAGATAGCATATTAAAAAGCAGAGACATTACTTTGTCATCAAAGGTCCGTCTAGTCAAGGCTATTGTTTTTCCAGTGGTCATGTATGGATGTGAGAGTTGGACTATAAAGAAAACTGAGCACTGAAGAATTGATGCTTTTTAACTGTGGTGCTGGAGAAGACTCTTGAGAGTCCCTTGGACTGCAAGGAGATCCAACCAGTCCATTTTAAAGAAAATCAGTCCTGGGTGTTCATTGGAAGGACTGATGTTGAAGCTGAAACTCCAATACTTTGGCCACCTGATGCAAAGAGCTGACTCATTTGAAAAGACCCTGATGATGAGAAAGATTGAGGACAGGAAGAGAAGGGGATGACAGAGGATGAAATGGTTGAATGGCATCAATGATTCTATGGACATGGGCTTTGGTGGACTCTGGGAGTTGGTGATGGACAGGGAGGCCTGGTGTGCTGCAATTCATGGGGTCGAAAAGAGTCAGGCACAACTCAGCGACTGAACTGAACTAAACTGAACTGAGTATTGTTTGAACCTTACTTTCTGCCAGATTCTGTGGCAAATAATTTTTATATATTTTGCATTTTTTACAAGTATTCAGAAGCATATTAAAGTAACAATAAATGGTGAATTGATAAAGACTACATAAGACATAAAATAAGGCCTCAACATTAGGAAATAGGTTAACATTTGTATTTTCTTAGTAGGTCTCTGGAAAAATCATTAATTTCCATTAATATGAAAACTTAGAATTGGGCAGTATTGATTATTCAGTAAAATAGGAATGATAAAACATATCTATTTCAGTGTCAAACCTGTATTATACCACATGGAAAAAACCTTAAGAGTTTAGAAATCTCCACTAAATGTGGTAGAAGAATATTTACTAAATTCAAAAGCAAGAGAAGGATGACCACTGTCGTCATTCATATTTATCACTGATTAAGCATAAAAACATCTAGAAGAATACATGGAAAACTAACAGCAATTTCTTTATTTATTATTTTGGATGGGTGGGGGGGACGTCTGCACAGATGGAGATGGGGAGTGTGGTAGATTCTATGATTGTTTATAAATATTTACTGTTCCTCTCTGGAATAGGATTATAACTTCCTACCCTGTTGTCAACAGTCTTCATCATGTGATTTGCTTTTGCCAATAAATTGTGATTGGAAACAGTGTTTTTCATTTCTAAGCAAAAGATCTAAGCACTAACAAATGATTGGCATAAAGATTATATTTCACATTAATAGGAAAAAAAGCATTCTTTTAAATAAGTGATGATGGAGCAGAAAGATGGTTTTACAGAAAAAGATAATATTGGATCCATTCTTCATGCTAAAAATTAGCTAAAATTACAAGTGGATCAAAGATACAAATGCAAAAATTGAAGTCTATATTTAAAATTGTCAATAGTTGAGCTAGAGAGAGCTGAGCTACCATGTTTTGAGCTTATCAATTAGGACAAGTCAAAATGAAAGAGACAAGATATTTATCGAGATATTTTAAGCAAGTTGCTAAACAGGAAAAAGTGCTAGTTTCCCCAGTGTTATATTTTCTCCCTAGCAACTGTGCAGGGTGAGGATGAGATGTACAGAGACGGCAAAATTTCAGTACTAAGCGAATCCCAAACAAAAGGCTTCTCTCTTTATAGAGACTTAGGGGAACAGGGGAGGAAGATAATAAAGAGCTAGGGGTGGAAAATACTGAATCCTGTGTCAGAATGGAGAAAAACATCTTTAATACCCTCTGATATGGGTGACAGAGGTACCTGCCAAAGACTTGTGCCTGGCTCCTCCCTCAACCAAGGAGGTCCTATTTGGGCTCTAAATGAAGATAAGCTTAAGAACAATGGTTTTATAAATTGGTAAAGGTTTTATAATTGTCTCCATGTGTGCTTAGTTGCTCAGTCCTGTCTGACTCTTTGCGATACAATGGACTGTAGCCCACGAGGCTCCTCAGTCCATGGGATACTCCTGAAGTGGATTGCCATTTCTTCCTCTAGGGAATCTTCCCCACCCAGGAATCAAATCCTCCTCTCCTATGTTGCAAGCAGATTCTTTACAGCTGAGCTACCAGGGATGCCCTTATAATTGCTTATGTTTGGATCTAAAAGACCAATCTAGAGCTAAACTTGGCAAAAATCATGAAGTGTGAATTACCCTATAAGCTGTAAGTGAGGAAATATTTTCTAACCAAAATCAAGAGGCAATATAAGAAAATATGGACACATATGATCACACAAAAATAAAAATTTACATAGCAAAATATACAGCAAATAAAGTTAAAGGACAGATAAAAAATTTTAAAAGGATTTGCAATTTATGTCACAAAGGGTTACTATGTACAATTTATACCAGACTTCCAAAAAACAAAGATGCAAAAAGATCATCAACCCCATATCAAAATGATCTAGAAATAGGAAGATGCAGTAAAAATGCAAATGATTCTTAACAATATGAAAATATGTTCAGTATCATTCACAGTAGGAGAAATGCAAACTAAAACTACATTGTGATACCATTTCTCATGTGTCAGATTGGAAAATCAGAAGTTTAACAACACAGTCTGATGGTGAGATTGTGAATAAATAGTCACTTTTATTAATCTCTGTTGGTGCTATAAAATGGGAAAATTCCTATGAAGGGGTATTTGAAATATCAAGCAATTTTATAGATATATAGGTATAGATATTTACCCTTTGACTGGCAATTCCACTTCTATGAATCTTTCCAAAAGTTACACTAGCAAAAATACAGAAAGATATAAGGATAAGGGTATTGGGCTATTTGTAGTAGCACTTATTTAACAGCAAAAAGAATAGAAAGGAGAGAAAAGAAAACCTTCTTAAGTGAACAATGCAATGAAATAGAGGAAAGCAATATAATGGGAAAGACTAGAGATCTCTTCAAGAAAATTAGAGATGCCAAGGGAATATTTCATGCAACAATGGGCACAATAAAAGAAAGAAATGGTATGGACCTAACAGAAGCAGAAGATATTAAGAGGTGGCAAGAATACCCTTAAGAACTGTACCAAAAAAAGGTATTAATGACCTGGATAACCACAATGGTGTGATCACTCAACTAGAACCGGACATCTCAGAGTGTCAAGTCAAGTGCTTGCGAAGCATTACTACAAATAAAGCTAGTGGAGGTGATAGGATTCCAGCTGAGGTATTTCAAATCCTAAAAGATGATGTTGTGAAAGTGTGGCATTTAATATGCCAGCAAATTTGGAAAACTCAGCAGTGGCCACAAGATTGGAAAAGTCAGTTTTCATTCTAATCCCAAAGATGGGAAATGCCAAAGAATGTTCAAACTCCTATACAACTGCACTCATTTCACATTCTAGCAAGGTAATGACCAAACTCCTTCAAGCTAAGCTTCAACAGTAGGTGAACCAAGAACTTCCAGATGTACTAGCTGGATTTGGAAAAGGCAGAGGAGCCAGAGATCAAATTGCCAATATCCCTTAGATCATAGAATAAGCAAGGGGAATACAGAAACCATCTACTTCTGATTCATTGAATACACTAAAGCCTTTGATTGTGTGAATCACGGCAAAATGTGGAAAATTCTGAAAGAAATAAGAATACCAGACCACCTTACCTTTCTCCTGAGAAACCTGTATACAGGTCAAGAAGCAACAACTCGAACCAGACATGGAACAATGGACTGGTTCAAAATTGGGAAATGTGTACATCAAGGCTGTATACTGTCACCCTGCTTATTTAATTTGTATTTAGAGTACATCATTTGAAATGCTAGGCTGGATGAAGCTCAAGCTGGAATCAAGATTGCTGGGAGAAATATCAGTAACTTCAGATATGCAGATGACACCACCCTAATGGCAAAGTGAAGAGGAAATGAAAAAGAGCCTCTTGATGAAGATGAAAGAAGAGAGTGAAAAAGCTGACTTAAACTCAACATTCAAAAAACTAAGATCATGGTATCTGGTCCCATCACTTCATGGCAAATAGAAGGGGAAGAAATGGAAACTGACAGATTTTATTTTCTTGGGCTCCAAAAGCACTGTGGATGGTGACTGCAGCCATGAAATCAAAAGATGCTAGCTCCTTGGAATAAAAGTTGTGACAAACCTAGACAGAATATTAAAAAGCAGAGACATCACTTTGCCAGCAAAGGTTTGTATAGTCAAAGCTATGGTTTTTCCAATAGTCATGTATGGATGTGAGAGCTAGACCAGAAAGAAGGCTGAGTGCCAAAGAATTGATGCTTTGGAATTGTTGTGCTGGAGAAGACTCTTGAGAGTCCCTTGGACTGCAAGATCAACCCAGTCAATCCTAAAGGAAATCAACCCTGAATATTCATTGGAAGGACTGATGTTGAAGCTGAAGCTCCAATACTTTGGCCATCTGATGTGAAGAGACAATACATCGGAAAAGACCCTGACGCTGGGAAAGATTGAGGGCAGGAGGAGAAGGGGATGACAGAGGACAAGATGGCTGGATGGCATCATCAACTCAATGGACAAGAGTTTGAGGAAACTCTGGGAGATGGTGAAGGACAGGGAAGTCTGGTGTGTTCCTGTCCATGGGGTCCCAAAGAGTTGGACATGACTGAATGACCGAACAACAACTTGTTAATACCTGTTGATTGGAATGTATATACTGAAAGAGAATGAATTGGATAAACCCTAGTATATCCATATAATGGTGTAGTATGTAACTTTAAAATGGAGTAAGAAATATCTATGTATATCACTATAAATAATATCCTTTATATCTTGCTAAGTGAACTGTTAAGCTGCTGCTGCTGCTAAGTCACTTCGTCGTGTCCGACACTGTGCAAGCCCATAGACGGCAGCCCACCAGGCGTCTCTGTCCCTGGGATTCTCCAGGCAAGAATACTGGAGTGGGTTGCCATTTCCTTCTCCGGAACTGTTAAGAGAGGAGTCTTAACAACAGAATCTCAGGATGGTCAACCCATCTTCATATCTCCACCAGTGTTGCTTGAGGCTTCACTAAGACTGGATTTAGTTGAAATCCCAAGAAACCCCATTTCCTTTCCTTCCTCTCTAAGGTGTTGATCACAATAAACTTACAAACATACAATAACCACTTGCATACTAATCGTCATCACAGAGTCTGCTTCCCAGGGAATCCAAACTGTGATAGTTGGTGCCAGGAGTAGATTAGAGAGCTAAACTTGGGTGGGAGTTTTAAGCTGGATAACTTACCCTACCAGCTGGTAAACTGTGAATGGAATATAGATAGCCCCTGGCACAACGTGGGAGGACAATTGTTAAAACTTCAGTTGTTGCAGTTTTGTACTGGGTGGCATACTGAAGGATGGGAAAGCTGGTGCAGCGTATGCGCTACTTAAGAAGCATTGGGAAAAACACAACTCCAAGAACAGTGCAACTGAATGCCTTTTGCTAAATTTGATCATTCTGAATAAGAAAATATATAGCTGAGGTCATTAATCAGGAATTAAAAGCTAAGCATGAAAGGTCAAGTGCCTTTCTGGCAGCTTTCAAGGAGCTGTTATCTCTTGAATCAATATAGTGAGAAAACTGAGGACCAATCTCAGAAATTAATCCTGAGATTAGCCAAACTTCAAAGGTTAAAATTCCAGCTAAGGCAGAACTACTATGCCAAGGTCAGAACCATTGTGGGAAAAATAATAGGACCATCACACATGGAGTGCATATATCTGGTTGATGCCTCCAAAATTCTATAATCTTCAAAGTCCTCCAAACTGTTGAGCCTGCAGAAGTGGCCCACATCTCTGTTTAAAAAAAAAAGATAAAATGTCTCTCTTGCTCAAAGAAGATCCAGAGGCCTTTCCCCCTTGCTCTCAAACAAAATAAAACAAACCTTAAAAAAACCTGTCCTGACCAAGAAGAACATGTTGACTCAAATAAGGAAGGAAAGGAACTGCACCTCAAAAGAGCCATAGGACCTGTCCACTGTGTGGCAGGAGGAGCCAGTAGGGTGTATTTGGATACTAGCCCCTGAGGGATGTTTACCAGGAATACCGGAACAAGAAGGTGGACATGAAAACATTATCAATGTATCCTCTCCTGGGATACAGGATATAATTCTCTGTCAAAGAGATAGTACAAACACCCTATTAGGATGGCTCCTAAAAGTTTGGAAAATATATAATGGCCCACATTAAATGAGTGGAACTGTCTGAACTATCATATGAGATAGTGGCAAAAGGTATTTAAAAGCTAACAGAAGTGGGTGTGCTAGAACGAATTTAACACATAGGACCAGAAAACTCACCATGTTTACCAAGATTATAAGGAATATGCTAGTGAGAACGGTACCTGAATCATTTCAAAGTTTGGTGAGCATCTCCACTGTAGGCTAGGGCTAATACTAGAAGATGACACCACAGAACAGGGTAAAATAATAGCAACAGTTATGATATAACTCAGAATAATAGAGGCCAACACCAAGAAAAACAGAGCCAGATGGATGCAATTATTATGAGTGGTGAGGTCAGAAGTATAGCAAGGGAAGCCTGACAAGTAGAGATTTATGGAAAGGGTTACAACACAGCTTCCCTAGGTGCAAATAAGATGAACAATGAACAAGGATACAATACAATCTATAAAACTTTTTAAGATTTTAAGAATAATCAGAAGTCTGAGGATAGTTACCTCCCAAAAAAGTCATGGTCCCTTGCTAGCTTTTGGAGTCAAATTTTATTAAAAGAAAGGGGAATCCCTAGAAGGAAGGACCCTCGAAAATCAAGACAGGTACAAATGGTCATGAATTTCCCAGTCTTTTCCTGAAGGAACCTACAGCTACTTAATTTAGTAACTGTACACTGGGGAAAGAAAAATACTCAGACATTTCAAAGACTATTGGAACAATACTCCTTTCATCAAAATATATGATTAGACATTTAATAGAACAGGAAAAACTAAAAACTGATGGTGAATAAGCACTTGAAATGCTCAACATCATTAGCAGATTCAATAATGACAAAAATTCAGACTGAACAAAAATGAAATATCACTACACAACTATCAGAATGGGTAAAATAAAAGTAGTGGCAACACCAAATGCTGACAAGGATGTGAACAATCTGACATACAAAATGATACAGTTACTCTGGAAAGCATTTTAGCAGTTTCTTTAAAAAATAATATATACCTATCATATGATTCATCAGCTGCACCCTTAAGCATTTATTCCAAAGAAATGAAAACTTAAGTTCACAAAAAAACAAAAATGAAACCTGTATAAATGCTTATGACTCCTTATTCATAATATTCAAATTGGAAATAATTCAGATATCCTTCAACAGAGTTAAACAAACTGTGGTATCAGTTCAGTTCAGTTCAGTCGCTCAGTCGTGACCGACTCTCCGCGACCCCATGAATCACAGCACGCCAGGTCTCCCTGTCCATCACCAACTCCCGGAGTTCACTCAAACTCATGTCCACAGAGTCGGGGATGCCATCCAGCCATCTCATCCTCCGTCGTCCCCTTCTCCTCCCACCCCCAACCCTTCCCAGCATCAGAGTCTTCTCCAGTGAGTCAACTCGTCGCATGAGGTGGCCAAAGTATTGCAGTTTCAGCTTTAGCATCAGTCCCTCCAATGAACATCCAGGATTGATCTCCTTTAGAATGGACTGGTTGGATCTCCTTGCGGTACAAGGGACTCTCAAGAGTCTTCTCCAACACCACAGTTCAAAAGCATCGATTCTTCGGCGATCAGCCTTCTTCACAGTCCAACTCTCACATCCATACATGACCACAGGAAAAACCATTGCCTTGACTAGACGGACTTTGGTTGGCAAAGTAATGTCTCTGCTTTTTAATATACTATCTAGGTTGGTCATAACTTTCCTTCCAAGGAGCAAGCGTCTTTTAATTTCATGGCTGCAATCAGCATCTGCAGTGATTTTATACCCATACTATAAATACTACTCAGCAATTAAAAAATACAAACCATTGACACACATAACCACATGGATGAATTGCCAGGGAAGGAATTATGTAGAGTGAAAAAAGCTTATTTTAAATGGTTTCATACTGTATATTTCCAACTATATATTATTGAAATGACAAAATTGTTGAGATGGAGAATAGGTTAGTGATTTCTAGGGCTTATGGAGGAGACAGAAGTGAGGGGGGAGTGGATGGGCAACATGAGTGATCCTTGAGGTGATGGAAATGTTTATTATTTTGACTGAATCAATGTCAATATCATGATTGATATATTTAACTAAAACTTTGCAAGGCTTTATCATTAGGAGGAATGATGGCAGGTACACAGGGTCTCTGAATTGTTATAACATGTGAACCTACAATTATGTCAAAATAAATGTTATTTAAAAATGTTTCAGGCTGTGGTGCAAGCCTCCCTCCAGATCCTGTGGTACTGGAGGTATCATTGATGAGAAAAGACACAATGTGGACTTTATGACTGGTCCCAATGGGAGAATCATAACTCAGGTCACAAGAACCCTAGAGCACAACCATGCTAAATGCAGCAGAGCATTATAGACCTTTTGAAAAGTACTTTTGATATACTACTAGGATCTGGTAGTGAATGCCTGATTATGGGTCACCAAGTGACTATGCAGCCAACTTTGATATATTCATAAAATGTAATATTACTCAGCAATAAAAAGAGGAATGAGATATCTGCAGATATTATGGTTGAATATCAAGATATTATACTGAATGAAAGAGGGAAGACTCAAAAACATGCACCTTATAAAATTCCATTTATAAGAATTTCTAGAATGGAAAAAATATTGACTTAGAAATCATATTAATAGTCGGGGGGAGCAGACTGATTCCTAAGATGCAAAAGGAAACTTCCTGGGATGGTAAAAATGTGCTCAATCTTGCCTACAGTAGTAGTTCTTTGGGTTTTTACAACTGCCCAAACTCATCAAACTGGAGAGGTAAAATACAAGCATACTCCCCCATGCAAATAATGTCTCAATAAATTTAATTTTAAATTGTTTTTAAAAATGACTCAGGAGCAAACATAAATAAGCTCCCAGTCAGATAGGAAAATTAAGAGTTTAGCCTCTCTGTACCTCTGGCTCACTTTCCCATTGGTTTAGGGACAGTCCTGACGGCAGGAGAAAAGACATCCACTGTGCTTGAGCAAGAATGCCATCAATGCCAGTAAGTTTGATTTCCCATGGAACTGTCCACTGCATCAGTGGTTGAAATGAAATGTAGGTTAAATCAATGTGATACTGAGCACTAGAAGCATCTTCTACTACGCTGATGGATGGAAACATCACAGCATCTCACATAAAGAATTTATCCTCTAAATTTCAACCTAAATATGATTAAATCTCTAAATTTCAAACCAATCTCTAGATATTGGCTTCAGGGCCTGGTAGGCAACAAAGGAACATATTAAGTGAACCAATTAATATTAATCACCAAATTCCAGTCTAGTGAATTCTATGGGCCAAATAACCAATTTCTTCAACAAATACTTGTTTAATATTAATATTGTAGCTATGTTTTTAACATTCTTGTTTTTCTTTCTAGAAATGTAAAAAAAAACAGTATCAGATTAAATGACATTATATCTTGGATTTACTTCAAAAAATGCATGTGACTGGGGAAAGGTAGGGGTATAAACATAAGAAGATTGGCCATGAGTTGATAAATCATTGAAACTGGCTGATAGGTACAGAGGGATTCCCTATACTATATTCCCTACTTATACAAATGCATACATTTGAAATATCCTATGAGAAAATGTTTACAAATATATTAAAGGAATTAGAGCATAAAAGCAAATAAAAATAAGGAAAACTTTCAAGGAATAAAATACTATTTAAAACACAATAAAAAAAATACTTGGAAATACTAATCATTGTGGGTTGAATTGTACACTTTACCCCACCAAATCATATGTTAGGAAAGCCCCAGTATCTCAGAATATGAACTTATATGGAAATAGAGTTTTTGCAGATGTAATTAGTTAAGGTAAGAACATATTGAGTATGCTTATAAATAGAATGCCACATGAAGAGAGGGAGACTGGCACAGAGGGACAGCAGTGTGAAAAGAAACAGGGAGAAGATAGCCATTTATAAGTCAAGGAGAGAGATCTGGAACAGATCTTTCCTTTATGATCCTCAGAAGGAGCCAACCCTGCTTACATCTTGACTTCAGACCCTTAACCTTCAGAACTGTGAGAGAAAAAATTTCTGTTGTTTAATTCACTCAGTTTATAGTACTTAGTGTGTTAGCCGCTCAGTCGTGCCCGAGTCTTTGAGACCCCATGGACTGCAGCCCACCAGGCTCCTCTGTTCATGAGATTTTCCAGGCAAGGATACTGGAGTGGGTTGCCATTTCCTTCTCCAGGGGATCTTCCCAACCCAGGGATCGAACCGGGGTCTCCTGCACTGCAGGCAGATTCTTTACCGACTGAGCTACAAGGGAAGCCGCCCCTGATTGAAGTTGACTGTTTTTTTTTTCTAAAATAGGTTAAATGGCCAAAACTGATGTGAGAAAGAATAGAGCTCAACAAACAACTATAAATAAGATTGGGAAGTGGCAAGGATTTCATTCCCCAAAGACTAAATTTTAGAACAATTTTCCTGAAACTTTCAATTTTCCATGGAACCACAAATGTCATTATACACAGACTCTTTCAAAATGCAGAAAAGGTGACCTTAAATCATTTACTTATTAATGTAGTTGTTAAGAATTCATAAGTTGAAGGACAATTCTTCTATGCCTATATATAAGGAAATGATAAGAGAAAACATTGACAAAGCATATCTATTATAAGTGCTTTTCAATTGTTAATTCATGCAAACCTCAAACAAGCTATGCTGCTGCTGCTAAGTCACTTCAGTCGTGTCCGACTCTATGTGACCCCATAGATGGCAGCCCACCAGGCTCCCCCGTCCCTGGGATTCTCCAGCCAAGAACACTGGAGTGGGTTGCCATTTCCTTCTCCAATGTGTGAAAGTGAAAAGTGAAAGTGAAGTCGCTCAGTCATGTCTGACTCATAGCGACCCCATGGACTGCAGCCTACCAGGCTCCTCCATCCATGGGATTTTCTAGGCAAGAGTACTGGAGTGGCTTGCCATTGCCTTCTCCAAAACAAGCTATGAGATACACACAATTATATCCCCATTTTATGGATGTCAAAACATGCCTAAGACCAATTATCTGAGAAGTAACAGAATTGAGGTGAAATGAAAATCTAGACAATGTATCTCTAGAGACTAAATCCCTAAACACTTTTATATTGTCTCTGTATTGAGAACCTGGTTTAATTGCAGAATTCACATATACCATAAAAGATGAGAAAAAGTGTTTAAAAGGACAAATATCCTTTTATGCATATGTAACTTACCAAAATAACTTTTAAACAATTTTCACTGGTAGAGGTAATGATTTTAAGCAGGAAAAAATAGCACAGAAATTTATTTTGGTATTAACTTTTGTTGCATTTTGATTCAATTAAACAGTAAAAGATAAAATTTGATTAAACATTTTAAAAGGCACTGAAAAATATATGTTCATATAAGAAACTAATATTAAAAAGCAGGGTGATTTTTATAAGTATGCTGAGTAAAACTATAATAAATGAAAGCTTTTCCTCATAGTCGGTCTCCTTTTCCTTGAAATAAAAAAAGAAACATGAATGAACATGACTGTAATCCCTCTATTTAGTTATAATCCCTAAAGAGACAGTGCACTGTCTTGTAATGCAGGATGGCCTCTCTTACCTCCCTTATCGCCATCCTCACTCCTTCCCCAAAGGCTTCATGTACAGCGCAGGTACTAGAAAATCCTTGGTGCTCATTAGTTGTAAATTTTTCATCTACATTAAATCAACATTAAGGTAATGAATTTGACCTTCACTGAATGAAGCAAAAACTAATATTAGTGAAGCAATATAGTTAGTGTATTCTTCCTGGAACTCTATATGACAGAACAGAATATTAATTGTTAAAAATGGCCACTTCCAAATACTACGTATGTGCATGCTTAATGCACGTTGCGGGGGGGAACATTTTTCTTCTCTATAAAGGCTTAAATATACTTCATGCATTTTAAACTATATAATTTATCTCTTTATATTTAAGTTCTCTTACTGAAATTACTATGTCAACATTAATATTCTCAAAATTGAAAACAATTACATCCTTCTAGGAATTTTCTTTCCAAAACAAAAAAAAGGAAAATTTACTTCATTCAAATCTTTTATCTGACTTACCAGGTTAACATTTAATTTATTCTGTGAATAAGAATTTTTCAAAGTATACACAAGGTAAAATGAGTAATTTCTTTAAAATATACTAGTTTCACAAATCAAACTATGGTTTGACTTATAGAGATAGAGATGGATATATACATACCATTATAGACATGGGAAAGGATAACAGAGAGATGGAGAAAATTGTGGTCTTAGGTGCTAATAAATGTCAAACAAAATTATCAGGAAGGTCCTTTGACAAGGAGAGTTGATTCTTGTTTTCTAAATCCAGCATGCTTATGCTTTCACAGAAAGCACATTTATAATAAGTGGAACCACATGGAAAGACTGAACAATGTGGATGCCTCAATACCAGTCTAGTCCTACCTTTTATAAGGCCTTCCAGAATGGTTTCTGCTTTTCTGAATTGAAGATCCTTATCTTAGTCAGCTTGAAGCCATAACAAAATACCACAAACTGGGTGGCTTAGGCAATAGAAACGCATTTTCCCGCAGTTCTAGAAACTAGAAGTCCCAGACCAAATTATCATCTTATTTGCTTCCTAGCACAACTGAGCGACTGAACTGAACTGAACTGAAACCCCTCTTTCCTGGTTTGTAGGTGGCCACCTTCTCACTGTGTTTTCACATGGCTAAGAGAAAAGGCATGCATAAGTGACCATCTCTTCCTGACTTCTCTTCTAAGCACACTAATCCTACAAGTATCTCACTCTTATAAATTAATTTACTGTTAATTACCTACATAAATCCCCTAGTATAGTCACATTAGGGGATGAAGCTTCAACCCCTAAATATATTTAGGGGCACAGCATTCATTCCATAATAATCACCCTTAGCTAGAATTTCAGACAGTCTTCAATTCCCAAATCATCCACTTAACTTCCTCAGCATGCACAGTATTTCCTTCTTTGCCCATGGGCACTATTATTTCTTGATGTATCGCTTCCCATTCTTTTTATTTGAGAAAAAGAAAGTTAAAATAACTGACTTCGACACAGGAAAATAATGTTTCTTAAACCAGATGTGGCCTGTGAACAGACTTTCTGTGAAATCACAGACTTTTGGGAAACTATGGATAATGTCATATTAGTTTATGATCTTAAGTTTCTTCCTACATTGTGATTTCATTTAATAAGCAACCAAGATGTCAGCAATCACCAGATAGACTTTGGGTGATCCTGTGAGGGAAAGAGTAGTATAAGGACAGTGAAACCTTTTTTAAAATTCCCCTCTGCACTGTCCATAAGGGCTGTGAGAAAAGAGTAACAGTAGAAATTCCCAAGCTAAATATGCCTTCTTGCCTTTCCAACTCTCTCAGCAATGTGAACCACAACACATGATAATTTGTGTAATAGCCTTCTTAGAATCTAAATTATTAAGTGTGTATTAATAATACTACTGAGATTGGGAAAAAGAGGGCTAAAAAGAAGAACATTCTAGGGTGGGTGTTGGCAAACCAATGTCTCTCAGTCAGTGGTTCCTGCCTTCTTATTCTTCCTGGTCATCAAGTATTGAACCAAATACACACACACACACACACACACACACCCCTACCTTATACTTGACTCACACTCACACACCCATATATAAACATCATCTGAGGACAAGCATTAATCGTCAGTAATTACACCGTAGAGGCATATTTAAAAAGAGAAATATTTTCTCAAAACAATAATTTACTCTGAATACTCCTTTCAGAGTGGAGAAACAGCTTTACATTATAATGTGAATGGTCCCAGTACTCAATTAGGACATCCTTCTGCTTCTAGCCCTGACTCAGATTTTTTTTTTTTCTGTGCATAGGAAATGAGAAGCTCATTACAATTACCCTTTTAAGCAATAGATCTGTCAGCCTTTAATGGCCATTTTTGGCAACAATAAGTACTAGCAAAAGCTTAAGAATTGCTTTATCTTTTACTAAAGGATTGATATAATCCTTAGGTAAAACATTGCCACACCATTTACTGAATGTTGACTAAAGGGTGTATGAGGATATTCAGACAAATTTATCATTCCTATATAATAATATACATATTTAGCAGTCTGACTTTATATTTTTAGTTTATTGCGAGGTCCTTGTAAGCAGGAGTATGTCTTATCTGCGTTTCTTGAGAGTATTTTTCACAGTAACCTGAAAATGAGCATGCTTTCTAAAATAAAAATTCTTCTATCACCATCTGATTAAGAAATTTTTGATTACTTAAAATTTACACAAAAGTCTCAGGAATTAAAAAAAATTATATTTACTTCTAAATTTAATAAAAACATTTTAAATATCCATTAAGTGGTAGTTGAAAGCCTTTTCTTTCACTGGTACATTTTAATTAAACATCGTCTTAATTTCACTTTAATTAGGTACTGGGGCTAAGTTTAGGTAAGAAAATGGAAGTACTTAATATAGCTTTCCTTAACTTGTGAATAGATTGACAGTAATAAAACAGAGCTCAGTTTCCTGACTAATGTTGTATGAAGAGTTTCAAATTATTCCCTATGATAAAAGAGCACATTAATGTAGTCTATGAGGTTTCCACAGCTGATCTATGAGTTTTTACAAAATATCAAATGAATGTCTCTAATTGTTTACCAGTGATTCTTCCCTTAACCCCTTACAATGTGGTTTTCTCCCATTGCACTCCACTAAAATTGCTTTATCAAAAGTTATCAATGATTTTTTTTTTCTTAAAAAAATCTTTAGATTTTTCTCTTATCTAAAGAGAAAGAAATGGCAACCAACTCCAGTAATTTTGCCTGGAGAACCTCATGGACAGCATGAAAAGGCAAAATATATGATGCCTGAAGATGAGCCCCCAGGTTGGAAGGTATACAGTATGCTACTAGGGTAGGGTATAGGACAATTACTAATAGCTCCAGAAAGAATGAAGTGGCTGGGCCAAAGTGGAAACAATGCTTAGCTGCAGATGTGTCTGGTGGTGAAAGCAAAATCTGATGCTCTAAAGAATAATATTGCATAGGAACCTGGAACGTTAGGTCCATGAATCAAAGTAAATTGGACTTAGTCAAGCAGGAGATGGCAAGATTAAACATCAACATTGTAGGAATCAGTGAACTAAAATGGATGAAAATGAGTCTTACTCCTGTCTTCTTCAGCATCACTAAGTGTGAGTGTTCTTCAGAGTTCCATCCTTAACTTTTTCTTACACTCTATGCACTTATATCCTCTCTTTTCTATTCACTATCTTCCCAAGTGATTAACACAATAATGCAAATGAACCTTAAAAACTTATTCTGACTTCTCTCATCTAATTTAATCCTGACATTACAAATGCCAGCTAAATGTTACTACCGGTGTAGGATGTAATGATTTGGAGAGTAGGAAGTAGAAAGATACAGAGTTGGCTTCTATATAGAGATAAGAAATTTTTTAAAAAAATGTGAAACAGGGCAGGAAGTAATAAGTTCCATGTAACAAGTTCCGTATATTCAAGAATATTTTGCTGTTAGGTTCTGTGATAAAAATGATTCCATTGGATCCATATAAATGGGTTTTTCGGCTTGAGACACTAGAAGATTTTACACATTTATGAGATATATAAAATGTAAGGATGAAAAAAGTTTTGTTTGTTAACCTTGAGAAGTTGAAAGGTATGTAGAAAGTCAGAAAGTGAGATCATATGAGGAAAACAATTTGTCTAAACTTCTCTCATTATTCCAACACCTTTCAAGGCACATCTGATCCAGGTTCTCCTCCCACCAGTGGGAGGTTCTAATTGTATAACCTTTGACTTCGTCCTTATCACTAACACCCATGATAAATAGGTCAGTTTTTTTTTTTTCCTAATTCCTCTTAGAATTTTTTTTCTAACATATCTTTTACATTGTTGCCACTACCACCTGGGTTTAGATGGTTCCGACTCTGTGGACATGAGTTTGAGTGAACTCCGGGAGTTGGTGATGGACAGGGAGGCCTGGCGTGCTGTGATTCATGGGGTCGCGGAGAGTCGGACATGACTGAGTGACTGAACTGAACTGAACTGAAAGTACCCCTTCACTGGTCTCACTCCATATTATGCACTGCTCACAAATAATGTTCAAAAAGCACTCTGATTATGTCAGTCTCCTGGACCATGCTAGTTAAAATATACTCTGGTTCAGCAGGAAGAATATAAAGTTACAGTATCGTAATGGAGTTTGAGGTGTGAGCTACTTTGGTGGCACTTTATGTAGTTACTAAACGGAAATGACTGTCTTGTTTTAGACTAAATTTTAGTATGAAAGATCACTGCACTATGAAGCAAACAACAGATGTGACAAGGCTGGATTGAGGGCTACAGAGATTAATAAATTATCTTAGCTAAATATTACTGTTCAGGTGAACTCCTCCCTGAGTAACTTTTATAAAGAAAAGTCTTTAATTTTTGTAAAATCAATTAATGCTGTACCCTCAGTGAATGTGAAAGAAATCCTATCAGTTTCTATCCTTCACTACCTGGGAGCTTTCTTTATTTTACCATTTAAATTTTGAGGGTCATGTTCAGTTGATGATTTCTTCTGTTTCTTCTTACACATACGTAAACAGTCATCTCTTGGTATCCGTGGGGTTCTGACTATACATTCCAGCCCTGAGCATAGGTTGACAAAACTTTAAACCATATTTTGTTACTTTCCTGGGGCTTCCTTGGTGGCTCAGATAGTAAAGAATTTGCCTGCAATGCAGGAGACCCAGGTTTGATCCTTGGGTTGGGAAGATCCCCTTGAAAAGAAAATGGCTACCCACACAAATATTCTTGACTGGAGAGTTCCATGGACAGAGGAGCCTGGCGGCCTAGGGATACAACTACACAACTAACTCTTTCACTTTCACTTCTGTTACCTTCCTATGCTCTTCCTTCCTATAGAGGTGAAAGTTGCTCAGCAGTGTCTGACTCTTTGCAACCCCATGGGCTAATAGTCCATGGAATTCTCCAAGCCAGAACACCAGAGTGGGTAGCTGTTCCTTTCTCCAGGGGATCTTCCCAAGCTAGGGATTGAATCCAAGTCTCCTGCATTGCTGGCAGATTCTTTACCACCTGAGCCACAAGGTAAGCCCCCTTTCTTCCTATATCTTTCTGTTATTCCATAACGTTTTGCACTCCACAAATCCCTCAAGCCCTCCTCCCTAAATTTTCTCCTTTCCTTGATCTCAGACACAGAAATGGTTTCCTGTACCTTACAAGCCAGATATGACAACCGTAATTCAGTCTCATCATTGAGGAATTCAAATTTATGGGGGCAAAGAACCAGAAAAACCAACAATTAAGATGAAGAAGCCAGGATGAATAAACTAGGAAGAGGTATAAATTATTATGTTTTAACAACAGTGAGATAAAGTGGTACGCCTACTTCTAATCCGTAGTGCTTTATAGGAGTTGTCATTCAAGTTCAGGATAAATGCCACAAAAGCTTTTCTGAGCCTATCTATGCTGTCTGCAGCATAGATTTCACTCACATCTAGAAGAGTTTCACACTGGAAATCTGTTGTGAAGATGAGATAGAGCACATCAGTACTTGAGTGGTGTTATTTTTAATCCATTTATTGAGACATGCATCTGCTTTTATCCTCTAAATTTTAAAACAGTAACTTTTTAAAAATTTTTCATAAATTTCATTTGTATTATTTATCTAGGAAAAGTTTGTTGAGTCCTAATAAATTATAAATTATTTTCTCAGTTATATCTTTTTTCTTCCTATTTGTAAAAGGGAGTGATCAAGGCAGATTTCTTTTGTTTTATTCTAATGCATTATTTTTCTCCTTTTCTCTGCTCTTTAGTCTAATAACTAGTAGAAGTGAAGGGTTTTTTTAAATTCACATTTTCTAGCAGAGGTTTAATATAACTACAGAGATTGTAACAATGTTCAGAATCTGAAGTATGGAGTACTTAGAATTTTCTTGCAAAAACTGCCAACTCCAATATTCCTTATTCTAGTAATAGTCACACATCTGACCATTCGCACGACTGGAAAACCCACACTGTCCTTAATATTTACTTCCACCTACATATATGACCCATCACCAATCCTGCTGCTTTTATCATTTGAATATTTCTCCAACTTCCCCCCACCCCCCATCATCCTAATGCCAGTCATCAACTCAACTGCAGCCAGTATGGTGTAATTAAAATAGAGGAAGCAGTCTTGCTAAGTCACTGCCATCAAGTCAGACTCTCTGCAACCCTCTGGACCGTAGCCCTCCAGGCTCCTCTGTCCATGGGCTTTTCCAGGCAGATACTGGAGTGGGTTGCCATGCCCTCCTCCAGGGTATCTTCCTGACCCAGGGATTGAACCTGTGTCTCCTGCGGCTAATGCATTGCAGGCGGTTCTTTACCACTGAGCCACCAGGGAAGCCCCAAGCAATCAACCATGGCTTTATTTTCTGCTCTGCCTGGTCTTAGCTGTGGCCCACTGGAATATGTGTTTAATCTTAAGTATCTTAATCATATAATGGAAATAATATGAGTAATATTAGTATTTATTTATACCATAAATACTGGAGAAGGAAATGGCAATCCACTCCAGCATTCTTGACTGGATGTGATATGATCCAGGCAAGAATATTGAGTAATATGATATGATCCAGGCAAACAATATGAGTAATATAGTATTTATTATACCATAAATATTGAAGGAGGAAATGACAACCCACTTCAGTATTCCTGCCTGGAGTATCCCATGGACAGAAGAGCCTGCTGGGCTACAGTCCATGGAGTCGTAAAGAGTCAGATGTGACTGAAGCAACTTAGCACAGCACACATCATAGGTATATTGTGGATTAAATGAGATAATCCTTACAACACACTTCACACAGTTTTTAGCACATACTAGAAATTCTTAAATGTTGGTGTTTGCTTTCACCACACTAGGGTAACTATATCCATTATGTTAATCAATGCATCATACTAATCAATGTATTTTCTCTACCTGTACTATCCAGTATGGTAACAACTAGTCACATGAGGCTAATGAGTACTTAACGTGGATAGTACAAACTGAGATGGTCTTGAAAGTGTAAAATACAAATTGAAATTTTAAAATTTTGGTATTAAAAATGTCAAATATCTCAATACTAATGTTTTGTATGGATTGTGGACTAAAATGCAAATTTTCTATAGATTGGTTTAAAATGAATTATTTATATTAATTTATTTTTACTTGAAATGTGCCTATTGGAAGATTTTAAATTACATATGTGGCTCACATTTAAGGTTAAGAATTGTAAGCTTGGAATTGTATTTCCGTTGGACATTACTGATCTAGACTTTGCCAACTTTCTCTTATTTAAAGCCTCTAGAATGGCCAGCTACATTCTTGAAAGACTCCAAGTGATATAGTTTTTGCTTAAAATGATATTGTAAATATTTGAAAGTTAGAAAAAAATCTGAAAACTCCTGACCAGGATGGGAGCATGGACTTTTAATATTTTGCAATGTTGTTCTTTGGAAACTATAAATCAGCTTCAAATACCCTTTTTGTTTTTATAAGATGTGCCGGTCATGGAACAACAGACTGGTTCCAGATAGGAAAAGGAGTGCGTCAAGGTTGTATATTGTCACCTTGCTTATTTAACTTATATGCAGAGTACATCATGAGGAACGCTGGGCTGGAAGAAGCACAAGCTGGAATCAAGATTGCTGGGAGAAATATCAATAACCTCAGATATGCAGATGACACTACCCTTATGGCAGAAAGTGAAGAGGAACTCAAAAGCCTCTTGATGAAAGTGAAAGAGGAGAGTGAAAAGGTTGGCTTGAAGCTCAACATTCAGAAAACAAAGATCATGGCATCTGGTCCCATCACTTCATGGGAAATAGATGGAAAAACAGTGGAAACAGTGTCAGACTTTGTTTTTTTGGGCTCCAAAATCACTGCAGATGCTGATTGCAGCCATGAAATTAAAAGACGCTTGCTCCTTGGAAGGAAAGTTATGACCAACCTTGATAGTATATTAAAAAGCAGAGACATTACTTTGCCGACCAAGGTCCGTCTAGTCAAGGCAATGGTTTTTCCCGTGGTCATGTATGGATGTGAGAGTTGGACTGTGAAGAAAGCTGATCGCCGAAGAATCGATGCTTTTGAACAGTGGTGTTGGAGAAGACTCTTGAGAGTCCCTTATACTGCAAGGAGATCCAACCAGTCCATTCTAAAGGAGATCAATCCTGGATGTTCATTGGAGGGACTGATGCTAAAGCTGAAACTCCAATACTTTGGCCACCTCATGAGACGAGTTGACTCACTGGAAAAGACTCTGATGCTGGGAAAGGTTGGGGGCGGGAGGAGAAGGGGACGACGGAGAATGAGATGGCTGGATGGCATCACCGACTCTGTGGACATGAGTTTGAGTGTACTCCGGGAGTTGGTGATGGACAGGGAGGCCTGGCGTGCTGTGATTCATGGGGTCGCGGAGAGTCGGACACGACTGAGCGACTGAACTGAACTGAACTGAACTGCCTATAATTCAGTAGTGTCCATTCAATATAGCTGTCAAGTAGTCTTTCTTCATAAATCAATTTTTTCTGATTTTAAAGTAATTATTCTTATAAACTCTGAATGATAATAATGTATATGTGTGCTAAATACATAGTAATTGTGAGAAAGAATTAGTATGTGTGCTATTCTAGAAGAGTTTGGAGGAAGAATCTGGATTAAGTTAAAGTTTTTGTAGAGAAGAATTAAGATTATTGCTCTTTCAACTTTAAAATTTTAATGTAAAAGGGATTGTTTCCAATGCTTGCTCTAATATACAATACTAAAATTAATTTTCTTGTAAATGTATATGTATTTTAAAAAGAATATGGGACAAACTTGACAAAATGATAACACTTTTATTTCTGGGATGGTGGTCATATGGGTGCTCATTGTATTATTTCTTCAGCCCTTAACTGAATCTTCATAGTAATATTAAAATTTGTTTGTAAATTATCTTGGGCATTCCATGAAGATATTCCTATCATGACATTTTAACTTCTTCTCCCTATGCTCTTTATCTTTTATTTTTTTGTTTTTAATATTTTCTCTGAGACCTTCAGTCTGTGTTGAATAATAGTGATGATGGCAGTCATCCTTGTCTTGATGCTTGTGTGAAGAAGAATGAAATATATAAAATTCTCTATTAAATACAGATGCTTTCTGTAGATATTCTGTACTCTTTTGTTCTTCTTAAAAAGTTGTCTTTCCCTTTTCTTATTTGCCAAGAATTCTTAACTGTGTAGTAAATCACATGAATTTTTCTTTCCAACCTAAGTTAAAAGATTATATATTTTTCTTCTTTGATCATTTAATGTTACAGTTATTAATTACATGAATAGATTTCCAAGGTGAATAATCCTTACCCCCTTGGATTAACTATACTTGATCACAGTCTATTTTAATGCATTGTTGAAAGGGCAACCCACTCTAGTACTCTTGCCTGGAAAATCCCATGGACAGAGGAGCGTTGTAGGCTACAGTCCATGAAGTCGCAAAGAGTCGGACATGACTGAGCGACTTCACTTCACTTCACTTAGGTTTCAATTAACTAGTATGAGGATCTTTTATGTTCATTAGTGAAATTAACCAACAATTTAGTTTTCCTGTACAGTCATTACCCAGTTTGGGTGTCCAGATTATATTAACCTCATAAAATAAATTGGTCAGCTTTTCTATTTTTCTTTTCTTTGGTGGAAAAATTGTATAAGATACATATTCCTTAAAGATTTACACAACTCACATCTAAAAGCATCTCACTCTGTTTTGTTTTGTTTACTTTTTTATGAGGCATGGGAGTTTTGATAGTTTTTTCCCCAGAAAATACAAATTTCATCTGAGATTTAAAATTTTGATGTACTGTTGTCCATTACATATTTGTAGAATTTATGTATTTACTTATTTGCATTCTTCATATTTTTATTTGCATCTTCTCTATTTTATAACCTAATTCATATCACTAGGAGTGTCTTACTATTTTCCCACAGCTTCATCTTTGTTTCCTTCATCCTCCCTTATTACTATGTGTTCTATTCTCTGTCACTTTCTCTCTTCCTTTTTTGGTTTATTCTGTTACTCTTTTCCTAGCTTAGTTTTCCATCTTTTCTTATGTTTGTAAATTGATACATTTCTTTCCATATTTCAAAAGAAAATGATATTGACCCTCAGTTCTTTCATTAACATTTAAATGTAAGAATTTCAAAGTTTACTGTATCATTTTTGCTTTAAATTGAAGGGTAATTGGTAATATATTAGTTTTAAAAAATAGGTATTTTTCCCCTAAACATTATTTTCTTGATTTTTAATTTTATTGCATTGAAGTTATAGAATATAGATTGTATGCTGTTAACTGAAAATTTTAGAAGCTGCTTTTGGGGCCCAGTGTACCATCATCATTGGCGAATGTTTAATGTGTCTGGAAATAGTATGTAGTCTATGTTCATTTGATAACAGGTTTTAGACATATCTGTTAGATCAAATTATTAGTCATGCTCTTGACATTATCTCTACCTTTATTGTTCTCCATGTATCACATTTCTTTAAAATATGTGTTTTATATGTTTCTTCCTATCAGATATTAGTTATTGCTTATATAATTTGAGGCCATACTCCCAGATATATATTGAAGAATATTTATTGTTTCACTTTCTTTTTCAAAAATATATAACAACCCTCTCTGATGATAGTTCCCACTCTACCCTCTTCTTTTACTGATATCAAAATTTCTAGTTGATATTTTTCAGATAAATATTTTCTATGATTGACATAAATCAATTATTCTGCATCTTATGGTATATGTGTCTGTTTTAAATGAGCATCTTTCAGACAACACAGCTAGTTTTTATTTTTACTACAATCTGAGTATAACTGTTTTCCGATAAGTTTTACTTGTATTGATTACTGAGTTTTACCATTGTTTGTGTCCCCCTCCCACCTGATGCAATTTATTTTATGTTTCCTGTTTCCTTGGTTTCAGTTATACATTTCTTATGGATTAACTGTATGCACTCTGTTTTTACTATTTTAATCATCCTTAATAATTTAGTAAGATTTGCTCAACAAATATTTTTTTCATGATTGACTGTATCTTGAACAATGCTCTAAACCGGGATGAATAAAACAGATTTTCTCTGTTTTTCCCTATCAGTATCTATAAACTTGTGCTTCTGTGCTTGTGCTTAGTTGTTCAGCTGTGTCTGACTCTTTGTGACACCATGGACTGTAACCTGCCAGGTTCCTCTGTCCATGGGATTCTCCAGGCAAGAATACTGGAGTGGGTTGCCATGCCCTCTTCCAAAGGATCTTCCCAACCCAGGGATAGAACTCAGGTCTCCCACATTGCAAGCAGATTCTTTACCATCTGAGCCACCAAAGAAGCCTGTAACCTTATCAACAACTATTGTTTACCCCCATTGAATAGGACAAAATGTTAACACAATTCCTTTTTTCACCTCTCTCTCTTCCCCCAACAACTTCCATAAAATTACTATTATATTAGTTTTGGATTTCATGCTTACACACATGATTAAATTAGTATTTATTGATACATCAATAAGTTCTATATCATTATTACAGGTTTTCCCATCCCACAGCAATTTCTTGCTTTTGGAATTGATTATTTCCTTTCAAAAGTTATATCCTGAAGAACTGTTTTAAACAGATTATTCATCTTGCTAGACTCTCTGATAATTAATGTCTTCTTTTTTTGCTCTATACTGAAATAGTTTAGCTGAATACAATATGAGATTAAAATATTTTTCCTTGAAAACTCTCTGAAATTCAGTGTTGGTGTTTTCAGGGTTAAAAAGTATTAGGCTTTAGTTCTGAGATAAGTTCTAGGTTCTCTGAAAACTATAAATTTTCCTTTGTTTTGAATAATCTTTTCTGTCTCCTTTTGTTTTTTAATTAATTTTTTTAATGAGGATAATTGCTTTATAGAATTATGTTGTTTTCTGTCAAACCTCAATATGAATCAGCCATAGGTATACATATAACCTTCCCTTCTGCTGCTGCTGCTGCTGCTAAGTCACTTCAGTCGTGTCCAACTCTGTGTGACCCCATAGACGGAAGCCCACCAGGCTCCCCTGTCCCTAGGATTCTCCAGGCAAGAACACTGGAGTGAGTTGCCATTTCCTTCTCCAA
The DNA here is from genome assembly GCF_049115385.1 of Moschus berezovskii. Taxonomy (NCBI): domain Eukaryota; kingdom Metazoa; phylum Chordata; class Mammalia; order Artiodactyla; family Moschidae; genus Moschus; species Moschus berezovskii. Next base: position 49,471,579 of record NC_142462.1, read on the forward strand.
TGTGTGAAAGTTGAAAGTGAAAAGTGAAAGTGAAGTCCCTTCTGCTACTCCCTCCCATCTCCTGCCCATCCCAGCCATCTAGGTTACTACAGAGGCCCCGTTTGGGTTTCCTGAGCCATACAGCAAATTACCCTTGGTTAACTATTTTACATATGGTAATGTAGATTTCCAAGTTACTCTTTCCATACATCTCACCCTCTTCTCCCCTCTCCCCATGTCCATAAGTCTATTCTCTATGACTCTTTTTCCATTCAGTTCAGTTCAGTCGCTCAGTCGTGTCCGACTCTTTGCGACCCCATGAATCACAGCACGCCAGGACTCCCTGTCCATCACCAACTCCCGGAGTTCACTCAAACTCATGTCCATCGAGTCGGTGATGCCATCCAGGCATCTCATTCTCTGTCGTCCCCTTCTCCTCCTGCTCCCAATCCTTCCCAACATCAGAGTCTTTTCCAGTGAGTCAACTCTTCACATGAGGTGGCCAAAGTATTGGAGTTTCAGTTTTAGCATCAGTCCTTCCAATGAACACCCAGGATCGATCTCCTTTAGAATGGACTGGTTGGATCTCCTTGCAGTCCAAGGGACTCTCAAGAGTCTTCTCCAGCACCACAGTTCAAAAGCATCAATTCTTTGGCTATCAGCTTTCTTCACAGTCCAATTCTCACATCCATACATGACCACTGGACAAACCATGGCCTTGACTAGATGGACTTTTCAGCAATATGTGAACTGTGAACTTTCAGATGTTCAAGTAGGTTTTAGAAAAGGCAGAGGCACCAGAGATCAAATTGCCAACATCCACTGGATCATGGAGAAAGCAAGAGAGTTCCAGAAAAACATCTATTTCTGCTTCATTGACTATGCCAAATCTTTGACTGTGTGGATCACAATAAACTGTGGAAAATTCTGAAAGAGATGGGAATCCCAGACCACCTGACCTGCCTCTTGAGAAACCTGTATGAAGATCAGGAAGCTACAGTTAGAACTGGACATGAAACAACAGACTGGTTCCAAATAGGAAAAGGAGTACGTCAAGGTTGTATATTATCACCCTGCTTATTTAACTTATATGCAGAGTACATCATGAGGAACACTGGGCTGGAAGAAGCACAAGCTGGAATCAAGATTGCCGGGAGAAAGATCAATAACCTCAGATATGCAGATGACACCACCCTTATGGCAGAAAGTGAAGAGGAACTCAAAAGCCTTTTGATGAAAGTGAAAGAGGAGAGTGAAAAAGTTGGCTTGAAGCTCAACATTCAGAAAACAAAGATCATGGCATCTGGTCCCATCACTTCATGGGAAATAGATGGGGAAACAGTGTCAGACTTCATTTTTTGGGGCTCCAAAATCACTGCGGATGCTGATTGCAGCCATGAATTTAAAAGACGCTTACTCCTTGGAAGGAAAGTTATGACCAACCTAGATAGTATATTAAAAAGTAGAGACATTACTTTGCCAACAAAAGTTTTTCCATTACTACCCTGTAAATAAATTTTTCAGTACCATTTTTTTGAGATTCCACATATATGTGTTACAATACTATACTTATCTTTCTCCTTGTGACTCACTTCACTCTGTACAATAGGTTCTAGGTTCATCCACATCATCAGAACTGACTCAAATGTGTTCCTTTTTATGGCTGAGTAATATTTCATTGTGTATATGTACCACAACTTCTTTATACATTCATCTGTTGATGGACATCTAGGTTGCTTCCATGTTCTAGCTATGGTAAATGAACTGCAATGGATAATGGGATACATGTGTCTTTTTCAGTTTTGGTTTCCTTGGGGTTTATGCCTAGGAGTGGGGTTGGTAGGTCATATGGTGGTTTTATTCATAGTTTTTTAAGGAATCTCCATACCATCTTCCATAGTGGTTGCATCAATTTACATTCCCACCAACAGTGCAAGAACGTTCCCTTTTCTCCACACTCTCTCCAGCATTTATTGTTTGTAGACTTTTTGATGATGGCCATTCTGACCAGTGTGAGGTGATATCTTGTGGTTTAGTTTTGCATTTCTCTAATAATGAATGATGTTGAGAGTTTTTTCATGTGTTTGTTAGCCACCTGGGTCTTCTTTGGATAAATATTTGTTTAGGTCTTTTTCCTACTTTATGATTGGGTTGTTTGTTTTTCTGGCATTGAGTTGTATAGCTGCTTGTATATTTTGGAAATTAATCCTTTATCAGTTGTTTTATTTGCTATTATTTTCTCCCATTCTGAGGGTTATCTTTTCACCTTGCTTGTGGCTCAGACAGTAAATGTGTCTGCCTATAATGCAAGAGACCTGGGTTTGATCACTGGGTCAGTAAGATCCCCTGGAGAAGGAAATGGCAACCCACTCCATTATTGTTGCCTGGAAAATCCCATGGACAGAGGAGTAAATAGTTGGATAGGACTGAGTGACTACACTTTCACTTTCACACTTTGCTGTGCAAAAGATGCTAAATTAAATCAGGTCCCATTTGTTTCATTTTGTTTTTATTTCCACTCTAGGAAGTGGGTCATAGAGGATCTTGCTTTGATTTACATCATCAAGTTTCTGCCTATGTGTTCCTGTAAGAGTTTTATAGTTTCTTTTCTTACATTTAGGTCTTTAATCCATTTTGAGTTTATCTTTGTGTATGCTGTTTGAAAGTATTCTAATTTCATTTTTGTACATGTAGCTATCTAGTTTTCCCAGGACAATTTATTGAACAGGTTGTCTTTGCTCCACTGTATATTCTTGCCTCCTTTGTCAAAATAACATACCCATAGATGCATGGGCTAATTTCTGAGCTTTCTATCTTGTTCCATTGGTCTGTATTTCTGTTTTTGTGCCCGTACCATACTGTCTTGGTGACTGCAGCTTTGCAGTTTAACCTGAAGACAGGAAGGTTGATACTTCCAGCTCCATTCTTCTATCTCAAGACTGCTTTGGCTATTCAGGGTCTTTTGTGTCTCCCTATGAATTGTGACAATTTTTGTTCTAGTTGTGTGAAAAATGCCATTGGTAATTAGATAGGGATAGACCACATAGAATCTGTAGATTATATTTGGTATTATAGTCATTTTCACAATATTGATTCTTCATAATCAGGAACATGGAATATCTCTCCATCTGTTTATGTCATCTTAGATTTCTTTCATCAGTTCAGTTCAGTTCAGTCACTCAGTCATATCCAACTCTTGGTGACCCCATGAACTACAGTACACCAGGACTCCCTGTCCATCACCAACTCCCAGAGTCCACCCAAACCCATGTCCATTGTGTCAGTGATGCCATCAAATCATCTCATCCTCTGTTGTCCCCTTCTCCTCCTGCCCTAAATCTTTCCTACCATCAGGGTCTTTTCAAATGATTCAGCACTCCACATCAGGTGGCCAAAGTATTGGAGTTTCAGCTTCAACATCAGTCCTTCCAATGAACACCCAGGACTGATCTCCTTTCAGATGGACTGGTTGGATCTCCTTGCAGTCCAAGGGACTCTCAAGAGTCTTCTCCAACACCACAGTTCAAAAGCATCAATTCTTCAATGATCAGCTTTCTTTATAGTCCAATTCTCACATCCCTACACGACTACAGGAAAAACCATAGCCTTGACTAGACGGACCTTTGTTGGCAAAGTAATATCTCTGCTTTTTAATATGCTATCTAGGTTGGTCATAACTTTCCTTCCAAGGAGCAAGCATCTTTTAATTTCATAGCTACAATCACCATCCAAGGTGATTTTGGAGCCCAGAAAAATAAAGTCAGCCACTGTTTCCACTGTTTCCCATCTACTTGAAAATGAAGTGATGGGACCAGATGCCATGATCTTAGTTTTCTGAATGTTGACTTTTAAGACAACCTGTTCATTCTCCTCTTTCACTTTCTTCAAGAGGCTCTTTAGTTCCTCTTCACTTTCTGCTGTAAGGGTGGTGTCATCTGCATACCTAAGTTTATTGATATTTCTCCCAGCAATCTTGATTCCTGCTTGTGCTTCCTCCGGCCCAGCATTTCTCATGATGTACTCTGCATATAAGTTAAATAAGCAGAGTGACAATATACATCCTTGACATACTCCTTTTCCTATTTGGAACCAGTCTGTTGTTCCATGTCCAATTCTAACTGTTGCTTCCTGACCTGCATACAGATTTCTCAAGAGGCAGGTCAGGTGGTCTGGTAATCCCATCTGTTTCAGAATTTTCCACAGTTTATTGTGATCCACACAGTCAAAGGCTGTAGCATAGTCAATAAAGCAGAAATACACATTTTTCTGGAACTATCTTGCTTTTTTGATGATGCAGCGGATGTTGGCAACTTGATCTCTGGTTCCTCTGCCTTTTCTAAAACCAGCTTAAACATCTGGAAGTTCATGGTTCACATATTGCTGAAGCCTGGCTTGGAGAATTTTGAGCGTTACTTTACAGTGTGTGAGATGAGTGCAATTGTGCAGTAGTTTGAGCATTCTTTGGCATTACCTTTCTTTGGGATTGGAATGAAAACAGACCTTTTCCAGTTTTGTGGCCACTGCTGAGTTTTCTAAATTTGCTGACAAGTTTGCTCACAGCATCATCTTTTAGAATTTGAAATAGCTCAACTGGAATTTCATCACCTCCACTAGCTTTGTTCATAGTGATGCTTCCTAAGATCCACCTGACTTCACATTCCAGGATGTCTGGCTCTAGCTGAGTGGGAGTGATCACACGATCGTGATTATCTGGGTCGTGAAGATCTTTTATGTACAGTTCTTCTGTGTATTCTTGCAACCTCTTCTTAATATCTTCTGCTTCTGATAGGTCCATACCATTTCTGTCCTTTATTGAGCCCATCTTTGCATGAAATGTTCCCTTGGTATCTCTAATTTTCTTGAGAGATCTCTAGTCTTCCCCATTCTGTTGTTTTTCTCTATTTATTTGCATTGATTGCTGAGGAAGGTTTTATCTGTCCCTGCTATTCTTTGAAATTCTGCATTCAAATGGGTATATCTTTCCTTTTCTCCTTTGCTTTTCACTTCTCTTCTTTTCACAGCTGTTCTTAAGGCCTCCTCAGACAGCCATTTTGCTTTTTTGCATTTCTTTTTCTTGGGGATGTTCTTGATCCCTGTCTCCTGTACAATGTTACGAACCTCCGTCCATAGTTCATCAGGCGCTCTGTCAATCAGATCTAGTCCCTTAAATCTATTTCTCACTTCCACTGTATAGTCATAAGGGATTTGATTTAGGTCAAACCTGAATGGTCTAGTGGTTTTCCCCAATTTCTTCAATTTCTTTCATCAGTGTCTTATAATTTTCTGTGTACAGTTCTTTTGTCTCTCTCAGTTCAGTTCAGTTCAGTTCAGTTGTTCAGTCGTGTCCAACTCTCCGCAACCCCATGAATCACAGCACGCCAGGCCTCCCTGTCCATCACCAACTCCCGGAGTTCACTCAAACTCATGTTCACAGAGTCGGTGATGCCATCCAGCCATCTCATTCTCCGTCGTCCTCTTCTCCTCCCGCCCCCAACCTTTCCCAGCATCAGAGTCTTTTCCAGTGAGTCAACTCGTCGCATGAGGTGGCCAAAGTATTGCAGTTTCAGCTTCAGCATCAGTCCTTCCAATGAACACCCAGGATTGATCTCCTTTAGAATGGACTGGTTGGATCTCCTTGCAGTCCAAGGGACTCTCAAGAGTCTTCTCCAGCACCGCAGTTCAAAGGCATCAATTCTTCGGCGATCAGCTTTCTTCACAGTCCAACTCTCACATCCATACATGACCACGGGAAAAACCAGAGCCTTGACTAGACGGACCTTTTTTGGCAAAGTAATGTCTCTGCTTTTTAATATACTATCAAGGTTGGTCATAACTTTCCTTCCAAGGAGTAAGAGTCTTTTAATTTCATGGCTGCAGTCAGCATCTGCAGTGATTTTGGAGCCCCCAAAAATAAAGTCTTTAGGTAAGTTTATTCCTAGATATTTAATTACTTTAGTTGAAATGGTGTATGGGATTGATTCCTTAATTCCTCTTTCTGATTTTTCTTTGTTAGCATATATTAATGCACATAATTGTGTGTATCGATTTTTTATCCTACAACTTTGCTAAATTCACTGCTTAGCTCTAGTGATTTTCTGATACTATCTTTAGGGTTTTCTTTGTACAGTATCAAGTCATCTGCAAACAGAACTTTACTTCTTTTTTTCTGATCTGGATTTCTTTTATTTCTTTTTCCTCTCTGATGGCTGTAGTTAAGACTTCCATAAATCTGTTGAATATTAGTGGTGAAAGTGGACACCCTTGTCTTGTTCCTGATCTTAGGGGGAATGCTTTCAGTTTCTCACAATTGAGGATAATGTCTGTTGTAGGTTTATATATGGCCTTTACTCTGTTGAAGTATATTGTATAAGAATATTGTATATTGTCACCCTGCTTATTTAACTTATATGCAGAGTACATCATGAGAAACGCTAAGCTGGAAGAAGCACAAGCTGGAATCAAGATTGCCGGGAGAAATATCAATAACCTCAGATATGCAGATGACACCATCCTTATGGCAGAGAGCGAAGAGGAACTCAAAAGCCTCTTGATGAAAGTGAAAGAAGAGAGTGAAAAAGTTGGTTTGAAGCTCAACATTCAGAAAACTAAGATCATGGCATCTGGTCCCATCACTTCATGGGAAATAGATGGGGAAACAGTGGAAACAGTGTCAGTTCAGTTCAGTTCAGTTCAGTTCAGTCGCTCAGTCGTGTCCGACTCTCCGCGACCCCATGAATCACAGCATGCCAGGCCTCCCTGTCCATCACCAACTCCCGGAGTTCACTCAAACTCATGTCCACAGAGTTGGTGATGCCATCCAGCCATCTCATTCTCCTTGGGCTCCAAAATCACTGGGGATGCTGATTGCAGCCATGAAATTAAAAGACGCCTACTCCTTGGAAGGAAAGTTATGACCAACCTAGATAGCATATTATAAAGTAGAGTCTTTACTTTGCCGACCAAGGTCCATCTAGTCAAGGCTATGGTTTTTCCCGTGGTCATGTATGGATGTGAGAGTTGGACTGTGAAAAAAGCAGATTGCTAAAGAATTGATGCTTTTGAACTGTGGTGTTGGAGAAGACTCTTGAGAGTCCCTTGGACTGCAAGGAGATCCAACCAGTCCATTCTAAAGGAGATCAGTCCTGGGCATTCACTGGAAGTACTGATGCTAAAGCTGAAACTGCAATACTTTGGCCACCTCATGCAAAGAGTTGACTCACTGGAAAAGACTCTGATGCTGGGAGGGATTGGAGGCAGGAGGAGAAGGGGACGACAGAGAATGAGATGGCTGGATGGCATCACCGACTCGATGGACATGAGTTTGAGTGAACTCTGGCAGTTGGTGATAGACAGGGAGGCCTGGTGTACTGTGATTCATGGAGTTGCAGAGTCGGACATGACTGAGCGACTGAACTGAACTGATGTTGAAGTAGGTTACTTCTATGCCCATTTTTTGAAGAGTTTTAATCATAAATGGGGGCTGATTTGGTTAAAGGCTTTTTCTGCATCTATTTAGATGATCATATGTGTTTTATCTCTCAACTTGTTAATATGGTGTACCACATTGATTGATTTGCATATATTGAAGAATCCTTGCATCCCTGGAATAAACCCAACTTTATCATGGTGTCTGAGCTTTTTGATGTGCCGTTGAATTCTGTTTGCTAAAATTTTGTGGAGGATTTTTGCATCTATGTTCATCAGTGATATTAGCCTGTAGTTTTCTTTTTTCGTGTTGTCTTTGTCTGGTTTTGGTGTCAGGGTGATTCTGGATTCGTAGAATGAGTTTGGAAGTGTTCCTTCCTCTGCAGTGTTTTGAAAGATTTTTAGAAGGATAGGCATTAGCTCTTCTGTAAATGTTTGATAGAATTCTCCTATGAAGTCATCTGGTCCTGGGCTTTTGTTTTGTGGAAGATTTTTGATCACAGCTTCAATTTCAATGCTTGTAATTTGGTTTCTGATAATTTCTATTTCTTCCTGGTTCAGTCTTGGAAGATTGAACTTTTCTAAGAATCTGTCCATTTCTTCCAGGTTATCCATTTTATTGCCATAGAGTTGTTCATAATAGTCTCTTATAATCTTCTGTATTTCTGCACTGTCTGTTGTATCCTCTCCTTTTTCATTTCTAACTATGTTGATTTTATTCTTCTCTTTTTTTCTCTATGAGTTTGGCTAAAGGCTTGTCAATTTTGTTTATCTTCTCAAAGAACCAGCTTTTAGTTTTATTAATCTTTACTACTGTTTGTTTCATTTATTTTTCACTTATTTCTGCTCAGATCTTTATGATTTCTTTCCTTCTACTAATTTTGAGGGTTTTTTTGTTCTTCTTTTTCCAGTTGTTTCAGATGTAAATTTAGGTTGTCTATTTGATGCTTTTCTTGTCTCTTGAGGTAGGATTTCATTGTTATAAACTTCCCTCTTAGAACTGCTTTTCCTGCATCCATAGGTTTTGAGTTGTTGTGTTTTCATTGTCATTTGTTTCTAGAAATTTTTTTTTTATTTCCCATTTGATTTCTTCAAAAACCTGTTGGTTATTTAGAAATGTGTTGTTTAATCTCCATGTGTTTCTGTTTCTTACAGTTTAATTTTTTTTCTTGTAATTGATACTAGTCTCATAGTATTGTGGACTTCCCTGGTGGCTCAGATGGTAAAGCGACTGTCTACAATGCGGGAGACCCAGGTTCGATTCCTGGGTTGGGAAGATCCCCTGGAAAAGGAAATGGCAATCCACTCTAGTACTATTGCCTGGAAAATCCCATGGACAGAGGAGCCTCACAAAGAGTTGGACATGACTGAACGACTTCACTTTCCTCATAGCATTGTGGTCAGAGAAGATGCTTGATATGATTTCAATTTTCTTAAATTTACTGAGGTTTGATTTGTGACCCAAGATGTGGTCTATCCTGGAGAATGTTCCATGTGCACTTGAGAAGAAGGTGTATTCTTCTGCATTTGGATGGAATGTCCTGAAGTAATCAATGAGATTCAACTCATCTAATGTCTCATTCAAACTTGTGTTTCCTTATTAATTTTCTGTTTTGATGATCTGTCCATTGGTGTGAGTAGGGTGTTAAAGACTCCTACTATTATTGTGTTACTGTCAATTTCTACTTTTATGTCTGTTAGTGCTTGTCTTATGTATTGAGGTGCTCCTATGTTGGGGGCATAGATATTTATAATTGTTAAGTCTTCCTCTTGGATTGATCCCTTGATCATTATGTAGTATCCTTCCTTATCTCTTGTAATCTTCCTTATTTTTAAGGTCTATTTTGTCCTTTATGAGGATTGCTACTTCAGCTTTCTTTTGCTTCCCATTTCCATGGACTATGTTTTTCCATCCTCTCACTTTCAGTGTATATGTGTTTTGAGGTCTGAAGTGGGTTTATTGTAGACAGCATACACATGGGTCTTGTTTTTGTATCCATTCAGCCAGTCTATGTCTTATTTAATCCGTTTACATTTAAAGTAATTATTGATATATATGTTCCTATTTTCATTTTCTTAATTGTTTGGGGTTGATTTTGTAGATCCGTTTTCTTCTCTTGTATTTCTTGGCATTTAAGTCCCTTTAACATTTGTTGTAAAGTTAGTTTGGTGGTACTGTATTCTCTTAACTTTTTCTTGTCTGAAAAGCTTTTTATTTCTCCATCAATTTTGGATAAGATCCTTGACAGGTAGAGTAATCTTGGTTGTAGATTTTTCCCTTTCAGTACTTTAAATATATCCTGCTATTCCCTTCTGTCCTGCAGAGTTTCTGCTGAAAGGTTAGCTGTTAAGCAAAAGGGGTTTCCCTTGTATGTTACTTGTTGCTTTTCTCTTGCTGTTTTTAATATTCTTTCTTTGTGTTTAGTCTTTGTTAGCCTTATTAGTATGTTTTTTGGCATGTTTCTCCTTTGGTTTATCCTGTATGGGACTCTTTGTGCCTCTTGGACTTGGTTGACTATTTCCTTTTCCATGTTGGGAAAATTTTCAACCATAATCTCTTAAAAAATTTTCTCATACCCTTTCTTTTTCTCTTCTTCTTCTGGGACCAGTATAATTCAAATGTTGGTGCATTTGATATTGTCCCAGAGGTCTCTGAGACAATCCTCAGTTCTTTTCATTCTTTTTACTTTATTCTGTTCTTCAGAAGTTATTTCCATAATTTTATCTTCTAGCACACTGATTCGTTATTCTGCTTCAGATATTGTGCTAGTGATTCCTTCTAGAGTATTTTTAATTTCAGCAATTGTGTGGTTTGTCACTGTGTGTTTATTCTTTAATTCTTCTAGGTCTTTTTAAATTGATTCTTGCATTTTCTCCATTTTGTTTTCAAGGTTTTTGATCATCTTTACTATCATTATTCTGAATTATTTTTCAGGTAGTTTGCCTATTTCCTCTTCATTCATTTGGACTTCTGTATTTCTAGTTTGTCCCTTCATTTGTGTAGTATTTCTCTGCCTTTTCAACATTATTTTTTTTTATATTATTGTTTTTTTTTTCTTTTCCCAGGCTTCAAGGTGAATTCTTTTCTCCTTCTGGTTTCTACCCTCCTAAGGTTGGTCCAGCGGTTTGTGTAAGCTTTGTATAGGGTGAGATTTGTGCTGAGTTTTTTTTGTTTGCTTTTCCTCTGATGGGCAAGGCTGAGTGAGGTTGTAATCCTGTCTGCTCATGATTGAGTTTTTATTTTTGTTTTGTTTCTTGTTTAGATGAGGTGTCCTGCACAGGGTGCAACTGGTGGTTGGATGATGCTGGGACTTGTATTCAAGTGGTTTCCTTTGTGTGAGTTCTCACTATTTCATACTCCCTAGGGTTAGTTCTCTGGTAATCTAAGGTCTTCAAGTCAGTGCTCCCACTCCAAAAGGCTCAGGGCTTATCTCTGGTCAAAAACGATGATTTTACAAGTGGCTTTTTATGGCATTAGGTGAGATTAAAACAAATATCCAAAAACAATTAACCAAAGATGAACCCCAGACAAATGGCAGTTACAAAATCAGGCAAATAATAATTAAAATAATGGAATATACACATATACATATACACCCATGAGCAAAGTCAAAACATTTCAACAAAAATAAAGTACAATAGATTGACCTGGCTAACAAAGGAAATAAAAAATCATATTTACAAGTTAAGAACAAAACTAACTAAAGCACAAAGTGGAAAACAAAATTAAAGCAAGGTGCCAAGTGGGAAATAAAGCAATGAAAAGAGAACTAATAAATATATTGAGAGGAAAGGAAAGAAAGAAAAGAAAAGAAGAACAGATATGCAAAGTCAAATAGAGGTAGATGAAGAAGATTTATATACATGAAAGATTAACTGTAAGGGGAAAAGAAGTAGGAAAGGCTAACAAAGGAATACATGTAGAAAAAATATAATAATAGGTTTAAAACATTAAAAGTTAAAATTATAAAAAAGAGAAAAGAAAAAATGGAAGAAAAAAGAAAGAAAGAAAAAAAAAAAAGGAAAACTCCACAGAACTGCAAAAGGCAAATGTTGATGCAGAAGTTTATATAACAACTGTAAAAAATGTGACTGAATACACACATATACATATACACTTGTAAGCATAATGAAAGCAATCCAACAAAAATAAAGTACAATAGTTTGACCCGGTGAACAAAGGAAACCAAAAAGTGTATCTACCAGAACAAAACTAACTAAAGTACACACTGGAAAACAAAATTAAAGCAAGGCGCCAAGTGGGGAATAAAGCAATGAGAATAAAACTAACAAATTTTTTGAGAAGAAAAGAAAGAAAGAAGGAAAAGGTCAGTCAGTTAGTCAGTTCAGTCACTCAGTCGTGTCCGACTCTTTGCGACCCCATGAATCACAGCACGCCAGGCCTCCCTGTCCATCACCAACTCCCGGAGTTCACTCAAACTCATGTCCATCAAGTCGGTGATGCCATCCAGCCATCTCATTCTCTGTTGTCCCCATCTCCTCCCGCCCCCAACCTTTCCCAGCATCAGAGTCTTTTCCAATGAGTCAACTCTTTGCATGAGGTGGCCAAAGTATTGGAGTTTCAGCTTTAGCATCAGTCCTTCCAATGAACACCCAGGATTGATCTCCTTTAGAATGAAAAGCTATGTAAAGTTAAATAGAGGTAGTAAGGAAGATTTATATGCATTAGAGATAAACAGCAAGGGAAAAAGAATAGTAGGGGAAAAAAACAAAGGAATAAATGTATAAAAAATAATAATAGGTTTAAAAATTAAAATTAAAAAAAAGAGAGAAAAAAGAAAAAAAAAGAAAACTCCACAGAACTGCAAAAGCCCAAAGTAGGGGCAGAGGTTTATAGCAACAATAAAAAATGTGATTGAGGGGAAAAAAAAGCTCAAAAGCTTAATTAAATTTTATAATGCCAATAAAATCAACAACCACTACAGAGTGGGTAAAAAAGGAAAATAATTCCAGAAGAATCTACAGAACAAGTCAAAATATAAGAATAATAAATGTTTTTCTTGAGTCACTGCTGTCAGAGTCCTTTCCCTCGCTGGGAGTCACAGTCCACCTCACCTCCCTAGGATGCCCTCCAATACTGTGCTGATCTCTGGACCTGTTGTGGGGGCAGCTCAGATTCTATTCTGGTCCTACTCTTTGTTCTTGCCTCCATTGTCTATAGTTATCAGAACTAGCGCATTTTCTTTTGTGGGAGCTCTCAATGACCTTTTATATATCCCATAGACACAGAGTCTGCCTAGTTGATCATGTGCATTTAATCTGCAGATTGTACAGCTGATGGGAAGGTTTTGGGTCTTCTTCCTTAGTCACACTGCCCCTGGGTTTCAATTGTGGTTTTATTTCCACCTCTGCGTGTGGGTCATCCACTGGGGTTTGCTCCTGAGGTTGCCCTGGAGGGCTTGGGTTTGCCCCTGTGAGGGCCAGGTGTGGAGGTGGTACAGTTGATGTATTGCAGGGGTTCTAGCAGCACCAGGTACTCAGGGAAGTTGGTGGCTTTGGCAGCAATAAATATAGTGATCTAGAAGGGTATGGAACCAATATTGGCCAATAGCCTCCAGTGTTCTTGCCTGGAGAGCCCCTCTACCTGACAGAGAAGCCTGGCCTGGCAGTCCACAGTCTACAGGGTCACAAAGAGTCGGACACTACCAAAACGACTCTGCACGCATAGACACGACTTTTTTGCCTGTGGCAGTTCTTCCCCAGTGAGAATGAGTGTGAAGGTGGCACAGTTGCTTGGCTTGAGGGGACCCTGGCAGCGCCAAGTGTGCAGGGACAAGGACTGCCTCTGCTCCAGGAGTTATAGACCTATCAGAGTTTTTTCTAGCCTCTTCTAGCTGGCAATCAGAGGGCCTCTTTGGCCAGTCTTTCTCCATAGCTCTGCAGAGGCACCATTTAGGCAATTAGAGGGCTCCCTTGCCTGGGGTCCATCTCTGTTGTTCGGCTTGTCAGACACACAGAGGAGGACCCCCTGGCTGGGGGTCCTACTCTGTAGATTGGCACATCAGGCACTTAAAGGAGCACCTTGGGTAGGGTCCTACTCTATAGTTCAGTGTGTCAGGCGTTTAAGGGGCCAGCCTCACTATTGCCAGTCCTGGCATGTGCGGGGAGAGAGGCTATGGTAATGGCTTCACCCCCTACACTTGACTCAGCAGTATCACCTTGCTTCCGTGGCTGCCCAGCTTTCCTCCAGAGCATTTCCCACCACAATCTCCTCCCTCAGTTCAGTTTCAGTTCAGTTCAGTCGCTCAGTCGTGTCCGACTCTCCGCGACCCCATGAATCACAGCACGCCAGGCCTCCCTGTCCATCACCAACTCCCGGAGTACACTCAAACTCATGTCCACAGAGTCGGTGATGCCATCCAGCCATCTCATTCTCCGTCGTCCCCTTCTCCTCCCGCCCCCAACCTTTCCCAGCATCAGAGTCTTTTCCAGTGAGTCAACTCGTCTCATGAGGTGGCCAAAGTATTGGAGTTTCAGCTTTAGCATCAGTCCCTCCAATGAACATCCAGGATTGATCTCTTTTAGAATGGACTGGTTGGATCTCCTTGCAGTATAAGGGACTCTCAAGAGTCTTCTCCAACACCACAGTTCAAAAGCATCGATTCTTCGGCGATCAGCTTTCTTCACAGTCCAACTCTCACATCCATACATGACCACGGGAAAAACCATTGCCTTGACTAGACGGACCTTGGTCGGCAAAGTAATGTCTCTGCTTTTTAATATACTATCAAGGTTGGTCATAACTTTCCTTCCAAGGAGCAAGCGTCTTTTAATTTCATGGCTGCAATCAGCATCTGCAGTGATTTTGGAGCCCAAAAAAACAAAGTCTGACACTGTTTCCACTGTTTTTCCATCTATTTCCCATGAAGTGATGGGACCAGATGCCATGATCTTTGTTTTCTGAATGTTGAGCTTCAAGCCAACCTTTTCACTCTCCTCTTTCACTTTCATCAAGAGGCTTTTGAGTTCCTCTTCACTTTCTGCCATAAGGGTAGTGTCATCTGCATATCTGAGGTTATTGATATTTCTCCCAGCAATCTTGATTCCAGCTTGTGCTTCTTCCAGCCCAGCGTTCCTCATGATGTACTCTGCATATAAGTCTCTCTGCACTCAACAGCAGCCCTCACCCTGGGATTACTCCACAATCCCTAAACTCCAGCTCCCAGACACTGCACCTTCCAAGGGATCTACATTCCTGTCTGGGGTTTGTATGACCATGATTGATTGACTGATTGAAGGATTGATTCTCATTCCATCTAGGCTGCCACAGATTAACTGTTTCACTCTCAGCCTTAAATGTTTCTCTTCTGACTAAGTTGCCCCGATGTGGGGATCGGACCCCTGCTTCAGTTCCCCCACCGACCAAGGGCAGGTCCAATCCTACGGACACTCCTGTTTTTCCCCCTAGTTCCTTCGTCCTACCAAGTTTTGCCTGGGTCTAGATATCCTTTTCCGCTTGTCAGGTACTCCTGTTCCTTCTCATCTGGTGTTCTGCATGCACTTCTGGGTCTGAAGGTGTATTCCTGATGTATACATAAAGAGAGATGTACTCCGTGTCCACCTACTCCTCTACCATCTTGTTCTCTCCTCTGGAGAAGACCCTTGAGAGTCCCTTGGACTGCCTGTTTTGAGTAATCTTAAACATCACCATAACATACTTAAATGAGAAACTCTTTTCCACTCTCTCTCCTATTCTGTTTTTTGAAATATGCCCTTTTAAACTGAAGTCTTATATCTTGTGTTAACTTCAATAAATAATCAACAGTTTTTCCCTGATTCTCCTTCTTGATGGGTATTGACATATTAGTCTTCAAATCTTTAGACTTTTTTTTCATTCATTCCATCATTTTATCACCTACCAATGCCTTCTCAAAGAGTTCTTTAACCTTATCTTTAAGCTCAGTAAATTGTTCTTCAAGTATATTTAAAATTTCTTCACTTGCAATAAGTGACCAGAAGATCAAAAACATGCCATTTGTGAATTGCCTAGAAATAATCTAGCAATTGTTGTCTGAGAGAAGTTTATGGAATTTAGAAAATTCTCTTAAAAATATCAAATTTGATCTGAATAAATGTAATAATATAATATACCCAGGAACATAATGAATAAAGTTTCAAACACTGATTGTCCTGAAATTAATCCGTAAATTGACTGTTACTCATTTTACTTATTCATTTCACCACTGCTAAATTTTGAGAAAAACTTGGAAAATTTATTCCAAAATTTATACTCAAAGACAAATTTTTAGGAATTACTAAATCATGTTTTAAAAATATAAAGAAACAAATTCATACTGCTGAGTATTAAGACAGAATGTGGCACAAGATAAAATTCATCAGTATGGAGCTGGTACAGGAATAGACTAATTGACTGAAGGGATAGAAAAAAATAAGGATTTAAAGAGATTACTTGTTAGATGATAGAAAACATGGTAAATAACTTTGGAGATGTGGTAGCCATTTTTGTAAAAAACCAGAAACTTATTTACTACTAAAATAAAATTGGGCCTCCAGCACACGTTACAAAATAAAAATAAACAAAAGAATCTCAAATGAATAAAAGGCCTGAGTATGAAAGTAAAACGACCAAGCTCACCATAGACTACATGTACTGAAGCAAGATATAAAAGCCCAAATCACAAGAGAAAACATAATTTGACTTTTTACTAATATGAAAATTGAGCAATATAAGTAAGAATTTCCATTAATAACTGTCATTCACACAGGTTGTGTCCCTGGGAACCAGTCCATAAGAAAGAAATTACTGAACAGGTTTATGTATCCTTGAGGTCAACACCTATGATAGGGAGGGAAGGGAAGAAAACAGACATGAGTTAGAGGGAGAAGTAGTGCTGTGTTGCAGTATCAATGAAGGCTTCTTCTCTGAAGCTGGAGAGAGGCTGGGCCCAAACATTCCTGCATTCACCGGTCATTGGATGCAAGCTGCCCTGGTAAGGATGTGTAAAATAAGGTGAGACAAATATCTCTACCCAAGGCAGTTCCTAATGAGGGATGGTTATTATTGGCTGCCTGCAAGAATCATTTTTCGTTAATGAGGGAATAAGCCTTCTGGCCCTGCACAAGGATGTGAGTGGTCTATCATGGATTTCATTACATTTATAGGACTGAGATTAAAGTGAGAGCCTGGGGTTCAATACTTACAATGAATAAATAATAAGAATTAAGATATAAAATATCTAGTCACTTCCATAGAACCCAGTACAAAATAACCAAGGGAGAAAAAATAACAGAAGTAAAAACTTGAATGATTCAATATATAGTTACCCCAATCTCACCAATAATGGGGAAAAAAAAGGATAAGGTATTTATTAAAGATTTTGACTGCAGCACTGTTTGTTGTAAAGAGTTGCTGTAACTTAGCCATTGAATTTTCTTCCCTGGTAGCTCAGCTGGTAAAGAATCTGCCTGCAATGCAGGAGTCTCTGGTTCAGTTCCTGGGTTGGGAAGATTCCTTGGAAGAGGGCATGGCAATCCACTCCAGTATTCTTCCCTGGAGAATCCCCATGGACAGAGGAGTGTAGCAGGTTATAGTCCATGAGTTCGCAAAGAGTTAGATATGACTGAGCTACTAAGCACATCACAGCACAGTTGTTGAATGCTCAAAAAATAGATAATATACGACAATGTGTTCTAATAGAAAGATGTACATTAGTAAAAAGAAACAAAAGTTATTTGTAAAAGAATAGATTTTATAAATTTATAAAATATTTTATAATTTTATATTAACTATAAAATGTGTAAAATAAGATTTGTAACACTGATATCTTTTAAATTTAACAAAACATATAAAACAACTACCTATTCTTGTTTTGGGGGCTAGCAGAGATTAGAGACATGGAAGTCCAAAGCTTTTTAGTGTGATTTACCAGTACGTTCTGGATGTGCTCAGGCTGAAATCCAAATGCTCTTTCTGCACTTGCCCAACCTTATGTGATGGACCTGATAATATTCAGCTCAAGAAAAGAAGCCTCAATGTCATGGTCACTTAGCAACCCATATTCAGGCTATCAGTAGGATCCATTATCTTGGCAGAAACGTTTGCTAAAATTAAGACTAGTGTTCTGACAGGGAAGGCATAATCTTTCTCCAAATCCTGGAAACATACCGAGATTTTGCACTGCAAACTCTTCCTTTATAGATATATCATTTCTGTCAAATCTGTTGAATCATAAGGCCCAAATGGCAAGAGACCTCAAGCTGGATCTTTTGCAGAATTCTGTCTTCCTCTAGGCCCCATTCAAAATGAACAGCTTCCAAAATACCAAATACATGGGTCAGAGTGATATTCTCAAATTCAGTTCTCCAAAAGCAGAAGATACCTCTCAAACAGTGTGCTTCCATCAGCGTTGTCAGATGAAAAGTGCAAAAACTTGTCTTGTCCTTAGTCTTAGAAGGAATAATGTGGCATGTCACAGACCACTGAATCTCGAAAACTATGGCAGTCCCTTGAATCTTCATGATACTTCAGTCCCAGTCTCTGACACAGATGTCTTATTAGAATATCTAGTGTACTCTCTAATTCCTGCTCACCAAACCCTATTATCATGGTGTCATTAATGTACTAGTCTAGTGTTATGTCAAAGTGATCAAGATACCTGAATTGTCTACTGTGACAGAAAGGAGGACAGTTAGTGTATTCCTGGGCAAGAGTGAGTATGAACTCCTGTTCTTACCATGTGAATAAAAACAAATTTGATCCTCATTAATGAAGGGAATTGGAAAATACATATTTATCTTCAAGATTGTTTGTCTCAAAACAAGTGCCAAAGCCTGTATTAATCTACTGTCATTTAACCAAGTGGTAGTCTCAATAGCAGCTTCTGTGGCAGATGGTATAGTACAGGAGTTGTAAATGGGGCTGCCACATGAATATATATATATATAGTTAATATATACACCTGTCAAGAACCATTTCATTTTTTCGGGGTATTTATAAATGAATTGAATGGGAACACTTTGAGTACCATAACCCCTATATCCTCTAAGTCTTTGATAGCAATATTAATATCAGCATTTCTTCCAATAATACAGTATTACTTCTGATTTATAATTTTCTTCAGGATGGGAGTGTGATTTCTGGGGCTTCCACTTGGCTCTGGATGCCTGATTACTCCTATTTATAGGCCATAATGAACAGATTTATAGGCTAGCTGTTGAGTAGTTCTCTCTCAGTTATGCACATGGGACCAAGGAAATAATCAAAGATTGGGCTTCCCTGGTGGCTCAGATGGTAAGGAACCTGCCTGCAATGCTGGAGACCTGGGTTTGATCCGTGGGTGAGGAAGATCCCCTGGAGAAGGGAATGGCTACCCATGCCAGTATTCTTGCCTGAAGAATTCCACGGACTGAGGAGCCTAGTGGGCTACAGTCCATAGAGTTGCAAAGAGTCAGACACGACTGAACAACTAACACATAGTTTCAAACATACCTGGATACACTGAAATGAACTTTAGCAAAACTCCACCTGGCCTCCATAAGCTCCTATTTAATCAGAAAATTATGGTGGTATTTCAGATCCCATCGTATGAGTGTCAGCTCAGATATTACATCTAACCGTCCTAGAAATGGCTCGATTTTCTTCATTCCTCAATGTTCAATTACCCTGGAAATGGTTCCACGTCACTTTAAGAGAATAATCAAGGGAATGATTATTGTATAAATTTAATGTGGCATTGGAGGCTTCTTTCTCAAGAAGATCTTGAGCTTCAGTGAGTTCTGGATTTGAGATCTAACTTAGATCTGGATATTGGATGAGGAACAATTTCCCATTTTAGCAGCTGATGTCAACTTTCTGCTTCTCATTGTTTTTTTTCTTTTTCTCCCTCTCTCACAGGCATCTACACATTTATCTCATGTCTAGTGCTTGCTTTGGAAGCACATATCCTATCTCATGTCTAAGAATGCTGTGTTCT
Organism: Moschus berezovskii; assembly: GCF_049115385.1. Taxonomy (NCBI): domain Eukaryota; kingdom Metazoa; phylum Chordata; class Mammalia; order Artiodactyla; family Moschidae; genus Moschus; species Moschus berezovskii. Next base: position 49,490,937 of record NC_142462.1, read on the forward strand.
ATTAGCTATTGCCACAGATCTTTAAAGGTCAAGAAAACTTGATGGCAAGCCTGGTAATTACATCTTCCTTGCCTCTAATAATTGAATGCTATTCCCTGGCCTGATTCTCACTTTTATTAAAGAACCCAGTTCAATAGCAACAACCAACACTACCAGCCATATCCTGCAGAGTGCAACCACCACTATCCATGCTTCTTACAGATACTGGTGGCCACTCAGCCATATATTCCTATGGAGTGTCTTCTGGGTCCACCCAGGGATCTTACTCAAGTTATGGATGCTCAGGTCTTAAATGGATTTTCTATTCTAACAGAACTCTCAACTCCCTGAGTCTTCTGACCCCTTTTGCAATACCATTTAGAGAGTGCCAGATTTTTCATAATATTTGCTCTAGTCAATTTTTAATGCTATTAAAGAGAAGCCAATCTGCACAATCATTATTGTTGACCCTGTATTTTAAAACAGCATAACCATCACACTTTCCAGTGTCTTTCCCTTCATCTGCACTTTATTCGAAAGCAAAAAGGGTGAATGCCTTAGTTAACATGGTGTTATTGCCAATCAGAAATTTTCAGCCATCCATCACTACTAGAAATGGAATTCTCATTGTTCTCAGATAGGAAAGTAATTCAGCTCTCAAATCCCATAATTGTAGTCTACTTTCTAAGAATTTTCTTATTACCAGTGGTCTTGCCTTGAGGTTTCCAGAAGACAAAGCCTAAGTCTGAGACATTTATTTAACTACCTTTTAAGATAATGCATTTCCAGCGTATAGGAGTGAGGAAATAGAGAGTGAGGGAAGGGGGAAATCAGATACTGGCTACTGCTTAGTATATAGTATGACTGCTTGCCCACCCATGTGGCACTGTCTTTCAAGAAGCTACAAAAATGAGAGAATATTAGGCCTTTTACACAGCAAAGAAAAGGTAAAAAAAATTACTATTCTCTCTTGCCTCCCACTGACCAAAGTTATGCTCCATGGACAGTTAATTCCCTTGCACACATAGCTTGTTCATGAAGGTGACCAAGAAGACTATTGCAGCTAGGACCTCAGCACCAACATAAAAGTTTGCGACAGGAGGCAAGAAGTACATGGCATGGGCATGAGACAAGGTATCGCGCGTTACTCCTACAAGAAGTTGGTTAGTGTCTATTCAAGACAGCAGTTGGTTTGAAAAAGTCTCCAAATATCTAGAGACAGATGAAACCAAAAGATATGATATAGTACTTACATATGCAAACATTTTTAATATTTTAATGTCTTGAAGGAGCACATGATTGAACTTTTTGTAATTAGTCTGATGCACTTTGCCTGTTGATATCTAAGTTATCCTTACTGTAATAACTGAATCCAGGTTAACTTATTGATTTGTGTAGCTGGTGCTATTTTACTGTCATACTATGTTTAGTCATTTAAAATGCACACTATGCCTTTTTTGCTATTTTATTCAATAGTAATTTTAAAAGAATGGAGCATTTAAAATTTTTCTTTGTTATTACGTTTATTCTTTAATAAGGGTCTTATTATAAAACTCTTTTAGTTTCAAATTTAACAAAAGAATGAAACTTTGTGATCCCTCTCTCACAAAAGACATGAAATTTAATGTGCTTTCACTGACCCATCCCTACATTTATAGATCTTTGTTAATATGTGGTATAGATTATAGGATAGAGGTATAGATTATTATTGTTTAATTACTGTTTCCAACTACATATCTTATTTATCTAGTGACATTTATTATATTGTCTTATTAACATGTATAAATAAATTAATACATAATAAATGGATTCACTCATAACAATGATCACTATAAGAATATTTATCCAAAACATCTATTCATTTTTAAGAACACTCACCATAAGAACATTTCTATTTTCTACTTCTCAATTTTAATTTCCCCCCTACCCCTGATAAATGTTTCGGCAAACTTTTCAGAGACTGTAGTATTAGTGCCAGAATTTGTGAACACCTGAATATCAGAAAGTAAAAATAATTCAGTCTGCTCCCAGGCCTATCACCTTGCAGAAAAGAAAAGAAATAAGCCTTATGAACATGTCTCAGTTACCTTTTAGTGTTTTATGCTGCAAAGGTTTAATTTTAAAGTTTGCCTGGAATTTGTTTTAGGTTTCTTATATTTTTTAAATGGTTTCTAGGTAACCTAAATATTTTGGGACCTGGGTTTTAATAAGACAGTTTCTTTAACCTTAACACCGCATGAAGTTTATCAAAACATCTGTGTTGCTAAATATTTTGAAGTAGCCTGTACTTCAGTTCTATATATTTTTACAATAAATTATTCTGCTTGTTATAGTAAAACCATTTCAAAAGTGTTTTACAGTAATTCTTCCTTTCTTATATGCTAAAGAATTTCTTTCATAAGTAAATTTGCTTGCATCTGTTTACTTTATTTAGAGTAGGTGTTGTTTGTTTATTGTTCAATGTGCTCATCCCCAAAGATGGCTCAATCCTATTTAATTGATCTGATTTAGCCTATTAAAAGGGAACAGTGAGTCCTATAGCTGCCTCTCACTGCCCACTTGAGTGCTGATTCAAGCCTCCTTGTATTCTTAAAGAGAAAAGCAAATAAACATACATGGTTTTCAAAATAATTCTTAGCTTTTAGCAAACTTGTAGCAAGCTTGAATGTTACCCTACTGCTTGGTTCTCTGTCTCCTAGGATGAGAACTTATTCCTGGATTATTGGGGCTGTGTTTATTTATTTTTCTTCTCTTGAAGTAGTATGATGAAATGCCATTCTTCCCAAGCATTGCTCACAAGCACTGTCCTTGTCTACACTTACACCACATGGCAAGTTTCCCTGCACCATTCCCCACCCACCCAACCTCCCATTTTGCATGCATGCTCAATCACTAAATCCTGTCTGACTTTTTACAACACTATGGACTGTAGCCTCCCAAGCTCCTCTGTCCATGGGATTTGCCAGGCAAGAATACTGGAGAGGACTACCATTTTCTCTTCCAGGAGATCATCCCAACCCAGAAATTGAACCTGAATCTCCTGAGTCTCCTACACTGGCAAGTGAATTCTTTACCACTGGGTCACCTGGGAAGCCCAGCCTCTCTTTTTTACCTCAGCTTTATTGGGGGTATAATTTAAAAATAAAAATTGTATGTATTTAAGTTATACAAATACACTGATTTTTTTTTACATTTATTTTAATTGGAGGCTAATTACATTATTGTATTAGTTTTGCCATACATTGACATGAATCTGCCCCGGGTGTACATATGTTCCCCATCTTGAACGCCCCTCCCACTTCCCTCCCCATCATATACATTGTGAAATAATCAGAACCATCAAGCTAATTAACATATCTAGCCTTTCATATTCTCATCCTGCTTATTTAACTTATATGCAGAGTACATCATGTGAAATGCCAAGCTGGATCAATCACCAACTGGAATCAAGATTGCCAGGAGAAACAGCAACAACCTCAGATATGCAGATGATACCACACTAACAGTAGGAAGTGGAGAGGAACTAAACAGTCTCTTGATAAGGGTGAAAATAGCAGAGTGGCTTAAAACTTAACATTAAAAATCTTAAGACCATGGCAACCAGTCCCATCACTTCATGGCAAATAGATGAGTAAAAGTGGAAACAGTGACAGCTTTTATTTTCTTGGGCTCCAAAATCACTGTGGACAGTGACTGCAGCCATGTAAAGATGCTTGCTCCTTGGAAGGAAAGCTATGACAAACCTAGATAGACTATTCAAAAGCAGAAGCATCACTTTGCAACAAAGGTTCATATAGTCAAAGCTATGGATTTTTCAGTAGTCATGTACAGATGTGAGAGTTGGACCATAAAGAAGTCTGAGAGTTGAAGAATTGATGCTTTCGAATCATGGTGCTAAAGAAGACTCTTGAGAGTCCCTTACAGTGTAAGGAGATCAAATGAGTCAATTCTATAGGAAATCAACCCTGAATATTCATTGGAAGGACTGATGCTGAAGCTGAAGCTCTAATAATTTGGCCACTGAACAGCAGACTTATTGGAAAAGACCCTGATGCTAGGAAAGATTGAAGGCAAAAGGAGAAGGGCGTGACATAGGATGAGATGGTTAGATGGCATCCTCAACTCAATGGAATGAATTTGAGCAAACTCCAGGAGATAGTAAAGGACAAAGAATCCTGGCATGTTGAAGTCCATGGGGTCACAAAGAATCAGGCACAACTTTTCAACTGAACAAGAAAAAATCCTCTCATTTACTTACTAAGTTTTTAATTCAAATTGTGTATGTGTGTGATGAGATCGTTTATGAAATATACTTCTAGAAAATTCCACACAGGTTCCTTCCTCCTTCCTCTCTGCCCACCAACTTTCTCAATATAACCCCACCCCAGTCTCATTTAATTCATATTACTGGGAATAAATTCATTTACTGGGAACTCCAGGTTGGTGAATGCGTGGAGGTGCAGGTAGAATGGTATGCTCAGAGAGGGGATGGAAGCTCTGAACCCTTTCCCCATCTCTTGCCTTAAACATCCTCTTCATGGTAACCTAGTAAGTTTACTAGTTTACTGAGTGCTGTGGATTGCTCTTGTAAAGTAATAAAATCCAAGGAATTTACAATTTATAGCCACTTGGTAGAAGTACAGGTGATGATCTGTCTTCCCCCCAACCCCAATCCACACAATCATATTCACACTGAGAAAGTAACAGGATTCATTGGCATTATTCACAAAATTATTTGAATGGTCAAATGTATTTAATAGTTTGATACCTAAAGGATTGTGAAAGATCAATTTCAAAATCACATTGAATTTTAAAAAACCTATTTTCTCCTGAGATTTAATTGTGTTATGTATCTTTGGGTCCCTCAGATTAATGCTGTAAAATGGACATTATTACTAATTTTAATGGACATTATCTGAATTGTGATGTATTCTGTTTCATGAAAAAAGAAGCCCATTTCTGTAGCTTAACTTTGTAATAGCATTTTATTTTTCCTCACATATCAACAAGTATTAGTGAAGGGAATTTGGGCCACTTCTATCATTTTTTTCCATCATGCACACAGGGAAGTTCTTATCTTCATGCTTGTCCAAACATGGAGGTAAGGTGGCTGCTCCCTCTTCAGCTGTGCTGTAGACTGGAGAGAAAGGGACAAAAAGAATGTCCGTATTAGAAAAACAAAAATATCCCCAGAAGTCTCTAACGGAAAGATATTTGTACCTCATCAACTACACTTTTGTTACATTGCCACCCTTGGATGCAATAGATTCTGAAAAGGTGAATATTTCATCTGGGAACATTGCCAATCTGAAAAAAAGTAAGGAGAAAGTGAGGATAGCCCTTAAGTGGGAAACTAACATTGTCTAAAAGTCATTGAATTCAGAATGTTGTATAATCACAACAGTATTTTTAAGCAGCATAAATTTTTAGAATAATATTAAATTTCAATAACTATTTACTTTTGCTATATTTGATGGTTTTAATGAAATAATATATTGTTTTATGTACTTTACTGTCTACATTATACTAATGAGAATAAGGTCATTATAGGCCATTAATAGTTTTTGCATACTGGAATATTCTTTTTTTATATACCTTACTTAAATGGTGGCTTCAAGGTCCATGTTATAAACAGTATCACACTCTAATGGACAATATCTAAAATCTAAATAATAACATCTAAATCCAAATTCTAAGGATTTTTCTGAGTTAATTGCCAATATATTTCATATAACAACTTTAATGCCCACATACTGACAGCAGAATGTGAAGTTCTAAATGGATTTTTTAAGCTAAATGCTGAACACTTAAACTGCTTGTATTTTTGGGGGGGGCCTTAATATCTAAAATTCAATATTTGATAATTCTGATTTTAAAGTATTAAAATTGCTACCTCTTAAGGGACATTTTTCTACACTTACAAAAATGTTTCTTAATTATATCTTATCTCCCACTAAAATGTAAATCTTACATTTGCTGCATTCTTCTTTTGTATCTTTAATGTTGATAATCAAAATGGACAGACTTTTCAGTGGCATTTAGGTGGTGGTTGGAGGAGAAGACAGTCAAGATAGGATATCTGTCCTAATATTCTAAGTGATACTCAGAACTGAACATAGTACATTTTTCTAAATGCAAATCTTACTAATTCATATATAATGTAATACATATTATAGATTTACATCTCATTTCAAGTCCTCTGTGAATCTGATTAGAATTAATTCTGTCTCATCTTACACATTTTATTGAATATATCTTTTCAAATCTAATCTTGATCCTGTTAATTTGGGATGATTTGTGTTTTATAAACAGTCACACCCAAGTATGATATAGGGTGTCAGATATATCACATGACATGTGAGGTTCAATTAAAATACCATTTTCCCCAATTATAAAGAAAAACATGTATAATCTTGCATATGAAGACTTTATACTTATTTGCTTATAGTTAAAGCTATAAAGCATACAGGAAGAAAGAATATATAAAAATACAATTGGGGGAATAACCAAACAAGAAATTTTAAAATATGAGTTAATTAAGTAATTTTGTTTTCTCTCAAAATGTGCCTGGAAGTATGCTCTATAACGTAATTCTTCTCCCTCCCCTGGATAAAATTTTGGTTGGTTCGCCACAGCTCTCTTAACTAAAAACAATAAAAATCCACCTGATACTTTAATCATTTTCAGCTTAGAGACTGGTAAGTACAGCTAGAATAATAATAAAGATTCCAAACTTCATTCAAAATTAAAGCTTCCGCACTCACCTAATCAGCCATGCAACAGAAGGCAGCCCTGTAGTATATGTCTAACTTGGATAGATACTCCTCTGTTTTCCCAACTTGTCTTCTTCCCCTTCTCAAATGCTAATTAGCACTGTTTCTGACCAAACCGGATTTTTAGGTGGTGGAGAGAGGAGATATGCATGCACAGGAAAACTCCTGTATGCTTGTACTTTGGTGAGCTGCCATCATGGATCGCTCTCTGGTTTGGCAGGTGTCAGAGCTGACTCTTGGTTTTTCTCCCTTGCAGGGTGTTTCATTTTCTTGTAGGGTTCTTCAGACCATGTATTCCTCTCTCCGTTCAAGCAGGCATCTCTCAACTGCACTTCACTGTGATTTACGTATCAGCAGGCCATCTTTTCACAGACCCTCTCTGTTGGGATCCTATGGTCTTTTGGCATTCTTTTTTGGATAAAATCCATTTACGATAACTCTGGGCCAGCTTTTAGCCACATATGTTTGGTTCAAACCTTCTCTATGTCCTTTGTTAATTTTCAATTATATTTTAAGTTATTTTTCAAAACCAAGCTCCCTGCGATATTGTCATGATTGATATTTTTCAGATGTATACAAATATGTTTTAATTAACAGCACTGAAATTAAGTTCAAAGCATAACTGAGTCACAGTTATTTTTGCAACCAGGAATACAGAATATTAAAAAAAGATTATGTGTGGTGAACTCACTTAGTGATTATTAAAAACATTGAGGACGGCTAAGATAGGCAAATATCCTTCTTTTACAGACAAAAAAAGAATCAATTTAATAAAACTGTCATTGGCCAGGTGTAGTGTGATTTATGTGATGTACTTCATTTATGTGAAGCATGGGGTTGAAAGTAAACATATGTGGGTTTGAGTCTTATTCCTATAATGCATTTAATTATAAGTTACAAGAAGCTGATCAAGGTTAATATACCAGATAGTCTAAGTTTCTTCCTCTATAAAATAGGTATAATAATAGCTCTAGCAATTACATTGTTTGGTAAACATATGGTATATACCACACAGTAACTTCTTAACAATTGTTAGTTAATTTTGTCTTCCAACGTTGTCGGTTTTTAAAAAAAATTACCGTTGTAGTTTCTTCAGGTATTTATTTTATCTTTTACGATTTCTGAAGTCAAAAATAACATGTGCATTATATGAACATATACACATATATGTACACATATTTTTACAATTTTTCAGGTCATTAGTAAATTACTATAATGCAATATTTAGCAAGTGTTTATTAAAATGAGAATCTTTGTCTTATTATACTATACAAAACAAACTTTAAACTATCAGATTATACTTAATTTTTCTAGAAAAGCAAATAAATAAGTAATGGTAAGCTGTTACCTTTAACAATTGAATCTTTGGAATCAGTAAGTAAGTAGAGAAGTCTAGTTTTCACTGTAATAGGAGAAACAGACTAATAAAGAGAAGTCTTCCATGACAAGCTGGGAGAAAACTCCATAAGAATCTGGATACATAGTCCATGATTTATAATGTAAATTGTGATTATTTAGATGCATATAACTTCACATCATCTTCTTTAACTAGTTATTCATTTTGGTAGCCAAATCATCATCAAGCTATTGCTAAGTGGGATGGTTATTACTGCATCTATAGCTACTGTAGTTATACTGTAGTTAGAGAGGACACTAGTATTGTTTCCATATAGACAGTGCCACTACTTCCTTGTTTGTTTATACCCCTCATAAATATACATTCATTACAAGATTCTTAATGTAACGAATGCTCTACATCTTTTCTCCATGTGGTTAAAACATGTTGGGTAGTATTAGGACAAGCTTTGGTCCCTGATATTATTTTTCTATTCCACCACAGATCCAGAACAACACTGCAAGAGTATACCATATAAAATCTAGATCACAGTTCTAGATAATGTTTCCCACCAACAACCAGGATTCTAAGATGAGTTATGTTTCACTATTAATGAAATCTATTTGGGTGTACTTTGTTCAAGATCAATATTACTACTTTCTAAGCCCATTCCCTTGGATTGCAAAGAGATCAAACCAGTCAATCCTAAAGGAAATCAATCTTGAATATTCACTGGAGGGACTGATGCTGAGGCTGAAGCTCCAATACTTTGGCCACCTGAAGCTCCAATACTTTGGCCACCTGAAGCTCCAATACTTTGGCTCAGTAGAAAAGACCCAGATGCTGGGAAAGATTGAAAGCAGGAGGAGAAGGGGACAATAGAGTACGAGATGGTTGGATGGCATCACTGACTCAATGGACATGAGTCTGAGCAAACTCCAGGAGATGGTGAAGGAAAGGGAAGCTTTGTATGCTGCAGTCAATGCAGCATACACAAAGAGTTGGACATGATTGAGCGACTGAACAACAATGAAGCCCATTCTACATAGATTACAAATACTTTCCCTTCAAAAATGTTACTATTTTGTTCATAATAAGATGATAATTTGAGTTATCTTTTCTTGTTTATTTAACATAAATATATTTGAAATATTTCTATATACAATTCCTAGGTCTCTCTACTGAAAAAACTTAGAAGGAATGCTCTACTAGAAGCAATAAATAAGACAAGTCTCATATCTTGGTTTCTAAATATCACTTTCCACTAAAAACATACCAGAGTTAATTGTGGGAAAAGGCAGATTTCTGAGCTGAGGAAGAAGACAAGATAAGTTTGGAACACTTTGTTATATTAGGAAACAGGGAAACATTCAAATTATCTGGGAGACACATCAAAAGGATAAGAGCTCCATCTTAAAGGAACTCCAATAGTCATATCTGAAAGTATTTGAGCTATTAGTCTTCTAATCCATTAGATTAAATAAGAATCTAAGAGTTTATATTGACACAAACTTTAAGAACAATTAAATAAAGGCACTGATATTAAAGGCTTACTTCTATTCATTAGCTTAGTTCATTCAGTAAATGTGTATCAGGCAACGGTACAACAACTTCAAGAAGAATCTCAGGTGAAAAATCTCTTGATGATTATGCATAAAGCATAGAACAAATGCCAACTACTTAGACACTATTTCCTTAAGACAATGGGCAAGTAACAATATATTGGAAACTTTTTGGGAAAAGTTCCAAATATGTACTTCTGCATGGTTATTTTAATGCCATTTCTGTGTCATCTCTTAAAGTAGGATGACCCTAAAGTATGTCATCTCTTAAAGTAATTGTTCCCTGACAAAGGTCTGTATCCTCCTTCTGTCTCTTATTACATCTCATAATTTCCCCATAGCAGCTCCTCATCCAGCCATTCCACTTCTACCAGCCTCTTCAGTCAGTCAGTCAGTCAGTCAGTTCAGTCACTCAGTCATGTCCGACTCCTTGCAACCCCATGAATCACAGCACGCCAGGCCTCCCTGTCTATCACCAACTCCTGGAGTTCACTCAAACTCACCTCCATCGAGTCGGTGATGCCATCCAGCCATCTCATTCTCTGTCGTACCCTTCTCCTCCTGCCCCTAATCCCTCCCAGCATCAGAGTCTTTTCCAGTGAGTCAACTCTTTGCATGAGGTGGCCAAAGTATTGGAGTTTCAGCTTTAGCATCAGTCCTTCCAGTGAATGCCCAGGAATGATCTCCTTTAGAATGGACTGGTTGGATCTCCTTGCAGTCCAAGGGACTCTCAAGAGTCTTCTCCAGCACCACAGTTCAAAAGGATCAATTCTTCGGCAATCAGCTTTCTTCACAGTTCAACTCTCACATCCATGACCACTGGAAAAATCATAGCCTTGACTCGATGGACCTTTGTTGGCAAAGTAATGTCTCTGCTTTTTAATATGCCATCCAGGTTGGTCATAACTTTCCTTCCAAAGAGTAAAGAATTGAAAAAGTCCTGACTTTACAAATTAAGAACAGTGAGTTCTTGTAAACAAAATGTACTGAGTGTCTCAAACATAACTCTATCACCCTAATTTCAAAAGAGGAACAGACTACATAAAATATACTATTAAATCATGATTTTCATTAAGGAGTACCTGGTTCTTAATGCAAACATATTTAAAAGGCTGAAAATCTACTAAAGTTTGCTAAATGGAAAAATTGAAAATGTGTCAGAAATTACTCAATCTTTTCACAATATTTCCATGAGCGTAGTTTGCATTAAATATGAAGGTTAACATTTAACATTTTACTATTTTGAAATGACATAATGATAAACATTCTAGCGGTTATAGAATATGGCTATAGTGTAGACTAGTTTATGGTTATTAACTAAAATAAATAGGTAATAGAAACTGTTCTGAAGGTAAATGTTAGTTAAATCACAACAGCAAAAAGATATTCCATTCTTTAACTCACTGAACAATAATTTGTATAATCTACGAGATCCAACCAGTCCATTCTAAAGGAGATCAATCCTGGATGTTCATTGGAGGGACTGATGCTAAAGCTGAAACTCCAATACTTTGGCCACCTCATGAGACGAGTTGACTCACTGGAAAAGACTCTGATGCTGGGAAAGGTTGGGGGCGGGAGGAGAAGGGGACGACGGAGAATGAGATGGCTGGATGGCATCACCGACTCTGTGGACATGAGTTTGAGTGTACTCCGGGAGTTGGTGATGGACAGGGAGGCCTGGCGTGCTGTGATTCATGGGGTCGCAGAGAGTCGGACACGACTGAGCGACTGAACTGAACTGAACTGAACTGACTATATACTACTAGTACTATGTGCTATGTAGTACTACTACTATGATGGATCATAGGTCCCAAGGAATGAAAAATGTCTCTATCATAAAGAAACTTACTAATGATAAAAGGAGATACATACATTAGTTAATTGCAAAGCAGTGACTCAAGTGCATCAGTTAATGGTAGCACGAAAACTGAGCAATTCTTGGCATAGTGGGCAGGAGAGTTAGAGGCTTCCTCAAAGAGGGAATGCTTGCAGTAACTTTTAAGAGATGAGCTACCAGTTTATTCAGTTCAGTTCAGTTCAGTCACTCAGTCGTGTCCGACTCTTTGTGACTCCATGAATCACAGCACGCCAGGCCTCCCTGTCCATCACCAGCTCCCGGAGTTCACTCAAACTCATGTCCATCGAGTTGGTGATGTCATCCATCCATCTCATTCTCTGCCGTCCCTGTCTCCTCCCGCCCCCAATCCTTCCCAGCATCAGAGTCTTTTCCAGTGAGTCAACCAGTTATTAGGCAATAACAAATGAATGAGAAGCTATTAAAAGAAACAGCTATTAAAGTAACAGAGGAATAGACTAGCCTGGAACATGGTGAGAAGAGGTGAGGGAAGAATTAAATCCGAAGCAATATCCAACTTGTGAAAGGCCTTAGAGACTAACCTAAGTGGTAGCATAATGGAATGTATAAAATAATGACAGCAGAAATTACTTAGTCTATCACCTGTCCAGTCCCTTGCCAACTCAGTACCTAGGTACCTTTTTACCCTGTCTGAAAAATCCTTCCCCCAGATTTTTACACAACTGTATGTTCATTCAACTCTTGACTTAAAAATCACCTGTCAATACCACAAACTGAACTGAATTAGTGCCATCCTACCATACTCACTTATTAGTCTTCTTTTTCCATTGTTTTTAAGTCAATAGAGAATAGAAACAGATTAAATATAAAGTTTATAACTTGATGTGGGCTTCCCTGGTGACTCAGAGGTTAAAGCGTCTGCCTCCAGTGCGGGAGACCTGGGTTCGATCCCTGGGTAGGGAAGATCCCCTGGAGAAGGAAATGGTAACCCACTCCAGTATTCTTGCCTGGAGAATCCCATGGACGGAGAAGCCTGGTAGGCTACAGTCCACAGGGTCGCAAAGAGTCGGACATGACTGGGCAACGGAACGGAACAGAACGGAACTTTATGTAACATATTCATATCCCCTTCATTTCTCTTTATTCTTGTAAATTAGACTGAGAAAATTGTAGAAATTGCTAAGCAACGTTTGGTGTAGTACAGACTCTAGGGATTTGTGAGTTAGTAATCTTCCCTTTATTCTGTAGTGAGTATATTTTGTATACTAGTAGCCAAATGAGTATGACTAAAACATAAGAAACCTTTTCAGAGATATATGCATTTTATTATCTCAAAAGGATAAATCAGTAATGCAAAATTATCAGGCAAAATGACAAAAACATAGTGAAGCATTTTGGAGAGAGCAGAAAAAATGTTTCTAGCCCTTTATATCATACCTCATATGCAAATGTCCTATCCTCAAGGAGACTTACTTTTGTCACCAGAGAAAATGGTTAGGAAGTAAATCTCCATTAGTACTGGAAAAACTTAGATTTTTTTAAATTTGCCTCCTGCTCAATTGGGAGCTTTAGGGAATGTTTATACATAAACTGACATCCTTTAGAGTACTTTGGGAGCTTAAACAGAAAAAATGTAGTATGTTTGTTCTTGTGGTCTGTAAAATATTTGAATGAATCCTTGAACTACTGCAGACTCATAATCAAACAGACCAAGTGCATAGGACCCCTTACTTCTTCAACTGTGATTTAGAAAAACTCCAAAACACATATTGTTACTAAATGAAGGCAATAGCTCCTTTATTTCCATATAGTGGAAAATAGAAAAATTTAAATATAGCCTAAAGTAGAAAGCATAACTGCACTGCATTAAAAATATGTTCTCAAAATTTTGTAATTTTATTAAAGTGGCAGTCACTATGCTGTAAGATTGTAATGCACGCAAATTATTTAATTAAGACTCAAAACTAGATGGCAGAGTAGAAGGACATGTGCTCATCTTCTGCGAATAAACCAAAATCGCAATTAGCCGCTGAACAACCAATAGAATATTGGCTCCCACCAAAGAAAGATACCCCACGTCGAAGGGCAAAGGAGAAGCCCCAACAAGATGGAAGGAGGGGTGCAATCCTGTTTAAAATCAAATCTCATACCCACCAGAGATGCTTGGAGGGTGCAAACAAAACCTCGTGTGCACCAGAACCCAGGGAAAGTCTCAACAAGAGATTGAGTGAGACCTCCTTTGAGTGTTTGAATGTCTCCTTTGGAGGCATGGGTCAGCAGTGGCCTGCCACGGGAACAGGGGTTCTGGCTGCAACGACCTGGGAGGCGCGGAGTGTGGCACAAGTCCTCTTGGAGGAGGTCGCCATTAGCTCCACTGTAGAGCTGCTGAGCAGAAGACCCACAAACTGGAGGAAAATTATATCAAAGAAATTCTCGCACTATTGCAAAAGCCTGCTACAGATTTCCCAACCTGTGGATCTGGCAAAGGGACTGAGAACCTCCAGGGAATTTTACTTTGGAGGCTAGTGGGATTTGATTATAGAACTTCCACAGGACTGGGAAAACAGATTCTTGAAGAGAACAAACAAAACCTTGTGCACCCCAGGACCCAGGAGAAAGGATTTGCCTGTGAGTGTCCAGGAGTCTCCAGCAGGAGTGCAGGTCGACAGTGGCCTGCTGTGGGGTCAGGGGCACTGACTACAACAATCTTGGAAGTGGTGGCAGCATGCTGGCTTAAGTCCTTGTGAAGGAGGTCACCATTACTGCCATTACCCCTACCATAGTTTGGCCTTAGGCCCCACCCTTCAGCGGAAAACTGGATTAAAGATTTACTGAGCATGGCCTTGTCCACAAAGCAAGACCCAGTTTTCCCCACAGCCAGTCCCTCCTATCAGGAAGCTTCCATAAGCCTCTCATCCTTATCCATCAGAGGGCAGACAGAATGAAAACCATTTAAATATAGACCATATATAATTCGTAACTGACCAATATTACAACCAATATTAACTGGATATAAAATATTAATAGTTGTCCTTAAGTAACATGGGCTAAAATTTATCACACATTTATGTAAAATTTTGAATGCTATCCTATATTTTATTCAGATGTCATTTTTATTTATACTGTGTACTGCAATTTAAACATATTAAATTTGCATTGTAAATTTACAGTATACAATTGTGGTAGTGGGTCCTCAAGTGTTGAACACCTTAGGGTCAGTGAATTATTCAAGAAATGATTTAAAAGATATTTTGAAAAAGGATCAGGAAAAAGGATCTGGAGTGATCCTAAAAAATTAATATGAAGCAACAACGGAAGGAGTTGATCAGAAGAGTATATAACGTAGTAAGAGTGCTCATGAGAGGGCCAATTATATATAGTCCTGATCAAGTCAGATATGGAGAATGTGTTAAAACAGCATTTGCAAACTGAAGCACTACTTGAAGATATTAAACAGAATGATGGAAGCCTGATCTTTGAGTATTCATTGCTGATCTATGAAAAGTAGCAATGGCATTAGTGCTTAATGATTAAGCTAATATGAATCTAGAGTAAAAAGTCATGCTTTATAAAGAAAAATGTACCTTATTTGATTTGACTTGCTCTTCATCAATCTATGCTAGCTTCATTTTTCACATCTTTCTCTTGACCTCCTAATGTACGTGTTCTATAGTTTGTGGAGTTGATCATTTCTTTTTTTAAAAATCATGATAGCTTTACTTTTCACCCATCTTTCATTAATTCCCAGAATGTCCACTTTTCTTCAGAGATTGCAGAAAACAGCCTGCTATATCTCTTGATTCTTTTATTGCCCTAGGACCTAACTGAAAGAAGTTGGAAGATTAAAATACTCTAAAGCAAATAAATGATTTCCAATTATCCTATGATCCATCTTAAACTACAATTTTCTCTTAATGAAACTTACTCTTTGTTTCACATTTAAAAAGTATTCTCTTTGAGAGAGAAAATGGGAGACAATTGTCTCAAAACTTTTAACATCTTCCCAGATGGTAAACATCTTGTTGCCTTGATTTTTAAAATACAAACTCCAATGTTCATTGCAGCACTGTTTATAATAGCTAGGACATGGAAGCAACCTAGATGTCCATCTGCAGATGAATGGATAAGAAAGCTCTGGTACATATACACAATGGAGTATTACTCAGCCATTAAAAAGAATGCATTTGAGTCAGTTCTAATGAGGTGGATGAAACTGGAGCCTATTATACAGAGTGAAGTAAGCCAGAAAGAAAAACATCGATACAGTATACTAACGCATATATATGGAATTTAGAAAGATGGTAATGATAACCCTGTATACGAGACAGGAAAAGAGCCACAGATGTATAGAACAGTCTTTGGGACTCTGTGGGAGAGGGTGAGGGTGGGATGATTTGGGAGAATGGCACTGAAACATGTATATTATCATATGTGAAACGAATCACCAGTCCAGGTTCGACGCATGATACAGGATGCTTGGAGCTGGTGCACAGGGATGACCCAGAGGGAGGATAAAGGGAAGAGGGAGGTGGGAGGGGGGTTCAAGATGGGGAACACAGGCACACCTGGGGTGGATTCATGTCAATGTATGGCAAAACCAACCAATATAATATTGTAAAGTAATTAGCCTCCAATAAAAAAAAATTTTTAATTTTAAGCAAAAAAAAAATACATTCTTAAATTCTAGGCTAACTTTACTAGCGTCAGTTGACTCTGTGATTAATAGATATTTTCATAGTCATATTGTAGTTAGGTATCTCCTTTTTTCCTATAATGTATTTTCCTTCACTCCAATGACTGTGAGGAATATGAACATGCCATGTTCTCAAGTTACAGACTATAAGTTACAGACTAAGATATGCTTAGAATTTTATAATACAAGAGAAAGAAATGTGATGAAAAGGATCAGGTAGCATTTCATAGGAGTTCAGTACATAAGATTACTTTTAGATAATTATATATAAATAAATAAAAACTTTATATAAGAGGTTTATTTAAACTGGACTTTTAAAGAACCCCCTAACCAAGTAAATGGTTGGGCATCAATGAATCTATAGATTAGATGAAATGATAAGTACATATATGGAATATATATGTACATGTGATGGGGGAGAAGGGTGGGATAAGATCACAAGTATTCATCATATTCTGAAAGACATTTTGGACACTCAGTATGGTTAAAAGCAAACCACACCATACAGAATACTGTCTGGAAAGGTTTGCAAAATTATTAAAATTGGTATGATTATAATTACATTTACATTGCCCCCAAATGTTCATCAGCATTTTAGCTTCTCAATAATCTGACTGAGAAAGCATGATCCAGCTCTCTTTGAATTTTTGAAGTATGTTCTTCCAAAGCCTAGAAAATACATTTGACTGTTCCTTATTATTTTAAGATATAATATGTTCACTTTATTTCCATAACTTTCTTTATACCTACAAGATTTTCCACTACCAACAAAAATTAAGCCCATGTGCCTTTTTTGCTTTTATTACTTCATTGAAATGGAAACTATTGTCACTCTATATCAATAACAAAATGATAAAAAAAAAGTAATAGAGAGGCTTAGAATATGGGTAGTAGTGCATGCACACTAAGTTGCTTCAGTCATATCCAACTCTTTGTGACCCTATGAACCGTTGCCTGCTCCTCTGTCCAGGGGATTCTCCAGGCAAGAACACTGGAGTGGACTGCCATGCCTGCCTCTGGGGATCTTTCTCAACCCCAAGGATTGAACGCTTGTCTCAGGTATCTCCTGCAATGGCAGCAGGTTCTTTGCCACTAGTGCTACCTGGAAAGCCCATGGGCAGTAGACATCTGTTAAAAATGCATGCAGCACATTTTAAATTTTTTAAAATTTATGATGGGAATTGATCAGAAAGTAAAGGCATATACTAAGGAGATACATAGAGAAAAAGATGTGTGTTTGGAAAACAGGAAGAATAATAATGGGAAAAACAGAAACACTTAAAAATGTAAGAGATAAATAGTATTTTATAAATAAGTGTTTTCTATAAGGATAGAGTGCATCAAAAAAATGGTAAGATGGTGTTAAAAGATTTATAATCATAAAGTAGAAAGTGGCAGCGATGGAACTGCTCACTTAAAAAAGGAGGGCATACAGATATAACTACTTGATGGCATGAAATCCAAGTACCTTAATTTTTGAAGCATTTAAAAAAATCTAGTAAGGAAGGCCTGAAAGTATAAAAGATATAAGAATATCTTTTTGAGCTTAGTAGAATATAAATTGATGATAAAAGATTGGCAGGCACCATGTAAGTAAAAAGTAAAACAATAAAAAAGAAAAATAAATTCAGATATTGACATTCAAGAAGTATGCTTGCATAACACCGCATAGGAAGGAATATATTTCTAAATCCAGTATTATTCTGTCATATATTGTGCATATGTTAAATAAGGTAACAAAAGCATCCAAAGTTCTTACATTATTATGTACATAAAATACTGCAATGACTTTAAAGTCACAGAACAAATTATTTTCATGCTTTCTTTTCTTGAGCTGGTCAAATTTCACCCCATGCATTGTGAACTTTGCAGTTAAGATGGAGCAATGATTTAAACAATCTTGCAGTTCTCTTTCCTCACTTTGTATAATCTGCATGGTCCATGAATTTCACATAAAGAGGTGCTTTACAAAGACCAAAGTCATTTCATTTAGAACTTTCTAGCAGCTAAAATGACCTAATACTCTCATATATTTAAGTAGTCAAATTTTGCCTGTCCCCAGGTCTTTCACACAGGGCCAGATGCCTGGTTGATAGTCCTGACTGAAATTAATTTCCTGAGATCCGGAGATGTTGGACCATATATTTGCTCCCAGTACTAATGTATGTTGGACCATATACTCCCAGTACTAAGACCAAAATTAAAAACAGTAAGATGGTTCTATGAAACGTATAAGCATAAGCATAACCAATGGCATTAATTCTAGACTAAAATGAAACAATTCTGCCCGTCTATGAAAAATTGATGGAAATCTAAATGTTACAGTCGTCAAAATATTTGAGGTTTTAAGGTAGAGAGAATTAGCACTATAATGTGATTTGACAAGATGCTGCTAAGTCACTTCAGTCGTGTCCGACTCTGTGTGACCCCATAGACGGAAGCCCACCAGGCTCCCCCGTCCCTGGGATTCTCCAGGCAAGAACACTGGAGTGGGTTGCCATTTCCTTCTCCAATGTGTGAAAGTGGAAAGTGAAAAGTGAAAGTGAAGTCGCTCAGTCGTGTCCGACCCTTAGCGACCCCACGGACTGCAGCCTACCAGGCTCCTCCATCCATGGGATTTTCTAGGCAATAGTACTGGAGTGGCCTGCCATTGCCTTCTCCGTTTGACAAGATAGCAAATAAAAAATAAGCAGTCCCATGCATATTTGGAGAAGTCTAGGGCCCTAAACCTTCCCCTCACTAACTTCCTGAGGTCTGATTTCTCAACATTAGATCCTCACCTTAGAACACAGTATTCTTCAATGATCATTCCTTTTCTCTCTGCTTAGTAAAAAATATTACAAATCTGAGTTCAGTGTTTTCCTCTTCTCATGTTTTGCACTCTGCTAAGTTAAGCCAAAGATTCAAGGTTTCAAATTATCCCCACTGACATCTATCTGTAATAGACCAAACTCTCTCTGGGAGTTGGCCTATATTCCCGTCACTGAATATAAGCTGTGCAAATGTATGGAGTCACTGGACTGGGCCCAGAAACTACCAGAAAACATGGTAAATCCTCCTGAAACATCATTTAGGCAAAGTTTGAGGGAAAAGTCATATTTCACATAGGTATAAATATGATCCTACCACAGAGTATACTCTAAGATTCACAGGACTTTTAAATGAAAACTGGAGACTTCAAATAAGATTACTTTTGGTTGTGGATGGGTGAGTATATCATTATTGTGTTATTCTGATAGAAAAGCCTAAGAAGCTCTGCACTATGCCAAATAAATCTTCCTTATAAATATGGACTTCTATTTTTGTATGAATATTGTAACAGGGAGTGAAAAAAGATTTAATAATAGGAATGGCTATGGACAAACTATGTAGCAGGTCAAGAGGTCAAGCTTATCCTCCACCACCACCATCACCACCACTATTACTTTTCAGATCCTGTCCCAAGCTCTTGAAGAATCTGGCTTTTTTTCTTAACCTCAGCCTCAAGGATAAGTATATTCTGTCATTTCTTCATCAGTATATACTCTTTCACATTCCATTTTCTTAAGATGTTACTATGAACGTAAAGAGGTAATTGTTTAACACTAAACATTAAAATTCACATTATGGCAGTGGTTAGATAATGAAATTTTATACACTATCACTTTGGACGTATCCATCATCATCTGGAATTCTACTGAACATTTATTTACATTGTGTCAGAGAATATACAAAATGAGTGGAAAGACGAACTAAAAATAAAAGTCCACCTATTCTTGCTGTGGATGAGAGACTTGAAAACAAGTGAATTAGAAGTTATGTTTCCACAAAGGGTAAGATGAAGCATAAAGAAGAGTTTGAGTTGTGTTAGAAGGAAAAAAAGAAGTCAGAAAAGGCTTCTGAGAGAAAAGGGCTTTAGAGGTATGTCTTAGAGGGTGAGCAAGTACAATCCCCGTAAATAGAGAGAGGGGGTTATATCTCAGGCAAAGTATCAGGAAACAGCATAGGAGTCAAGGAAACTGAGAAATTCAGGATGGATGAAACAAAGGGTTGTAAGGGGAAGGGGAGACCTAGACCTGACCCTTTAGTAGGACACCTGGGTCAGCTGCCTCTGGCCCCAAATACTGTGGAGGACTGACACAAGGCAATGTACCTCACTGCCCTGATAAAAATATTACTGAAATTCTACTTTAAAATGTCTGTTTTTAATGATATTTCAAGGAACCTAGAACAGATGCTATATAGGGCTTTCTTTTGTTGGTGTTTGTTTTGGAGGATCCAAATTAGCTGGGTGTCCTGGGTTCCAATTCCAGAAGGATATGGCAAGATGTGATTGCAGAGTTAGGAAGGAGCAGAGGAGAAACAAGCTGAAATGAGTTTGTACTTGACTGTGTATTTAATGGGCAGCATTAGTGAATTTTAAACAGAGGAAAAAGGAAAAGTTTCAGAAAATTCTCTCAGCTAATGCAATCAGAGGTTTTCAAGGTAAAGGCAGGGAGAGGGAAACTAATCACTATAATACAGGATAGTTATGTTGATACCTGAACTAAGTTAGAAACAGTGAGGATATGAATATGTGGTATACTACTGCAGTAGACAGAATGATGGCCCCCCCAAAAGATATCTAGGTTCTGCTCCCTAAAACCTGTGAATATGTTACATTATATGGCAAAGGGAGAGGAGGTTTACAGATGAAGTAAGGCTTATAATCAGCTGACTTCAAACTAGGGAGATTATCCTGGGTTTCCTGGGTACCTGGTATAATCAAAAGAGTGCTGAAATGTATTCGATTGGCCAAAAAGTTCCTTTAGGTTTTTCTAGATGATGTTATGGAAAAACTTGAATGAACTTTTTGGACAATCCAATAGAAGAAGAGTCAGTAAGCAGAAGAGTCAATGTCATAGTGATGGGATATAAGTAGGCCTTAACAGGTTGTTGTTGGCACTGAAGTTAGAGGAAGGGGGCCACATACCAAGGAGGTCAGACACCCTGAAGGAGTGGGAAAACGCAAGGAATAATATTCTCTAGAGATCCAGAGGAAACAGCCCCTCCAACATCTTAATTTTAGCCCCATGAGAACCATTTTGGACTTCTGGCCTCCACATTTATAGATAATAAATCTGTATTGTTTTGAATCCACCAATTCTATGGAAATTTGTTACAGAACCAACAGGAAAAATACAAGTACCCAACTCAGCCATGGCATGAAGAAAGCCCCTGACTGAAAAGGACATTGAACATTTACAGTTTCTTCTAAGATGTAGTCATATCTTCGTCAGAGCTCTGGTCAGGCAGAGCTGTATAAAGGTTTCACCCTCTGTAAAGGTTTTCCTAAGTGAGATAAACCATACTTAGGTCTTACTGTCAATGATTCTTTATCTTTTTTTCTCATACACTTAAAGATCTCTTAATACATAAATATAATTTTTATGTCTATTGATCAATCAATTGCTGAACTTTGTGTCCACCTCTGTTCAGACAAATTTAAAAATACTCAGTATTAGGGACTTTAAATGTAATACAGCATTGGAAGTAGGAGTTTTAGAGTTACACAGACATGGATCGTTCACAAATTCACCCCTTATTGGTAGTGAGACTTTTGGCAATTTAAAATACTGGAGACTCAGTTTCCCCATCTTAAAAAAGGAGTAGCAATCTTAGGCCAGGATTGCCGGAAATACACTCTGAGGCGAGGATTGTTGGCAAGTGTTTCATTAAGAAAACACTTCCAGGAAAAACAAATAAATCAGAGACGAAGCAAGATAGGGAAGAGATTTCAGGCAAAATTCTAGCATCAGCATGATCCTGCAGGGGAGCGGTGGGGTGTAAATTACACTTCAGATTTTCTTATTACTAGAGGCTTTTATACTGTGTAAGAAAGACCTTGGCAAGCGGGGTTGTAGGAGGGAAGTGAACTCCCAAGTGGTTCTCTCTGGCTCTCTGTGCCTGAAGGCAAAATGAGTCTAGCAGCTTTGGGGAAGTCTTACAAAGGAAGTCTCAGGGGTTGACTCTGAGAAGTAAAAGAACACAGAATTTGGGGGTAAGGAAGATCCAATCAAAGAGAATCTAAAGAATTAGGATGAAACTCGACTAGGTCTGTTGCAAGCATCCATCTCATAGAACTATTTTAAGGTTTGAAAACACTCATGCTTTTCTTTCTTTAACTTTTAAGATTCCTAAACTATTTTTTCTTTTGGAATAGCATGAAGCATCTAATGCCATGTTCTGTACATAGAGTGCTCAGCAACGAATAATTTCTTGACAGAGGCATTCATCCCAGAAAGGGTAAAGGAGACAAAGGAGAAATAAAGCAAATCTGAAGGATATCAGAACAGAAAGTAACCAAATTAGTCTGAATCTAACATTTCAAAATGGTCATAATTTCACTCATATTTTTCAGAGACATGAAAACCTGAGCAACTTAAAGACTCAGCTGCTTGCTTTCATCTCTGAAAAGCTAGGCAAAGCAAACCAATCAACAAACAATATATTTATTTAATGATAATAAACCTTACTAGAAATGCTGTCCTGTCCATAACCAGGAAACAATGTAACAATCTCCCAGAATGCATGTAATTTAAAATTTTTTTTTCTTAAAATATCTCTTTCTTTGCTATTCTGTTTCTATACTGAGAACTAAAACCTTTAATTGTGATATTATGTTACAGTTTTAAAGTACATTCATATTTAAGTGCATTTAAAGAGCATCTTGAGAGTCCCTTGGACTGCAAGGAGATCCAACCAGTCCATTCTAAAGGAGATCAGTCCTGGGTGTTCATTGGAAGGACTGATGCTAAAGCTGAAACTCCAATACTTTGGCCACCTCATGCGAAGAGTTGACTCACTGGAAAAGACTCTGATGCTGGGAGGGATTGGGGGCAGGAGAAGAGAATGACAGAGAATGAGATGGCTGGATGGCATCACTGACTTGATGGACATGAGTCTGAGTGAACTCCGGGAGTTGGTGATGGACAGGGAGGCCTGGCGTGCTGTGATTCATGGGGTCACAAAGAGTCGGACACGACTGAGCTGAACTGAACTGAAAGAGCATCCAATTTTACATGATGCTCATGCAACTCTGTCACATATTTCCACCCCCTTTTTACAAATGAGGGAACATGCTCTGACAGGTAAGTGTAGTTAAGATTACACAGCTAATAGCAAGAACCCAACTTCTAATTTTCAAGAAAGTGCATTCCTCAGAGGTCTACATGATTTTACACCTTGTCAAGGTCCAGTCAGGAGACAGAAATCACACCAAAATTAGAATATGGAAAATTTAATATAAAGAATTATTAACTACTAATTCTTCTTTTAAGAGAGAAGCTATCACTAAAGAATAAAGGAATAGTGGATTAAGGGAGCAGCCACTACCTCCAGAGTTGTGGGAGAGTACTCATGGATGAATCACTTAGAAGAAGCATCCCCATCTTTTCTCTCTATCCTACAAAGCTTGAGAGATAGTCCTCATCAGAGATAATGTGCCTGTGGTATATTTGATATTCAAGAAATCGGCTGAGGTGTCACAAACTGGGCTGGTGAGAAAACCAGCTAGGGGACCAGTGAAACGTCCTAGGAGGCCATCAACTGTGTGGCTGTTGAGGCTTGCTAGGAAGCCACACACTGGGGATTGGGCCCAAATTACTGGAGGGTGTGCAATACTGGTTTTTAGGACACCACTAGACAGAAAGCCACTCACAGGAGCAAGAAGAAAAGCACTGGGAACAAGAAAAGAGACCCTTTTATAAGCAGTGTTCCTCCAGCACCTTCTATTGACAAGTGCTAACACTGAACCAACTGAAAACAAAGAAATGTTTACAGGTTACAGCTCTAATATCACAGTTCAGGGCAAAGAAGATGAATTAGGAGCTGTGAAACACTAAATTAGCTGGCACGCACCTCAGTGACTCTCTTGGGTCCTCAATAGTAAAATGTTTTTATATCAAATTCCTGCTCCATTTGTTTTCTTTTTCCCTAAATGCCTCTACAATAAAATGCAGACCCAACCTCTGGGACATTATGTACTGACTACTGGTATGATATATAATAACTGCACAGGAAGAGCGTACAACGCAGTGACTGAGACCATGTCTTAAGTCAAAACACTTGAGTCTGAATATAAGCTTCACCACTGACTAAGTTTGCAGCCTTGCAAAAATTAATCTCTGTGTGCCTCAGTTTCCACATCTATAAAAGGGGATAATAATAGTACACACTTTATTAAGATGCCAGGAGAAATAAATTAATATATGTAAAGCCTATAGAACAACTCCTGAAAAATGTTAAAAATAAGTGACAAAAGAAGAACTTTATAAGTGTTAGTATTAGCCATACATGTTCGTTAGTAAATGGACCATTTACAAGCTAATCTGCATGGGTAATACCTACACATATAATGTTTGTGTTTAAAAAATTCATCCTGTATTCTGTTTTCATTATCAATTTCCATTTAGGATTGGGTCTAATAACGCTAAAACCCAACTTTGTTGGGTGAGACTGGTACAAAATGCTTTCCTCACACCTGGACATTGTGAGCACTGTCCTGGCACTGTCCCTGGCTCACTGAATAATCATCAATCAAACCCAATTTATCCAGGGCTCATTTTCTCAAGCGGAAAAAAAAAAAAAGACATGGTTAAATCATCTCTTTAAAGATTTCTTCGGTTCTGACTGCTTTTGATCCCCCATATCCCCAAACAATGAGTTATACTAGAGAAGCAAAAAGGAGGAAATTATCATTTTGAGTGCCTACTCATCTATGCCAGGCAAGCACTTTGCATACATTGCCTGGTTTCATCTTTATCACAGTTCTGTTACATTAATACTTTCAATCCTATTTAACAAATAAGGAAACTAAAGCACAGAAAGGTCAACAATTTACTCAAGATGACACTCTCGCTAAGAAGCAGAGCCTGAATTCAAACCTCGTCTTTCTGTTTGGGTCGACTAAGCATTTTTAACTGTTCCGCTTGCCTCCCACGCTGTCTTCTCAGACAGCTAGAATCCTATCCGCTCAATGCTTTTCATGCTTTGCTTTAAAGAGACGAGTGGGTGTGCAACTTTTTTTTTTAAGTATCATTTGAAAGTAAAGCAAATGGAACTCATTTACCAGTTACAGGAATTTTAAAACTCACTCCTAACATCTCACACAAAACTAGCCTTTGAGTAAAAATCAGCGGCCCTCCTGCATCCTGGCGCCCCGGACGTCACCTCACCTCCCGGCTGCAAACTTGCTGAAGGTAAAGAAGC
This sequence comes from Moschus berezovskii, assembly GCF_049115385.1. NCBI lineage: Eukaryota > Metazoa > Chordata > Mammalia > Artiodactyla > Moschidae > Moschus > Moschus berezovskii. The sequence continues at coordinate 49,516,327 of NC_142462.1, forward strand.
CTGGTGGCGGACCAGCGAGCTGAGTTTCAGCCCCGGTTCTGCCGCTCTGGTCGCCCTCCGAACCTTCTCCTTCAGTGTGGCAGGAGGTGGTCTCCTCAGGGCAGCTTAGGGTTTCCCCTCGTCCTAGCCCGGCTCTGAGGGCGCGCGCGACGAGGGCGCGCCCCGCGGTCTCGCCGCAGATCCCGCGTGAAACGGCCCAGCTCTCCGAGCTGCTCACCGCGGCGGCCCCCACCCCACTGCTTCCCGCTTCTTCCAACTGGGAAAAGGGAAGCCCCTGCCCCGCGGTGCCTGCAACGCCTTTCACCAGGCAGCCCTCAGCTAAGTTCCCTTCTGCACCCGAGATACGGGCGCTGACAGGAAAACCAGTCTGCAGATCTAACTTTACTCTCCTCTGAGGAATTCTGAGAACTAGGAGACGGGTCTGACTGAAACGTGGGAGACGAAGCCTGTCTATAGTGAACTCCGACGCCTCCACCTGGCTCGCAGCGCCCAGGCCTTCTCCTGGGCGAGGGCACGCCGGGCGGGTCCCACAGCTCTGCCCTTTCTCACGCCGGGATCCGACGCCCGGAGGCTCGCGGCGCCACCAGCCACAGCGTCCGGCACTGAGTCAGGCAGGGCATCCTCACAGCGCCGCAGCCTAGCGCTGCGTTCGGCCGCCGGGAGGCTGAAGAAAGGTCCGCGCTGGGCTCGCAGCCCTTCCTGCCGGCCTCCCCACGCCGGGCCTCGGCTCCCCTCCTTTCCCGCTCCCGCCTCCTCTCGTAGGCTGCCAGGCGGACCCGGCCTGCCTCTCTCTCAGCCTTCACTACCGGGTCAAGCTGCGGAGGGGGGTGCGGGGGAGCGGAGACAGCAGTGAGCGGCTCCCCACCCGGCGCGCGCGCGCCCCTCCTCCCCGCTCTAGTCCGCTCCCTCCTCATCCGCGCTAAGCCTCCTCCCCTGCTGCCAGTACAGTACAACTCGTGCGCGCGCGAGCGTGCGAGCGCGCGCGGACCCTGCCACTGCCACTGCAGCTACCATGGATATCAGCTAACAACACACACTCAGGCGCGCGCGCGCTCCCACTCGCACCACGCAGGAGTGGCCCCCGGCATCCCTACTCCCCTTCCCCACCCCCACTCCACCCGCTCACCAGCTCGGCTACCGCTCGCTCAGGCTGCCGCTGCCGCCGCCGCCACCACGACAGCTCTCCTCTGCTGCGGGGCCACAGCCTTGAGTGTCATTCAAGGGACAGCACAACCTCACCCAAGCTCTCCTACCTCTGCCCAGCCGTCCCTGTCATCCTCCCCCTTCCTGGACCACACTCCATCCAAAGAAGAGGGAAAGAACCGAACAGAGAGGAGAGGAAGGCAAAGTCTGCTCTTCTCACCTTTTGGCCCCCTGGCTCCTCCAGCCTCATTCTCTCAGCACCAACTCCCCTAACCCAAAGGAATCCCTCAGGAGCTGAGGCGACTCACCCCACTGCCATGTCCAAAAGCTTGAAAAAGAAAAGCCACTGGACTAGCAAAGTCCATGAGAGTGTCATTGGCAGGAACCCGGAGGGTCAGCTGGGTTTTGAACTGAAGGGGGGCGCCGAGAATGGACAGTTCCCCTACCTGGGAGAGGTGAAGCCGGGCAAGGTGGCCTATGAGAGCGGAAGCAAGTTGGTGTCTGAGGAACTGCTGTTGGAAGTGAATGAGACCCCCGTGGCGGGGCTCACCATCAGGGACGTGCTGGCCGTGATCAAACACTGCAAGGACCCCCTCCGGCTCAAGTGTGTCAAGCAAGGTAAGCGCAGCGGCTGGCTCGGTGCTTTACCAGGAGGCTGGACCGCTCCAGGCGCCGGGGCATCATGGCAGGGTGGGCTAGCGTGTGGAAGGGGGTGTGTTGCGCGACAGTGGGGTGAGGTCGAGCGAGAACCGGCAGAGCAAGTGAGCTTTGCCGGGGCTCAGAATGGGGGGCTCAGTGGGAGGGAGGGGTGGGTTGCGGTGCAGCGTGCAACTTTGTTTGCGCAGTTACCCACTCCCGTTTGGTAGGTGTTCGGCCTTGTCTGACCTCGGCGGTGCCGGCGAGCTCCAGGGGCAATTGAATGTGCGTCAGCCGCATGGCCCGCAATGGATGAAGAGCTTTTAGGGAAGGAAAGAAGGCAGAAACGAAGAAGGGGGGCAGGAAAGAGAGGAAAGAGCAACTTGAGGGTGCAGCGGCATCACCAGCAGGGCGGGGAGGAATAGGGGGTGACAGGACAAACGGAGACCGGCGCCCTCCGTTTCGGTAGCTGTACTGAAGACACCTTGGGGATCCCTGAGCCACTAATTGACAAAGAAGGGAAGGGGCAGGTTGCTTCGGGCGCTTTGACGGGTCTGCCTTAACTTTTTCCCTGTCTCGCTCCTCTGTCCCCCTCCCCCAGCCCACGGTCGTGTCATGTGGGCACCGCGCGTCACGTGCGCACTGACTAACTCGGGAGCTCAACCCGAGCCGGCCCGCGGGAGGCGGCTAGCGAGGAAGGCGCGGCGCAAGCCGCGGGTTCTAGAGTTGGAGGTCGGAGGAGAGACGTGGTTACCGGAATGTTCTTTACTGTGGGGTTGTCTTCATGAGTGGAAGTTCTCTGTGGTCGGACTCCCCTCTGGCTTCGGATTTGGGAGGGGAGGGGGGGCGTGTTTCTAAGAGGAACTGTGTGAAAAAGCCTCCTGGTTTCGACTGAGGATCCGGTCAGCTCCAACCTGGTTTAGAATGAGCCTCCGCTGAAGGCTGATGGGATCTTGCAGAATTCTCGAAACTGTCCTTGCCTGAAGGAAAATGCTGGTCCTGAAGTAGAGAAGAGTGAGACAAAAGTTTCTTGGAAAGAGGACAACTTTAGCTGGAGTAAAATAGTGTATCTTCATTTTCCACATGGGATTGCATAAGTTTTGTAGCTCACATTCACAGTCCTGTGTGACATGTATGTATATGTGTCACAAATCGAAAGATTTGTTGTTGGTGACACATTGTTCCGATTCAAAGATGGACTTGAGCATGTCATTGCCTGCATTTTGAACAACCACTTATTCTCACTGCATGCTCAACTATCAAGAAACACTTGCGGAGGTATGAAACACTCTTAGGGAGATATTCTTGTCTATAAACCACTTTTAAAAATAAGTCAGTGAAAAATGAAACCTCAGGCAAAATTTCTTAAATGTAAATTGCCATACAAAAAAGTTTTAAATGGGGATTCTTGAGATAGGCTAGTGTGAACATTGACTTGTGTGTCGGTCCACAGAGTTAAATACGGTATGAACCTGAAGAATGTGTTTGGTAGGAAGGCAAATAGAGTATCTTACTGTTTTCCAAGATGACATACCAGAGGCTCGAATATAGGCATTAATGTTAGCATATTTGATGTCATGATACTATTTTATAGTAATGGATGTAAATGTGAAGTTCTGGTTTTGAATCCAGAAGTCTATGTCACAATTAATGACCATGCTTTTGCTGACAACAAGGTTGGTATTTGTAGTGGAAAATGGCTGCCAACTTTAAGATATTGTTATTAATAAATTGGACTTATGATTGTAGCCTAATGAGGGAAGTGTTTATCCCACTGTAGTTTGTAATCATGACCACATTTTAATGTACTCATTCTGAGCAAACTGTTTTGAGATGGACCTTCACAGACGGTTGCTCTAGCAGCTAGAAAAGAAAGAAAGGGAGATTTTGGGGGTATTGTCAATCTATTCTATAAAATCAAGTGGAAAGACTTTAACTTGGAAAAGTGAAGGCATGAAAGCTATCATTAAATATTATCCTGTGGTTATGCTATAGGGCAAAAATAAGACAAATCTGTGGAAATTTTTAAAGGGTGAAGTATTTTACTTTTATTAAGATGATTTTAACAGAGCTTTAAAAAAATCTGTGAACTATACTGTGAACTCATTAGCTCCCATAATTGTGAGTGTTTATAGAGGCCAGTGACCGCATGCCATGGATTCTTATGTAAGATGGGTACCTGGACTAGATCTCATGTAAACCCTTCCATGAATTGATCCAAGACGGTCTCAGATATTCAACTTCTATGTTAGGTTTTATTTAGAAGATTATAGTTTTTAGAACTCATGGAGTATAGACATATAATGTGATATATTTGGGGTTCTCTGGTAGCTCAATTGGTAAAGAACCTGCCTGCAATGCAGGAGACCCTGTTCAATTCCTGGGTGGGTAAGATCCGCTGGAGAAGGGATAGGCTACCCACTCCAGTATCCTTGGGCTTCCCTGGTGGCTCAGCTGGTAAATAATCCCCCTGCAAGGTGGGAGACCTGGGTTTGATCCCTGAGTTGGGAAGATCCCCTGGAGAAGGAAAAGGCTACCCACTCCAGTATTCTGGCCTGGAGAATTCTATGGACTGTATAGTCAGTGGGGTCGCAAAGAGTCAGGCATGACTGAATGTGATATATTTAGGGAAAATTTCTTTTCATTTTGTACTAACCTTCAGTTCTGGACTTCACTGGGTCATTGATGATTGATGCTTATAATGATATTTGCAGAACCCCCACAGGAACCTGATTCACCTTCTGAATCTCTGTTAACCAAGAAACAAAAATAATTGCTTCTTTTAGCTTTTGTGGAAAATATATAATCTTTTATAATCTTCCATGAGTGGTGATTCATATGCTATTCCCACGTCGAAATCTCTCTTTCCCTTGTCAAATAATAGATAGGCTTACTTTATCATTGTAAGAAAAGTGAAATTTTCAGAACCTTAGATATAGTGTCTATGTGTTTATTTGGATTTCATTACCGATTTCACGTACTGGAAAAATACATAGAAATTCTTGGGTCTGTAGTTTTATTTCTAGAGATCCAATAAACTAGCATAATTGAAAAACTTAAACATGGTTTGTTTAGCAGTTGTTATTTAGAATATTAATAACTGATTTTTGAATATTCAACACTGTGTATTATATAGAAACTACATACATAATCAGGTAAACTAAGGCAGATTTTGAAAAGAAAAGGAGAAATTTGCATAACAAGAGTGTTTATTAAAAAGTGCACCATATAAAATTGCATTAATCAATTTTTGTTTACATGTTTGGCCAATTTTCCTTTACAGTTCTTTTAAGATTAAATTATCATGGTTTTAAAAGAAGGTAAACTACCAGAATTTTAAGATGCACTAAACAAATAGATGTACTTTTTCTACAAAAATTTAAATGTTTTTAAAGCCATTTTTGAAAACCATTTAATTAAAGAGATTCCCTTTTAAATTTGAACTGCTTTTAATTCACACAGTGATGAGTCATATATGAAAAATGCCATTTATTTTCATATCCTATTATTTTTTATAAACTATGGCTTTTAAGATTATAATAATACATTTTTATCACCAAAATATGTAATTCTAAACTAGTTGTTCTCTTCTGTGATGTCATTAATGCAGTGGATGCAGTTGAAGGAAGTTTCCTGAGTGATTTTGAGGGCTATACTGAAGTGCTAAAGGTTTTTCTGCTTTTTCTTTTAAAATTTGCCCTAATGTTCACTGCAGGCAATTATATAGGCCTTTGTGTCCTACATTCCTTGCTGCTGCATCTAAAACCACATGGGGACCTGCATAGCCTGAACTTATGTTCCCCTTTAGGATCTCACAATGGAAAATAAAAGGCAAAGAATTTTCTAAATTTTCCTATGTAGAAGAAGGGCCAAATAAAACCTTTGAAATTCAGTTCTAGAGAAGCTGTACATTGCTCTCTCTCCTATTGCTCCTTTCAGAAACACCTTCAAAGGAAAGTAGATCCACAGTTATTAAGAGTCATGCTTCTTTTTGACTGATTTCAAGTTAGTATCATAGAGTTAAACCTCTGTGCTTCCTTTGTTTGAAAACCTGAAAACAAATTGTGTCAAATTTTCTCCAAGATTCATTTTCCTCCATAAAAAACTAAGTATGTGAATTTATTGAATTATTTAAGCAATTTGATCAGTTAATTATTTTAGGATAAAGTATCTTTAAATTTTAGGACAAGGTGAATGAATTATCTTTGGGCATAATTTATGGGGGATACTACTATCGTTTTCAATATATTTTTTAATGTACGAAATTTAGATAGTATGATGTTGAATGCTAAATATGACTGTGTGCTTTTTTGTCGTGTTTGATTACTTTTGGGGTGAAACCACAGCTAATGTATTTAAGTGCCACCTTTTCTACTCTTAAGGGCTTCCCAGGTGGTGCTAGTGGTAAAGAATCCGCCTGCTAATGCAGGAGACAAGAGAGACTCAGAGACTCCCTTCAATCCCTGGGTAGGGAAGATCCCCTGGAGTAGGGCATGGCAAGCCACTCCAGTATTCTTGCCTGAAAAATTCCATAGACAGAGGAGCCTGGTGGGCTACAGTCCATAGGGACGCAGAGAGTCAGACACAACAGTGCAAAGCGACTAAGCACTAAGCACATTTCTATACTTAACATTTATATGGTGAAATCTTTTCCCATATTTCTTATGCTCACTTTCCTTTTTAGCTGCTTGAAATTCACACATTCACTCTCACAGTGAGCAAAAAGTTTTCACATTGAACAACCCTGACTGCTTGTAGTCTAAACAATGGCTTTCAAATGCATTGCAGTCCTTGGGTGAATCATTTCTCTGAAGAATTTTGATAGAGTAGCCTTTAAATGTAGTCTCCCAAGTAGATTGTCTGAGTTTGAATCCTGAGTATGCCACTTGGTATTGGCTATATAAACAAGTTATCTAGCCCAGGGTAGTAATAGTATTTTGAGAGTTTTAAATAAGTTATGTATTTAAATGATGTAGTGTCTGGCAGATAATAAGCATTATGTAAGTGTTCATAAATGTGTTTCCAAACATGTTGGTCATTTTGAGCTAGTGAAATGTTTTTAACTTTCAAAGGATTTTGCACTTAATTGAAGACTAACTGAAAAATAGAAAATGATTGACTAATTAGTAGTATGAGTAATTTGCAAGTAGTAATCTTAAAGTTTTCCTATGCTGCTACTGCTGCTGCTAAGTCACTTCAGTCGTGTCCGACTCTGTGTGACCCCATAGACGGCAGCCCATCAGGCTTCCCCGTCCCTGGGATTCTCCAGGCGAGAACACTGGAGTGGGTTGCCATTTCCTTCTCCAATGTGTGAAAGTGAAAAGGGAAAGTGAAGTCTCTCAGTCATGTCTGACTCGTAGCGACCCCATGGATTACAGCCTACCAGGCTCCTCCGTCCATGGGATTTTCTAGGCAAGAGTACTGGAGTGGCTTGCCATTGCCTTCTCCGAAGTTTTCCTATAGAGTAAAATAAATCTTTGAGAAGCATTAATGTGAAAAGTATTGCCATCAAATGGAATGGAACATAATTTCACCTTTTAAAAATAACTCTCACTGATGCCACCTTTTAATATGTAGAGATCTGTTTTATATTTATTTTATACTCTAGCCATAGTTTATTTTCACTCAATAATTTATTTGCTTTGTCCCCGTATCTTATTGAATCATTTACTCTAGGCTTGACAAGCATAGAAATCCTATTATAATTCACTAATTTAAGCTTAGGAATTTATTTTATACTTCTTACATGTGACTGGAGTTAAATACAAGTATCATGTTTTAAGGCAGAACTTTTATTTCTTAGCTAGAAATCACAACCTCATAAAGAAAAGCAATAAAAAACAGAATTAATTCCTATGTGTTCATAGTCAACCATGTAAAATAAAGAAAAATACATCAAATGTCAGCTAAAAGTTTACTTTGCATTTGTGAACATGTCAGCAGCTCAATACGAGTGATTCTTTATATTAACAGTTTCAAGATGAAGCAACCATCAGCCTCCCCCAGTGATTTTACCATTTAAGCTGACTTCCCATTTTAGAATTCAGTAGGAACATTTACCTTGCTGGTCCAGTGTCCAATATTAATTTTAAAAGTATTTCTAAACTACAGTCTGATTATTATGAAAAGCATGGAATAGGGTCTTACAACTTTCTTAGTATTGTGATTGATTATCCCATTCCAGTCCTAGCTCCCTCTCTTTTGTTTACAGGAAGGATGGATACAATATTTATTTAATAAAAGTAAATTATAATTTCTGTTGTATAGATAAGTTAGTAATAGTTTCATAGTTACTGATTTTACATAGGTTTGTATAGGGATATGATCTGTTTAAAACTCAAAATGGTCATATTATTATAGGAAGTTGATAATTGCTTCTGTTATTACATTTCACTGATATGTTACAAACTCGATTAAAAAAGACCCTATTTGGAAATTAATTTTTAAATTAATTTTTAAAAATATTAATTGAAAATTTTAACTTAAGCTTTAGAAATTTGTTTTAAATTTAATAAACAGTACTGTCTGCTTTGGATAGTCTAGCAGTAACAGGAAAAAAATTTCCTTTTTTTGACAACTGATTGAATATTAACTCAGATACATCCAGTGCATCTATTTTCAAAGATAAAGGAGGATGATGAATGCACATTTTAAGTGAGTGATTAGATTTTGTTCAATACTTAACATAATTTTATGGCTTGTTTTGCCTTAGGAAACATTTTTACCTGTAATTGTTACATGAATCCTTGTCAGTCTTTGTGTTATTTTCAGTTATTTTGGTTTACTTAAACATTTTTTTTTTCACATTTAAAATCATGGCAGTCATCATGTATTCAATAATGGCTGCAAATATGTGACAGAAGAAAGTAAACCTTTATAGTGCAAAGTAAACGATATTTTGAAGATATTGATTTCTCTGATGATAAAATTTATGGAATAATTTTTCGAACCTTTTAACTGAGTTTAGTGAAACTCATGCATATGAAATCAGAGATTTTTCTATAAATAGCTATGGGTTTTACTTTTTTCGCTTTCTTTTTTATTTTTCAAATTATGAAATTATGATAACACATACTTTGGCCACCTCATGCGAAGAGTTGACTCACTGGAAAAGACTCTGATGCTGGGAAGGATTGGGGGCGGGAGGAGAAGGGGACGACAGAGAATGAGATGGCTGGATGGCATCACCGACTCAATGGAGATGAGTTTGAGTGAACTCCAGGAGTTGGTGATGGACAGGGAGGCCTGGCGTGCTGTGATTCATGGGGTCGCAAAGAGTCGGACACGACTGAGCGACTAAACTGAACTGAACTGATTATACTTATTATTATACTTAGCTGGAATATATATTAATACAAGAAAGCTGATAGCCGAAGAATCGATGCTTTTGAACAGTGGTGTTGGAGAAGACTCTTGAGAGTCCCTTATACTGCAAGGAGATCAAACCAGTCCATTCTAAAGGAGATCAATCCTGGATGTTCACTGGAGGGACTGATGCTAAAGCTGAAACTCCAATACTTTGGCCACCTCATGCGACGAGTTGACTCACTGGAAAAGACTCTGATGCTGGGAAAGGTTGGGGGCGGAAGGAGAAGGGGACGACGGAGAATGAGATAGCTGGATGGCATCACCAACTCTGTGGACATGAGTTTGAGTGTACTCCGGGAGTTGGTGATGGACAGGGAGGCCTGGCGTGCTGTGATTCATGGGGTCGCGGAGAGTCGGACACGACTGAGCGACTGAACTGAACTGAAGGGTAACGAGTGCTGTAGAAATCTACAGATTTATCTAGCTACATTCTCTAAACTCGTGAAAATCTGAGTTGCTGGATTGCAAGCTAAGCAAGTTTCAGAGATATGAAGTGTCCAGTGTTGCATCTGTGAAGCATTCTGATCAGTCCACAGTTGAAACCACTGTGTCTTTCTTTTCAGTCTGTGCTATAAGGATGTTAAAGCAACTCTTTACTACACACTTTCTTCAAAAAAATAACAAGCATTAATAGAGATAGTAATCTTTCATTATATAATGGATAAATATCATTACATTGGCAACATATTACAAACATATAAATGTATCAAAGTAACGTGCTGTAAACCTCAGATTTACAGGAACTTACATGTCAAATTTATGCTATTAAATAAGTAACAAGACTTAAAGGGTCACAAAAATTGTGGCTTATTTCCAAAAGCACCCTGATCGTGAATAACTGTAATCTTTTCTCTTGGCAACTCATATACTTAGTGGATGACCATTTTATTAAGACTGAGGTCTAAGTAGATAGAAGTTGATTCCTCTTTGGAAGAGCAGGAATGTTATCAAAGATGCTTTTACCCATCTAAAATCTTCCCTCTTAGTATTTCTTCTGAAACATTATCTCTAACATCATCTCATTTTCCTCTTTGGTTGGAAGTACCTTTGCTTTCCTTTTCTTCAGTTCATTTTGGGAGAGTCACTCTAGTGAATAGCAAATTTCTCTGTTCTGCTTTTTTGTGTTCATGAAACGCACCCACACGTGTGTATGAATGCACACACACACACACACACACACACATTTTTGAAATAGTAAAGTTCAATGCCAGTTTTTAAAAGTTATTTTTTGGCCACGCCATGCAGCATGTGGGATCCTAGTTCCCTGACCAGGAATTGCACCCATTACAGTGGAAGTGAGGAGTCTCAACCACTAGACTGCTGGGGAAGTCTCTCAGTGCCAACTTGTAAATTGATAATCCTGGAATGGCATTTATAAATGTAAGAGGACAGTCTGGTTTTAGTGAAAGAGTTACATAAAATTATTCCATGTGTGACAAATCTAGCTGAAAAGCTTGTATTGGCACTCATAAATTTTCAACTATGATTGGTATTTTTAAACCCTTATTAATTATGATAATGAGAGACCTAAAAGACATAATGACATTGAGTGCCCAGATGATCTCTGTATTTCATATATATTAGTTGTTAAGAAATGATAATAGTTTGGTAGTTTGGATTTTAGTCATTTTTATTCACATCACTAAGTGGTTGGTGAGCTAGGATGCCTAAGATAATGCCCTAATGTTAATGTAATATAATGTGATGTAAAGAAAGGACAGAGGTAAGGAGCATGCTTATTCATGAACTTGATAACATATTTACGGAGTAGTTTAAATTGCACTGGTTTAGATGTCTCAGAATAAAATGAGAGGATTGAATCCAACATGCTGTGAGTATATGTGAAAGTTGCTTAGTCTTGTCTGACTCTTTGTGACCCCGTGGACTATACAGTCCATGGAATTCTCCAAGCCAGAATACTGAAGTGGGTAACCTTTCCCTTCTCTAGGGGATCTTCCCAACCCAGGGATCGAACCCAGGTCTCCCACATTGCAGGGGGATTATTTACCAGCTGAGCCACAAGGGAAGCCCAATGAATATTTGATATATTATAATTCTAAAGAATTAATCATTTAAAAATAAGTTAAGTGATTCTTAGATTATAAGTATCTAGTTAAAATACAGGTACTAATGTTGCTTTACTGAGAATTTGAAAATGTCAAGAAAATCCAAGCTTAATTGAGTCCTAAAGGGTTTTGTCATGAAATGGAGAATATGATATTTTGAATTACACTGATGTTTTAATTTAAATCTATTTTTCTTACGTCAAATTAATTTGCTTTGCTTATACCATAAACTTCACTAAAAACAGTTTAAAATTTATGATGTCTTTGATAGCCCAAGCAGTATGCTAACAAACTACTGTGAATCAAAAAATATCTTTTTATATTCTTACATCAAAATTTGTTGAAAATTCTTCATTGTCTAGTATTAAGAGCAACATAAGGCCCTTTATCTTTGGGGAAATTGACTTTTAGCATTGAGTAGTTTTGCTTCTGTTGAGTATGTTTTCAGATAGACTTTATTTATTTATTTTTTAATATTTCTCAACATGTTTTATTTTTTTTAATTAATTAATTAATTTTTTTATTTTACAATATTATATTGGTTGGTTTTGCCATACATTGACATGAATTCGCCCCAGGTGTACATGAGTTCCCCCTCCTGAACCCCCCTCTCACCTCCCTCCTCCCTTTATCCTCCCTCTTGGTCATCCCCGCACACCAGCCCCGAGTATCCTGTAACATGCATTGACCCTGAACTGCTGATTCGTTTCACATATGACAACATACATGTTTCAATGTCATTCTCTCAAATCATCCCACCCTCACCCTCTCCCACAAAGTCCCAAAGACTGTTCGATACAACTGTGTCTCTTTTGCTGTCTCGTATACAGGGTTATAATTCCATCTTTCTAAATTCCATATATATGTGTTAGTATACTGTATTGGTGCGTTTCTTTCTGTCTTATTTCACTCTGTATAATAGGCTCCAGTTTCATCCACCTCATTAGAACTGATTAAAATGCATTCTTTTTAATGGCTGAGTAATACTCCATTGTGTATATGTACCAAAGCTTTCTTATCCATTCGTCTGCAGATGGACATCTAGGTTGCTTCCATGTCCTGGCTATTATAAACAGTGCTGCGATGAACATTGGAGTACATGTGTCTCTTTCAATTCCGGTTTCCTCGGTGTGTATGCCCAGAAGTGCAATTGCTGGATCATATGGCAGTTCTATTTCCAGTCTTTTGAGGAATCTCCACACTGTTCTCCATAGTGGCTGTACTAGTTTGCATTCCCACCAACAGTCTAAGAGGGTTCCCTTCTCTCCACACCCTCTCCAGCATTTATTGCATGTAGACTTTTGGATAGCAGCCATTCTGACTGGTGTGAAATGGTATCTCATTGTGGTTTTGATTTGCATTTCTCTGATTATGAGGGATGTTGAGCATTTTTTCATGTGTTTGTTAGCCATCTGTATGTCTTCTTTGGAGAAATGTCTGTTTAGTTCTTTGGCCCATTTTTTGATTGGGTCATTAATTTTTCTGGAATTGAGCTGCAGGAGCTGCTTGTATATTTTGGAGATTAATCCTTTATCAGTTGCTTCATTTGCTATTATTTTCTCCCATTCTGAAGGCTGTCTTTTCACCTTACTTATAGTTTCCTTTGCTGTGCAGAAGCTTTTGATTTTAATTAGGTCCCATTCATTTATTTTTGCTTTTATTTCCAATATTCTGGGAGGTGGGTCTTGGAGGATCCTGCTGTGATTTATGTTGGAGAGTGTTTTGCCTACGTTCTCCTCTAGGAGTTTTATAGTTTCTGGTCTTACATTTAGCTCTCTAATCCATTTTGAGTTTATTTTGGTGTATGGTGTTAGGAAGTGTTCTAGTTTCATTCTTTTACAAGTGGCTGACCAGTTTTCCCAGCACAACTTGTTAAAGAGACTGTCTTTTCTCCATTTTATATTCTTGCCTCCTTTGTCAAAGATAAGGTGTCCATAGGTGCGTGGATTTATCTCTGGGCTTTCTATTTTGTTCCATTGATCAATATTTCTGTCTTTATGCCAGTACCATACTGTCTTGATGACTGTGACTTTGTAGTAGAGCCTGAAGTCCGGCAGGTTAATTCCCCCAGTTCCATTCTTCTTCCTCAAGATTGCTTTGACTATTCGAGGTTTTTTGTATTTCCATATAAATTGTGAGATTATTTGTTCTAGTTCTGTGAAAAATATTGTTGGTAGCTTGATAGGGATTGCATTGAATGTATAAATTACTTTGGGTAGTATACTCATTTTCACAATATTTATTCTTCCAATCCTCGACATGGTATATTTCTCCATCTATTAGTGTCCTCTTTGATTACTTTCACTAGTGTTTTATAGTTTTCTATGTACAAGTCTTTTGTTTCCTTAGGTAGATATATTCCTAAGTATTTAATTCTTTTCATTGCAACAGTGAATGGAATAGTTTCCTTAATTTCTCTTTCTATTTTCTCAATATTAGTGTATAGGAATGCAAGGGATTTCTGTGTGTTGATTTTATATCCTGCAACGTTACTGTAATCATTGATTAGCTCTAGTAGTTTTCTGGTAGAGTCTCTAGGGTTTTCTGTGTAGAGGATCATGTCATCAGCGAACAGTGAAAGCTTTACTTCTTCTTTTCCAATTTGTATTCCTTTTATGTCTTTTTCTGCTCTGATTGCTGTGGCCAAAACTTCCAGAACTATGTTGAATAGTAGTGGTGAGAGTGGGCACCCTTGTCTTGTTCCTGACTTTAGGGGAAATGCTTTCAGTTTTTCACCATTGAGGATAATGTTTGCTGTGGGTTTGTCATATATAGCTTTTATTATGTTGAGGTATGTCCCTTCTATTCCCACTTTCTGGAGGGTTTTTATCATAAGTGGGTGTTGAATTTTGTCGAAGGCTTTCTCTGCATCTATTGAGATAATCATATGATTTTTATTTTTCAGTTTGTTAATGTGGTGTATTACGTTGATTGATTCGCGGATATTGAAGAATCCTTGCATTCCTGGGATAAAGCCCACTTGGTCATGATGTATGATCTTCTTAATGTGTTGTTGGATTCTGATTGCTAGAATTTTGTTAAGGATTTTTGCATCTATGTTCATCAGTGATATTGGCCTGTAGTTTTCTTTTTTTGTGGGGTCTTTACCAGGTTTTGGGATTAGGGTGATGGTGGCCTCATAGAATGAGTTTGGGAGTTTCCCTTCCTCAGCCATTTTCTGGAAGGGTTTGAGTAGAATAGGTGTTAGCTCTTCTCTAAATTTTTGGTAGAATTCGGCTGAGAAGCCGTCTCGACCTGGGCTTTTGTTTGCTGGGAGATTTTGATTACAGTTTCAATTTCCGTGCTTGTGATGGGTTTGTTCAGATTTTCTATTTCTTCCTGGTTCAGTTTTGGAAAGTTGTACTTTTCTAGGAATTTGTCCATTTCTTCCAGGTTATTCATATTATTGCCATATAATTGCTGATAGTATTCTCTAATAATCCTTTGTATTTCTGTGTTGTCAGTTGTGATCTCTCCATTTTCATTTCTAATTTTATTGATTTGGTTCTTCTCCCTTTGTTTCTTGATGAGTCTGGCTAGTGGTTTGTCAATTTTATTCACCTTCTCAAAGAACCAGCTTTTGGCTTTGTTGATTTTTGCTATGGTCTCTTTTGTTTCTTTTGCATTTATCTCTGCCCTAATTTTTATGATTTCTTTCCTTCTACTGACCCTGGGTTCTTCATTTCTTCCTTTTCTAGTTGCTTTAGATATAGAGTTAGGTTATTTAGTTGACTTTTTTCTTGTTTCTTGAGGTGTGCCTGTATTGCTATGAACTTCCCCCTTAGCACTGCTTTTACAGTGTCCCAGAGGTTTTGGGTTGTTGTGTTTTCATTTTCATTCATTTCTATGCATATTTTGATGTCTCTTTTGATTTCTTCTATAATTTGTTCATTATTCAGCAGCGTGTTGTTCAGTCTCCATATGTTGGCATTTTTAATAGTTATTCTCCTGTAATTGAGATCTAATCTTACTGCATTGTGGTCAGAAAAGATGCTTGGAATGATTTCAATTTTTTTGAATTTACCTAGGCTAGATTTATGACCCAGGATGTGATCTATCCTGGAAAAGGTTCCGTGTGCGCTTGAGAAAAAGGTGAAATTCATTGTTTGGGGGTGAAATATCCTATAGATATCTATTAGGACTAACTGGTCTATTGTATCATTTAAAGATTGTGTTTCCTTGTTAATTTTCTGCTTAGTTGATCTATCCATAGATTTAAGTGGGGTGTTAAAATCTCCCACTATTATTGTGTTATTGTTAATTTCCCCTTTCATACTTGTTAGTAATTGTCTTACATATTGCGGTGCTCCTATGTTGGGTGCATAAATATTTATAATTGTTATATCTTCTTCTTGGATTGATCCTTTGATCATTATGTAGTTTCCTTCTTTGTCTCTTTTCACAGCCTTTGTTTTAAAGTCTATTTTATCTGATATGAGTATTGCTACTCCTGCTTTCTTTTAGTCTCTATTTGCATGGAATATCTTTTTGCAGCCCTTCACTTTCAGTCTGTATGTGTCCCTCGTTTTGAGGTGGGTCTCTTGTCGACAACATATATGGGGGTCTTGTTTTTGTATCCATTCAGCCAGTCTTTGTCTTTTGGTTGGGGCATTCAACCCATTTACGTTTAAGGCAATTATTGATAAGTATGATCCCGTAGCCATTTTCTTTATTGCTTTGGGTTCGAGTTTATACACCCTTTCTGTGTTTCTTGTCTAGAGAAGATCCTTTAGCATTTGTTGGAGAGCTGGTTTGGTGATGCTGAATTCCCTCAGCTTTTGCTTGTCTGTAAAGCTTTTGATTTCTCCTTCATATTTGAATGAGATCCTTGCTGGGTATAGTAATCTGGGCTGTAGGGTATTTTCTTTCATCACTTTAAGTATGTATTGCCATTCCCTTCTGGCCTGAAGAGTTTCTGCTGAAAGATCAGCTGTTATCCTTATGGGAATCCCCTTGTGTGTTATTTGCTGCTTTTCCCTTGCTGCTTTTAATATTTGTTCTTTGTGTTTGATCTTTGTTAATTTGATTAATATGTGTCTTGGAGTATTTCACCTTGGGTTTATCCTGTTGGGGACTCTCTGGGTTTCTTGGACTTGGGTGATTATTTCTTTCCCTATTTATTTTAGGGAAGTTTTCAACTATTATCTCCTCAAGTATTCTCTCATGGTCTTTCTTTTTGTCTTCTTCTTCTGGGACTCCTATGATTCGAATGTTGGAGCATTTAACATTGTCCCAGAGGTCTCTAATATTGTCCTCATTTCTTTTAATTCGTTTTTCTTTTTTCCTCTCTGTTTCATTTATTTCTACAATTCTATCTTCTAGTTCGCTTATCCTGTCTTCTGCCTCTGTTATTCTACTGTTTGTTCCCTCCCGAGTGTTTCTGATCTCATCTATTGCATTATTCATTGTATATTGACTCTTTTTTATTTTTTCTAAGTCCTTATTAAATCTTTCTTCCATCTTCTCAATCCTTTTCTCCAGGTTATTTATCTGTAACTCCATTTTGCTTTCAAGATTTTGAATCATTTTCACCATCAAAATTCGAAATTTTTATCAGGTAAATTCCCTATATCTTCTTCTTTTGTTTGTGTTGGTGGGCAATTATCTTGTTCCTTTACTTGCTGGGTACTTCTCTGCCTCTTCATCTTGCTTATATTGCTTTGCTTGGGGTGGCCTTTCCCTCTTCTTGCAGTTTGTGGAGTTCTCTTTATTATGTAGTTTCTTCGCTGTGTGTGGGGTTGGATGGGTGACTTGTCTGGGTTCACTGGTTAGGGAAGCATGTGTCGGTGTTCTGGTGGGTGGAGCTGGATTTCTTCTCTCTCCTTTCAAAGACAATGGACTGCTTTTCTGGGTGCCTGATGTCCTCTGCCAGTATTCAGAAGTTGTTTTGTGGACTTTACTCCGCGTTCAAATGTTCTTTTGATAAATTTGTGGGGGAGAGAGTGGTCTCGCTGTCTTATCCCTCCGCCATCTTGTTCCTTCCTCCCCAAAACACTGGATTCTTATATTCCACTTGGTCGTGGAGTATCTCTTCCCAGCTGCTCCAGCAAGGCGCAGCTGCTGTACCTTACCTTGGAGGAGGGGTATCTCCTCAAGGCTGCCCCTCCTGCTTTGAATGTGGAGCAGCTCCTCTCGGCCCTCCGGTGCCCAAGCAGCCACCGCCTCTTGGATGTGGTACAGCTCTTCTCCGCCACCGCCCTAACCTTGGGCGCAGGGTAGCTCCTCTCAGCCACGATTCTGCACGTGGTCGGTTGCGCCGGAGCCGGGCTTCTCTCGCGTCTGTGCCGCCGGAGCTGGGCGTCCCTTGCGTCTGCGTCTGAGCCGCTGGAGCCGGGCGTCCCTCGCGTCTGCGTCTGCGCCTCCGGAGCCGGGCGTCCCTCGCGTCTGCGTCTGCGCCGCCGGAGCCGGGCGTCCCTCGCGTCTTCTCAGATAGACTTTAGAAAGTCACAAAGGTATTAGAGACATTGTTGATTGTCCACCTGGGATGCATTTCTTCTTTCCCCATCCCCTCATTCCTTACTGAACAGAATGCCAGTTTTGTTCAACTATCTGCACACTGATGTGATGCTGTGCCACGTGCTTTGTATTATGTCAGCCTTATCCCAAGGGGATGAATTTAAAGTAGTCTAAATCAAACGTGGTAATTCCATCTCTTTGCCAGTGACTGCTTTAGGAAATGGGTTATAACCCAGTTCTAAATAATGAAAAGTAAAGTGAAGCCCTTTGTGGACTTTCTGAGAGACTTAGTTTCTCAAAATAAGATCCAGAACAAGTATATTCATTTTTCTATGAAAGTTGCTATATATGGAGGTGATACCTGGAGCCACTGTATCCATTTTGTGATCCTGAGGAGAAAGACCAAAGGTAGAGAATGGCAGAACTGAGTGACAATCTGAACTGAGTGATGATCTGCTAAAATAATGAGCCCAGAACTACTCCTTTCTTAAGACTTTTTGTTATTGAGCTGACAGTACATAAGATATGTTGAACCATTTGGATTGGGTTTTCTGTTATTTTGAGACCAGTATATAACTGAATTGACAGATATAACTGAAAAATTGTATAAAAATAGCTATTTTATTCCCATTTTATTGTTTTGGGAAGCATTACTAAACATCTTCAGAAACAGAAGTCTATTTGGAGAATAAACCAAGATATATATTCTTGTTACACAAATTCATTCAATTTCTAGGTGTGTCTCCAATACCTCGCTCAGTTCTATCTGGTTGGACCTCTGTTTTAAATTCCAGAAAATTATAAACATTCAGAAGTAAAATATGTGGAACACAAAGTTATTTTAACATTATCCAAAATAGAACAAAATCAAGAAAATAAATCAACTACAAAAATATACCCACCAATGCATGCCAGAAACAACTTGAAATATTTTTTGAATTATATAATGTTTACAAATGTCTATACCATTGATCCAGGAGTATAAAATTGTAAACTGACTCATCAGAAATGTTTCAGTACCATTTTTCTAGAGCTAGAATTCATCTAGTTATTATTTCAGTTCAGTCCAGTCATTCAGTTGTGTCCGACTCTTTGTCACCCCATGGACTGCAGCATGCCAGGTTTCACTGTCCATCCCCAAACCCCGGAGCTTACTCAAAGTCATGTCCATCCAGTCAGTGATGCCATCCAACCACCTCATCCTCTGTCGTACCCTTCTCCTCCTGCCCTCAATCTTTCCCAGCATCAGGGTCTTTTCCAATGAGTCAGTCCTTCCCATCAGGTGGTCAAAGTATTGGAATTTCAACTTCAGCATCAGTCCTTCCAATCAATATTCAACATTGATTTCCTTTAGGATTGACTGGTTTGATCTCCTTGCAGTCCAAGGGACTCTCAAGAGTCTTCTCCAATATCACAGTTCAAAAGCATCAATTCCTCAGCACTCAGCTTTCTTTATAGTCCAACTCTCACATCCATACATGACTACTGGAAAAACCATAGCCTTGACTAGATGGACCTTTGTTGACAAAGTAATGTCTCTGCTTTTTAATATGCTGTCTAGGTTGGTCATAACTTTTCTTTCAAGGAGCAAGTGTCTTTTAATTTCATGGCTGCAGTCACCATCTGCAGTGATTTTGGAGCACCCAAAAACAAAGTCTGTCACTATTTCCATTGTTTCCCCATCGATTTGCCATGAAGTGATGCGACCTGGGAAATAGATGGAAAAACAGTGGAGACAGTGTCAGACTTTATTTTTTGGGGCTCCAGAATCACTGCAGATGCTGATTGCAGCCAAGAAATTAAAAGACGCTTACTCCTTGGAAGGAAAGTTATGACCAACCTAGATAGTATATTAAAAAGCAGAGACATTACTTTGCCAACCAAGGTCCGTCTAGTCAAGTCTATGGTTTTTCCCGTGGTCATGTATGGATGTGAGAGTTGGACTATGAAGAAGGCTGATCGCCGAAGAATTGATGCTTTTGAACTGTGGTGCTGGAGAAGACTCTTGAGAGTCCCTTGGACTGCAAGGAGATCCAACCAGTCCATTCTAAAGGAGATCAATCCTGGGTGTTCATTGGAAGGACTGATGCTAAAGCTGAAACTCCAGTACTTTGGCCACCTCATGTGACGAGTTGACTCACTGGAAAAGACGCTGATGCTGGGAAGGATTGGGGGTGGGAGGAGAAGGGTACGACAGAGAATGAGATGGCTGGATGGCATTACCGACTCTGTGGACATGAGTTTGAGTGAACTCCGGGAGTTGGTGATGGACAGGGAGGCCTGGTGTGCTGTGATTCATGGGGTCGCAGAGAGTCGTACACGACTGAGTGACTGAACTGAACTGAACTGAACTGATGGGACCAGATGCCATGATCTTAGTTTTCTGAGTGTTGAGTTTTAAGCCAGACTTTTCGCTCTCCTCTTTCACTTTCATCAAGAGGCTCTTCAGCTCCTCTTTGCTTTCTGCCATAAGGGTGGTGTCATCTGCATACCTGAGGTTATTGATATTTCTCCCAGCAATCTTGATTCCAGCTTGTTCTTCATCCATCCCAGCGTTTCTCATGGTGTACTCTGCGTAGAAGTTAAATAAGCAGGGTGACAATATACAGCCTTGATGTACTCCTTTCCCAGTATGAACCAGTCTGTTGTTCCATGTCCAGTTCTAACCTTCTTAACCTGCATACAGATTTCTCAGGAGGCAGGTAAGGTGCTCTGGTAGTCCCAGCTTTTTAATAATTTTCCACATTTTATTGTGATCCACACAGTCAAAGGCTTTGGCATAGTCAATAAAGCAGAAATAGATGTTTTTCTGGAACTCTATTGCTTTTTGGCAATTTGATCTCTGGTTCTTCTGCCTTTTCCAAATCCAGCTTGAACATCTGGAAGTTCATGGTTCACATAATGTTGAAGCCTGGTTTGGAGGATTTTGAACATTACTTTTCTAGCATGTGAGATGAGTGCGATTGTATGGTAATTTGAGCATTCTTTGGTATTGACTTTCTTTGGGAATGGAATGAAAACTAACCTTCTCCAGTCCTGTGGCCACTGCTGAGTTTTCCAAAGGTGCTTGCATATTGAGAGCAGCACTTTCACAGCATCATCTATTAGGATTTGAAATAGCTCAGCTGGAATTCCATCACCTCCACTAGCTTTGTTCATAGTGATGCTTCCTAAGGCCCACTGGACTCTGCATTCCAGGAATGTCTGGATCTAGGTGAGTGATCACACCAGCATGGTTATCTGGGTCATGAAGATTTTCTTTGTATAGATTTTCTGTGTATTCTTGCCACCTCTTCTTAATATCTTCTGCTTCTGTTAAGTCCATAACATTTCTCTCCTTTATTGTGCCCATCTTTGCATGAAAATTTCCCTTGGTATCTCTAGTTGTCTTGAAGAGATCTCTAGTTTTTCCCATTCTATCGTTTTCCTCTGTTTCTTTGCACTGATGACTGAGGAAGGCTTTCTTTGGAACTCTGCATTCAGATGGGTATATCTTTCTTTTGCCTTTAGCTTCTCTTCTTTTCTCATCTATTTTTAAGGCCTCCTTAGACATTCATTTTGCCTTTATGCTTTTCTTTTTCTTGGGGATGGTCTTGATCACTGCCTCCGTACAATGTCATGAACCTCGTCCATAATTCTTCAGCTACTCTATCAGATCTCATCCCTTGAATCTATTTGTCACTCCCTTTGTATAATCATAAGAGATTTGATTTAAGTCATACCTGAATGGTCTATTGGTTTTCCCTTGTTTCTTCAGTTTAAGTTTGTATTTGGAATAAGGAGTTCATAATCTGAGCCACAGTCAGCTCCCGGTCTTGTTTTTCCGATCACATGGACCACAGCCTTGTCTAGTTCAGTGAAACCATGAGACATGCTGTGTAGGGCCACCCAAGATGAATGGGTCATGGCAGAAAGTTCTGAAAAAACGTGGTCTCCTGGATAAGGGAATGGCACACCACTTCAGTATTCTTGCCTTGAAAACCC
Organism: Moschus berezovskii; assembly: GCF_049115385.1. Taxonomy (NCBI): domain Eukaryota; kingdom Metazoa; phylum Chordata; class Mammalia; order Artiodactyla; family Moschidae; genus Moschus; species Moschus berezovskii. The sequence continues at coordinate 49,537,980 of NC_142462.1, forward strand.
CATGAAAAGTACGAAAAGGCAAAAACATATACCAGGTTGGTAGGTAATGGCACCCCACTCCAGTGCTCTTGCCTGGAAAATCCCATGGACGGAGGAGCCTGGTGGGCTACAGTCCATGGGGTCGCTACGAGTCAGACATGACTGAGCGACTTCACTTTCACTTTTCACTTTCACACATTGGAGAAGGAAAAGGCAACCCACTCAAGTGTTCTTGCCTGGAGAATCCCAGGGACAGGGGAGCCTGGTGGGCTGCCGTCTATGGGGTCACACAGAGTCGTACACGACTGAAGTGACTTAGCAGCAGCAGCAGCAGCAGGTGTCCCATATACTACTGGAGAACAGTGAAGAAACAACTCCAGAAAGAATGAAGAGACAGAGCCAAAGCAAAAACAACAGCCAGTTGTGGATGTTACTTGTGATGGAAGTAAAGTCCTAGGCTGTAAAGAACAACATTGCATAGGAACCTGGAGTGTTAGGTCCATGAATCAAGGTAAATTAGAAGTGGTGAAATAGGAGATTGCAAGCATGAACATCAACATTTTAGGAATCAGTGAACTAAAATGGGTTGGAATGGGTGAATTTAACTCATACGACCTTATATCTACTACTGTGGGCAAGAATCCCTTAGAAGAAATGGAGTAGACCTCGTAGTCAATGAAAGATTCCGAAATGCAGTTTTGGGTGCAATCTCAAAAATGACTGAATGATCTCTGTTCATTTCCAAGGCAAACCATTCAGTATCAAATTAATCCAAGTCTATTCCCCAACCAGTAATGCCGAAGAAAGTGAAGTTGAACAGTTCTATGAAGACCTACAAGAGCTTCTAACACCCAAGACAGATGTTCTTTTCATTATAGGGGACTGGAATGCAAAAGTAAGTTATTATTTAGAGAACATTTATTGGTAACCTATTCTCTATCTGACATTGAACTAGAGACTGGTGACAAAAAGATGAATATGACTTCATTAAGACATCATCTACATCTTCAAGTAGTTCATCCTGTGGTAAATGTATGTGGCCTAATTTAAAAAGCATTAAGAAGAAGGTTCTTTCATCTTTTAAAGATAGCATCCATTATGTAATCAGAATAAAAGGTAAGGAAAAACATTTTGGAGAAGAAATATAAAATAAAAGGAAGAAATATGGAGTAAATATAGAGAAGAAATATAGGAGTCCTTAGTATTCTACAACATTGATTACAGTTCAGATAGTTGCATAAACTCTGTATATGTTTTAATGTTGTACTATGTTCTAGGCACTGTGCTAGACAGAGGCTATAGTAAGGTGTGTAGCTCTTGATCCTGTGCCAGAAATTTCATAGTGTAGTATATAGTTAAGAGCACAGACCTTTGCAGACAGACAAGTGTGGATTCCACTCACAGCTTTACTCTTCATGCTAGTTGTGAATTGAACAAATTATTTTACATCTCTATATCAGTTCCATCCTTTGTAAAAATAGGTAACATTACCAACTTCAGTTCAGTTCAGTTCAGTTCAGTCGCTCAGTCGTGTCCGACTCTCCGCGACCCCATGAATCACAGCACACCAGGCCTCCCTGTCCATCACCAACTCCCGGAGTTCACTCAAACTCATGTCCACAGAGTCGGTAATGCCATCCAGCCATCTCATTCTCTGTCGTCCCCGTCTCCTCCCACCACCAATCCCTCCCAGCATCAGAGTCTTTTCCAGTGAGTCAACTCATCGCATGATGTGGCCAAAGTATTGGAGTTTCAGCTTTAGCATCAGTCCTTCCAATGAACACCCAGGATTGATCTCCTTTAGAATGGACTGGTTGGATCTCCTTGCAGTTCAAGGGACTCTCAAGAGTCTTCTCCAACACCACAGTTCAAAAGCATCAATTCTTCAGCGATCAGCTTTCTTCACAGTCCAACTCTCACATCCATACATGACCACAGGAAAAACCATAGCCTTGACTAGATGGACCTTTGTTGGCAAAGTATTGTCTCTGCTTTTTAATATACTATCAAGGTTGGTCATAACTTTCCTTCCAAGGAGTAAGCGTCTTTTAATTTCATGGCTGCAGTCAGCATCTGCAGTGATTTTGGAGCCCAAAAATATAAAGTCTGACACTGTTTCCACTGTTTTTCCATCTATTTCCCATGAAGTGATGGGACCAGATGCCATGATCTTTGTTTTCTGAATGTTGAGCTTCAAGCCAACCTTTTCACTCTCCTCTTTCACTTTTATCAAGAGGCTTTTGAGTTCCTCTTCACTTTCTGCCGTAAGGGTGATGTCATCTGCATATCTGAGGTTATTGATATTTCTCCCGGCAATCTTGATTCCAGCTTGTGCTTCTTTCAGCCCAGTGTTCCTCATGATGTACTCTGCATGTAAGTTAAATAAGCAAGGTGACAATATACAGCCTTGACATACTCCTTTTCCTATTTGGAACCAATCTGTTGTTCCTTTGCACAAATGTTATGAGGAATAAATGTTGTAATACCTATAGTATGCTTAGCCTCAGGCCTGGAGTATAGTATAGGCTCAATATTATATATATAATATGTATGTATATATGTCACATCTGTATTGTTTGATATTATTATAGTTATCATATATACTGCATATTAATGTTCAGTTTTATTTAACAGCTACTATAAAAAGAATTTTGAATGCAATAAATATTTCAGAAGACCTTTGCTTGGGAGAAGGGTATTTGGTCTCTCCTGAGATTCCAAGCAACAGTTCATGGGAAAGAGAATACTTGAGTAGGGGATCACATGAAGAGAGTAGGAGGATTCTTCTAGAGAAAAAGGCAAAGCATCATTTATACTGAGGGTTTCTAGGAGAGTTTTAATCAAGACTAAGTACTGAAGTATCAAATTTAATACAGGCAGTAGTAATAAATGAGCTAGATTGATTAGATACGGGCTAATCCATTGTTGAGAACTGAATGGTGAGACACTGGGTATTACTGTGAATAGTATTATTAATGTTGTCATCAATGGAAAACATATGCAGTGTTTACTATATGTTAGGTAGAGTACTAAAGACTTTAAGTAAATGTTAATTGATTTAACCTCCATAAGGTAGGTACCACTTGGCAGATAAGAAAATGACCCCAGAGAAATGAAGAAACTTGCCCAAAGCCACGGAACAATTAACAGAACCACGGTTTAACCTAGGAAGTGCACTTAACCACTATTCTAGCTTGCCTTTCTGTATTAGAAAGGTTTTAAGGACAGAACTGACAGGATCATATTTGTGCATTGTTTTCCCAGTGAGGACATCACTGTAGACAACATTTCATGGAGCACATATAAAATAATGAAGAGACTTGATTGAAAGAGGTTGAAGATAGAGGCAGGAAGACCATTAAGGAGGCTATAGATTTACCCAGAGGAGAGGTTTTAAAGTCTTGAACTATAATAATTAGGGTAGGAATGGGAAAGAGTGGACTAAGTCTAAAAAAATGTGATTGGTAAAATTGTCAGTACACGTGATTACAGGGGGATGAAGAGGAAGGTATCTTGCTGACTTTCTGGTTTCTATTAGGTGGTGCCAAACATTAAAGAGACTGGTGGCAAGGAGTAGATTTGGGGATAAGGTAATTACAATTGGGATATATTTAATGTGAGATGCCCAGAAAGAATTCAAGTGGTAGACATCTGAATATCCCAAGTCTTAAATTCAGAAGAGTGGGTGGGGCTGAATTTGTAATTTAGTGAATATGAAATTATCCAATGAGAGAATATAAAGGCAAAATCGAACAAAGAAACACTGTAACATTTATGTTTGCGAAGTCAGGGATCCCAGGAAGGAAACTAAGACTCTTATTGGAGAAGTCTTAACACAGAGTGAGTGATCACAACAAAATGTTTGAACACAACAAAAATGTTTAGAAAGATGTATGTCCGTGACATTTTCATTGCATTTGGCAAAAATGGAGATCAACTTTGCTTGGTGTCGCTTCAGTGGAGTGAGTGTTACAGAAGAGTTAGATGTCACAGGTTTGAGAGTGAATAGAGAGTAAGAATGGAGAAGGCAATGGCACCGTACTCCAGTACTCTTGCCTGGAAAATCCCAGGGACGGAGGAGACTGGTAAGCTGCAGTCCATGGGGTCATGAAGAATCAGACAGGACTGAGCGACTTCACTTTCACTTTTCGCTTTCATGCATTGGAGAAGGAAATGGCAACCCACTCCAGTGTTCTTGCCTGGAGAATCCCAGGGACGAGGGAGCCTGATGGGCTGCTGTCTATGGGGTCGCACAGAGTCAGACACGATTGAAGCTTCTTAGCAGCAGCAGCAGCAACAGAAAGTAAGAAAATGGAAATAGCACATGCATTCCACTACTTCAGGAAATCTGTTAGGAGGAAGGGTAATGGACAGTTATGTATCTAGGACATGCATTTTAAGAGAAATAGAAGTGTTTGTGTGTGTTATGACAGAAGAGACATGAGCTTGAATTTTTGTATTTGTCACATATATATGTTATTTCGTCAATAAAAATATTCTATCAAATTAAGTACCTTTGATTGATTAATTGGATAAATAATTATTCATTATACTTCTGTTTTGTATCATGCTTAAGCTAAGTCTTGGCATTAAAATAATAATGGTGAGAACCTACCTTCCAAGGATACAGAGTAGAAGGAGAAAACAATCATGTACAAAGCTAGCTTTGAAACGCTGAGTTTAGTGGAATGGTACAGAAATAAATATACTGCTTTTAGAGCACACGGGAAAGAAAGGAAGCAGAGGAATACAATATAAGAAGTCTGGATCCTGGAGTAAGAGGATGTAATTGGATTCCAGTCCCAAGTTTGTTGCTATCATGCCCTTAAGGGCCATTAACTTCCTCTGAGCCTTGGTCTCCTTATATATTACAGAATGGTGTTAGAATCAAAAAAGGCAATGTGTATATGGAAATGTTTTCTAAAACTTTAGTGTTGCTTAGTTGGAAACCTAATTACTTAAGAAATGGAAGATCACTGAGAGTGTGTGGTGGTGGTGGTGGTGGAGGGGGTACCTCACAGGATAAGGGATGTTTGAAATAGGCTCTAATGCATGAGTGGGAAGTGGGGAGGTGTAGAAAGTGAGAGAAGAACATGAACAAAGGCGGGAGAGGGTGAAAGTGACTCTCCTATGCAGAGAAGTAAATACAGATCAGTGAGGCTAGTGAAAGGGTAGCTGAGTAAACTTGTTATTAAGCAAGGATTTTTCCAGAAATTTAGATTCATATCAGGGAAAGTCTTAAATGAAAACCAAAGGAGTTTGGACATTATTCCCTAGGTAAGTAAAGGCACTGAAGGCATTTGAACAAGGGAAAAGCATAATCAAAGTGGTTGGAATTTTTGTTTTTGTTTTATGAAGGGTGAGGGCAGAGAGGAAATTTGGCTTGAGGTATGCATTGAGAGGGGCTTCCCTGGTAGCTCAGCTGGTAAAGAATTTGCCTGCAATGCGGGAGATCCCAGTTCAATTCCTGGGTCAGGAAGGTCTGCTGGAGAAGGGATAGGCTACCCACTCCAGTATTCTTGAGCTTCCCTGGTGGTTCAGCTGGTAAAGAATTTGCCTGCAATGCGGGAGACCCCAGTTCAATTCCTGGGACAGGACGGTCTGCTGGAGAAGGTATAGGCTACCCATTCCAGTATTCTTGAGCTTCCCTGGTGGTTCAGCTGGTAAAGAATTTGCCTGCAATGCAGGACACCCCAGTTCAATTCCTACGACAGGAAGGTCTGCTGGAGAAGGGATAGGCTACCCACTCCAGTATTCTTGAGCTTCCCTGGTGGCTCAGCTGGTAAAGAACCCACCTACAATGCAGCAGACCTGGATGCAATGCCTGGTTTGGGAAGATCCCCTGGAGAAGAAAAAGGCTACCCACTCCAGTATTCTGGCCTGGAGAAGTCCATGGACTGTGTAGTCACAAAAAATCGGACGTGACTGAGTGATTTTCACCTTCACTTGTCGAGAGGAGAGGAAAGTAAGAGGAAGGCCTAAGTTCTCCTTATCAGTGATAGAAATGAAAGGACATGAATTGGCTCATTATAGAAGTAGGATGAATAAGAATTTATATCCAGTTGAATGGGAGCTAGTGGTGAAGGAGAGGCAGGAGTCAAAGATAACTGAGCTGGAGGTGGGTGTTCACAGTAGATGAAGATGCCATTAACTACAGAGGTTAAAATGTACTCTAGTGAAGAAGTGGCTTTGTGCTGTTCTAAAAATTGAGAATTGCTGTCTTGGACAATTGTAAAAGAAGCAGCATTCTGCTTTCAGCATATTTTGACTTTTAGTGAATAAGTAGTATGATTATATTCACAAGATATTTATCACTGATATTTTACTTAAAAGAATTTAGGCTAGGCGTTGGGGTTAGAGATAATGAATTAACAGAATAAAGTCATAAAAGGGGCTTCCCTGATAGCTCAATTCATAAAGAATCTGCCTTCAATGCAGGAGATCCTGGTTCAATTCCTGGGCCAGGAAGATCCGCTGGAGAAGGGATAGGCTCCCCACTCCAGTATTTTGGGGCTCCTCTTGTGGCTCAGCTGGTAAAGAATTTGACTACAATGCAGGAGACCTGGGTTCGATCCCTGGGTTGGGAAGATCCCCTGGAAAGGGAAAGGCTAACCCACTCCAGTATTCTGGCCTGGAGAATTCCATGGACTGTACAGTCCATAGGGTCACTAAAGAGTCAGACACGATTGAGCAACTTTCACTTCACTTTCAAAGTTATAAAATTTAAGTTTTTAAACAGATTTTCTTATTTCATGTTGCTTCAATTGAAACAGTGAGTGGAAAAACATAAGCGCCTGGGAATATAATGTGTTTGAGGAGCCTGGCAGATGACACATTTCTAATGTTCAGGGGTTGTTGGTCACTTATATCTAGAGTTCACAAAATTGCCTGAGCTGCAGTTTAGAGAGTTGAGTGGTGATGTTTCTGTGATGATCACTGTATCCCTTCAGGGAACATCCCCTGGAGTAGGAAATGGCAACCCACTCTAGTATTCTTGCCTGGAAAATTCCATGGACACAGGAGCCTGGCAGTTTATAGTCCATGTGGTCATGACTGAGGGACAGAGTAGTAGCTTCAAGATAAGCCCTTCAAGGAGCTATAGTCCCAAGAGCACTGAGCATGAAAAGGAGGCCAGGGATGGGAATTTGATAGTTGCCTGTATTTAACAGGTCTGCATGTATATATTATTCTTTACTTAGTACTTCTGACTTGGAGTATGTGTATAGGGGGAGGGGAATATATCTTTAATAATATACAAATCACTTTTTAAATTGGATTATTTGTAATATGCATCATATAGGATACATTTATCATATAAGAATTTTTAATGTTAATATATCACTATTAAGCACTGAAGGTAATATTTCTATTTTATTAGCAAGTCAAATACAAACGATAATTGTGGGAACTCTGTCTTCTACAGTGCTGCCTATATTTGCTGTATATTTTTAGTTTTAATTAGGAGATCACAGAAGAAAAATTGCCTCATTTTCTGATTCTGTGAGGTGCTATTTTGAGACCAAGATCTTTGACCATTGCTGTAATATTCTGGGCCATACTTGTAGTAAACCTTGAAAATCCAAACTCTTCTCTCAGTTTTACTAGGAATTATTCATTCAAACTATGTTTGTAATAAACTACCTTCTTCTGTCACATAAAATTATTCAAATGTTTCCATATGGCATTGGGCTGTAAAATCACGGCGGATGGTGACTGCAATCCTGAAATTAGAAGACAATTAGCTCTTGGCAGTAAAGATATGACAAATCTAGATACTGTGTTACAAAGCAAAGACATTATCTTGCCAACAAAGGTCCGTTTAGTCAAGGCTATGGTCTTTCCAGTAGTCACATGTGGTTCTGAGAGCTGGACTGTAAAGAAGGCAGAATATCGTAAAATTGATACTTTTGAACTGTGATGCTGGACAAGACTTCAGAGCCCCTTGGACAGCAAGGAGATCAAACCAGTCAATCATGAAGGAAATCAACTCTGAATATCGCCTGAAAGGACTGATGCTGAAGCTGAAGTTCCAATACTTTGGTCACCTGATGCAAATAGCCAACTCATTGGAAAAGACCTTGATGCTGGAAAAAAACTGAAGGCAGAGGAGAAGAGGGCGTCAGAGGATGAGATGTCTGGATGGCATCACTGATGTAATGGACATGAACTTGGACAAGCTCCAGGATATGGTGATGGTGAGGGACAGGGAGGCATGGAGTGCTGTAGTCCACGGTGATGCAAAGAGTCAGACATGACTGGGCAGTTGAACAATAACAGCAAAATGACATTGATAGTGATATGCATATTTTTGAGCACTCAAAATTATATTTTCTCTGTTTGAGGTGACTTTTCTAGTTCAAGGTCCCAGAAATGAAATATGAAGTATTTTGAACTGTATGTGTTATATAATTTTGTTATAAATTAAAAGATAGCATATATATGTCAAGACCTCAAGGTTCATTTATTTTATTCAGTATTGATATATGAGCCATTAGATCCAGATCCTCTTGATTCTTAGTATCACAACAAAATATTTTCTCATTTCCATTTACTATAACAATGGTTTGCTGATAAGGTTGTCAAATATGTCATTTGCATTAGCCCTGGAATTCATCAAGGATAAGGACAGCATATAATTTTTGTTTATTTCCTTACTACCTGGAATGATGCCTGCAATGTATAGACTGTTAAGAAAAATTTTGAATGGATGAATGATAAAAGTCTTCTTTCCCTGTAGTACTTGATTTATTTGAAACCTTATATTTGTCTGGGTTCACCAGAGAAACACATATATATATGTCTTCTGTTGGTGTATATATATATGTCTATATATGTGTATGTCAGGTGGGGAGGGAAAGGGGGAGAGAGAGATAAAGAAAGAGGCAGATGTGAATCATGTGTTTACAGAGGCTGATAGGTCCCAGTAAATGCAGATTAAATTGGCAAACTAGAGACCAAGGAAAGCTCCAGTCTGAAGACCTACAGACCTGAGACCCAAGAAGAGCTGATGTTTCAGTCTGAATTTAAAGGCAGGACAAAAAACTGATGTTCGAAGGCAGTGAAGCAGGAGTAAGGAGTCTCCCTTACTTGGGGCGGCCGGAGGGTTGGGGGTGGGGGTGGGGGTGGGGTCCAGCCTTTCTGTTTAGGTCTTCAACTGATTGGATGAGGCCTACTCACATTAGGGAGGACAGTATATTTTACTGAGTCTAAATGTTAATCTCATCCCAAAACATCCTCACAGATGCAGCCCATATAATGTTTGACCAAATATCTGGGTACCCTGTGACCCAATCAAGTTTACACATAAAATTAACCATCACCTGTATAAAAAATCTCTGTCCATAATTAACAATTTAAGTACAATTATTTTAGTATACAGCTATATCTTTGAAATATTTTTAAATGTTTCAAATAACTTATGTTTAGAGAAGACTCTTGAGAGTCCCTTGGACTGCAAGGAGATCCAACCAGTCCTTTCTAAAGGAGATCAGTCCTGGGTGTTCACTGGAAGGACTGATGTTGAAGCTGAAACTCCAATATTTTGGCCACCTGATGCGAAGAGCTGACTCATTTGAAAAGACCCTGATGCTGGGAAAGATTGAGGGCAGGAGGAGAAGGGGACGACAGAGGATAAGATGATTGGATGTCATCACCGACTCAATGGACATGGCTTTGGGTGGACTCCAGGAGTTGGTGATGGACAGGGAGGCCTGGTGTGCTGTGGTTCATGGGGTCGCAAAGAGTCGGACATGACTGAGCTACTGAACTGAATTGATGCTTACAGATCTTTTCTGGAACTCTCTTGCTTTTTCGATGATCCAGCGAATGTTGGCAATTTGATCTCTGGTTCCTCTGCCTTTTCTAAAACCAGCTTGAACAGCTGGAAGTTCACGGTTCATGTATTGCTGAAGTCTGGCTTGGAGAATTTTGAACATTACTTTACTAGCGGGTGAGATGAGTGCAGTTCTGGAGTGCTGCGATTCATGGGGTCACAAAGAGTCAGACACAACTGAGCAACTGAATTGAACTGAACTGTGCAGTAGTTTGAGCATTCTTTGCCATTGCCTTTCTTTGGGATTGGAATGAAAACTGAACTTTTCCAGCCCTGTGGCCACTATTGAGTTTTCCAAATTTGCTGGCATATTGAGTGCAGCACTTTCAGAGCATCATCTTTTAGCATTTGAAATAGCTCAACTGGAATTACATCACCTCCACTAGCTTTTTTAATAGTGATGCTTCGTAAGGCCCACTTGGCTTCACATTCCAGGATGTCTGGCTCCAGGTGACTGATCACACCATCATGATTATCTGGGTTGTGAAGATCTTTTTTGTACAGTTCTTCTGTGTATTCTTGCTACCTCTTCTTAATGTCTTCTGCTTCTGTTAGGTCCATACCATTTCTGTCCTTTATTGAGCCTATCTTTGCACGAAATGTTCCCTTGGTATCTCTGATTTTCTTGAGGAGATCTCTAGTCTTTCCCATTCTATTGTTTTCCTCTATTTCTTTGCACTGATCTCTGAGGAAGGCTTTCTTATCTCTCCTTGCTCTTCTTTGGAACTCTGCATTCAAACGGGTAAAGCAGAGACATTACTTTGTCAACAAAGGTCCGTCTAGTCAAGGCTATGGTTTTTCCAGTATCATGTATGGATGTGAGAGTTGGACTGTAAAGAAAGCTGAGCACAGAAGAATTGATGCTTTTGAACTGTGGTGTTGGAGAAGACTCTTGAGAGTCCCTTGGACTGCAAGGAGATCCAACCAGTCCATCCTAAAGGAGATCAGTTCTGTGTGTTCATTGTAAGAATTGATGTTGAAGCTGAAACTCCAGTATTTTGGCCACCTGATACGAAGAGCTGACTCATTTGAAAAGACCCTGATGTTGGGAAAAATTGAAGGCAGGCAGAGAAGGGGATGACAGAGGATGAGATGGTTAGATGGCATCACCGACTTAATGGACCATGAGTTTGAGTAAACCCTGGGATTTGGGGATGGACAGGGAGTCCTGGTGTGCTGCAACATGGGGTCCCAAAGAGTCAGACATGACTGAGCAATTGAACTGACATATCTTTATATTATGTCGTGGTAGAATTTTGGCAACATGATCACTACCTACCTCATCCATTATGAGACTTATTTTGCTAAAAGTTATTTTCCCCTCCAGATATGCCCTATTTTGTTCTTAAATGTATCTTTCCCATGATTAACTCACAAAATTTCCCTTGTGTCTCAGTTACATCCTTACACTAAAACTTTTGTGAAAGAAACCTGTTTAATTTGAAAGTTATGTGTTAAATAGTTAAGCATATATAACATATGTAACCTATGCTTATTTAATTCAAAATAGTATAAGCCCTGCAAGAACCACGTTGCCCATCAATATCCGAGAGAGCTTAGCTACTAATGATTGAGGCAGAATGACATTGCCACAGACCTCCAGTATCAGAAGATAGCTTAGAAGGTTAGTTACACTGAAATTTTCTTTATTGGGAGAATTAAATTAGCTCTTTTGCGCCAGGAGGGAGGTTTTCATCTAGGAGAATTGTTTTAGGCTGTTCTAGCAGAGAAAATTGCTCTGTTTGAGGACTAAGGAAAATGTAGATGTGGTAGATTAAGTGTTTCATAGTAAATTAGTAATAAAATGGTGTTTGTTTCCCGTCCCTTTAAAAATATTTTTAAATTGAGTAATCAGAAATAAGAGCTCAGTCAAGAAAAATGTAATACATATTTTTTACTGAGATTATTTTCTCCTTTTTTTCCACTTGATATATTGATGTATTTGGTTGATAGGTAAATCAATCAATTTTCTTATTTTTGAGTTTAAGTATTTATGTTAAATTTCCTGAAGTTTTTCATGTTGAACTTGAAAGTTCACGTTAGCCCTGTGGTATAAGCATTGTTGAAGTTACTTAGTGGCAATGAATAAAAATATTTAGTAATAAAAACAGAAAGAGTATGTTGACTATTTAGTACATTCCAGCCACATATACTTTCTCATGTGACTGGTGTATTAAACAGGTTGAACTCAAAGGGTATAAACAAGAAGAAATTATTTTTCTCTCACTTACCCCTGCCTTACTAAAAACCTTACTGCCTCACCTCTTAATTGTTTTTACTTTCACAATCCAAAATAGTCTTGCTTTTAGGTATTTAAAAAAAAAAATGTAATCTGGTCAAAATACAAACTTTCTTGGGTTCAGTTAAAAGTTTCTCCGATCTTTTAAGCTCAGTCTCGATCGGGAACTCTTGAACTCAATAATAAGGGATGAACTGGGAGACTGGGATTTACATATATACACTGTTGGTACTATGTATAAAATAGATGATTAATGAGAATCAACTGTATAGCATAGGGAACGCTATTCAATGCTCAGTGGTGACCGAAATGAAAAGTCAATTTAAAAAAGGGTATATGTAACCATACAGCTGATTGACTTTGCTGTACAGTAGAAAATAACACAACATTGTAAAGCCTATGAAAATTCAAAAAGGTTAGTGTGGTTCATTTCTTCTCTTTATTTACTCCACTTTATTCATCCTCTTCTAGTCTCCTCTGAGGTTAGGTCATAGGAGGAGGAAAACTTCATATACTCTTGACTCATCATGTTGTGGAAATTCAGCCACATCTCTTCTTGCTGCAGTATCATGGACAGCTTCACTCAAGCTCCCACAATCAGGTTTCTCTGGCAATTGTTGTTGTTTAGTTGCTAAGTTATGTCTGACTCTTTTGTGGTCCCATGAACTACAGCTCACCAGGCTCCTCCGTCCATGGGATTTTCCAGTCAAGAGTATTGGAGTGGGTTGCCATTTCCTTCTCCACGGTATCTTCCTGACCAGGGATTGAGCCTGCATCTCCAGCATTGGCAGGCAGATTCTTTATCACTGAGCCACCAAGGAAGCCCCTTCTCTTGATAAGTGGGCATAAATCCCTGTCTTTATGCTATCTCCAGGCTTTTGGGACAATCTTTCAAGTTCTTCCAAGAATGCTCTCACACTTTGCTTGAGAGTAGCAGGTGGGTCAACTCTGACTGTCTTAAGAATTAAATGAATAGGTAGCTTGGGAGTGACCCTCATGAACTATCACTTTTTTATGTGCTGCACAGTCTAGAAGGAAGGGGAGATGAGACTTCATTGTCCATTAAAATTCCCTTCAGGAAATCTTTCTTGTGGATTTTTTTTTTTTCCGAATACATAATCTTCTCATCTGGTTTGTTGGGAGTGATGGTCTTTAGGCTGGTTTTACTGTAGGTATGATTGATGGCTTGACTTATTTCCCATTGTCCTCAGCTCTGAAGCAACATTCCACAAAAACAGAAAAGCTCCACTTCATATCTAATTACATTCATTAAAGGCTCACGTTAACTCTATGAGGAAAGTGATATTTATCATCTCAGTTAAAACTGAGAAGATGGAAGCATAAAGTTCCATTATTTGCCCAAGGTCACTCAGTACTAAATGGCAGCCTGACTTAAAATCCCATACTCTTATCAACTTTACTGTATTACTGAAACAGAACAGGACAGAGTCTAGATAATTAATGAATGATCCAATACCCTAGATGGGTACTCAAAACTGCATAACAGACAGTTATAATATCCAAATGTTGTGTCACTTTTCTAGTTCTGTTTTCCTTTCCAAAGCTTCAGACTTTCTGTTAGAGATGACACACTCGTATCTTTTCTTTCTTTCTATCTTAGAATGATTCAAACACTTCAAAATTAATGACTAATTTTCATGTTGAAATAATAAGCATCTTAGAAATGTTATAGTATTTCTTACTTAACTGTCTCAATATTGCATAACATACATAATTGGCAACTATAAAAATACTATAATAGAACCATGTTAAAAGACAGGGAAAAACAAATCCTACAGATGACAAAGAATTTAAAATTCCCTTACCAGTGATTTTATGCTTTCTGAAGTTTTTAAACAAATTTTATTTTGTGAACTTGAAAGTTTAGTGCATTATCCCTTTATATGAATGTTTTTTCAGGGATCAAATATTTCTTATTTGACTTCTTCCTTACTCCCTAGGAAATTGTTAGTCCTACTACTAGAGTTGACATAAATCTGCTATTTGTTTACACTCAGTGGCATCCAGATACTTTATAAATATTGCATTTCTAAAATGTGTCTACTTGTAAAATATGAACTTGGGGATTTGGCTCCAAATAATTGTCTTATCTCAGGTGTTTTCTTCTAGTATGCTCATGTGGAGCTTATATTTAGTATTACTTGAGTTGCAGATTTATTTCATCTTGCCTAGCAGCATCAGCTATTTCCTTCTTCTGTTTCCAATTATTATGATTATTTCCAGCCTGAGTGAAGTTTGGCAAAAGCAAATATAGAAAGGGAAAGAGAATAGGCTATTCACTTAAGCTAACACTCAAGCTTATCAGTCTTTATTTCACTGCAGAAACCATTTATTAATATTCAGAGTTAGCAATTTAATATTGATTTTAGTCTTCTTTGGTGTTGCAGCCGTAAACTCAAGTGGGTGCAGGGCACAGTTTAACACTATGATATAGTGTGAAAGATGCCATTTCCTTGCCTCTGATAGATAAGGCTATTGTCCTTTTCTGTTAGAAAAGCTAGAGTGAAGATGAATTTGTATCAATATTTGTTGAGTTCTGTTATATTCCTTGCATGTGTAATGTATGAAAAAGTAGAGGTTATAAGCACATATCTGTTACTACATACAATGTAAACAGCATTTATAGTTAGATGCCTGATTATATACTCAGGGTCATTTTGGAAACTATTACATATTTTCCTCATAGTGCTTAGGACCCCAGACATTTGTGTGGGTTAATCTTGTAGAACTCACAATTGAGTAGGAGTTGAGAAATTCATTCCTTTAGGTTGCTTTTTTTTCCTCAATGTTTCTTTAGTAACTTTCTGGCAAAAAACAAACAAAACGACCAATTTTTTCCTATATTCTAAAAGACACAAATGATTTGATAAAAACCTGCTGCTGCTGCTAAGTCACTTCAGTCGTGTCCAACTCTGTGTGACCCCATAGACGGAAGCCCACCAGGCTCCCCCATCCCTGGGATTCTCCAGGCAAGAACACTGGAGTGGGTTGCCATTTCCTTCTCCAATGTGTGAAAGTGAAAAGTGAAAGTGAAGTCGCTCAGTTGTGTCCGACCCTTAGCGACCCCACAGACTACAGCCAACCAGGCTCCTCCATCCATGGGATTTTCTAGGCAATAGTACTGGAGTGGCTTGCCATGCCTTCTCCGTGATAAAAACCTAGAAGAACTTAATTTGTTCCAATAAATTTGCTTGAAGCTTTTATAGAAACTTGAGGATTCAGTGGAAGTGGTGAAAAAGGTCAATAAAGGCATCAAATTAGATGCTAACTTTGTGAAATTACCTCTTTGTCATTTGTTTCCATACAGTCCTAATTGCCAAGGCTAACTAAAAAATCCCGCAAAGCCTTATTTTCTTGCTATGAGGTAGAGAAATGACTGAATACAGGAGATTTAATTATTGATATACATTCAGCTTTTAATATAATATTTAAAAAATTAAACATACAATTTTCTATTTAGCAAATAAAAGTTTATGTCAAGTACACAAGCATTCTTTGCAGTGAATGTTCTTGCTTCTTCAGAAAACTAATTTATTCCAGTTTTAATCCATTTAGCTTAAAAACAAGACACATTCTTCTAATTTTCTAAATAGTGTTCCCTGATGAAAATGTTTTATTGGCTAACATCTTTTTTTAAGACTTTAAAGTGGATAACATTTTTGTTTTAATGCCTATTAAAAAGACATTAACTTGAAAATAACCGTTAAGGTCAACTGCTGAATCCTATTGTTAATTTGGTAGACTTTTGACTCTGCATTCAGTGAGATTATTTTATTATTACAGAAAAGTTAATTTTACCATGTGAAAAATCTAAAATTCTCTGATGAGCTTATACAAAGAGCTTTTCCACATTTATTTTGCCTTTGTTGCTAAATTTACCCCTCCCTCCCCCTGGCCAGCAAAAGTCCACAAAACTCTACTGAAGGTAGGCAGCAGAAACTTTTTTCAGCAACATTGTAAATTTTGCTAAGAAATATAGAGAAATCAAAACATTGCTTTTGATTTATTGACTTGTCAATAAAGCTTATAGTACAATGTCTATGGTTAAGATTTATTATATATTGATATAATTTGATTTAATTTGAATAAAGTGAAACCATAAATTGAAAGCTGTTCTGTGGAATAATTTTTTTATGAAAGGTGAAAAAGCATTTTTTGGATGGAAAAATATATCTTTAATTTAGAAGCACTGCAGATGTGGACTTCTTCATTTCAGTCACTCAGTTGTGTCCAACTCCTTGTGACCCCGTGAACTGCAGCACATCAGGCCTCCCTGTCCAACACCAACTCCCAGAGTCTACCCAAACCCACGTCCATCGAGTTGGTGATGCCATCCAACCATCTCATCCTCTGTCATCTCCTTCTGCTACTGCCCTCAATCTTTCCCAGCATCAGGGTCTTTTCAAATGAGTCAGTTCTTCGCATCAGTTGACCAAAGTATTGGAGTTTCAGCTTCAGCATCAGTCCTTCCAATGAACACCCAGGACTGATCTCCTTTAGAATGGACTGGTTGGATCTCCTTGCAGTCCAAAGGACTCTCAAGAGTCTTCTCAGACACCACAGTTCAAAAGCATCAATTCTTTGGCGGTCAGCTTTCTTTATAGTCCAACTCTCACATCCATACATGACCACCGGAAAAACCATAGCCTTGACTAGATGGACCTTTGTTGACAAAGTCATGTCTCTGCTTTTTAATATGCTGTCTAGGTTGGTCATAACTTTCCTTCCAAGGAGTAAATATCTTTTAATTTCATGGCTGCAATCAGCATCTGCAGTGATTTTGGATCCCAGAAAATAAAGTCAGCCACTGTTTCTACTGTTTCCCCATCTATTTGTCGTGAAGTGATGGGACCAGATGCCATGATCTTAGTTTTCTGAATGTTGAGTTTTAAGCCAACTTTTTCATTCTCCTCTTTCACTTTCTTCAAAAGGCTCTTTAGTTCTTCTTCACTTTCTGCCATAAGGGTGGTGTCATCTGCATACCTGAGGTTATTGATATTTCTCCCAGCAATCTTGATTCCAGCTTGTGCTTCTTCCAGCCCAACGTTCCTCATGATGTACTCTGCATATAAGTTAAATAAGCAGGGTGACAATATACAGCCTTGATGTACTTCTTTTCCTATTTGGAACCAGTCTGTTGTTCCATGTCCAGTTCTAACTGTTGCTTCCTGACCTGCATGCAGGTTTCTCAAGGGGCAGGTCAGGTGGTCTGGTATTTCCATCTCTTTCAGAATTTTCCACAGTTTATGTGGACTTGGTTTTGAGGATATTTAAATAGATATCCTCGTAGATATTTACATAGATATTTGTGAGTATATAGAACTTTTTCAATTCTATAATATAGCTTCACAGAGTCTACTTTTATTATTCCTTTTATGATTGAAACACAAGGCATGTTTAAAAAGGCTTCATGTAAAGCAAACTACCAACTTAGATTCTAGATTATATACAGTGCGTGTTTATTAGTTGTCCAAACATAGAAATATTTTACTTTAAAATATTTCTATCAAACAACCTTGCATTGAGAAGATAGTGAAGTTTGGTGGAAGTAAATAATTCCTTTTTCTCTTCTGTATTATTAAAACTTAATTGCATCACCATTTAGGTATTCAGATTGAAGCAACCTAATTTTCAAAGATCCTTAAAAACACAATTATGTAATATGAATAAGGAAGTTCTAATCAAGGTAGAGGAGAATAGATATTGCATTTGGAGAAGGAAATGGCAACCCACTCCAGTATACTTGCCTGGAGAATCCCATGGATGGAGGAGTCTGGTAGGCTACAGTCCACAGGGTCGCAAAGAGTCAGACACGACTGAGCAACTTCACTTTTCACTCACTTGCAGTGTATGATATCATTAACATAGACTGGGATTTCCTGCAATATCTAGTATCTGGATCTATAGTTGAATAATTCTTTTGTGAAGACTAAATTCAGAGGAGAACTGGCTTCACAACAGAAATGTGAAAAGTTCACCTCTGACATTGTGCATCCCTAGTTAGTTTGACAGATTTATGGAAATAGAATATAAACGCCATGTTCTTGGACAACTCTACTTTTATATGTGGTAAATTTTATAAAACAGTACATTTAAACAGATAAATAACTCTTCTTTTTAACTCCTCAAGAGAGAAGATAGTTGGAAGCTATAGCAAAATGAGAGCTTTCTTATATTCTTAATTTCTATCTGAGAGATAGAAAATCACTATTTATCCTTGCTTTAGTTTAGGGCTATATATTACAGTGAAAATCCTTTCTATGAATCTCAAAATTTCTTTGATGAAGGTGCTAAGGACGTGAATGAGGAAGAAAGGGAGGGAGCAGGAAAGGAGGAAGATAGGAAAGAATTTTATTTAGTCCAGAACATAAGTTTTTGATCTAATGATCTCTACATTCATCTTTGAAAAATGTTCATTCAACCAAAGTGTCAGAATAATAATTTTACCTAATAGTTCCCATATTGGAGTTCTGTAGTGGTAAGAGTTTAGTAGAGTGTTGCTGATAGGAGTGGAGCAGGCAGCTTCATAACAAAAATGAAAACATTGGGTTCTTGTAAGTCCAATAATCCACTCTCAGTTTGGGGTCAATACAAAGGTGCACAATGTTTTCAAAGGACATCCAATTAGATTTTATTCAACACAATAGATTAAAGAATCATTTGTGTTTCTTTGAAAAGCTCCTTTATTTAAAGCAGTACAGTACCCTTCATTCAAGTTCAAATACTGAGCTTTCCTGGTGCAGCTTTTTTGTTGTTGTTGTTAAATAATCTGCATGATGTTTTATAGTGCAGAGAGGGAAATGATTATTAGAGCCTTTATTCAAGGGTTTTGGGTATGTTCCCTCTCTCTCTGTCTGGGTGAGTGCATATAGGGTGTGTGTGTATGTGTGTGTGTGTGTGTGTGTGTGTGAGACATGTCTGTGTGTGTAATTTGTCAACATGTTCCCAATGTTATCAGGTTAGTTTCCAGTCTTATAAGTGAGAAAAGATGAGACTAAAACAGTGGTAGTTATGGAATTGAAATGTACACACACACACACACACAAGAGGGCATGTGTGCAAGCTAAATCACTTCAGTCTGTCTGACTCTTTGCGACCCTGTTGAACTGTAGGCCTCCAGACTCCTTGGTCCATGGGATTCTCTAGGATACTGAAGTGGGTTGCCATGCTCTCCTCTAGGGGATCTTCCAGACCCAGAGACTGAACCTGCATCTCCTCTGTTTCCTGCATTTACCGGCATGTTCTTTACCACGAGCACCACCTGAGAAGCCCATATGTTAATATTCTACTTGCCTGGAAGTACCAGAGAACCCCCAAAATATTGACTTAAATGTTGACACCTCTTGTACACAAGCATTCAGGATTGGTGTGGCAGCTATTAATAAATAGTTATGTAGAACCCAAAATGCCTCCAGTTCTTCGTTCTTCTGTCTCCATGAGTGGCCCTAATTCTAGTGACCCAGACAACATGTGCACATTTGAAATAGCAGGAGAAATGAGAGAAAGAAGGATCATATTTGGTCATATTTTAGTGCAACATTCTAGAAAGGAAACACAAGACTCTTATGTTTATATCCTATTGGCCAGAAATTAGTCACAAAACCATATTTAGTTGCAAATATTGCTTTATTCTGGGAAGCTTAAAAAGACAAAATATTCTAGAAGGCACTGCTGCTGCTGCTGCTAAGTCACTTTAGTCGTGTCCGACTCTGTGTGACCCCATAGACGGAAGCTGACCTGGCTCCCCAGTCCCTGGGATTCTCCAGGCAAGAACACTGGAGTGGGTTGCCATTTCCTTCTCCAATGTGTGAAAGAGAAAAGTGAAAGTGAAGTCGCTCAGTCGTGTCCGACCCTTAGCGACCCCACGGACTGCAGCCCACCAGGCTCCTCCATCCATGGGATTCTCCAGGCAAGAGTACTGGAGTGGCTTGCCATTGCCTTCTCCGTCTAGAAGGCACAAATGTAAATAAATATTCAAATTTAATATATTTGCTTTACATGATATAAGACTGTGCCATGAGGAATAAAATGATTTGTCTTATCTAATGCAGCCAGGAAATTAAAAGATGCTTACTCCTTGGAAGGAAAGTTATGACCAACCTAGATAGCATATTAAAAAGCAGAGACATTACTTTGCCAACCAAGGTCCGCCTAGTCAAGGCTATGGTTTTTCCCGTGGTCATGTGTGGATGTGAGAGTTGGACTATGAAGAAAGCTGATCGCCGAAGAATTGATGCTTTTGAACTGTGGTGTTGGAGAAGACTCTTGAGAGTCTCTTGGACTGGAAGGAGATCCAACCAGTCCATTCTAAAGGAGATCAATCCTGGGTGTTCATTGGAAGGACTGATGCTAAAGCTGAAACTCCAATACTTTGGCCACCTCATGCGACGAGCTGACTCACTGGAAAAGAGTCTGATGCTGGGAGGGATTGGGGGTGGAAGGAGAAGGGGACGACCGAGAATGAGATGGCTGGATGGCATCACTGATTCGATGGACATGAGTTTGGGTGAACTCTGGGAGTTGGTGATGGACAGGGAGGCCTGGCGTGCTGTGATTCATGGGGTCGCAAAGAGTTGGACATGACTGAGTGACTGAACTGAACTGAACTGAACTGAATCCAGATATAGAAGCATTTTTTAATTCCCTTCCAGGTAACTCTACAGCAGACTATATTCTACCACATTATTTCTATTCTTGGAAATAAAAGTTCAGGTCTCTACTGCACATTGCCACTAGCTGTTTGACCTCAGATTCCTTGTGTGGCAAAGTAGATCACTGAGTTAGGTAACTTCTAACATTCTGTGATTTATTAAATTTATCTGCAATGTGCAAAGCCCAATAGCTTCTTGAGGAAAAGCAGTATTTCTTACTTCTGTTCTCAATATCTTGACCATGGTTTTATTGGGATAGAAAAACTATCGTTAAATAAATATTTATAGGGAAAGTTATGTAAACCACATAACATCTCTCCTAATTACTAACTTTATATTGATGTTACCTTCTCTCTACCTCTGTGTAACAATGTGCATTAGTTATGTTCTCAAGCTCAGTTACTGAAATCCAAAACAAGTCATTTATGATTTTACCCAAAAGGAAGTCTAAAGATAGGGCAGGATTGGTTGATTGAGTAACTAAAAATATGTCTTCTTTTGATTTCTCTGTGATGCTGTTTTTAATGATGGCTTCATCTGAAATAGATATTGAAAGAACTACCAGCTACATAATGTTATGTTATATATATAAAGATGTTTAAATAATTTTTCTAGTTATTTCTTGAAAGGTTCTTTTCTTCATAAAAATTGTTTTAGATTTTATTCATGCTTAACTTATATACATACTGCTCAATACACATAGCTGAAGTTTTAGTATTACTTCTTGAAATTACCTCTGATAAGGTAAATTTTATAAAGTATATTTCATTGCAGTTAATATTATGAGATTAAGAGAGAATTTTGAAATCAGAGACATCTGTATTTAGATCTTCAGCAACTTACTGACTCCTTCTAAGTATCACTATCCTCATCTCTAAAACAGAGATATTAATGCCTAATTCCTAATATGTTTAAGATTGTGTGATAATCAGTTTAAAATTAATAAATATAGTATTTTTTTGGTTATACATACAACTATTTCAAAACAATTCAGAACAAATTACTGTAGTTTGCAAATAAGTGTATTCACCTGTCTTTATATTTGGTTCCAAGATAATGCTATAATATTGAGAGAGATTATATAGTTTTAACCAAATAATTTATTTGATAATGATATAACGCATCTCTTCAAATTTCCCCCGCCTCCTCTATTTCATATGTTTCATGCATTTGTTTTCTGTTTGTTACAGTGACTCACATTTAAAAAGCATCACTGATATACAAGAAATTGACTCTGGTAGGAGAGAAAATAATTTCATGTGCCAAGAACACCCTTCCTTTTGTTTTAGTGTTATACAGGTTTCTTTGTCTATCTTGGCATTCTATGCTTATTGCCATTGGGCAGTTCCAAGTTTAGTTTGCGATTGAGCCTTCCCAGAGTCAGGCTGAATTTTTGCATACTGGGAACCTGGTCTTATTCCCTTAAACAAAATCTGTAGTAGAAGAACCTTCCTAAGTAAAATCAAGTGAGCCAAAAAAAAAAGAAGCAAGTTTATTGATTTATGTCTCACTATTTGAAATTGTACAAAGCCATGAATCCAGCTGAGCTTCATTTTGTTTTGTTATGTCAATGTGAAATATTTTGTATAGCTTGCGTTTATCACTATTATTTTTATTATGGGAGAAACAAATGTGCATTTCTGTCATTTTGTGTATTTGCTTCTGATATATTGTCATGCTTTTTTTTTGTATTTGGTAAGAAGATTAAACTATGAAAAGTGTTTGAAATTTTGGGGGGAAAATAACATATAGAGTATTCTGTTAGCTACATTGCAGTTCAGTTGTGTAGGGCTCTTTGCAACCCCATGGACTCCAGCATTCCAGGCTTCCCTCTTCTTCACTATCTCGTAGAGTTTGCTCAAACTCATGTCCTTTGAGTCAATGATGCCATCCAACCATCTCATCCTCTCTCATCCCCTTCTCTTCCTGCCTTCAATCTTTCCCAGCCTCAGGATCTTTCCCATTGAGTTAGCTCTTCGCATCAGATGGCCAAAGTATTGGAGCTTCAGCTTCAACATCAGTCCTTCCAATGAATATTCAGGGTTGATTTCCTTCAGGATTGACTGGCTTGATCTCCTTGCTGTTCAAGGGACTGTCAAGAGTCTTCTCCAGCACCACAGTTCGAAAGCATCAATTCTTCTTCAAAGCATGTATCTTGACTTGGGTTTGGATTAGGACACCCAAACAAAACAAAAAATACTTGCCCTGACAAGCACATAGAAAATTATTTCAGCAAGGACAAAGTGAGTAATTTGAGTGACAGTGTTAAGCTAGAGG
This sequence comes from Moschus berezovskii, assembly GCF_049115385.1. Lineage (NCBI taxonomy): Eukaryota > Metazoa > Chordata > Mammalia > Artiodactyla > Moschidae > Moschus > Moschus berezovskii. Next base: position 49,560,979 of record NC_142462.1, read on the forward strand.
TGTGGAATATAGGTTTAAATAATTCCACTCTATGGGATGCCTGAAGGGTCATTTAGTATTTATTAGCATATCATAGCTGACTAATATTGTGATTATGTTGCTATTTCAGAATTGCCCAAAGTTATTTCCTTTGGCGTGCTATTTCTACCAGCCTGTTTTCTCTATTTCCACATTGTTCTTCAGCTGGTGCATTTGAGCACAGCTGGCTTGTGTATTGCAATGGAAACAAATGGGCCAGGTCTTAGAACAACAAAACATTCCTGTTTGTTTGAATCTCTGTCAAGGCTCTGTGAATTCAGTTAGAAAGAAATACAAGAATATAGGAACACTAGTATAGAAGCAAGAAATTAGAAACCATCATATTGAAAATGTATAAATGATATACCTACTTATTAGACATTAAAACATATCTGTTTTATCTTTTGACACTCAAGTGCATATGGCTATACTGTTTTTTTTTTTTTAATGTCGTATTGTTCAGATTAGGGCCTGCCATGTGAGTGGGCACTACTATAATGCCATAAAATAGAACCACTAGTACAAGCAGACAATGTGATAGGCAGAAAAGAAGCAAGATGACACAAACGTTCATCTAGATTTTCAGATTAGACAAAATTCTGACACTGTTGATAATAATGGGATGTTCCAATGAGATACATTAGTTGATTCTTCCATGATTTTAATTATTTCATCATTGCTAATGAAAATATTTTAAAAGCAGAGTAGAACTGTCAAGATAAAACTGTCTACTCTATGTGATTAAAGTTTTTCAAAGTCTCTAGTTTGGTATATAATCTAATAAGTAACTTTATCTGTGAAAAATTATCCTCATTGTTTCACAACTTTACATAAATGAAAAGTAAATTTGTCCATAAATGTTTATTACTTTTTCTTCATTAGAACAAAAGCAAGACTAATAGCAAAAAGCATCAATTGACAGATATTGTAAGAACTCAGATCCCCCAAATTACAATAAAATATGTAATTTTAGAGTTGAGATAAGCACATTCATTTTTAATGTAACATATTGTAGGTGTTTGACAGAATACCAGTGGTGGGATGGAAGAATTAAACTATATTAGAAGTTCTATGAAACTCCAATACTTTGGCCACCTCATGCGACAAGTTGACTCAATGGAAAAGACTCTGATGCTGGGAAGGATTGGGGGTGGGAGGAGAAGGGGACGACAGAGAATGAGATGGCTGGATGGCATCACCGACTCGATGGACATGAGTTTGAGTGAACTCCGGGAGTTGGTGATGGACAGAGAGGCCTGGGGTGCTGTGATTCATGGGGTCGCAAAGAGTCGGACACGCCTGAGCGACTGAACTGAACTGAACTGATGCTCAAAATCTTATGTGGATGTATTGTTTTAGTCTAGTGTAGTTTGAAAATTAAAATACATTTTCAACAGAGTCAAGAACAACCCAAATACTGTTCTTTGTTCAGATATCTAAATAAAGCTATGATGAATTGTCTTTCTTTAATCTGAATGTAATATCACCCTCAATTCTAGTTGTATAAATTATCTACTTTAGAGTTAACTTTAACCTATGCTAATTATTTAACTAGTATTTGTTACTAATTAATTAATTAGTGTTTTGGGGTGAAAATATCTGGTTGTACTTTTCAGCAAGTTTAATAAATTAATACATTTCATTCCACAAAAATGGGAAAAAAATGAAAGAAAATCTTAACTTCAGGTTTAGAAATCCATCTGGGTTGGAAGCCAGTTGAGAAGAGCTTGCACTAATGGGGCCAGAATGAAGAGTGTGATTCCAAGGTGGGCCAGTTAGCTCTGGAGTGTAGATGCACACTTCCTGGGACCTTTCTCTGAGCATATATGTGCTATGAGCAGCACGGGGGATTAAGTGCAAATCCACATCATCCCTTGAAAAATAGTCTACCTGGTGATGGTTCAGTGTCATTATTATCACAAAATGGTATTAATACATTATGGGTTATTTAAATATCTTTGTGTTGGCTCAAGTTCAGTTTTTAATGGAAAATTTAAATATCTAAATTTACTTTGATGTATTTTTTGAAATATGATTCTGCACATTCAGCATTATTATACAAGACTGTCTCTTAGACTTGTCAATAAAACTTAACAAAACATCTGCTATATAGAATGCACATAGTTTGAATAATGGAGATATCTATATCACTCGGTATCACAGCTTTGAAATTTATATCTAAAGTGAAAAAATTTGCTATGTCTGTAAGGCAATACCTTTGCCAATGTACATAAAGTACGATCTGTGTATATTTGTGCATTTATATCTGTCTTTTCTTCAACACTCTTTCTAGGTAAGGACTCAATACTTTTATTAGAATTTCTTTCTCTTATGGGTTTTTAAACCCACTATCATTCCCCATTTTGCAATATTCCAGAACTCTCTGAATTCTTACAGGCAAGGGTATAATTTGCATCTTATGTTCCTTGCCTCTGAATTGTTACAGTATCTTCCTAACTGATATCCTTTGCTTTTATCTTTGATTTATGGGTCATACTGCTGCCATATTCCTGAAAGTGGTGCTTTTATAAGAGTACTAGCTAACTCAAAATCTTCATTGCCTCTTATTTCCTAGAATATAATATCCAGATTCTTCATCAAACATTCAAGGTTTTTATAGTCTGTCTTCAAGATACGTTTCTGTGTCTTTCAGTACCCATTTTTGTGACCCAATAAGAACCATTTGTTACAAGAGTTCCTTTTACCCACAAATGCATTTTCCTTTGCTTTTAGTGACAATTTTTGCCCATATGTATTTGCAGGTCTACATACACCCAGATCAGAAAATGGTTCTTCAATATGAGGTTCACTGCTATGCCAAAAGTCTTTGTTATGAGGTAACCATCTAAGGCTGCCATGTGAAACATAATGCCACAAAACAGATTTAATGTATGTAACACTCAAGGTGGTTGACTCCAGTTCACACAGGGCTTCTGACTTGTTTTCCTTGTGACTGAAATATACTTTTTTAATTTACACCATTCCCATGACTCTACCTTAGTTTGATATTTCTGCAAGCCTTTGTTTTTGAAATGTCTTCCTTTGAAATTATTTGGCTCACTTAATTTGGCTGTAAGGTAATTTTCTTCTAGATTTTTGTAACCTCACATATCTCCTGGATGATTGGTACTAAACCCTACATAGCCCTTAATATCACACTTTCTCTTAAAGATGATTTACCTGGCACCCTTTGCCTCTGCTTTATTTCTAATCTGTGGTTCAAAAAGCTTCCAGACCTTTAGTTTTTCTGGCCCTCTAACATATTAACAACTTCTGACTGTTGCATTTCCCCACAGTGCTTTGAGTACTTAATATGCCAGCTCCAGGGAATCCCATCCACACCGGCCACCCTACTCAGCAGCCAGAGCTACCCATTAGCTGACCTTCAATGTCAATTGTGCCTTTGTGACTTCTTTGCTCAGGCCACCTTTAGATATCATCTCCCTCTTTTTTTTTTTTTTTTAATCTTAACTGCATTGTGATTTTTAGCTATCTGTGTCCTTCATGAAATTTTGGTTACCAGCCCAACTCATAGTGATCTCTAATATTTATTGACCCTTCTTTCCACATACTGTTTCATATAGGAAATCTCGTTTTCACAACAAGAGATGGAAATGGTGACCTAAAAAACACTCAACTTGAGAAAGTTGTGAATTAAGTTTTATTTGGAGCAAAATGAGGACTGCACATAGTAGATAGCACCTAAGATAGCTCTGAGAAACTACTCCAAAGAGGTAGGAAGAAAGGACAGTATATATGTGATTTTGGTGAAGGGAGAGTACATTCAATCAAGCACATATTTTTCCAGAAGCTTTCTGCTAGTCTTGAGAAGCTTTCTAATAGTGTCATGAAGCTTTCATGAGAAACAGTCATCACTTTGAAGGATTTTAGTGCTTTTCTAGATATGGAAATAAAAGAATTGGGCTCATAAAATTGGCTCCTGAAAATATCTAACTATCTGAAGACCTGTCCTTTCCCAGAGCATAAAGTGCCTCATTTCTGCCCTCCACCATGAACTCTTTTCAAGGGGCTGTTGAAAGTCAGCAGCTGCAGTACCACATGATTTAATCCTCATGAAGGTAAATGATAAGCACCATGGCAAGTGCCAGTTTGTAATTGACAGAAGGGTATAGTGGCTAGTGCTCAGGTTTGGAGTCAGGATAGAATAGAGCATTTCACACTCTGATTTCTCATTTGTAGAATGTTAATAACAGTATTAAATTGTAAAATAGGAATCATACAAATAAAATGGTAACAATAATACTACAGATTTCTTGTAAAGACCACATAGTGCATTGGATTTATTCAATAAATATTTGTTGAGTGCTTAATATAAGCCAAACACCATAATAGGGATCTGTAATGAACAAAATAGAATCATCTGCTTATATGTCAACTGTTATTTCAGTAATAATGTCAACCAGATTTATTGTGATAGAATTGTGACATTTACTTTCTTTCTGACTCTTCAAATTGCTAACATATTTCATGGTATCCTAAGGAATAGTTTTGTTTTTCTACCTTATATTGTTACATTTCATTCTTTTCTATAATATTTACTTTTATGCATAATATGTTTGATTTTTTCACATATTCATACAGCTCTTTTTGAGATCATGAATAGTAAACAAAACATCCCTTTATTTATATAGACACTTTCTCCTAACCAGGGGTTCCCTGATAGTTCAATTGGTAAAGAATCTGCCTATGATGCAGGAGATCCTGGTTGAATTCCTGAGTTGGAAAGATCCGCTGGAGAAGGGATAGTCTACCCACTCCAGTATTCTTGGTCTTCCCTTGTGGTTCAGCTGGTAAAGAATCCACCTGCAATGAGGGAGACCTGAGTTTGATCCCTAGATTGGGAAGATCTCCTGGAGAAGGGAAAGGTACCCACTCCAGTATTCTGGCCTAGAGAATTCTATGGACTGTATAGTCCATGGGGTTGCAAAGAGTTGGACACGACTGAGCGACTTACACTTTCACTTTTCTCCTAACTTGAATCCATGACATTGAGTTTCTACAGATCCACAATTGATGCTACTATTATTTTTATGTGCTAAAAAGGAAAAATGCAACAGAAATTTTCAGCCCCTAGGGTAGGGTCTGATATCCTCTGTTTTCATGATTTCAATAAAAATGCCTAAACTTTGGTATTCTTAAGAAAATATTACTAGGTCATGGATTTAGCCATGATGATGTAATCTTGGTAGGGTATGTGCAAAATAAAGTATCAGCTCCACTGAAGACTTTATTTTAGGCTGATTCATCAGTGGTGTCTTGAGCTGCAAATGCTGATGCTGTAATTTGTGTCTAGAGAAACCACATGTTTAATTGCCCTGTCTGAAATGTTTAGTGCTCTGTTTGTTTTCTTCACTTCCACATGGCTCACAAAACAGATGAGTAATGTTGGAATTGAAAAAGTGAATTTCAAACAAAAATACTTAAGAATCAATATAGTTAGAAAGTGTGGTGTAGAAATTTTGTGGAGTTTACCGTAGCTAAGTATTTGTGGAGTGGGGGCATCACTAAGAATGCTCCACACTCTTGAGTTGTTGCCTGATTTTGTAATAGTTTGATTTTAATGGTATTGGTTTTATTTTTAAAGCAATATCCATTAGATATTATAGCATTTTAATTTTCTTAGAAAAGGTAGAGACAGAGGTGTATATTTGTGTATGTGGTGTATTTGTGAATGTGTGCAATCCTTTCCTCTTTTATATTATCTCAAAATGCAGTTATTTAAAGGTCAACAGATGTATATTTTGCTCTACTTTCCAGAACAATAGACTCAGAGCATGCTTTCCACAAAGTTGCTCAGAGCAAGATCCAGGCTATCTAAAATTAGGTTAGATGGTTCTGAGCAAAGGAATCAAACCTGACTTATATTTAGTTTTACTGGGACATCCCACTGTGCATTGATGTAACTATAATATACCCTCCTTGGCCAATATGGGCCACCAATTAACTCCCTGCAGTAGATCTTTAGGTACATATAGGTGGACATCTTATTCAAAGGGGAACTTTTTAAAAATTTGCTCTGCTACCAGAGAATACTAGAATTATTTTGACTCTTTTACTCAAATTTATTTTTCATGTCATCAGTTTTCTAGCATAATAATCAAATAATCTTTCTAAGGTTTGCATTTGCTGCTCTAATAATATTAAAAAATATTTTTAAAACTAGAGAAAATTTTATTTAACAAGGAATAACATGCCTAGTATGATTAGGGAAATAAGTTGACATTTAATCTATTGTTCAAATACTCTAAATTTTCTTATTAATGGTTCACTCTTTATATATTATATGAATCCTCAAAGATGGCTTCAGCTAGAAAAGCAAAGCTAACTTGTAGACATGACAGAAAGTTGTCTTTTGCCATTTGAGTAAATACGGCCATGTGATAAATTCAGAGAATTCAAAGCCAAAGCTATGACAGATTTCAGATTTTGTCCTTACTTACCCAGTTGCTGGTAAATAAAAGAATAACATACGTTCTCTTCCTTTCCCCTTTTCTCTTATTCCTTACATTTTCTTTTTCTAATAGTCTTTTATTTGCTAATGAATCTTTTTCTCCTGTTCTTAAAGTTGTGTGGGTTAAACAAAATTGTCATCATGTCAAAAACTGAGTATTCTAGGAAACTCAGTATCCATTTTCCCTCTTCATGGAGGATAATCTAACAAAAATGCAAAAGAAAGAAGAGTTGTTTAGTGAAGGAAGTATAAAAATTCTCATTCATTTTAATTTTTAAAATATTACCATAAAACTCACTGATGCTCTAAGACAGTGAAGAATCAACAATAAATAAAATCAGTTAGGAATATAGTAGTCCATTTGCCTAATGGTAAATATCAGAGGGAAGCTAGATTACTTATCTGTCTAGGAATGGAATTGGAGTGACATTATTAATAAATTTTCCTTAATTTCATACCAAAGTTAATAGAGAATAAAATGAGCTAAAGAATTACTTATGACTATTTGATAACATATCATTTCATGGTTTTGGAACTTTGCCTTTTCTTATCCATTGCTGTGCCTAATGAATCTAGGAGTGGGTGTCTAATTGAAGAATGTATCTTTTATATTTATGACTTACAGGTTCTCAAGATTTTATTTAGAAACATAGAACCATAAAATTGAAAGGAGATCAGTAGGTCATAATTCTAGTCTATCCTTTTTCCCTGTAGCAGGACCAGCCACAGAGCATTGGAAATTATAACTGAAGTCCTCATTCCAAGATGGCAGCAACCACAGCTTTCATATTGGACAGTTCCATATTGTTACAGTCTTTCAGCATAATGATCTGAAATGATCTTCCTCTATAAACTGATTGTGGTTCTCAAGATAATCTGGATTTATCTAATCGTTTAAAATTGGGAATACTGAATAAATTTAGAGCAATTGTATATGAACAATCAGAGATGTCCACATTGACCAGCCTCATGTGCTACCAGTATTTCTTTGTTTCCAGTTACAGGGAATGGTGATGTATAATAATTACTATTCCTCTAAAGATAGGTTATAACATTAAGGACATGTTTTGATCATCTATAATATCCTTTAATTTATTCATTATCCAGTCTACATAAATGTTTAAAATTTATAAACTTTATTCCATTTCAGATATTGTATTTCATTGATTTTAAATGTATCATTATTTTGTCTGTTACTAAGAAAGAAAAACAGAGTTATCAGTTAATAGATGACATAAATCTTTCTTATCACGTAGAATTTTTAGTTTATATTAATTGAAAGAAAGTTTTTTGGATTTATATAGGCAGTATACACATTTAAAACAAACTGCATGTAAATTAGTTGAATTATCCTCAAATTTCTTTATATTGAAATTCTAATTTTCCTACTGGATCATTGAAAAAGCAAGAGTTCCAGAAAAACATCTATTTCTGCTTTGTTGACTATGTGAAATCCTTTGACTGTGTGGATCACAATAAACTGTGGAACATTCTGAAAGAGATGGGAATAACAGACCACCTGAACTGCCTCTTGAGAAACCTGTATGCAGGTCAGGAAGCAACAGTTAGAACTGGACATGGAACAATAGACTGGTTCCAAAGAGGAAAAGAAGTACGTCAAGGCTATATATTGTCACCCTGCTTATTTAACTTCTATGCAAAGTACATCATGAGAAACGCTGGGCGGGAGGAAGCACAAGCTAGAATCAAGATTGCCGGGAGAAATATCAATAACCTCAGATATGCAGATTACACCACCCTTATGGCAGAAAGTGAAGAGGAACTCAAAAGCCTCTTGATGAAGATGAAAGAGGAGAGTGAAAAGGTTGGCTTAAAACTCATCATTCAGAAAACTAAGATCATGGCATCTGGTCCCATCACTTCATGGGAAATAGATGGGGAAACAGTGGAAAGAGTGTCAGACTTTATTTTTCTGGGCTCCAAAATCACTGCAGATGGTGATTGCAGCCATGAAATTAAAAGACGCTTACTCCTTGGAAGGGAAGTTATGACCAACCCAGACAGCATATTAAAAAGCAGAGACATTACTTTGCCAACAAAGGTCCGTCTAGTTAAGGGTATGCCTTTTCCAGTGGTCATGTATAGATGTGAGAGTTGGACTATAAAGAAAGCTGCGTGCCAAAAATTGATGCTTGTGAACTATGGTGTTGGAGAAAACTCTTGAGAGTCCCTTGGACTGCAAGTAGATCCAGCCAGTCCATTCTAAAGATCAGTCCTGGGTGTTCATTGGAAGGGCTGATGTTGAAGCTGAAACTCCAATACTTTGGCCACCTAATGCGAAGAGCTGACTCATTTGAAAAGACCCTGATGCTGGGAAAGATTGAGGGCAGGAGGAGAATGGGATGACAGAGGATGAGATGGTTAGATGGCATCACCGACTCAATAGACATTGGTTTGGATGGACTCCAGGAGTTGGTGATGGACAGGGAGGACTGGTGTACTGCAGTTCGTGGGGCCGCAAAAAGTCGGACATGACTGCACGACCGAACTGAACTGAATTACTTTTCTGCCTAGGGTCATTAGTATCTCATTTTTTTTTATCGTTGTGTCTTTTTCATTAAGAAGATGTTCTAATAACTTTTATTTAAGAAAGAAAGAGAGGGCGAGCAAGAGCAATAGACCAAGCTCCAGAATTTTCTGCAAACTGCTGGATTCTATTCTGCAAATTTCTTTCTTTCTTTCTCTCTTTTTGTGCATATGTAGGCATATTCAGCTTTTTACATCTATGTCACAACTACAACCTTGATGGTATTAGTTTAGGCAGGATTTACTCCAGGATCAGAGACATTAAAATGTGAAAGTTCTGCACATTATGTGGTTGTGGATTAGTCACTAAGTTGTATCCAACTCTTGTGACCACATGGGCTGTAGCCTGCCAGACTTCTCTGTCAATGGCATTTTACAGGCAAGAATACTGGAGTAGGTTGCCATTTCCTTCTCTAGCAGATTTTCCCATTCCAGGATCGAATCTGGATCTCCTACAATTCAGGCAGATTTACTGACTGAGCCACAGGTCCCTGAATAATGGCAGCAAATTAGCAGTATATTTTTAATACGTAGTTTGAAGTAGTTCAACCTGACAAGATTCAGATACCTCCTATAAAATATGTCTGAAAACTGATCAGTTCCCAGTTCTCAATTGTTTCTGAAGGCAGTTTCCCAAGGGCTTTTGTTTTTCACAAAATTCTGATTTCTTCTTTAGAGATATGGTATTCAAAATATGGATGCAAAGATGTGGCACCCAAGATTGTGGAAATTGAGACTATAAAGAGATACTTAGTAGGTACAACTCTCAATTATTTCATCAATTGAGGACTCTGGTTTACTCAGGGTAAAGAATATCTTTGGAATAAATTTATTAGTTTTAGATTTCAAGTTATGCTCTAAAAAAAAAGGAATTTATAATACAATGAGTTAGATACAGTGTGTTTATACAGAGGTGATTTTTCAGAAAAGCTGCCTTATTTATTTAAGTCAAAGTTATGGAAGAGACATAGTTAAAATGAATCAAAACATATGGGCATGTGACTTTCTCTGATTTATTTAAAATATTTTATTATAGAAAATGTAATCACTTAAAAAGTAGAGAAGATGGAACAATGTACATTTATGTACTCATTACCTCTGGACGGAGGTTCGTGACATTGTACAGGAGACAGGGACCAAGACAATCCCCATGGAAAAGAAATGCAAAAAAGCAAAATGGCTGTCTGAGGAGGCCTTACAAATAGCTGTGGAAAGAAGAGAAGCGAAAAGCAAAGGAGAAAAGGAAAGATATAAGCATCTGAATGCAGAGTTCCAAAGAATAGCAAGGAGAGATAAGAAAGCCTTCCTCAGTGATCAATGCAAAGAAATAGAGGAAAACAACAGAAAAGGAAAAACAAGAGATCACTTCAAGAAAATTAGAGATTCCAAAGGAACATTTCATGCAAAGATGGGCTCTATAAAGGACAGAAATGGTATGGACCTAACAGAAGCAGAGGATATTAAGAAGAGGTGGCAAGAATACACAGAAGAACTGTACAAAAAAGATCTTCACGACCAAGATAGTCACGATAACATGATCAATGACCTATAGCTAGACATCTTGGAATGTGAAGTCAAGTGGGCCTTAGAAAGCATCACTATGAACAAAGCTAGTGGAGATGATGGAATTCCAATTGAGCTATTTCAAATCTTGAAAGATGATGCTGTGAAAGTGCTGCACTCAATATGCCAGCACATTTGGAAAACTCAGCAGTGGCCACAGGACTGGAAAAGGTCAGTCTTCATTCCAATTCCAAAGAAAGGCAATGCCAAAGAATGCTCAAACTACCACACAATTGCACTCATCTCACACGCTAGTAAAGCCATGCTCAAAATTCTCCAAGCCAGGCTTCAGCAATATGTGAACCATGAACTCCCAGATGTTCAAGCAGGTTTTAGAAAAGGCAGAGGCACCAGAGATCAAATTGCCAACATCCGCTGGATCATGGAGAAAGCAAGAGAGTTCCAGAAAAACATCTATTTCTGCTTCATTGACTATGCCAAAGCCTTTGACTGTGTGGATCACAATAAACTGTGGAACATTGTGAAAGAGATGGGAATCCCAGACCACCTGAGCTGCCTCTTGAGAAACCTGTATGCAGGTCAGGAAGCAACAGTCAGAACTGGACATGGAACAACCGACTGGTTCCAAATAGGAAAAGGAGTGCGTCAAGGCTGTATATTGTCACCTTGCTTATTTAACTTATATGCACAGTACATCATGAGGAACGCTGGGCTGGAAGAAGCACAAGCTGGAATCAAGATTGCTGGGAGAAATATCAATAATCTCAGATATGCAGATGACACTACCCTTATGGCAGAAAGTGAAGAGGAACTCCAAAGCCTCTTGAGGAAAGTGAAAGTGGAGAGTGAAAAAGTTGGCTTGAAGCTCAACATTCAGAAAACAAAGATCATGGCATCTGGTCCCATCACTTCATGGGAAATAGATGGGGAAACAGTGTTAGACTTTATTTTTTGGGCTCCACAATCACTGCAGATGCTGATTGCAGCCATGAAATTAAAAGACGCTTACTCCTTGGAAGGAAAGGTATGACCAACTTTGATAATATATTAAAAAGCAGAGACATTACTTTGCCAACAAAGGTCCGTCTAGTCAAGGCTATGGTTTTTCCCGTGGTCATGTATGGATGTGAGAGCTGGACTGTGAAGAAGGCTGATCGCTGAAGAATTGATGCTTTTGAACTGTGGTTCTGGAGAATACCCTTGAGAGTCCCTTGGACTGCAAGGAGATCCAACCAGTCCATTCTAAAGATCAGTCCTGGGTGTTCATTGGAAGGACTGATGCTAAAGCTGAAACTGCAATACTTTGACCACCTCATGCGACGAGTTGACTCACTGGAAAATACTCTGATGCTGGGAAAGGTTGGGGCCAGGAGGAGAAGGGGACAACAGAGAATGAGATGGCTGGATGGCATCACTGACTCTGTGGACATGAGTGTGAGTGAACTCCGGGAGTTGGTGATGGCAGAGAGGCCTGGCGTGCTGTGATTCATGGGGTCGCGGAGAGTTGGATACGACTGAGCAACTGAACTGACTGAACTGAACTGAACCTACCTTTGACCTATCTTCAACAATTATTTGCATTTTTCCTGTTTCTTTCATCTATCTCCACTACTTCCCCCACCCCTCCCCACAGAGCTTTTTAAAGTAAATAGCAAGTATTAGGTTTCCGGACCCAGTTCCAATGTGTTGTTGGTATCCAAGCAAATCTCCAAGCAATAACTGTTGTCCTACAATTCAACTCAGCTCTGACACAATCTACTTAGAGGTAATTGTATTCTATAAAAGTCCTGTTCTGTAGGACTGCCATACCTGCCCCCCTGCCATTATTTCAGACTCCAGTTGCAAGTTCACGTTATTACTTGTGCTTACCACCAATCTGTTACAAATTGTAGGTTCCCACAATTCCTCCTTGGGTTCAATTACTTTTCCAAAGTGGCTCACAGAACTCAGGGAATGATTTACTTCCTAGATTGTTGTTTTATTATAAAAAGATGTAACTCAGAAATACTCAGATGAAAGAGAGGCATTAGGCAAGGTATAGGAAAAGTGCTGAGCTTCCATGTCCTCTCCAGGAGTATCACTCTCTTAGTGTCTCAACACATTGACAAACCCAGAAGCTCTCTGAACCTGTCCTTTTGGGTTTTTATGGAGGCGTCTGACTCACTAAATCAATTGCCATTGTTGATTGATCCAACCTTCAGACCCTCTCTGCTCCCCAGAGGTCAGTGGAGTGGAACTGAAAGATCCAATACTAATCACTTGACTCCTCTGGCAACAATCCTTCACACTTAGGTGCTTTCCAAAAGTTGTCTCATTAACATAAAAATAGGTATATTTATTGCTCTCATACTGGGGAAGTTCCAAGGGTTTTAGAAGTTCTGTAGCAGAAACAGAATGAAGAATATATATATATATATATATATATATATATATATATATATATATATATATATATCACAGTATCAGACCAGGCAGCTTATTACCTAATCATATATATTTCAGTGTATATGAAATATATATTTCATATATTTCAGTATGCTTAATTTACATAGATATTTTTTAAATAGCCACCTTGTCTTTCTCACACTTAGCAAAATTACCAAAGTTCCTTAATATCAATACCCAGTCCGTATTCAGATTCAGTTCATTTCAGTTCAGTTCAGTCGCTCAGTCGTGTCTGACTCTCCGCGACCCCATGAATTACAGCACGCCAGGCCTCCCTGTCCATCACCAACTCCCGGAGTACACTCAAACTCATGTCCACTGAGTCGGTGATGCCATCCAGCCATCTCATTCTCCGTCGTCCCCTTCTCCTCCCGCCCCCAACCTTTCCCAGCATCAGAGTCTTTTCCAGTGAGTCAACTTGTCGCATGAGGTGGCCAAAGTATTGCAGTTTCAGCTTCAGCATCAGTCCCTCCAATGAACATCCAGGATTGATCTCCTTACCCTGTCTCAAAGATATCTTTTGAAAATCGACTGCTTTCTTCCTTTCTTCCCTCCCTTCTTTCCCTCTTTCTTTTCCCTCCTCTCTACTTCCCTCCTTCACACTCTTTTTTCATCCTTTACTCATGAATCAAGGCTTAAAAATGTTGAAAATGACATTTGGATATAGTTTTCCTAAAGTCTTTTACTCTCCATCATTTTTGTAAGCAAATTGATATTCCTAGTATTTTAAAGAGAGATTAAAGATAACAGTGGGCTTTGAGTCAAGAAACTTGACCTTTCTGAATAGCTGGTGTATCTAGTTACTGAACAAGTTATTAGAGTCAGGGGAGTTTGTAATTTCCTCAGTTCTGTCTCATTGCAGCAAAAATTTGAAGAGACAGACGGACCAGTGTTACAGCTCACTGTTACAACTCAGTTTTATTTGGCAGGCAAAGGAAAACACATCCTCAAGGCATGAGGGCGGGCTGAACCAAAAGACATGAAGAAAGGAGTAAGACTCAATTTTGGCACCTCTTTTTATATGTTTTTTCTCTTCCCCTTGAGCCTGCCCTATGTAAATTGGGCTAGCCAGGAGGGCTGATTGCTTCACCTGAGGTTCTCACTGCGGTCTTTGGACCTTCCTTTGTTCTATTTTTGCGGGCTTTTCCCTTCTTTGTTTTTTAGCCACTGCCATTCTAGACTCCTTTTTCCTATTCTAACTACCTAGCATTACCCCCTCAAGAGATGGGAGGCCTAATTCTTTAGTAATAAGGACTGTCGAGGTCTCTCTGCCTACTTCTTGCTGAATTGGGATGGTGAGGGGCATTGAGCCACCCCCTCTTGCTAGTCTCAAGCCTCAGAGTCCTTACTTATAGCAGTGTTCATCTAAGGGTGAGTGATGTTTTCCATGGTTGGGTGTAGTTTTATATGGCACTGCATGTTGTAACTTGTTGACCTGGGCAGAGACAAAACAGGTTAAACAATTGATAATACATGAAGCAATCATAAGCAGAATCAATAGGGTGATAACATGGGTTGGGGGGGCATTACCAACTCCAAATTACCCCCATCAGGAGAAGAATACCCTAAAGAGAGATTGTCGCCACCCTGAGAACTCTCCAGCTCGTTCTTTGAGATCTTGTAGGATCTAGAATGTTTTTGGTAAGGACTGTGAGACTTTCTTTAACTTAGCTGGAGGTATTTACCCAGAAACAACATATCTCATTCAAGATGGCTCAAGTCCCTCCTTGTTCAGAGATCAGGAGATCTACCTCCTGTCTATTTTTGAATACAACCCCTGCCAAGCTTTGTTGACTCTTTAAAGCTATCCTGAGAAGTCTTATCCCCAGAAACTTAATTTTGGGGGTGTTCATTAGAATGGCACTCATTTGTAGTTCTGAATAGGTATCTGAGATCTCCCAGGGACTCACAGGTGTATTGTGTCCTCTTCTGTTTTCTTCCATGGCTTGACTCATGAGTAGTGAATCCAGGAGTCATGTCCTGATATCTTGACTGCTGTGGGGGTAGAAAGTATTACAGCCCTTCCTTGTGGGCTGGAGTTGAGCCTTTGGGGACCCGTCTTTCCAGACTTTAATTAGGACTTGAGTCCTTGGAGCATATAGTGGTAACTCTTTAGAATCTTTTGAGTCCTAGTTGACACCCCACAAGCATATATCCTGTTGGAATTGCCCAATGGCCATGGTATAAGACCAGAGGGCCTGAGCCTCTGGGTTTAGGAATAAGTCATTGACATAAACAAAAGTTTTCCCATATAGCATCTCATAAAGACTAAGGTCACCCTGTTTCTTAGGGTGCAATACGGGTGTGGAGGAGAGTGAGGGTGGTCTCCTGGGTTATCTTTTTTATTACTGATTTTAAGAATTGTTTGGCTCTTTCTACTTTTCCTGAAGACTGAGGCCTCCAGGCACAATGTAGATAATAAGTAATGCCCAAAGCTTTGGAGACCCCTTGGTGACCTTAGAAGTAAATGATGTCCTGTTGTCACTCTGTAAAGACCTTGGCAGACCAAATCTCAAAATGGTTTCATGGAGCAGTTTTTTTAACCACCTCCTCAGCCTTCTAAGTCCAGTTGGGAAAGCCTTCAATCCATCCTGTGAATGTATCTATCATGATTAATAGGTATTTCTACCCTTGAGAAACTGGCATCTGGGTGAAGTCTGTCTACCAGTCCTCTCCTGGGTGGGTCCCATGTTGTTGGACGGGCTGGGCCAGCTGGGGTCTTTGAGCTCCTTGGGGGTTGTTTAATTGGCAAGTGGGACAAAAGGAGAACACTTGCCTTATAGTTGTCTGGGGGCCTGTTCCTCTGAAGGATCTTTCTAATAATCTTTGGAGGGCCTTCTCCCCTAAATGAGTGGTGGTGTGTAAGGAGTTAACTAATTTCCATTGGAGGTGCCCAGGCAGAAAAAGGAGTCCCTCCCTTTAGAACCACCCCATATGATCTTCTTGAAAGCCCTCACTGTTAGTTTTAAGAGTGTCACCTTCAGAATATGAAGGAGTTTCTGGCAAATTAGTCTGTGAACTAAGGTGGCAACCCCTATTACGTCACTGTTCTGTAATGCTGCTCTTTTAGATGCCTGATCAGCTTTTTGGGCCCCTCGTGCCACTTCCCTGCTCCCTTTTTGGTGTCCTTTACAATGGGAGACTGAAACTTCAGTGGCCAGAGGGACTGCCTCCAAGAACCTAAGGATTTGATCACCATATTTGATTAGGGACCTGTGGATGGTCAAGTGGCTTCTTTCTTTCCAAATAGCAACATGTGCATGCAGCACCAGAAAAGCATACTTGGAGTCAGTGTAAATGGCTACTCTTTTTCCTTTTCCCAGTTCTAAAGCTTGAGTCATTGCCATGAGCTAAGCTAATTGGGCTGAAGTTCAGTTCAGTTCAGTCACTCAGTCGTGTCCGACTCTCCGCGACCCCATGAATCACAGCTCGCCAGGCCTTCCTATCCATCACCAACTCCCGGAGTTCACTCAAACTCATGTCCACAGAGTCAGTGATGCCATCCAGCCATCTCATTCTCTGTCGTCCCCTTCTCCTCCCGCCCCCAACCTTTCCCAGCATCAGAGTCTTTTCCAGTGAGTCAACTCGTCGGATGAGGTTGCCAAAGTATTGCAGTTTCGGCTGAAGTACTTGGTGGCAAATGTTTAGCCTCTGATCTCAAAATTGGAGATTACTGCATATCCAGCTCTTCTTTTTCCATCCAAATCAAAGCTGCTTCTATCAGTGTACCAGATTTCCTCAGGACTGGTCAGAGGTTCTTCTGACAATCTATCTCAGGGTTTTGTCTAGTGATTCAAAGTTTCTAGGCAAGAATGAAAAGGGAGAGAGCACTGAGGTAGGCAGGAGGGTGGCTGGGTTAAGAACCTCACAAGGGGATGTAGTAAGACCTGGATTTTCCATTGGCACTATTTGATATTTGAGGATCCTTTAATCAGAAATCCATAAATGACCTCTCCAAGTCAGGAGTCATTTCATTTCGTGGCTGTCAAAAAAATAGTTAGTTTGCCCCCAAAAGAGAGTTTTAAAGCATCTTCTATCAGGACTGCAATAACTGCAAGATTTCGAAGGCAGGGATAGCAGCCTCGGGCAGTTGGGTCGAACCTCTTGGATAAGTAAGCCACAGGCTGGGGCTCAGGTCCCAGCCTTTGAGTTAACACTCCCAAGTCTATTCCTTTCTTTTCATGAACATAAAGTTGGAATGCTTTTTCTGGGTCTGGAAACCTCAAGGCAGGTGCTTGAGTTAAATTTTGTTTCAGTGTAGCCTCTACCTTCTTTTAAGAATTTCCCCACATTAGTAGGATTGAATCATCCCATCCCTTCAAGCTTTCCTATAAGGGCTGAACAATTAGACCATAGTTGGGTATGCAGATTCTACAATACCCAGTAGCCCCAGGAAAGTTGGCAATTGTTTTGGAGTTGTGGGGAGGGCAACTGGAGCATTGCTTGTACCCAATCAGAGGGACAGCTTCCTGGACCCCTGTGTAATCTGAACTGCCGGTAAGTGACCTTTGTCTCAACCATCTGTACCTCAGCATGGGAGAACTTTATATCCCTCTCTGCCAAAAAGTTTAGAACTTGATTTGCATGTTGTTGGGCATTTTTCTCATCTGGAGAGCAGATTAGTAGGTCACCTACATATTGTAATATTTTCTCATTAAGTCCCAGGTCCATATCTAGGAGATCCTGGCTAAGAGCCTAACCAAACAGGTGGGGGCTATCTCTGAGCACCTAAGGTAATACTGTCCAGTCATCTGTTGGTGTTTTTATCCTGGAGTCTCCCACTCAAAGACAAAAATGATATTGGGATTCATAATTGATGCTTTTGAACTGTGGTGCTGGAGAAGACTCTTGAGAGTCCCTTGGACTGCAAGGAGATCCAACCAATCCATCCTAAAGGAGATCAGTCCTGGGTGTTCATTGGAAGGACTGATGTTGAAGCTGAAACGCCAATACTTTGGCCACCTGATGCGAAGAACTGACTCATTTGAAAAGACCCTGATGCTGGGAAAGATTGAGGGCAGGAGGTGAAGGGGGCAACAGAGGATGAGATGGTTGGATGGCATCACCAACTCAATGGACATGGGTTTGGGTGGACTCTGGGAGTTGGTGATGGACAGAGAGGCCTGGGGTGCTGTGGTTCATGGGGTCGCAAAGAGTCAGACAGGACTGAGCGACTGAACGGAACTGAACTGAAGCTAGTAGTTTGCAAAGGAATGCATCTTTGAGATCCAGGACGGGAGTTGGTGATGGACAGGGAGGCCTGGCGTGCTGTAATTCATGGGGTTGCGGAGAGTTGGACACGACTGAGCGACTGAACTGAACTGAACTGAACTGAAACCACTTGGCTTCTCCCAAGATTACATAGCGATTGGGACTGTGGGATGGAGGGGGCTATAGCTTCATTTATGATCCAGAGATCTTGAACCATTCACCAGGTCCCATCTTTTTTCTTTACAGGGAAGTTCAGGGTGTTACACAGCAAATTGGTGGGGACCAATAGTCCACAGGCAAGGAATTACTTTAGTAGAGGCTGTAGACCTTCCTGAGCTTCTCTTCTGAGGAGATATTGTTTCCGGTTTGGAGACCCAGTGGGACCTCAGAGGACAATGACGACTAGTTCAGCTTGGTGGGCTCCTCCAGGAGTCCCCTGGTCCCACAGCTAGGGGTTCATTTTGTCCTCCCAAGGTTTTTTGATCCCTCTCAATTGGAGTGGTTGTAATGGGTTCCTCAGTAGTAACCAGAAACTGTAGGGCTCTAGGGGCTGAAAAGCTTCCCATCACAAGGGCGGCCCCCAGTTTGTGAGTATATCTCTTCCCAATAAGGGAGTACGACACTCGGGAACCACCAGAAACTGGTGGGAAAATATTTGTCCATCCCAGCAACAAAGAAGTACTTGGGTGAATCTTTTTGTAATTGTCTTCCCTGTAGCACCCAAAATGGTACAGGTTTGGGAGGAGAAGGCTCTGGAGTAGGAGGTCAGGACAGAGTAGATAGCCTCTGTGTCAACCAAGAAATTCTTGGACCTACCTGCCACATCCAGTTGTACTCTTGGCTCCATCCTCGTGATGGTTATCTATGACAGGCAAGCTGGCTGGAATGGGCCACTTCAGTCCTGTTGAACCATTGTGAGGGAAGACTTGGTGCTTGACCTTGAGGCTCTTGGGTCCCCAAGGCAGAGTGCTGCCCAGTGTCCCAACTGATGTCATTTTTAGCAAGTCATTTTAGGAGATTTTTCAGAGTTTGGACACTCTTTGGCCCAATGCCCTGCCTGTCTACAGATTAGGCATTTGTCTCATGTCTTGTCCTTTATGAACTTGGGATTTGCCATAAAGCTTCCCTGAAGGGTGGCCAGCATCTGGGCATGCCTTGTCTCTTTCCTTTTCTCCCTTTCCTGGGCCTTGACCTCCCTCTTTTGTTCTGTTATAAAAGGTATTGGTGGCTGTCTGGACCATCTCATCTAAAGAGGCAGCAGGGTCCTGCTGCTATTGCTATTGTAACTTTATCCTGAGCTCTGATGTACATTGGGACAGGAATTTATCCTTTAACATCATCTTCCCTTGTAAGAGTCTAAGTCCAGATAGGTGAACTTTTGGAGGGCTTCTTTTAGCCTTTCCAGAAAGTCAATGGGGTTCTCATTGGGCTCCTGAGTTATTGCTGAGACCAGGGCAAACCTGATTACTTTTTGCTGGGCTATTTTTATTTTTATTTATTTTTTTTGAACAGAGGAAAATTTATGCGTCGAACCTGGACTGGTCACTTATGATAATATACATGCTACAATTCCATTCTCTCCAATCATTCCACCTTCACCCTCTCCCACAGAGGGTGCTGGGCTATTTTTAGTCCTACCATTACATAGATCAGAAAATGATCCCTTCCCCAGATGTGCTCAGGGTCATTATGATTCTAATTAGGATCCAAGGAGGGAAATGCTGTTTTCCCCCACTGGGAATTTATTGCTTGACATGTGAAACCCCCTGGCATACATTCAGGCTTCCTTTAAGATCCTAGCATACTCAGGGTCAGATAAAGTTTGACTGACTACAACCATGATGTCCATCCACGTCAAGTCAAAGGTCAAGGTAATGGGTTGGAATTTATCTATATATTTGCCTGGGTCATCTGTATAGCTTCCCAAGTCTTGTTTGATCTGTCTTAGTTCTGAGAGGGAGAAGGGCTTATGGACCCAGGTTGGTCTGAATTCTCCTCCAGTTTCAACTAAGGGACATACTCGAGTTGGCTTCTGTGGAGTGGGTGCTCCCAGATATTGGGGCACATTTGGATACAAAGAATGAGAACCAGGCAACTGGGGAGCCCTTGGAGGTGAGCCTTCAAAGGGGGTTCCTTCTCTTGGTTGTCTGTGCCTAACACCATTTGCCTAGTAGGCTCACTTTTAGGGCATACAGTCCCGTACTTAAGACCGAGTTCCTTCGTATCTCTTAGTCAGAAGAAAATTTGGATGTAAGGGATCTCTGTCCATTTCCCTAGTCTTTTGCAGAATAAATCTAGCTGCAGGATGGTATTGTAATTTAAACTCCCATCCCCCAGAGGACACCATGGCCACACAGTGGCACAAAAGAATTTTAAGCAACTTCTCCCTCAAGAGGATCGAACAGCTTCCTTTTATCAAGGATGCATCGGGCATCTGTCATAAAGTGGATTGGTTATTTCCCATCTGAAAAACAGTGTTGATAGGGAGGAAAAGAAAAAAGACTAATAGGCCTCATTCTATTTTTATCAGTGGACTTCCTTAGGGGGTGAGTCTTTCTGAAGCTTATCCTACCCAGTACTGTTGCAACCTGAGAGCTGGGCATCCCTGGGTCAGGGTACAGATCCCCAGGCAGGCTGAACCGTGACAACCTCCTGGAGATTGAATCCCAGACAGGTCGAGGCAGGTTGGCCTCCTGAAAATTGGGTCCCTGGGCAGCCTGAGGCATGTCAACCTCTGGGTCCCCTGGACTGGAGGATCCCTGAGTAGGTTGAGGTGTGATAACCTTCTGAGAACCAGATCCTCAGGCAAGTTGAGGCACTTAGGCCTCCTGAGAATTGGGTCCCAGGGCAGGTCAAGGCATGTTGACCTCCTGCGTCTCCTGGACTGGCGGATCCCCAAGCAGGTTGAGGCATGACAACCTTCCAAGGACCAGCTCCTTAGGCAGGTCAAGGCAGGTCAACCACCTGGGACCCCTGGACTGGAGTTGGGCGTCCCTAAGTTCTCCAGTGTGACCAGTGCTGGGTGGGATTGAGGGGTTGTAATCTTAACTCTTTCGATACTGTTCATAGGTTCTCAAGGCAAATATCTGAAGTGGTTTGCCATTCCCTTCTCCAGTGGACCACATTCGGCTGTGGTCCATGTGATCAGATCGACTAGTTTTCTGTGATTATGATTTCAGTGTGTCTGCCCTCTGATGCCCCCTCGCAATACCTACCATCTTATTTGGGTTTCTCTTATCTTGGTCGTGGGATATCTCTTCACAGCTGCTCCAGCAAAGCGCAGCCGCTGCACCTTACCTTGGACAAGGGGTGTCTCCTCAAGGCTGTCCCTCCTGACCTAGAACATGGAGTAGCTCCTCTCGGGCCCCTGCACTCGCGCAGCCACCGCCTCTTGGGCGTGGGGTAGCTCCTCTCAGCCGCCACCCCTGGCCTTGGGTGTGGGGTAGCTCCTCTTGGTTGCGCTTCTGCGCCTTGTCGGTTGCCTGGCACCAGCATCTCTCACGCCACCCAAGACAGATGGGTCATGGTGGAGAGGTCTGACAGAATGTGGTCCACAGGAGAAGGAAATGGCAAACCACTTCAGTATACTTGCCTTGAGAACCCCATGAACAGTATCAAAAGGCAAAATGATAGGATACTGAATAAGGAATTCCCCAGGTCGGTAGGTGCCCAGTATGCTACTGGAAATCAGTGGAGAAATAACTCCAGAAAGAATGAAGGGATGGAGCCGAAGCAAAACAAATACCCAGTTGTGGATGTGACTGGTGATAGAAGCAAGGTCCGATGCTGTAAAGAGCAATATTGCATAGGAACCTGGAATGTTAGTTCCATGAATCAAGGCAAAGGAAGTGGCGAAATAGGACAAGAGTGAACGTAGACATTCTAGGAATCAGTGAACTAAAATGGACTGGAATGGGTGAATTTAACTCAGATGACCATTATATCTACTACTGTGGGCAGGAATCCCTTAGAAGAAATGGAGTAGCCATCATGGTCAACAAAAGAGTCCGAAATGCAGTACTTGGATGCAATCTTAAAAACGACAGAATGATTTCTGTTTGTTTCCAAGGCAAATCATTCAATATTACAGTAATCCTAGCCTATGCCCCAACCAGTAATGCAGAAGAAGCCGAAGTTGAACGGTTCTATGAAGACCTACAAGACCTTTTAGAACTAACACCCAAAAAAGATGTCCTTTTCATTCTAGGGGACTGGAATGCAAAAGTAGGAAGTCAAGAAACACCTGGAGTAACAGGCAAATTTGGCCTTGGAGCACGAAATGAAGCAGGGCAAAGGCTAATAGAGTTTTGTCAAAAGAATGCACTGGTCATAGCAAACACCCTCTTCCAACAACACATGAGAAGACTACACATGGACATCACCAGATGACCAACACCGAAATCAGATTGATTATATTCTTTGTAGCCAAAGATGGAGAAGCTCTATACAGTGGGCAAAAACAAGACCAGGAGCTGACTGTGGCTCAGATCATGAACACCTTATTGCCAAATTCAGACTTCACTTGAAGAAAGTAGGAAAACCACTAGACCATTCAGATATGACCTGAATCAAATCCCTTATGATTTGATTATACAGTGGAAGTGAGAAATAGATTTAAGGGACTAGATCTGATAGATAGAGTGCCTTACGATCTCTGGACGGAGGTTCGTGACATTGTACAGGAGACAGGAACCAAGACCATTCACATGGAAAAGAAATGCAAAAAAGCAAAATGGCTGTCTGAGGAGGCCTTACAAATAGCTGTGAAAAGAAGAGAAGAGAAAAGCAAAGGAGAAAAGGAAAGATATAAGCATCTGAATGCAGAGTTCCAAAGAATAGCAAGGAGAGATAAGAAAGCCTTCCTCAGTGATCAATGCAAAGAAATAGAGGAAAACAACAGAAAAGGAAAAACAAGAGATCACTTCAAGAAAATTAGAGATTCCAAAGGAACATTTCATGCAAAGATGGGCTCTATAAAGGACAGAAATGGTATGGACCTAACAGAAGCAGAAGATATTAAGAAGAGGTGGCAAGAATACACAGAAGAACTGTACAAAAAAGATTTTCACGACCAAGATAATCACGATAACGTGATCACTGACCTAGAGCCAGACATCTTGGAATGTGAATTCAAGTGGGTCTTAGAAAGCATCACTACCAACAAGCTAGTGGAGGTGATGGAATTCCAGTTGAGTTATTTCAAATCTTGAAAGATGATGCTGTAAAAGTGCTGCACTCAATATGCCAGCACATTTGGAAAACTCAGCAGTGGCCACAGGACTGGAAAAGGTCAGTCTTCATTGCAATCCCAAAGAAAGGCAATGCCAAAGAATGCTCAAACTACCGCACAATTGCACTCATCTCACAACGCTAGTAAAGTCATGCTCAAAATTCTCCAAGCCAGGCTTCAGCAATATGTGAACCGTGAACTCCCAGATGTTCAAGCAGGTTTTAGAAAAGGCAGAGGCACCAGAGATCAAATTGCCAACATCCGCTGGATCATGGAGAAAGCAAGAGAGTTCCAGAAAAACATCTATTTCTGCTTCATTGACTATGCCAAAGCCTTTGACTGTGTGGACCACAGTAAACTGTGGAAAATTCTGAAAGAGACTGGAATACCAGACCACCTGAGCTGCCTCTTGAGGAACCTGTATGCAGGTCAGGAAGCAACAGTTAGAACTGTACATGGAACAACAGACTGGTTCCAAATAGAAAAAGGAGTACGTCAAGGTTGTATATTGTCACCCTGCTTATTTAACTTATATGCAGAGTACATCATGAGGAACACTGCGCTGGAAGAAGCACAAGCTGGAATCAAGACTGCCGGGAGAAATATCAATAACCTCAGATATGCAGATGACACCACCCTCATGGCAGAAAGTGAAGAGGAACTCAAAAGCCTCTTGAGGAAAGTGAAAGAGGAGAGTGAAAAGGTTGGCTTGAAGCTCAACATTCAGAAAACAAAGATCATGGCATCTGGTGCCATCACTTCATGGCAAATAGATGGGAAAAAAGTGGAAACACTGTCAGACTGTATTTTTGGGGGCTCCAAAATCACTGTGGATGCTGATTGCATCCATGAAATTAAAAGACGCTTACTCCTTGGAAGGAAAGTTATGACCAACCTAGCTAGTATATTAAAAAGCAGAGAGATTACTTTGCCAACAAAGGTCCTTTTAGTCAAGGCAATGATTTTTCCCGTGGTCATGTATGGATGTGAGAGTTGGACTGTGAAGAAAGCTGATCGCCGAAGAATTGATGCTTTTGAACTGGGGTGCTGGAGAAGACTCTTGAGAGTCCCTTGGACTGCAAGAGATCCAACCAGTCCATTCTAAAGGAGATCAGTCCTGGGTGTTTATTGGAAGGACTTATGCTAAAGCTGAAACTCCAATACTTTGGCCACCTCATGCGATGATCTGACTCACTGGAAAAGACTCTGATGCTGGGAAGGATTGGGGGCGGGAGGAGAAGGGGACGACTGAGAATGAGATTGCTGGGTGGCATCACCGACTCAATGACATGAGTTTGGGTGAACTCTGGGAGTTGGTGATGGACAGGGAGGCCTGGTGTGCTGTGATTCATGGGGTCGCAAAGAGTTGGACACAACTGAGCGACTGAACTGAACTCTGAACTGAACTGAATCTTAACTCATTGGTGGTTTGTCCACTACAGGTGGAAATTGATATCATGATGTAAAGCAATCCAAGCCTGTGCCATGAGACTGGGAACCTGGCGAAATATTCATAATCCTTATCCTGTTATTGTTTTGAGGGAACGTAAGTCACTGATTTCCTCCCCTAGTTCTCCGTAAGAGCAGTTTAGGGCATCTCTAATGGTAAATATTTGATTGTCATAGACCTACTTTAGGTAATAACAGAAGTAATGACAAAGGAGCTGGTTATCTAGTCCTGTTGGGGCATTAAAAATATTTTGATAATAAGCGGAGTGCGGTGATATTGCCTACAAGGGAGTAGGGTCCTAGTTGTAGGAGTTTGTAAGTGGCTTAAGAAAAAATTGATAAGAGGCAACAAACCAGATGTTCCATAAAAGTGGAGTGGAGATTTGATCCAGGGGTATGTTTATAACTTTAGGAGAAGGCTGGCAAGGATTTGGGCCCAAACGACCTGCAGGGCTAAATCCCAAAATGGCAAGCATTATTCCTGGAAGTCCAGTTGCCCTTGAAGGGATTTCACCAACAGATGTACCTCTAGCAGGCATTGTGTGCCTGTCACCCACTCTAGTGGGTCCACTGAGAGATACTGTTGTTGCACATGTTGCAGGAAACATGGACGATGAAGGCCTGAATATCTAGAAGTATTGATTATTATACAGTATTTCTCTCCCAAGAGCCAACTATTTTGTGGTTGTCTCTCCAGAAGATTGTAGAGGCAACATTATGGGCCCAGACAGGGCTCAGGAAAAGAGCCTGAAACAAGAGGGATGGGGGTGGGGCACAACTTTTGAAAGAATGACATAGCCCAAGGGCATAATATAAACCGATTAAAATAAAATGGGTCCAAGAAGACAGACAAGTCAAATTCAACTAAACCTTGATTTTCAATATGCAAGCTAAATGACACACCCAGAGGCACCAGCACAGTTCCTAGGCAGTGTCAAAAGACCAAGGAGTGGGTGGTTCCCCAATTTTTGGAATGATCCTTCCACTCATTAGCATGCAAAATCACCCAGTTCTCAAAAACTAACCACACCACATTCCATGGCCATGGCACTAGCCCTCTGTGATGGCCCACACCCTGTTGAAGGTGCTTCTCTCTAAATGCGAACAAATCCACCTCTTACCTCTCACTGTGTCTCTCACTGACTTTTTTTGCAATGAGAATTCAAGAGCGTGAGCTTCACTATGTCCTAAAACCAGGCACCGTGGATTTTGGTTGGTCTCAAGTCCTAGTCTGATAGGACTGAGTGACTAAGCGTAGGACAGAGTTCCTGCCACAAGAATTTGAATCCCAGTCTTAGATAAATGGTTTCAAGCACAACTTTCAGAAATGGAAAGATGATGACCTGCCCAATACATTGTAAGCAGTGGCATAGATGGAGACAGGAGCTGAAGCATGGGAAGAAAAAGCAGTGGGAAAAACGTGCTGAGGAATCCCCTTCATAACCTGCTGGAAAATCTGCTAAATACCTGACCTGTGCTCAGTTTTCATTGGACTGATCCTTAGCACAAAGAATGTTCAAACTACCACACAATTGCACTCATCTCACACTCTAATGAAGTAATGCTCAAAATTCTCCAAGCCAGGCTTCAGCAATATGTGAACTGTGAAATTCCAGATGTTTAAGCTGATTTTAGAAAAAGGCAGAAGAACCAGAGTTCAAACTGTCAACATCCACTGGATCATCGAAAAAGCAAGAGTTTCAGAAAAACATCTATTTCTGCTTTATTGACTATGCGAAAGCCTTTAACTGTGTGGATCATGATAAACTGTGGAAAAATCTGAAGGAGATGGGAATCCCAGACCATCTGATCTGCCTCTTGAGAAACCTGTACACAGGTCAGGAAGCAACAGTTAGAACTGGACATGGAACAATAGACTGGTTCCAAATAGAAAAGTAGTACATCAAGGCTATATATTGTCACCCTGCTTATTTAACTTATATGCAGAGTACATCATGAGGAACACTGGGCTGGAAGAAGCACAAGCTGGAATCAAGATTGCCGGGAGAAATATCAATAACCTCAGATATGCAGATGACACCACCCTTATGGCAGAAAGTGAATAAGAACTAAAGAACCTCTTGATGAAAGTGAAAGAGGAGAGTGAAAAAGTTGGCTTAAAGCTCAACATTCAGAAAACTAAGATCATGGCATCTGGTCCCATCACTTCATGGCAAATAGATGGACAAACAGTGGAAACAGTGGCTGACCTTATTTTTCTGGGCTCCAAAATCACTTCAGATGGTGATTGCAGCCATGAAATTAAAAGACGCTTACTCCTTGAAAGAAAAGTTATGACCAATCTAGACAGCATATTAAAAAGCAGAGACATTACTTTGCCAACAAAGGTCCGTCTAGTCAAGGCTATAGTTTTTCCAGTGGTCATGTATGGGTGTGAGAGTTGGACTATAAAGAAAGCTGAGTGCCAAAGAATTGATGCTTTTGAACTGTGGTGTTGGAGAAGACTCTTGAGAGTCCCTTGGACTGCAAGGAGATCCAACCAGTCAATCCTAAAGGAAATCAGTCCTGAATATTCATTGGAAGGACTGATGTTAAAGCTGAAACTCCAATACTTTGGCCACCTCATGCAAAGAATTGACTCATTGGAAAAACTCTGATGCTGGGAGGGATTGGGGGCAGGAGAAGAAGGAGATGACAGAGGATGAGATGGTTGGATGGCATCACCGACTCAATGGACATGGGTTTGTGTAGACTCTGGCAGTTGGTGATGGATAAGGAGGCCTGGCATGCTGCGGTTCATAGGTTCGCAAGAGTTGGATGCGAGTGCGTGACTGAACTGAACTGAACCGGGCAACAAGTAGTAGGTAACACCTGCCAAAGTCTCTCAATTGCACCCACTGCCAATCACCTGTTTTCAAGGCGTTCAAGGAAACAGGAAATGAGAGAATGTAAAGGAATTTTGTTAGCCATATGTCCTTCCAGCCATAGGAGTGAGGATCTCCTACCTTAACCGGAGGTCTTCTGGAATCTCAGACTGAGTTGTGTGAGCTTTCTGCCGAGTTTGTTTTGCTTTCCTGGTTTCTTCACATCAGCTTCCATCGCAGGAACTTTCACCGAGTTGGGCTTCTGCTGTGCTTGGCCTCCGCCTCCAGGGATGAGCAGATGTTGTTTCAGCCAGGTTAAATCTGAGAAACGGCACCACAGATGTAGGAGGAGTTTGTCATTTCCTTGGTTTGGTCTTGCTGCAGCAAAAATTTGAAGCGACGGACAGACCAATGTTACAGCTTGGTGTTACAGCTTGGTGTTACAGATTAGTTTTATTTGGCAAGCAATGAAAAATACATCCTAGAGGGCTGAAGGTGGGCCAACCCAAAGATGCCCAGAGAAGAGACGAGTGAGACTCAATTTTGGCTCCCTTTTAATGTGTTTTTTTCTCCTTGCCTGAGTCTGCCCTATATAGGAGAGGAGGGCTGTTTGCTTCATCTGAGGGTCTCACTCCAGTCCTTGGACCTTCCTTTGTTCTATTTTCATGGGCTTTTCCCTTCTTTGTCTTTTAGCCACCACCATTGTGGACTCCTTTTTCTTGTTCTACCTACCTAACAGTAGTATACAAACATATAGCAATTTGATCCTTTCTCACTGTTTACCTTTAAAACAAGTTCTACAGCTTCTTCCCAGCTCCTACCTTCCCTCCTGGTTTTCTAACACAGTCTAACATACAACCTTATTTTATTACTCCTTTTAAGGTCCCCCCGCCAACTTTTAACATCTCCCTACTGGTTCAAACAGTAGATTTCAACTCGCTTTTTTGCTCCACCTTCTTTCTCATCAACTAGCTGCTTCTTCTGGGTCTTCCAGTTTTAGACCCAATGATAAGGGATAAAATAAGAAAATAGAACAGTTTTAGATATGTGGTACTGTTTAATCTGGTGTCAAGCTGCTCTGTGTTTTAGTTGCCTAAAATTTTATTTTTCTCATGAAGCACTTTTGTGGGTTTTTTTGAGATTTTCCACCACTGGAGATTTCTAACATACATCTTTAACAGTTTACAGTTTCCTCTCAGACCCTGTCTTCTCAGAAGTGGGAAGTCTTTCCTTTTATCTTAAAGGAAACCTCGGAAAAAGTCTCTTTCAACTCTCAGAATGACCTCTTTTCACAAATCCTCTGGGCCAAAGGAAAACGTCACATCCTTGCTGGATTCAACTGGATATATATGCCCTTCCCAATATAGCCTTATCTCAAAACTCTTCTCCCCCAGTGAGCCTCATATAGAGAGACTCAGAGATGTAGCCTCCCTGACTCCAGTAAACACGGATTTCACCTGAGTTGGGAAAGAAAGTTTTGATTTAGGGTAAGGAGAGAATGAACCAGTGTTTCAGAAAGTCTGTTTATAAATTGATATTATCTACCAGTTTTTCACAACTCCTCATAAATCCATAGCCTTTTAAAAATACAGTCTGGAGGTGAGTAATGAGCAAAAGTGAATTCACATTCTCTAAACCTATTCTGAATAAATCTGTTATTTGTTGCTGTCTGCCTCTGAAGCCTATAAGAAGGAAAGTCACAGTTAACATCCTTGGGATCTTCACTACTTTGCTTAATTTCATTGGATATGTTTCCTCAAATGTAAAAATCATTCAGAGTTAGGCCCAGTTCCAGACCTGTATTCAGTGAATGGACAGTTTGTTTAGAGAAGATACACCTAAAAGTAATTACCCTACTAAAAATTGGAATAGCAGTGTTAAGAAGGATGGGCTAACCCTTGCAAAGAGAGAAAGGGGAGAAGAAACAGTTTTTCCAATCAAGATGAGGACACTTTTTGGTTGCTTATCTCCAACTCTTGTGCAAGTAGCAACTATTCAATAGATATGTTTATATGTAAATAAATGCCCAGAGATGTAAAGATTGGGAAACCGTGCACTTACAGGACAAGAAGTTAGATTATTTTCATAGTTGAAGATGAGGCCTCTGTAATCTTTTTCAAACAAGTAGATACCTTTGCAAAATAGCCAGCTAGTATCAGAAGTGCTACCTCCAATCATGTATGGGAGTTAAAATAAGAGACAAACACTGAAATCACAAATATGAACTCTAGCCTTGACCAACTTGTCTACCCATCTGACCTAAGTAATTGGAACTCACCAGTTCTCTCCTCTGTGCCACACGTTGGTAGATTCTGCCGGAAAAAAAATTAAAAAATCTCTGTGAAAAGAGAAGAGATAAGAGAAGAAAGAACAACCTGGGAGAGCAAGGTCAAGGGCTACAAAAACCAGCTTGTGTCTCTGTCATTATGCCATGATGCATAGGTAAAATATGTGTGTTTATTGAGCACCCCCAATATATCCATTATTTACAAGGTACTATTAAGAAGATATAATGACCTTTAAGATAAGGTTATTACTTTCTTGAACGTTATGTAATAAATAATTCAAATCATTGTATCATGTACCCTCTTAGCAAAGTTTATGCCAACTCTTTAAAGAATGATAGCCTTTCTCTCCTCTGATGTCCTGGGAAATTTTATGCATTCTATCATAATGTATCCTCCTATTAGATTTTTCTTCCCAGTTATTTGTGAGGTCCCCTTGATTATAGGCTGTATCTTTTATAGTCTTTATATATCACCAGTGGCAGAGACATCATAGATCAATACATTGGATAAATGGATAAATTAATAATAGATAAATGAGTAGTATAGACATGGACTTTGAGTGCTTCAGTTGTTGAACAGACTGTATGTTGAAGGGAAAGTGTTTCAACTTGGAAAATATTATTGGTTGAGAACAGTAAGGGCAGGAGTAAGAAATTTATCTGAGGACATGAAAGGGGATAAGAAAGAAAGCAGAAGCAGAGTAAGCTTGTGTAATAGCATCACACTGAGGGAAGATGAAAGAAGAAAGAACTGACACAAAGGACTTGGTCCTGAGCCAGTCCACATTAGGGGCTCAGGCAGGGCTGTTGGCTCTTTTCTCATTATGTACACTTCTGAGATGTAATTAAAGGAGTGGTTGGTCCCCAGCAGTCAGTTGCATTGTTAAAGTAGGTGTTTGTGCCACTTGTACAGCTTGACCCAGTATCGTTGCTTTATTTACTGTGGTGGTTTTGGTGAAAAAGTAAAAAGGCTCTGATGAATCAAAAAAGGCCTGTAATTCATAGCACTTAGTAGCTTGGCTGCTAAAAGCACTACCATCACTATATGAACAGGATATTCTATCATGCTTTTTTAGTAGACATATTGAAAAATTTCCCCCTTTGTTTCACAAATGGAACGGAAAGTAAGAATTACTTGAGAAATAGAATTTGTGTGGGGATATACATTATCTAGTGGCCTAGATGTAATGAAGCTTCATATAACATCTTAGCTACCTCCAAAATTGCTTTTAAATATAGACTCAACCATCTTTCTTCGCATTCATTCTTTAAATGAGAGTTCAGGTTGTTCAATAGTGAAATTGACATATCTTCCAAACTCGGTTCATGACTACTGGTAATATGCCAGACAATTTTTATCTTTCAAATGAAGACTTTAGAAAGTGATCTAAAATTCTCACACTGTGTTCTGAAATTATTTCAGTCAAGATTCAGTCATTATTTTGAAGTTTTAAATGTATTTCCTTCCTTAAGAGGCAGCTAATGAAATGTAAACATGTCAAATATAGCAATGGCATAGTCTTTATTTTGGTTCTTGCCTTAGGTTCATAGGCCTAAAAGGTAAGCTTGGATGGGTTTCTTACTGCTCACAGAATTATAGCTCTTCAGACTGAAAGGGCTATAGAGATTACTGGACCCTTTGCCTTCAATAGACAGATGGAGAAACTAAGACCCTGAGAGGCAAATTGCTGTGTGAAAAGTTAAATAATGATTTGATTACATAACTCAAAGCTAGTGACACATCTCCTGACACCACCATTCTTTCCTCTATGTCATGCTTTGAGCCAATCCTCTGCCAAGAAGGAAAGATAGTAGGGAAAGGAAGTGAGATTCAAGGAGAAAGAATAACCTGAGAGAGAAAGCTCAAGGGCAACAAAGCAGCTTGTACCAATGCTGTGATGCCTGAACTAGCTTTACATGGGAGCTTATTTATGCCACAGGGAGAGATGCTGGCAAACCAAAACATAGTCCTCAATTTCAGCAGCTTCAGAACAATGTACAGATTTCGCACCTTATGATAGCACTTTAAATTCTGTTGTAAAAGCAATCTTTATATACATATTTTGCATATAAAAATATATAATGCATATTTTTGTGGAAGAATAAAGAAATGTTAGTTGCTGCTGCTTAGTCACTAAATTGTGTCTGACTATTTTGTGACCAATCTGGACTGTAGCCCTCCAAGCTCATCTGTCAGTGGGATTTCCCAGATAAGAATTATGGAATGGGTTGCCCTTTCCTTCTCCAGGGGTTCTTCTCAACCCAGGGATTGAACCTGTGTCTCCTGAATTGGCAGGTATATTCTTTATCAATGAGCCACCAGGGGAGCACAAGCAAAAGGGAATATTATCGTCAAGCAAAAGGGAATATAAAAGTACAAAACTTCTTTTTTGTCACAAATGGAACTTTTCTGATAAGGACAACTTGGATTAAATAGAAGATTCCAGTGAACAAAGGCCCCATGGGCAGGCAGTACAGCACAGTGCTGCCACAAATCCAAATACTCCTCCAAGGATTACTAGTGTTGTGGTTTCTGGTATCTGTGCCAACACAGCTATGACTATAAAATTATTGTTAGCAAAACTCAAAATACAGCCAAGTTTGAGCATGTTTATGTAAATATCATGCCCCATTTTTTTTCTTTAACATGTATTCACATAGCAATTGGTACATTGGTTAAGTTGGAAATTTTATTTTCATCTAATGGGATACAGTGATGCAAATCCTGTAAAATTGATAGAGATGAATAACTAGCCCATTTTAGGGATATGGAGTAATACTACGTATTTCTTTTTGTTTTAATGGAAAACTAGTCAATTAGTTGTTTCTTCTATATTGGTTTTCATGACATATTGAGCTCCGTCACACAAACTGTTGAGCAGGTGGTTCTTCCAGTTGGCATCCCCATTGCTTAATACTTCCACCCAAGTCATTTTTTTACTCAAGAGAGAAAATACTTTGGCAGTGAAACACCATGTATCATCACAGTGTTAGTGTGCATGAGGCATCCACAAGATACACATAATATGCAAGACCCTATTGGGAGGATACAAAGGCCGTTTTGCTTTTCATTTTCTTCCCACTGTTTTACCTCTGACCTCTCAAATATGGCCCTGGGTTCAATAGTTTGTGTTCATATCCTAAAGATCACAATTCCTATAATGTAGCATTATTAGATTTTCAGTTTTTATAATATATAGATAGTGACTTCCCTTATAGCTCAGTCGATAAAGAATCTGCCTGCAATGTAGGAGACCCAGGTTCAATTCCTAAGTCAGGAAGATCCTCTGGAGAAGGAAATGGCAATGCATTCCAGTGTTCTTGCCTGGAGAATCCTATGGACAGAAAAGGCTGGCAGACTATAGTCCATGGGATAGATCGCAAGAGTTGCACACATCTTAGCAAATAAACCACCACCACCACCACCAATATAAAAATACATTTTAAGTTAAAGACCACTAAATTTGATTAAATTTGTCAATTTAAAACACTTTGGAACAACTATGAAAAACATCTAGAATATTGCCTGTACCTAATAAACATAGCATAATAGTAGTAGCTGTAATAGGACTTGATGCTTTAACTTTGATAACAGTAAAAGGGTACATTCCATGCATTTCAATTATTTCTTTTATTTATTCTTTTTTCAAAATTGTGATTTTACTCATGATATATTCTGTTTTGCTCATCAAATAATAAAAAATGAAATTACATTTTAAAAATCTAGCTATGTCTAATTTATATCAGACATTTAAATTGATTTAACTTTTAACAGTCATTAATTTGAAATGTTTTCAAGGTAAAAATAAAATCCTACCAGGGCATATAGGGAGATGATAAGGCCTGTGAGCTTCATTTCTCTTTGCTATCTAATTTGATACTCTCTTTATTCCATGCTGCATTAGACATATGGTAAAGAGGTGTTGTGACATATCACTCCTTTTTTCTTCTTGCCTTAGGATGTTATCTGTTGTGGAAGAGCTTCTCTTCAGTATTTGTTAAATTTATACTAAAATTGTCAATGTCCCTGAGTTAATATATGTATGGCAACCTTTAGTTTAATATTATAATATTTCATGTCTCAAAAAACAGAATATTTCTGGTGGCAATCACTTTAATGTAATAAAAAAAGGAAAGAAAGTTAGGTTTAAATATACAAAAGACATGTTCATTACTCACATTCTCTGAGAATATTCTTTAATCTTTGGCACGTCTATTAAGTTTCCAGTTGCATTGGTATAAAGGAATATTTCTGTTACTTCTCGTTCTGGATATATCTGATTAATGCAGTTTTTTCCTGCACGTAGCTGTGCAGAAACATTGTGTAAATGCACTGTAGCTTGTGTCTGAACACTCTTCAACCTACATTTCTGTAGAAGGTTTTTTTTTTAAAAGAAGTTATATCTGAAATAAGTTTCATTCATTTGTGACGGCTGTTTAGAATGACATGCATTTCCTGTGCACATTAAACCTTGGTTATGTATTTATTGTGTCATTTCTTTCTGGCTAATGTTCAAAGCATTGAGTTAAATTCATCTTAGAATTTGCTGTTTTATCAACTTTTAAAACCAATTAGTATTGTCTTAAATTCTTAGATTAATAACCTACAGATTTGAAGTTTAGAATTTGAAAGAAATACTGACTCCTCAGTTTGTTTTCTACCATAAATAGCATCACCCAAAGTCTGCCGTAAGGTCTCACTTCACTTGTTTCTGGTTCATTTGCCTCTCTGGGTCTGTTAGGTAACAAAATGTTTTAACTCTTTGGTATTCACATTAATTCCCATTAACTCTTTTTGATATACACATTTCTGTTTAGTCACTTATTTCTTCTATCATGCAAGTAAACAATAAACTTTCATTTTTTTCCTACCTCTGTTTTTCTCTTTTGTCCCTGTATCATCTCTAGCCTATGGTATTATTATTTGTGCTAGGTAAACTTTTAGAGATGCACTCTAGACATTCTTTTCTAATTTTTATTGCAGTGATTTATGGCCACTATTTTATTAACATTTTAATCATACATTTTGATATATTATTTATTTAAAATATACTTATTAGGCATTTTGTAGAATAGAATCAATTATTATTTTCTCATTTGTAATCATCATAATAATAGTTTTATTTTCCTTAGGAGATATAATGTGAAAGAAATAGAGCACATTAATAGCATTTGTTTTTTTCTAACTATGCAAATCATTTAGTAGTAGTGAACTTTAGTTGTAGTAAAATCCAGGTTAACAGGCTAGACTCTTTCTATTTATAGTTTTCAAAATGGAGCGTAGTATTAGCTATCTCACAAAAGTCATGCCAAGGTGACTATGTAAAAGAGCTTAAAATGCTTAAGTGTGAAAATATTAATGTTATTTAAATTCTTAGTGTTATAAAAATATACTTTAACCTACTATCTACTGTTAGAGTGGCACATATGAATTTAAAGGTTTTATGTGCATTTTATATGCCATGTATAGACAGAGACCCAAAGCTACAGACATTTGTGTCTAATTGCTTTGAAAAAATAACTGAGCATATCGTTCATATAAGAAATGTATTTGTATTTTAGGACTATTTGAGATTTATATTTTAGGAAACATTTATGCTCATATTTGTAGTTTTTTGGCCAAACTTGCTTTTCCCATCAAATTGAGTTTTGATTGGAGAATACTTGGCCCTTACAACTGATCATAGTGTTCATAAAATATAAACCTATAGCAGTGTTCATCAAACCAGCCTCCTATAGATTAAAAAAAACCAAAAACCTGAGTCCAGAAATGTGAAATGACTTGTGCACTTCATATCACTGCTAGAATCATTTAACTTACAGTTCAGAGGGAACTCTTACATTTTCATCAAAACTCTCCTTGGAAATCAAGAATTAATGCTAGAAATGGAAATGTTTGTATTGATGCAGAGGGGTGAGCTAAAGCTAGGAACCCAAGTAATATAACTTTAAGAGTATATTAGAGTTACTTGTCTGCTCTGGAATAATGACCACGTGGAGGTTTTCTTTAGGGTGGCAGTTTATACATCAGTTCCATTCCAAGGTTTAACTTTACTAGTTAGTCATAACTTCTGAATAGTTATAGGTATGAATATTGGGTCATGTGAGATTCATCATTGTGATTCCAAAGCAATGATTATATTTTACAAATCACAGAATAATTTGCCTACTTTTACTTGTCAAATACATGCATGTGTTTGTCTTTTTCTTTAATACTTCATTTTTTAAGCCAAGAAGCAAAACCATCTTAAAACTATTGGTATTACTGTGCCTTGGGGGAGGGGCATCTGGATAGCTATAAGACCGAGTTCAGTTTAGTCGCTCAGTCCTGTCCGACTCTTTGCGACCCCATGAATCACAGCACACTAGGCCTCCCTGTCCATCACCAACTCCCGGAGTTCACTCAAACTCATGTCCATCAAGTTGGTGATGCCATCCAGCCATCTCATTCTCTATCATCCCCTTCTCCTCCCACACCCAATCCCTCCCAGCATGAGTCTTTTCCAGTGAGTCAACTCGTCGCATGAGGTGGCCAAAGTATTGGACTTTCAGCTTTAGCATAAGTCCTTCCAATGAACACCCAGGATTGATCTCCTTTAGAATGGACTGGTTGGATCTCCTTGCAGTCCAAGGGACTCTCAAGGGTCTTCTCCAAAACCACAGTTCAAAAGCATCAATTCTTCGGTGATCAGCTTTCTTCACAGTCCAATTCTCACATCCATACATGACCACGGGAAAAACCATAGCCTTGACTAGACGGACCTTGGTTGGCAAAGTAATGTCTCTGCTTTATAATATGCTATCTACGTTGGTCATAACTTTCCTTCCAAGGAGTAAGCGTCTTTTAATTTCATGGCTGCAATCAGCATCTGCAGTGATTTTGGAGCCCAAAAAAATAAAGTCTGACACGGTTTCCCCGTTTCCCCATTTATTTCCCATGAAGTGATGGGACCAGATGCCATGATCTTTGTTTTCTGAATGTTGAGCTTCAAGCCAACCTTTTCACTCTCCTCTTTCACTTTCATCAAGAGGCCTTTGAGTTCCTCTTCACTTTCTGACATAAGGGTGGTATCATCTGCATATCTGAGGTTATTGATATTCCTCCCGGCAATCTTGATTCCAGCCTGTGCTTCTTCCAGCCAGTGTTCCTCATGATGTACTCTGCATATAAGTTAAATAAGCAGGGTGACAATATACAATGTTGACATACTCATTTTCCTATTTGGAACCAGTCTGTTGTTCCATGTACAGTTCTAACTGTTGCTTCCTGACCTGCATACAGGTTTCTCAAGAAGCAGGTCAGGTGGTCTGGTATTCCCATCTCTTTCAGAATTTTCCAGTTTACTGTGGTCCACACAGTCAAAGGCTTTGGCATAGTCAATGAAGCAGAAATAGATGTTTTTCTGGAACTCTCTTGCTTTCTCCATGATCCATCAGATGTTGGCAATTTGATCTCTTCCGCCTCTGCCTTTTCTAAAACCTTCTTGAACATCTGGAAATCAGTGGAGAAATAAGACCATAGGTATTTCAGAAAGCTGTTTTTACCATTTGTTTTCTATTTTTCTTTTTTCCTATCCCATGACTCCCTACATCAGTCTTACACTTTAAGAGGTGCTCCTAGCAAATTGCAGTAATAACTGACTGAAAATTTAACTTCCTTTTCAACTCTCTTTTGAGACATTTTTTATGTTATGGGTTGGATAATATTCATTTCTCTTTTCTCCACAGCTCTTCACTCAGAGATTTGCATATAATAGAGGCTTAATAATATTTGTCAAATGAAAAGAGATGAGAAAAAGACAAATGTAACAAGTCTTTATATAATGGAAAAACAGAAAATTCAGACCCTGGAAGATCTAGAGTTGATTATATTGCCCTTTTCAGGAACTCATTAGATATGAATATGATTTTTGATGTAAACTTTCAAAGTCTCCCTATTCAGTCTCCCAGTGTATAAAGAAATCCTCTTCTAAATACAGCTCACAGTTTGCATTCTCCCTTTTTTCACTAACAGGCAGCTTTACAGAAAGCACAAGTCTAATTTCCCATGGTCTAGTTGTTAAAAATATAGTTAAGGAAAATCTTCATTCTTATAAACTTACAACCTTCTGGCTATAATTGCACATTTTGATTGAAATAAGTTTAAAACTAGCACCTTTCCTACATAATAAACCTTCAACTATTCAAAGTCATTTGGAATGTTTTTCAAATCCTGTATAATTATGCTGACAGTATCTTGTTATATTGTAATATGTTACTATTTATTTTCATTTTTCCTTTATTTAGATATATTAAATAAGTATTTATGATTTCCAGTTGTAAAAGAAATGCCATTATCAATACAAAAACGTCCTTAACTATGTTCTTTCATAGAATTTGCACAGGAAATTTCAAGTTTCCTAAATTGTTACAAATTTTATTCATTCCAATGATTCCATACAGTCAAATGCACAGAACTGGGGGAAAACATAACTTATTTTCAAATAATATTATTTTGTAGCTTAAATTATTCTTATATTGTCATAAACTACAAAGTGCTCCATTTCTTTGCATGGTGATTATGAGGTCATTCTTGCTTTAGAGTGGAGCCCCCTAGAGGGTAATTTAATGTGTCTCTTATCAACACAAAGGATATTTTAGGCTCTCAAAAATGTTAGATCAGCCAATCATCAAGGATATTTTCTGTGACCCAGTTTACCTAAGTGATTTATATGGAAGTTAAAAGTTTAGTGTCTAAAATTACTGCTGATATTAAATCTGTTTTTTAATTTGCTTTAGGTCCCATGGAACTCATTTTAAGTTCAGAGCTTCCACTGACTTAAAGGCCTAGGTGCCATGATGATCTCTATACAAATATAACAAGGAACATACTAGAGTTCTTGAGATATGGAGGGAAATGTGCAGTAACCACAGAGAAATCAAGAAAGTTGGGGTAGTACTTGAACTTTTGTTTCTAAAGGTGAAGCATTTAGTAATAAATGTTAATAAATATTGCTATCTTTTTCTGAATTTAAAATCTATGCAGTTTGGCCAATGCTGTCTGAACACCCTGTTCTTCCTTTCCTATTCACTTAAAATCCCTAGAGAAAAGCTTAAATTTTGACATGCAGAGAGAGATAATAAGATTCACTTATACACTTTTTGAATGATAACATTTTGAACAGATGAACTCCACTGGCCTCCTTCAAGTTAACCCCTAGCATTTCATTACCTGAGGCAAAAGTACAAATGGAGGGCTCCATGATAAAACTCTAAATATTTTAGATTATATATCAAGTTCAGTTCAGTTCAGTCGCTCAGTCGTGTCTGACTCTTTGCGACCCCGTGAATCACAGCACGCCAGGCCTCCCTGTCCATCACCAACTCCCGGAGTTCACTCAAACTCATGTCCATCGAGTCGGTGATGCCATCTAGCCATCTCATCCTCTGTCGTCCCCTTCTCCTCCTGCCCCCAATCCCTGCCAGCATCAGACTCTTTTCCAGTGAGTCAACTCGTCGCATGAGGTGGCCAAAGTATTGGACTTTCAGCTTTAGCATTAGTCCTTCCAATGAACACCCAGGATTGATCTCCTTTAGAATGGACTGGTTGGATCTCCTTGCAGTCCAAGGGACTCTCAAGAGTCTTCTCCAGCACCACAGCTCAAAAGCATCAACTCTTCGCGATCAGCTTTCTTCACAGTCCAACTCTCACATCAATACATGACCACAGGAAAAACCATAGCCTTGACTAGACGGACCTTGGTTGGCAAGTAATGTCTCTGCTTTTTAATATGCTATCTAGGATGGTCATAACTTTCCTTCCAAGGAGTAAGCGTCTTTTAATTTCATGGCTGCAATCACCATCTGAAGTGATTTTGGAGCCCCAAAAAATAAAATCTGACAGTTTCCACTGTTTCCCCATCTATTTCCCATGAAGTGATGGGACCAGATGCCATGATCTTTGTTTTCTGAATGTTGAGCTTCAAGCCAACCTTTTCACTCTCCTCTTTCACTTTCATCAAGAGGCTTTTGAGTTCCTCTTCACTTTCTGCCATAAGGGTGGTGTCATCTGCATGTCTGAGGTTATTGATATTTCTCCCGGCAATCTTGATTCCAGCTTGTGCTTCTTCCAGCCCAGCGTTCCTCATGATGTACTGTGTATATAACTTAAATAAGCAGGTTAATAAACTTTTAGTTTATATGTGATCTGTCTCCTGACTTAACAAATAACAGCTTTGCAATGACTAGGAAGGAGAGTTTCAAATTTAGAATTTTCTGTCACCTTATAATTTTGTGCAAGAATCTAATCCCCTCTATTGGCCCATGACGTGTCTCTTTTCTCTTTTTATCCTGTTTCCACTTAGCACTAGAAAGAACTTTACATGTAGTCACTTGGCCAACCTCCAGCTATACTTCTAACCTCTGGCCAAATGCCTCCTCTGGTCTCCCTTGGGCGTAGGGGTATGCACATAGATAATGAAATTCCCCTTCGGATCAGAATGGACCTAGGGAATATCCCTAAAAGTATTGTCAGGACCACCTAGATAGAGAATTTGGGAGTTCCTGGTGCCTAGAGGTAAAAGATCTGTGTAAAAGAATATGGGCTTTGAGTATGCAAGATCCTGGGGCCTGGGGAGGGTTGTGACTGCTAAAAGACTAGTGTCTAGGGTCTGGGATGGGGGACTCTCTTACTTGAGTCTGAGTGATCTGTTTTTTAAAAAAAAAAGCCCCCCAGAAGTTGTTCCTGACAAATATACAAATGTGTGTGTGGAAGATAGAGTTGGCATTATGATTTCTGCAAAGAAAGTTATTCCTAACTTAAAAAAAAGTGTCAGAGACAGAAATCAATGCACAAGCCTATGGACAGGGAGTGAGCTATTTGCTCTTTGTCTTTTTTATCATTTACCTTGATCAAAGTTTACTGTTCATGAATAGTGGTATTAATAAGACTGTAAAATAATTTATATATTATTGGTAGAAGAATTGAGAACAAAACACATAGTTGTGTTCTTGTTGAATGTTGTTTTTCCAGTTGTTGGGGTCATAGAACTAGGCTTATCAGATAGTCTAATAAACAGGTAGCTGTGATTAGTTATTAGGTAAACATTAATATGGTCAATCCTGTATATGGGAGAGTTAAAGAGAGCTTTATTCAGTTCTCTTATTGGTCTGTGAAAATTTCTTTGACTTCTTGTCACCAGATTCCAGCAGGTTTCAAAGTGTTTCAGGTTTTTACATTTAATATTGAAGTTTTCATTTGTAGACATTCATCTCATATACTGATTTCTGTCAATGAAGTTGTTCATGTTTTGTGTAATATAATCATTTCTCTCAGATTTCATGTTGACTAAGATCTACATTGTACTCATATTTGAAAATATCTCTTCTTCAAAATTTTAATAGTCATTTGAAAATTGGCTAGATTAAATTTAAGATGACTTCTGTGTGTGCTTAGGAAGTAGAACATGAGTTTAGATTTTAAAATTTTCATTTTTGGCAAGCATAGAGCAGGATGTGGCCTAGTTTCAAATGTTTATTTGAAACAAAAATTTAACTGGAATTGAATACTGTGCTTTCTGGAAAGGATTCATAAAATTCTTGAGTGTGGTTAATTTTGCACGTAAAATATGTATTTCTACACTTCATCCAGAAGTTAATTTTTAATAATTTTGAGGGTTTACTATTGAGTTTTTTTTTTTTTTTTAAGAAAGCAAGAAAGATTTTCTGTAAGGTGTGTGCGGTTTGTATTTTCTATTATGGATGAAAATATTCCTATATTCAGAAAACTAATAGTTGGCATGTTGATTTATTAAATATTAAGAAAATATGCTCTAAATCTCCTATTTTACATATTGTCAGTAAACTTGACATAAATAGAAATCTCTAGTAAAAATACAAGTGACGAATATATGAAGAAAAAACTTTTGAGCTACTCTTTGGAATGTAGCCTTTAGTTGTTCAGTCGCTAAGCTGTCTCTGATTCTTTGCGACCCCATGAACTGCAACATGCCAGGCTTCCCTATCATTCACTATCTCCTGGAATTGGCTCAGATTCGTGTCCATTGAGTTGATGATGATATCTAACCATCTCATCCTCTGCCGCCCTCTTTTGCTTTTGCCTTCAGTCTTTCCCAGCATCAGGTTCTTTTCCTATGAGTTGGCTCTTTGCATTAGGTGACCAAAGTATTGGAGCTACAGCTCCAGCATCAGTCCTTTCAATGAATATTCAGAGTTGATTTCCTTTAGTATTGACTATAGTCTTTAGTGGAGAAACATTATTTAATGTTTATCTTAATTTTAAATTATGCATTGTCTCAGAGATAGCAGTGAAAAATAATAGCAAAATTTTTGAATGCTTACTATATGCACATCTGTGTGTGTATTAGGCATTCTTCTAAGTACTTTATATAGATTATCACATTTAATCTTCACAACAACCTCAATGAAATCAATGGCATTTTAATTCCTCCATTAGAAATAAGGCAGCTGAGACCATTTTAATCCCTCTGTAACAAATGAGAAAACTGAGGCTTGATCACACACTAGTATGTGGTGAAACTGAAATTTGAACCAGTCATTGATTTTTTTCACATTGTCCTTGGAAACTTATGGAATTTAAAAAGCCTGGTAACCTGACACTAAAACCATTTTAAATATGCAGAAATAGTGAAAAGAATAATAGTAGGTCATTTTTAAATTTAATTTTGGATTTATAAAAAAGCACCAGACTTAAAAGACGGAGACTAGCTTCTGGCCCTAGTTTTGACAATGACTGGCTGTAACCATCTCACACTTTGTGAGCTTCAGTTTCCTCATTTATAAAATATGAAGCATAAAGTCATTTCACTGAGTTTCTATGAGGACTAAATTGATTGTTGTGTAATCTATTTTCTGTCTTTCAGATCTAACCACTTGCATCTATTTGTCACTTCCACTGTATAATCGGATTTGATTTAGGTCATACATGAATGGTCTAGTGGTTTTCCCTACTTTCTTCAATTTAAGTCTGAATTTGGCAATAAGGAGTTCATGGTCTGTGCCACAGTCAGCTACCGGTCTTGTTTTTGCTGACTGTATAGAATTTCTCCATCTGTGGCTGCAAAGAGTATGATCAATCTGATTTCGGTGTTGACCATCTGGTGATGTCCATGTGTAGAGTCTTATCTTGTGTTTTTGGAAGAGGGTGCTTGGGGCTGGTGCACGGGGATGACCTGGAGGGAGGATATGGGGAAGAGGGAGGTGGGAGGGGGGTTCAAGAAGGGGAACACCTGTACATCTGGGGTGGATTCATGTCAATGTATGGCAAAACCAACCAATATATTAATGTAAAGTAATTTGCCTCCAATAAAAAATAAAAAAAAATTAAAAAAACAGTTTAGTTCCCAAGCAATAAATTTTCAAAGAACTAAAAAAAAAAAAAATGGAAGAGGGTGTTTGCTATGGCCAGTGCATTCTCTTGGTAAAACTCTGTTAGCCTTTGCCCTGCTTCATTCTGTACTCCAAGGCCAAATTTGCCTGTTACTCCAGGTATTTCTTAACTCCCTACTTTTGCATTCCACTCCCCTATAATGAAAAGGACATCTTTTATGGCATTAGTTCTAGAAGGTCTTGAAGGTTTTTATAAAACCGTTCAGCTGTAGCTTCTTCAGCATTATTGGTTAGAGGATAGACTTGGATTACTGTGATATTGAATGGTTTTCCTTGGAAATGAACAGAGATCATTATGTCGTTTTTGAGATTGCATCCAAGTACTGCATTTCAAACTCTTTTGTTGACTATGATGGCTATTCCACTTCTTCTAAGGGATTCTTGCTCACAGTATTAGATATAATGGCCATCTGAGTTAAATTCAAATCCTAAAAGATGATGCTGTGAAAGTGATGAACTCATATGGCAGCAAATTTGGAAAACTCAGCAGTGGCCACAGGACAGAAAACAGACAGTTTTCATTCCAATCCCAAAGAAAGGTAATGCCAAAGAATGCTCAAACTACTGTACAATTGCACTTAACTCACATGCTAGCAAAGGAATGCTCAAAATTCTCCAAGCCAGGCTTCAACAATACGTGAACCATGAACTTCCAGATGTTTAAGATGGACTTAGAAAAAAGGCAGAGGAACCAGAGATCAAATTGCCAACATTCGCTGGATCATTGAAAAAGCAAGAGAGTTCCAGAAAAACATCTACTGCTTTTTTGACTGTGCAAAAGCCTTTGACTGTGTGAACTACAACAAGCTGTGGAAAATTCTGAAAGAGATGGGAATACCAGACGACCTGACCTGCCTCCTGAGAAATCTGTTTGCAGGTCAGGAAGCAACAGTTAGAACTGGACATGGAACAACAGTCTGGTTCCAAATAAGGAAAGGAGTACGTCAAGACTGTATATTGTCACCCTGCTTATTTAACTTATATGCAGAGTACATCATGAGAAATGCTGGGCTGGAAGAAGCACAAGCTGGAATCAAGATTGCTGGGAGAAATATCAATAACCTCAGATATGCAGATGACACCACCTTTATGGCAGAAAGCAAAGAAGATCTAAAGAGCCTCTGAAGAAAGTGAAAGAGGAGAGTGAAAAAGTTGGC
Organism: Moschus berezovskii; assembly: GCF_049115385.1. Taxonomy (NCBI): domain Eukaryota; kingdom Metazoa; phylum Chordata; class Mammalia; order Artiodactyla; family Moschidae; genus Moschus; species Moschus berezovskii. The sequence goes on from NC_142462.1 coordinate 49,605,551, forward strand.
TTAAAGCTCAACATTCAGAAAACTAAGATCATGGCATCCTGTCCCATCACTTCATGGCAAATAGATAGGGAAACAGTAGAAACAGTGACAGACTTTATTTTGGGGGGCTCCAAAATCACTACCATGGTGACTGCAGCCATGAAATTAAAAGTCGCTTGTTTCTTGGAAGAAGAGCTATGACCAACCTAGACAGCATATTAAAAAGCAGAGACATGACTTTGCCAACAATGGTCTGTCTAGTCAAAGCTATGGTTTTTCCAGTAGTCATGTATGGATGTAAGAGTTGGACTATAAAGAAAGCTGAGTGCTGAAGAATTGATGCTTTTGAACTGTGGTGTTGGAGAAGACTCTTGAGAGTCCTTTGGACTGCAAGGAGATCCAGTCAGTCCATCCTAAAGGAAATCAGTCCTGAATGTTCATTGGAAGGACTGATGTTGAAGGTGAAACTCCAATACTTTGACCACCTGATGTGAAGAGCTGACTCATTTGAAAAGACACTGCTACTGGAAAGAGCAGTGAGGGCAGGCGGAGAAGGGGATGACAGAGGATTAGATGGTTGGATCGCATCACCAACTCAGTGGACATGCATTTGGGTGAATTCTGGGAGTTGGTAACGGACAGGGAGGCTTGGTGTGCTGCAGTCCATGGGGTCTCAAAGAGTTGGACATGACTGAGTGACTAAACTGTAACTGAAGAGGGTGTGTCATAAAGGAACACTGCTTTTATGAGAGGGGTGCAAATACATGAGTCCAGAGAAAAACTATACTTAAAAACAGTAGGAAATATAATGTATATTATGACAAGGAAATACATAATTGTTCCAAATCAGCTAAGGAATACTACTTCAACCATTTTAATTTGTATTAGGGAATTCTGTAGTGATGCCACAGAGCAAGGATTTTATTTTGCTGCTGTTTCATACATTTATTCCTTTGAGTATATGTTAACTGTGAGCTATAAATTACTTGCTTTTGCAGACAGCTTTTGTACCTCTAAAGATGAAATGCAAACTCAGCACTATGACATTTTTTTAAGGAATGATTTCACCTCAAAGTGTAATGGATTTCCTCTGCCAAAGTATTTATTTTTATATTCATGCATATATTTTAATATGTGTATACTATATTTTTAGATCTATACACACAATAGAGTATTGAGACATGATTTCACCAGTTCAGTAATATTACACACTTTGGTAAAATTATTGTTCTCCAGTTTTGCAATATATATAATTTTATGAAAATCTTTCTTCTTGTTCCCCTAGGCATGTCTGTTTATTGAAGAGAAGGATAACAGACAAAAAGAGAGAGGAGAAAAAAACAGCCTTATATTGAGATAGTACAGTGTGGTTCACAAATACAAATTCATAATCTCTACTCTGTCTCTGACAGGCTTTACTAAACTCACATGTATTTTCCTATTTTTCTTATTGGATCCAGTAGAATTGGACTACAGTATCCTTCTGATGGTTTTGAATATATAATTAAATAGATTAAGACTAAATGGGCACTATACTATCTTTTTCAGAACTGTAATTGATAGAGATATAGCCAACTTTGGTCCTATAGGTAATAGATAATTGGAAAAATTTGATTTATTAATTTTTATGTAGCTCATTTTCAGGTAAGTGCTTAATACTTGCTGCAGCCTTCACTTTAAGACTGTATTTGCTATATTCTTGTTAAATAATGTAATTTGCTAAAGAATACAGAATAAACATAGCCTCAGTGGTGGAATATTAAGGTCCTTCAAAGAGTTGAGTTCTTAAAATAGAGCATAATCTACCAATTAACCAAGAGACACATGGAGAGACTCTTGCAAATAATATTTCTCCTAGAAGCATTCCAGTCACCATAACAGCTTTTCCATTGTGGGTCTAGAATGTGTGTTTCCAATAGTATAACTGTTCCTAATCTTTAGCCAGTCATAAGGCTGCTCTCTACAGCCTTGACAATCACACTATTGAACCTACCATCTGCTAGGAAATAAACCTCCAGACCTGCAGGAATTGAAATAATACAGTCAGATAAATGGAAGCAGACTCCTGATTCGGTGATTTTGAATGAGATTGTATATGAAAAATAGGAAGCATTTTCCTGAGTTCTGTTAAGAGATAAGGAATTTTTTGAACCTGGAATATCTGAGATAATTTAGGGTTTTTAGATAAAGGGATTTTTACTGAGTTCTAAGGTAATAACAAAGTATATTTTAAAGAGTTTTATCTTTGCATCTGTTGTTGTTCCGTATCTGAGTCATGTCTGACTCTTTGTGACCCCATCAACTTCAGCACACCAGGCTTCACTGTCCTTTACTATCCCCTGGAGCTTGTTCAGACTCATGTCCATTGAGTCAGTGATGCCATCCAACCATCTTGTCCTCTGTCACTTCCTTCTCCTCCTGCCCTCAATCTTTCCCAGTATCAGGGTCTTTTCCAAGGAGTTGGCTTTTCTCATCAGGTGGCCAAAGTATTGGAGCTTCAGCTTTAACATTAGTCCTAGTATTCAGGGTTGATTTACTTTAGTATTGACTAGTTTGAACTCCTTGCAGTCCAAGGGATTCTCAAGAGTCCTTTCTAGCTCCACAATTCAAAAGCATCAATTCTATGGCACTCAGCCTTCTTTACAGTTCATCTCACACATGGGTACATGACTATCGGAAAAATCATACCTTTGACTATACGGAACTTTGTTAGCAAAGTGATGTCTCTGCTTTTTAGTATACTGTCTAGGTTTGTCATAGCTTTTCTTCCAAGGAACAAGCATCTTTTAATTTTGTAGCTGCAGTCACTGTCCACTTTCCACTTGCAATTTTCTTGATAATATTAAGTCCTTTGAATCAGAAAATTTTGTCAGGAAAAAAAATCTGATAGCCTCAGTCCTTTAGATTAACAGTTTAAATGAGTTAATAGGTACCCTATATTTATATTTCACAATCATTTGAAAGCATGGTAAATGTGAATTTTCCATCAGTGAGATTTCTTGATGGTAGAAAGGATTTTACTGTTATGGAAGTAATTAGTTTAGGTTTAGGGAACACTACTTCCTGACCTGATGAATTAATCACTGATGAAAGACAGTACTACAGGATTTTTATCTGAAGCTTATGTTGTTCAATTATACTTGGCGCCTTTTTATCAGGGAACTCACAGGCTAAAGTGATATTGACAGATTTGAGGTTTTGTCTCAGGACAAGTCACTCACAAGCATCAGAAGCCCACTGAATATGAGATTACAGAGTTCTTTGCAGCCAGTAAAATGCAAGAGGAAATTTGGGCCTTGAAACAGAAAATGAAGGGACGAAAGATGGGAAATGAGACACAGACCAAATAAGAATTCGATGGTACTCTATACTAAACTTCTAAGAAATAAGACACTGGTGTAAAAACTAAATTCTCACTTGTATGGTCTGCTTGGAGTCATTTCTACTTAACAAAATGGTAGATTGAAATATGTAGCTCTGTTTGCAATTATAGATTATTTTTAAATTAAATGTGTTGGCTTAAAGTTCCTGTGTCAGAATTCTAATTAGATATTGTTGAGGGAAGATATTTGAATTTAGATGGAGCTTGTAGACTTTATTTCACTGCCATGACTTATTAGTTGTACTGGTCATGACAGTACATTTGATCACAATCAAAATGGAGATAAATTTAGAAAATCATGTGACTGTAGCCTTACACAGAACAATTTAGCAACTATTTCTCAAACCAAAATGCCTATATTAAAAAGAAAAGAAAGCAAAGTTAAAAGTCACATGGACAAAAATGCATGACAATAATTTTCTATTGTGATAGGGAAAGGTATTCTGAGCATAAAAATAGAGGAAGATATTAGGGGGGGAATTTCAAATATATTATTATCTAAAATTTTGAATCTACTTTATATAAAAATGTAAAATATTTTATGTAAAGCAGCATAAGTGATGTCCTGCAATAAATCTTTGTAATAAATATGATAGCTAAATAAAACCTTAATATATGGTGAATACTTTTAAATTGCAAAAAGATAGAAACCCCACTAAGGTCAAGAGTGGAGGAGGATGAGTGAAAGCCGTGAAGACACAACTCAAAGGGACTGAAAAATGATTTTTCAAATTAGCAAACAAAGAATTGTTAAAAAAATCAAATGCGTGAGATCGTTATTACCCGTCAAATTACAAAAGATCAAGATGTGTTAAGTGCTAAATTCTGTTTGGTGTATGGAAGAACAAGGCACACAGACATAAACTCCAGGGAGGGAGTATAAAGCAATTTTTGGAAATCACTGTAAAGATATTCACATTTTTTAACCCAATAACCTCAAATGTAGGAAGCTGACTTATGTAATCGGAAATGTACATAAATAGTGATATAAAACTATTGCAGTAAAAGGCTAGTATCAACATAAATTTTAATAACAGTAAGGAGTTAAATAGTGGTGCATTAAAACAGGAAATTTTAAGCAACTATTGCAAATAATAATTCTAAAGATCAATTAATGACATGAAAATATGGTCCTTTTTGTGAAAGCAGAATAAAATGTTATGTCAATTTTATTTTTAACATATATAAGCATGTATATAATCTATATATTTGTACTTACAGATACTAAAATAAAGTAGGAATTATAATTGATAACTCCTGAAAAGTGTGTCACATGGATCAGTGTTATAATTTCCAGATTTAATAAAACTCATATATTAGTTTATAATTCAAAAAGCATTATTAGAAGAATAAGCAATATTTTATTTATATCTTTAATAGGGCATAAACAAATTACTTTAATTCACATTCTAGTTTCTATCACTTTTGAAAGTTTTCACACTTATAATTTTAATTCTTAGAATGCACTTAAAGATATTAACCTTCAAAGTGTCCCACTTAGTGGATGTGGAGTGTTGACTGTATCTTCCAGGTCAGTGCTGTCAGTTTTAAGAAGTATAGTGTGTATGAATCCTATGAATAATGTCCATTAAAAAGTAAGCTTTTTAGAAACAATTTTCATTGGGCCCTAAAATTACCACTTCTTTTGTTTCATAGATTTTTCACTAATGTTGAATTCTATGTGTTAGAGACTTTACTTTTTTTCCTATCCAGTAGTAATTGGTTAATATGTTCTTTCCAAACCCACGAGATATTAATTATCATAATTGTGATTAATTATTAATTTCAACTTGGAGTTGTGTATGGTCACAGGGAGCTTCATGCAATGGTGCAGAGTCTGTTTTCCTTAGCAACACTCTTTCTCAATAACTGAATTATATTGAGTGTCGTCTAAAGAATGAACTCAAGGACATCAGAACAAATGCTCCCTTAAATTTTGGATCCTAAGCTCATTACTTGCTTCTCCCTAGCCAGGTAGATTTTCTGGGTCAAGAGGCAGTTCTCCCCTACATGACTCAGGAACTGATTTCCTTCTCTTCTGTGGCTCTGACACCACTAGAGTTTCATTTTTTCTGTATCCATCAGATAGTTGGAAAAAGAGAGCATGAGATTGGGAGACAGTTTCTAAGATCACAGGCTAGAAGTGACACGCGGCCAAATCACATGACTGAACCTATCCTAAGGGATATTGACAAAGTGTAATCTAGTTGTGTGCCCAGGAAAGAAAGGAAGTAGATTGACTGAAGTGACTTAGCAGCAGTAGCAGCAGCAGCAATCTATTATAATTCTAGTTGCTGTGCTAAATGATGGGATAGCACAGATGAATGATGCAAGCCTCTAGACTCTAGAGTACTCCCAGTCTCATACGATAGAGACATCTAAGTATGTATAATTCCAATGGAAACGATCAATAGATACCTCTGTACAGGCTTTTCTATAGATCAGTACCTATAGATTCAGGCTGTAATCTATATTTAGACAGTCTTCTTTGTTTGTTCATTCAGCAGTCTCTTCACATAGAGTAGTCTGCATAGCTACTCTAGAGTATATGAAGGAAGGAGTGAAAAAAAAAGCAATACATCCATGAAAGAAATAGAATTTAACTGCCCGGAGTTCACTCAAACTCATGTCCACAGAGTTGGTGATGCCATCCAGCCATCTCATTCTCTATCGTCCCCTTCTCCTCCCGCCCCCAACCCTTCCCAGCATCAGAGTCTTTTCCAGTGAGTCAACTCGTCGCATGAGGTGGCCAAAGTATTGGAATTTCAGCTTTAGCATCAGTCCTTCCAATGAACACCCAGGATTGATCTCCTTTAGAATGGACTGGTTGGATCTCCTTGCAGTCCAAGGGACTCTCAAGAGTCTTCTCCAACACCACAGTTCAAAAGCATCAATTCTTCGGTGATCAGCTTTCTTCACAGTCCAACTCTCACATCCATACATGACCACGGGAAAAACCATAGCCTTGACTAGACGGACCTTTGTTGGCAAAGTAATGTCTCTGCTTTTTAATATACTATCAATGTTGGTCATAACTTTCCTTCCAAGGAGTAAGCGTCTTTTAAAAGGCAGAGGCACCAGAGATCAAATTGCCAACATCTGCTGGATCATGGAGAAGGCAAGAGAATTCCAGAAAAACATCTATTTCTGCTTCATTGACTATGCCAAAGCCTTTGACTGTGTGGATCACAATAAACTGTGGGAAATTCTGAAAGAGATGGGAATACCAGACCACCTGACCTGCCTCTTGAGAAATCTATATGCAGGTCAGGAAACAACAGTCAGAACTGTACATGGAACAACAGACTGATTCCAAATAGGAAAAGGAGTTCATCAAGGCTGTATATTGTCACCTTGCTTATTTAACTTATATGCAGAGTACATCATGAGGAACGCTGGGCTGGAAGAAGCACAAGCTGGAATCAAGATTGCCAGGAGAAATATCAATAACCTCAGATATGCAGATGATACTACCCTTATGGCAGAAAGTGAAGAGGAACTCAAAAGCCTCTTGATGAAAGTGAAAGAGGAGAGTGAAAAGGTTGGCTTGAATCTCAACATTCAGAAAACAAAGATCATGGCATCTGGTGCCATCACTTCATGGGAAATAGATGGAAAAACAGTGGAAACAGTGTCAGACTTTATTTTTGGGAGCTCCAAAATAACTGCAGATGCTGATTGCAGCCATGAAATTAAAAGACGCTTACTCCTTGGAGTTGGTGATGGACAGGGAGGCCTGGCGTGCTATGATTCATGGGGTCGTGGAGTGTCGGACACGACTGAGTGACTGAACTGAACTGAACATAGAATAATTCAGAATGTTCCACAGTTTATTGTGATCCACACAGTCAAAGGCTTTGGCATAGTCAATGAAGCAGAAATAGATGTTTTTCTGGAACTCTCTCGCTTTCTCTATGATCCAGCGGATGTTGGCAATATGATCTCTGGTGCCTCTGCCTTTTCTAAAACCTGCTTGAACATCAGGAAGTTCACTGTTCACATATTGCTGAAGCCTGGATGCTGATGGCAGCCATGAAATTAAAAGACGCTTACTTCTTGGAAGGAAAGTTATGACCAACCTAGATAGCATATTAAAAAGCAGAGACATTACTTTGCCAACACAGGTCCATCTAGTCAAGGCTATGGTTTTTCCAGTGGTCATGTATGGATGTGAGAATTGGACTGTGAAGAAAGCTGATCGCCGAAGAATTGATGCTTTTGAACTGTGGTGTTGGAGAAGACTCTTGAGAGTCCCTTGGACTGCAAGGAGATCCAACCAGTCCATTCTAAAGGAGATCAATCCTGGGTGTTCACTGGAAGGACTGATGCTAAAGCTGAAAGTCCAATACTTTGGCCACCTCATGCGACGAGTTGACTCACTGGAAAAGGCTCTGATGCTGGGAGGGATTGGGGGCAGGAGGAGAAGGGGATGACAGAGAATGAGATGGCTGGATGGCATCACTGACTCAATGGATATGAGTTTGAGTGAACTCCGGGAGTTGGTGATGGACAGGGAGGCCTGGCGTGCTGTGATTCATGGGGTCGCAAAGAGTCGGACACGACTGAGCTACTGAAGTGAACTGAACATAGAATCATGCACCTGATTTTATATTGATGTTTGTATCTGTATGTCCTGCAGAAGTTGGAAATAATGTAATATTTATGACATGTCAAAATTATCTTAATAAAAGGAACTAAATGTAAATAGAAGCTTGATGGAATTGCAGAACTTTCGGTTTATAAAGATGAGGATGGCAGATGGCATTCTAAACAGGAGGAATCATGTGAATGAGTGTACAATGTACAGTGTTGGCACAGAGCTCTTGGGAGATGGTGAAAAATCATAGGACATGTTCATCAGAATGTGTTCCTGTAACTCTGTGTCATGCTTGAATGATTCAACTATTGTTTTACCACTGCCTGTTTTCAGATACCAGTCATAAGCCTTCAAAAAACCATAATTTTATACAACTTCATAATCATTATCAAATTTTACGTCAAAATTCTATACCTTCCCCTGATTATATTATTTCATACAGTTACTATTTTATGTTCATTATATAATTGAGTTTCTGTTTAATAACTATTTTCTTTTCCTTTTATCCAAGATAAGTTTCTTAAATACTGTATCTCACTTTGACATTTATTTTTGAAAAAAGATGGGCTTCTCTATCCACTTAATCTTTATTATTTTCTTTCTTTAAACTTTGGGCACATTTTTTACAATCTACTCAGAGAACCTGGACCAGTTGATTACAATGGCATTTTTTCAAGTAAATATTATCAAACCTAAGAAGATAATATATATGCCCCTGAGAGTACTATAGCTATGACAGATGTTTTTCTTAAAATTTCACTTTACTATCTTTTCATGAAATGAAGTGCTAAAAATTAAAATCATAAGTTCAAAACAATTTGTATTTTTAATACTATATGTCCTTCAAAAGACTTGTCTTTATAGTATGAAAGAATTTTAATGTTTTATTGGGGAACCTCAGAAATTTAGTTTGCTTCCATTCTAGAAAAATAAAACCAATGAGAAGTGAGAAAACTGTTTTGAGAGTGTATAGGTGACAACTTTCTAACATTCAAAACAAATACTACCATTTTAAGCTGTTTGTAGAATAATGAATCAGGGCATGGTATGGCCTCAGTAAGCACGCTGGGCAGAGGGCTGGCTGTGTGTGTGAGACATTCTAGTCTGCTGTTTGAAATGCATTATCTGCCAGGGACATATTCCAAGACCACTCGTGATGCCTTAAACCACTAATAGTACCAAACTATGTCTGTCCTAAGTGAAAGAAGAGAGTGAAATAGATGGCTTAATATTCAACATTCAAACAATGAAGATCATGGCATCTGGCTCCATCACTTTAAGGCAGTTCGATGGGGAAACAGTGGAAATAGTGACTTTATTTTGGGGGGCTGTAAAATCACTGCACATGGTGACTGCAGCCATGAAATTAAAAGATGCTTGCTCCTTGGAAGAAAAGCTATTACAAACCTAGATAGCATATTAAAAAGCAGAGATATTACTTTGCCAACAAAGGTCTGTCTAGTCAAGGCTATGGTTTTTCCAGCAGTCATGTATGGATGTGAGAGTTGGACTGTGAAGAAAGCTGAATGCTGAAGAATTGATGCTTTTGAACTGTGGTGTTGGAGAAGACTCTTGAGAGTCCCTTGAACTGCAAGGAGATCCAACCAGTCCATCCTAAAGGCAATTGGTCCTGAATATTCATTGGAAGGACTGATGCTGAAACTCCAATACTTTGGTCACATGATGAGAAGAACTGACTCATTGGAAAAGACCCTGGTGCTGGGAAAGATTGAAGGCGGGAGGAGAAGGGGATGACAGAGGATGAGATGGTTGGATGGCATCATCAACTCAATGGACATGAGTCTGAGCAAGCTCAGGGACTTGGTGATGGACAAGGAAGCCTGGTGTCATGGGGTCACAAAGAGTCAGACGCGACTGAACTGAACTGAACTGATGTGTGTCCTAGACATTCATACCTATGGTAAAGTTTGATTTCTAAATAAGACATGGTAAGAGAATATCCTGGCATCACTACTCTTGCATTTTGGTATCATTGTTAAGTAAAATAACAGTCACTTGAACAATTGATATAACACAAGCTGTTGCTAAGTGACTAGAAAGCAGTATAAACTGGACAAATGGATAGTTCACGTTTCAGGAGGGACAGGGTGGGACTGCTCAAAATTTCATCATGCTGCTTGAACAGCATGCAGTTTAAAGCTTATAAATTCTTTATTTCTGGAATTTCCCACTTAATATTTTTGAACAGTTGTTGACCTAGGTAGATGAAACTGCAGATAAGGAAGGGATAACTGTACTCACTTTTTAGTTTACTGGTACACTGAAATCTGTTTGTTCTCTGTATTGTAAATATGTATCTTGGTACAGGCTTTGATTCATGGTATTGGGCTTTTCAGGAGGTGCTAGTGGTAAAGAACCCACCTGCCAATGTAGGAGACCTAAGAGATGCAAGTTTTATCCCTCATTCGGGAAGATCCCATGGAGGATGTCATAGCAATCTACTTCAGTATTTTTGTCTGGAGAATCCCCATGGAAAGAGGAGCCTGGTGGGCTATAGTCCATGGGGTCTAAAAGAGTCAGACACGACTGAAACGGCTTAGCACACATGCACACATATCACCTATATGTAAAATTGTCAGAAATAACAGGTTACCAGATTTATAGTGTTACAAGGACATCCTATCAACCAAGAAATCAGCACAGGTGAGGGGTTAACTGTGATAATTATTTTCTGTTAACTCACTCTTATTTCCACCTACATATAGCATTTTTCAGAGACAATCAGCATATCAAATCATCCAAGAACATGGAGAATAGTGCAGGCATTTTTTCCAGTGAAGGTCAGTGTAGATCACAAGGGGTATGAGCATGGGGGCCTGACATTGTTAGCTCTAATGCCCAGGAGAGCTTACCCATGTTGGGAATACCAGAATCAGATTCAAAACTGAGTCTAACTCCAGGGAAAGAGTTTACAGAGAACCAGATGAGGCCTTTGACACCTCCTCCCCATTTTCATTCTGGTCTGGAGAACAAGTATGCGACTCTAAGTCTTAGTAAAGAATTCTTATATAGCAATGACTTGAGAGGTAGTTCAAACATGCAGGTTGGGCATACACAGTAGGAGTGGTAAGTAAGATAGCTCCAACTTGATGATCATTAGCTCTTTGTCAAGCTGGACACACAAAAAAATGATCCCATGTAAAGGCCATGCTCCAGAGAGGACAACCAGGCCAACTCTGTTTTTATTATGCTTCAGGAGAAGCAGAGGCTTAAAGTTTATCTCCGACATTTGCATCATTTTGTGGAATCAGGCACTGACAATATTTTTGTCAACAAAACAGTAAAATATGGCTAGGTAAAGTACTTTTCAGACATTCAACTTTTCAGGGAAATGGAACAGGGTGTTCAAGTAACAAAATGCCATTAAATTTGTCTTAGAAAGTAAATTATGTATAACTGATTCAGTTTGATGTACACTGGAAACTAACACAACGTTGTAAATCAACTATACTTCAGTAAAGATTTTTTTAAAAAGAAGATAAATTGTTTATTAGTGTGAAACAAACAGTACTTGTGGGATTTCCAAGAAAAGGAAAGAAACTTCCACGTGTGGCAAGAAATTTACTTCCAAATGTTAATTAATATACTGAAATTGACATAATTATGTTTATTATGGGTACATAAGAATAAAAATAGTCTTTTCTGCCTTTTTTCTAGCTATATTTTAATTTTTTATGAAAAAAATCACTTATAGTATTAGTTTGGTATTCTAGTATAGCCATATCAAAGAATAATTAAAACATTATAGAATTCTGATTTTTCTGAAAATTAGGAAATGATTATTTTTTACCCAGATGAATCATGGCATAAAAAGGAGAGGAATGGGAAAGCTAATGTAAAGGAAAAAAGCTTTATAAGAATCTTTTTTTTCCCTTAAACATTGGGTTCTCTATTTGGTAATTACTATTTTAGTTATACATCTTGTCTGATGCAAAGTTCTTGGATGTTACTGGAGCCTATTATTACTGGATTCTACCATTTAAGTCTTTATAATAGATCCACAAAATGGGAAAATACACCTTTGCAGCCATTTAATAAAACAGATTTCAACTTCCAACACACTTCACAGTAATTTAAAGATTATGATCAAGTTTCCAGCCAAGCAGATACTGCAAATAGATGTTAGTAGCAAAAAAAAAAAAAAAATTTAAAAAGGCTTTAAAAAATTTTTTTTATGAAAGCAAATGTATTTTCTACCTTTATTTGTGTCTCTCTGTTGTGATGTATGAGAGTGAAGGGAAGAAAATTGTCATCAGATTCTAGTAAATATTTTTGTTCAGTCTTTTTTTTTTTATTGGAGGCTAATTACTTTACAATATTATATTGGTTGGTTTTGCCATACATTGACATGAATCCACCCTGGGTGTACATGTGTTACCCTTCTTGAACCCCCCTCCCACCTCCCTTCTCCCCTTATCCTCCCTCTGGGTTATCCCCGTGCACCAGCCCTGAGCATCCTGTATCATGCATCGATCCTGGACTGGTGATGTTCAGTCTTGTTTCTGTCATCCATTGTGTTGGGTCTCTCAGCTCATCCCAAGACCCTCCTCATTCCTGATTTGGTAAGGTCTTTATTTATGGGTTTTAAAAAGTATACTTCTTGAATGTAGAAAGTTAGAATCAAATATTGGTATGGTTTCTTTAAAAATAGAAAATTGAGTAAAAGTGATTGTTTTCATTAGAGTGTTTTCCCTTTTCCACTTTAAACTACTTCTTTTCCAAAAATTTTGTGGGAAGCCCAAGTTGCCCATAGTTAATAATGAAGTCTAAAGCTAGAATATATTTTCTGTATGTCTTTTTGTTCTCTTTTTAGTTTATTTTGAATCCTTGTGTATTTTCCTGTTGGCCATAATGAGACTACATTTAAAAATATCACATAACCTTGGTTTGCAAAATTTATCAATTATTTCTTTAAGCCAGCTCTCCCTACTTCCTCTAAGTACAGAAAAGAACCTTGTTTGCATGCCTTTCCCATATTGTCTGAGGCATTTGTGCCTTATTCTGGTATCTTTATTAATTAACTCATTCATTTAGGAAGTCAACTCAGACATCTCTTCTTCTTTTTGTTCTGAGGTCTTCCAAATTTCTTTGTGTGAAAAGTAGCAGAGATGAACAAGAGTCCTATGAAAATTGTACAGGGTATTAATATAACATTATGTATGTACCTCTTCTGGGCTCTGAAATCACTGTGGAAGGTAACTGAAGCCATGAAATTAGAAGACAGTTGCTTCTTGGTAGTAAAGCTGTGACAAAACTGGACAGTGTATTAAAAACCAAAGATATCACTTTGCTGACAAATGTCCATATAGTCAAGGCTGGTATCTTTCCAGTAGTCATGGACAGATGTGAGAGCTGGACCAAAAAGAAGGCAGAAAGTCAAAGAATTGATGCTTTCAAACTGTGGCACTGAAGAAGACTCCTGATAGTCCCTTGGACAACAAGATCAAACCAGTCAATCTTAAAGGAAATCAACCCTGAATACTCGTTGGAAGGACTGATTTGAAAGTTGAAGCTCCAATACCTTGGCCAACTGATGCAAACAACCGACTTATTGGAAAAGACCTTGATACTGGGAAAGATTGAAAGCAGAAGGAGAAGAGGATGACAGAGGATGAGATTGTTGGATGGCATCACTAATTCAATTGACATGAACTTGGGCAAACTTCAGGAGATGGTGAAGGACAGGGAAGCCTAGTATGCTGCAGTCCATGGAGTCAAAAAGAGTTGGACATGACTGGGGGACTGAACAACAACAACAAATGTATATACCTACATTTCCTGTGTTGAGTTTCATGCTTTCCTCACTGTAGGATGTTTGACAAATTTAGGATACTATGAATTGGGCTGTTTATTCTGGGCAATGACTCCCTGAACAACTGAGATCTGGGAACCCAGAATAGAAAATGTGGTATAGGTCATTACACACAGTATAGTATGGTTCTTTCTGCCAGACCAAGGTGGAGAATTTGGAAGTATCTGTCCTTAAACATGGAGAAGGAAATGGCAACCCACTCCAGTATTCTTGCCTGGAAACTCCCATGGACAGAGGAGCCTGGTAGGCTGCAGTCCATGCAGTCACTAAGGGTCGGACACAACTGAGTGACTTCACTTTCACTTTTCACTCTCATCCATTGGAGAAGCAAATGGCAACCCACTCCAGTGTTCTTGCCTGGAGAATCCCAGGGACGGGGAGCTTGGTGGGCTACCGTCTATGGGGTCACACAGAGTTGGACATGACTGAAGTGACTTAGCAGCAACAATCCTTAAACATCTCTTATATGGAATGTTTCCCTTGCCAAGATTTTAATCCTTTTTACCAAGACTTCCTTGGCATGAATTATGCCTTGAGTTTGTGAAACTTATGCTTCGAGGTATAGGAAGGGTAGATTGCACTAAGCTTTGCCCTAAGATAAAAGTCTTTATAGATGGTGCTTTGATTTAGCTGTTGCTATCTATCTTAGTTATAGAAAGACTATTTCTCTAGTTCCTCTCAGAATTCGCTGCATTTTCTTTTAAAAATATATATATTGTTTCATTTATTTTTTCAAACACTTTCATTTTATGTTTGTAAGGCTCATCTTCTTTTAAAAATTTTTATTAGAGTATAATTGACTTACAATGTTGTTAATTTCTGCTATACAGCAAAGTGAATCAGTTATATATATATATATATATATACTCTTTTTTAGATTCTTTTCCCACATAGGTCATAACAGAGTATTGAGAAGTGTTCCCTGTGCCATACGTAGGTCTTTATTAGTTATCTATTTTATATAGAGTGATGTGTCTGTGTCAATCCCAGACTCCCAATTTATTCCCCTAGCCCCATTTTCCCACCTGGTAACCATAAGTTTGTTTACTACATCTGTGACCTATTTCTGTTTTGTAAATAAGTTCATTTGTACCATTTTTCTTTTAGATTACACATACAAGAAATATCATATGGTATTTGTCTTTCTCTGTCTTGACTTACTTCACTCAGTATGACAATCTCTTGGTCCATCCATGTTGCTGCAAATGACTTTATGTCATTTTTTTATGGCTGAATAATATTCCAGTGTGTGTATGCACCACATCTTTATCCATTCCTTTAAGTTAATTCCATGTCCTGGCTATTATAAACAGTGCTCCAATGAACATTTTGAATTACAGTTTTTTCTGGATAAATACCCAGGAGTGGAATTGCAGGGTCATAATATAGGTCTATTTTTAGTTCGTTTTTTTTTTTTTTAAAGGAACCTCTGTACTGTTCTCCATAATTTCTACAAATTTACGTTTCCCCTAACAGTCTAGCAGGGTTCCCTTTTCTCTTTACCCTCTCCTGCATGTGTTATTTATAGGTTTTTGATGATGGTCACTCTGACATTATGAGGTAATAACTCATTGTGGTTTTGATTTTCATTTCTCTAATAATTAGTGATGTTGAGGATCACTAATTTCATGTGCTTTGTGGCCATCTGTGGGTTTTCTTTGTTGATTGGGTTGTTCGGTTGTTGTTGTTGTTGCTTTTTGATATTGTTTGAAATGTTTTATATTTTGGAGATTAATCCCTTGTCAGTCACTTTGTTTCCAAATCTTTTCTCCCATTGCAAGAGAAATGAACAAATGAAAATGTATTTTCATTTTGTTTATGGTTTTCTTCTGCTGTGGAAAAGCTTTAAAATTTAATTAGGTCCCATTTATTTATTTTTGTTTTTATTTTCATTAAACTAGGAGGTGGATCAAAAAAGTTCTTGCTGTGATTTATGCCAAAGTGTTCTGCCTATGTTTTCCTCTAAGAGTTTTATAGTATCCAGCCTTACATTTAAGTATTTAATCAATTTTTTGAGTTTATTTTTGTGTATGGTGTTAGAAAGAGTTCTAATTTCATCTATTTACATGTAGTTGTCCAGTTTTCCCAGCACCACTTATTGAAGAGATCGTCATTTCTCCATTGTGTATTCTTGCCTCCTTTTTCATAGATTAGGTAACCATAGGTGCTTAAGTTCATCTCTGGACTTTTTATCCTATTCCATTGATTTATAGTTCTATTTTTGTGCCTGTACCACACTGTTTTGTTTACTGTAGCTTTGTAGTGTAGTCTGAAGTCAGGGAGCCTGATACCTCCAGCTCCATTTTTTCTTCTCAGAATTGCTTTGGCTATTTGGGGTTTTTGTGTCTCCATACAAATTTAAAATTTTTTTGTTGTAATTGTGTGAAATTGTTTTCTAATATCTAACAAATTTGTTAATACTTTTCTAGTTTTATTTGAATTCTCTGCATTTCCTTGACAATCTTCAATATCTTCATGGTCTCATATAGAAAAATAAATCCTTCTTGGTTCAATTTGTGACTGCAATTCATAACTGAATATGTAGGTTCTGAATAAATAGTTTTGCAGCTATTGATTCCTTTACTGTTTCATTCAGCCAAGACATCCATTTTTTCATTAGGTGGATTATACCATTTTATCTACAAAATTCTAAAACTTTTCATGTAGAGAAAAGCATACCTGGAATGAATCATGCTGAGTTTTTCTATCTTTGAAGACAAGGACACTGTACCTAAAGACTTTGTTCTGCCTGGCACCTTCCATTCACATACAGGGAAATATAAAGTGATGTCTGAATTTCTAATAAGCATCCTAGAATTTAAAAATCAAGAAAGTTTTATTTCTTTTGAGCTACTTTACATTATTAGAAGGTTTTATACTTATTATAATAATGCTACCATTGCTTTTGAAGTTATTATTCTTTTATTTGTACCTTGCTTTTGGCCAAGACTAGACATGATTTTTTTTTTAATGATTCAGTTTATGTGGTTTATAAGGTTTAATCTGATTTGATTTCAAAATATATACTAGAAATTACTTTTTTGGCTAAGACTCTGACATTAACATGCTTATTATTTTTCTCATTTGCCTTGTTCATAAAAGTGAAATGTAGAATGTGCACTACATGACCTCCTAGTCTATGAAACTGTTTGCCTGACTGTAGGAGTTATTATTAAGTCAAAAGGTGAGGCAGAGTCTGACTAAATATTCTCATTATAAAATAAAAATTATTTTCTTAATTGCATTTGCATATTTTATTTTACCATAATTTTAGTATTTTCCTTTGAAAATGAGTTAACTCTTTAATGCCCAAGTAAGCATCAGTTTACTGTCTAATGAACTAAGAACAACTGACGATAAAAGTCACATGTGTAGTTGTCATTTTTAGATGACAATAAACTCAGTTTGCAGTTTTGTAAGTACAGACATATGTTGAACTTTCTGTTTTGTTCTGTATTCATGGGTGCTATGCCTAGTTGCTCAGTTGCATCCGACTCTTTGCAACCCCATGGACTGTAGCATGCCAGGCTCCTCAATCCATGAGGATTCTCCAGGCAAGAATACTGGAGTGGGTTGCCATGCCCTCCTCCCAGGGATCTTCTCAAACCAGGGACAGAACCAAGGTCTCCCACATTGCAGGCGGATTCTTTACCACCTGAGCCACCAGGGAAGCCCGTATTAATGGTTATTTGTATATAGTTCTTAATTGAGGTATTACTATAGTTCAAACCCAGATTGAATAAGCTTAATGTACAATAGCTTTTATTTGACTCAGTTGATAGCTTGGGCCTTCATCAACAATAAGGCATAGAAGTTGAGGAGGGAGGTCTGCATATTTTAGCAAATTGAATGTTGCAGGGAAAAAAAATGGATGATCTGAATAAGAGATAATTATATCAGAACCCAAGGGAAGACTATGATTATGGACTCAATCTAGAAATGAAAGTAGACTGGATTCTAATTTCATAAATAGATGAAAGTAGACTGGATTCTAATTTCATAAATAGAGTAATCTCAAATTGTATCTTTCTACATATAATATCACTGAATGAATGGCAATACTATTATTTTAGTTTAGAGAAATGTTATCATTATTAGTTCTTATCTACAATAAGATTTTATATTGTTGAGATTAAATGATATAAACAATTCATATAAAAAGTGTTCAAAATTTATAAATTGGATGTTTTTTCTTTTTTTATTGGAGTATAGTTGATTTACAGTGTTCTGCCATTCTCTGCTGTATAGCAGTATAACTCTGGAATACATGTATATAAATTCTTTTTTTATATTATTTTCCATTATGGTTTATCACAGGATATTGAGTATAATTCCCTGTGCTATATATTAGGACTTTATTGTTCATCCATTCTAAGTATAATAATTTTCATCTACCAACCCCAAACTCCCATTTGTGCCATGTTTTAGATTCCACATATAAATGATACTTTATGGTATTTTCTTTATCTTTGTGACTTACTTAGTATGATAATCTCTACTTTCATCCACCTTGCTGCAAATAGCATTATTTTGTTCATTTTATGGCTTAGTTTTCTATTGTATCTGTGTAGCACATCTTCATCCATTCATCTGTTGATGAACATTTAGTTGTTTCCATTTTGGCTATTGTGAATACTGTTGCTATGAGTATAGGAGTACACATATCTTCTTGAATTATAGTTTTGCCTAGGTATATTCCAGAGTAGAATTGCTGGATCGTATGGTAATTGTATTTTTAGTTTTTTTAGGGAACCTCCATACTGTTTTCCATAGTGTCTGTACCAACTTACATTCCCATCAACGCTGTAGGAGGGTTCCCTTTTCTCCACACCCTCTCCAGCATGTTATTTGTAGACTTTTTAATGATCGCTATTCTGATCATTATGAGGTGGTAACTCATTGTAGTTTTGATTTCCATTTCTCTAATGATTAGTGATGTTGAGCTTTCTTTTTTTTTCTTCATGTGCCTACTGGCCATCTGTATGTCTTCTTTGGAGAAATAGCAATTTAGGTATTCTGCCCATTTTTCAACTGGTTCATATTTTTGTTGTTGTTGAGTTGTACAAGTGATTTGTATATTTTGGAGATTAATCCTTTATTGGTCACATCATTTACAAATCTTCTCTCCCATTCTGTTTTTGTCTTTTTTTATGGTTTCCTTTACTATGCAAAAACTTACACATTTGCTTACAAATATACTTATTTGTCTATTTGTGTTTTTATTTCTATTGCCTTGGAAGACTGACCTAAAAAAAAATTCATAAGATTTATGTCAGAGAATGTTTTGCCTACATTCTCTTCTAGGAGTTTTTTGGTGTCATACCTTATGCATAAGTCTTTAAGGCATTTTGAATTTATTTTTGTGCGTAGTGTGGAGGTGTGTTTTAACTTCATTGATTTATGTGCAGCTGTCCAAATTTCCCAGCACCATTCACTGAAAAGACAGTCTTTCCCCCATTTTATAGTCTTGTCTTCTTTGTCCAATATTAACTGACCATAGTTATGTAGGTTTATTTCTAGGCTCTATCTTCTGTTCCACTCACTGATCCTTATACCTGTTTTTGTACCAGTACTACACTATTTTGATTACTGTAGCTTTGTAGTATTCTGAAGTATTGGAGAGCTATGCCTCTTGCTTTGTTTCCCACCTCCCCCCTCAGGATTACTCTATCAATTCTGGGTCTTTTATGGTTCCATGTAAATTTTTGGATTATTTGTTCTAGTTATGTGAAAAATGTCATGGTAATTTAATAAAGATCACATTAAATCTATAGATTGCTTTGGGTAATATTTCCATTTTAATAATATAAATTCTTCCAAGCTAAGAGCAGGGATATCTTTCCATTTCTTTGAATCCTCTTTTATTTCCTTTATTAACATTTTGTAGTTTTCAGTATATGTCTTTCACCTCCCTGGTCGAGTAAGTAATTGATGTTGTTGTATTTGTGATTTTAAAAGGTGTGGTTGTTTTTTTTTAACATTCCCTTTCTGATATTCCATTATAAATATAAAGGAATCCAATTGATTTCTGAATGTTATCTTGTATCATGCTACTTTGCTGAATTCATTTATTAGATCTAGTAGTTTTTGTGTGTAGTCCTTAGGGTTTTCTCTGGATAGTATCATGTCATCTGCATGTAGTGACAATTTTACCTCCTCCTTTCCAATTTGGGTACATTTTCTTTTTCTTTTCTGATTGCTGTTGAAGATAATAATGTTGAAGAGAAGTTGAAGAGTGGGCATCCTTGCCTTGTTCTAGATTTTAGTGGGAAGGCTTTCAGCTTTTCATCATTGAGTATATATTAGTTGTAGATTTGTCATTATTCATTGTTCAGTCTCTCAGGCAAGTCCGACTCTTTGCAACCCCATGGACTGCAGCATGCCAGGCTTCCCTGTCACTTCACCATCTCCCAGAGCTTGCTCAAACTCATGTCAGTTAAGTCAGTGATGCCATCCAACCATCTCACCCTCTGTTGTCTCCTTCTCCTCCTCACTTCTTTCTTTCCCAGGATCAGGGTCATTTCCAGTGACTTGACTTTTCATATCAGATGGTCACAGTATTGGAGCTTCAACTCCAGCATCAGTCCTTCCAATGAATATTCAGGACTCATTTCCCTTATGATTGACTGGTTTGATCTCCTTGCAGTCCAAGGGACTCTCAAAAGTCTTCTCCAACACCACAGTTCAAAAGGATCAATTCTTTGGTGCTCAGCCTTCTTTATGGTCCAACTCTCACATCCATACATGACTACTGGAAAAACCATAGAATTGACTATATGGACCAATGTCCAGTTATGGAAGAGTAATGTCTCTGCTTTTTGATATGCTGTCCAGTTTTGTGATAACTTTTCTTCCAAAGAGCAAGCGTCTTTTAATTTCATGGCTGTCAATGACTTTTATTATATCAAGATATAGTCCCTCTATTCCCACTTTGGTAATTTTTTTTATCATGAATGGATGTTGAATTTTCTCAAATGTTTTTTCTTCATGTGTTGTGATGATCATGTGGTTTTACTTTTCTTTTCTTACTGTTATGTATTACATTCATTGATTTGCATATTTTGAATCATCTTTGTGAGCATGGAATGAATCCCACTTGGTTGTGGTGTATGATCGTTTTTATGTGCTGTTGAATTCTGTTTGCTAATATTTTGTTGAAAATTTTTACATCTGTGTTCATCAAATATATTGGCCTGTAATTTTCTTTTTTGGGGTGTGTCTTTGTTATCAGGGTGATGGTGGCTTCATAGAATGTCTTTGGAACTGTTTCCTCCTCTTTGATGTTTTGGAAGTTTGAGAAGAATTGGTATAAGTTCTTCTTTGTATGTTTGGTAAAATTTGCCTTTGAAGCCATCTGATCCTGGACTTTTGTTTGTGGGAGGTTTTTTTAAATTATTATTATTGCAGAGTCTGTTTCTTTTCTAGTAACTGATCTGTTCAAATTATCTATTTCTTGATTCAATTCTGGTGAGCTGTATATTTCTAGAAAGTTATCCATTTCTTCTACATTGTCAACTTTGTTAGTGTATAATTGTTCATAGAATTCTCCTATGATATTTTTATATTTATATAGTATCAGTTGAGATTTATCCTTTTCTATTTCTTATTTTATTTGGGTTTTTCTCTCTTTTTTTCCACTTGATGAGCCTGGCCAGAGGTTTGGCAATTTTGTTTACCTTCAAATCAGATATTTCTAAACAATAAAAATATTGGGCTATTATGGTTATTGGTGTGGCTTATTTTCTGAAATAAATTTCAAAATTTACATTACATTTCAGATTTTGGAAAAAGTAAAAAGTCAGTAAGGAAGAAGGAGAAATATCTAAGTACAAGGAAAGATTAGAGTATATTCTTTTATAAACAATGGCCAATTTTATGCATGCTCATAGATGGATATTGAAGGAAGAAGTTTAAATTTGAAATTAAATTATTTAAAGCCAGTTGTTAAATTTAGCAATTAAGATGACTACAATAGGAAGAGAAAAAAATTATAATACCAGGGAATATGGGCGCTAACTCCAAAAGTAGAAGGGGGAAGTATAATAGTCTTTGAAAAAATTATTTTACTTGAAAACAACAGTTTGTGCTTGCAAACCACTAATGTAAACAATGCTACTTTCAAAGCAGTATTGATCATTTAAAGTTAGAAAATAGTAAGACGTTGTAATACAGTGATATGATAGAAGGGATAAAAAGCTGGACACATAAGTGGCCGTCAAAATCCTTGAAAGAACCAATGGTGCCAGAAATGACTGTGTGATCTACCTAGAAAGAACCAGTGGTGCCAGAAATAACTATGTGGTCTACCTGGAAAAGCAAGTGAAAAGTGGAAAAGTAAACAATTCTAAGAACAAGCAAATGTGGAAGTCCTAGTGATGTAAAGAGAAGAGATAATCACTGGCCAGTTCTAAGGCTTGCATTGTATGTGGAATCTCTGGATAGCAGAGAAGCTAAAGTCAGATATTAGTGTCCTCTGAGTTCATAATAATTGAATGAAAATCAGGAATAAATATTGGTGAGTGATTTCTGGTGAAGTGAATAAATTTTTAAGAGTGAGACATCCTGGACCGTTCATATGTGGATGCATACACACATGCATATGCAAATACACATTTTAAATGAGTATATGCAAAAGTTAACTAAATTTAAATATTTTAAAATTATATATTTGGTTGGCCAAAATGTTCATTCAGGTTTTCCCATAAGATAGTACAGAAAAACCTGAACGAACTTTTTTGCCAACCCAATGTAAACAATAATACACAACTTAATTGCTTAATTTTTCAAATAAAACTATTTATCTCAAATTTTACTTACTGGCAGGATTTCTGGAAAGATATTTGCCAGATAGAGTGAGTAGAATTATTTCATAAACCTAATTATATGAGGAAATTAATGAAAAAATCAAGATTGAATATGTTACTGTGACACCTTAGAATAACTATGATTGGTCTAGTCAGTCAGTTTGACTGATTTAGAATATCGGCCCCAACTGTTATTTAGAAATAGTAACTAAGTAAAAATAATTTTTCTTTTTAAACACATCATAATGACTCTATTGCTTTGGCTCTACTGTCAGTCACAACCAATTTGTTTATTATTTTTTTAATCACAAGATAAACAATTTTGTCCTCTGAATTTTTATGTGTGTTTAGTCACTCAGTCGTGTCTGACTCTTTGCTACCCCATGGACCATAGCCCACCAGGCTCCTTTATCCATGGGATTCTCCAGGAAAGAATACTGGAGTGGGTTGCCATTTCCTTAAAACAGGTATTTCATTTCAAAATTTTGAATCCACGTAGGACATTTTTTAAACCATTACAGTTATTGGTATAAATGCACAGACAGCATGTCAATATTATGTTGTCAGATGCATCTCTATGTAGTAACTTTCAGATATTCTTATCAATTTTGAGTTAAATTATGCACAAAATGTTACTAATCAGTTTTATAATTTTGATTAGAATTTATATCCCTAGTATAAGTTTTTATAAACCATGTTGCCAATGTTTTTGAGGTCCCAGAGCTGGTGAGCTCTTTTTTTTTTTTACAAAAAAGATGGTAAAGTTATAGGTACTTTTCTGCTTTGAAAATGCAAGTACTTTTATAAGGTCAAAAATAGGTGAGATTTGAAAATAGAGGTTTTGCTGTGTAATGAGAGAGTAACTTTTTTTTTAATGCTTAGCACAACGAGTCTTAATTCTATAATGCAAGTGTGAAAAAATATTTTTAAAATCAAACATTAAGTGAAATTTTAAATCATTTTTTCAAAAAGCACTTTTATGAGACTCAAACATTATTCCATTCTTGGTCCTGAAGGAGTATAATTCCAGTTTACTAATGTTATTAAATACAGCCCTAGGTTTAGCACTTCTTATTTCTTTTTATATCAGCCTTATATTTTTTCAGCCTTGTACATTATAGCTTCAATAGGCACCTCACTGCCTCCTAGTCCATTATAGCATTCCATTTGTCACACTTTATGTACATGCTCTCTTTTGTACTACTACAAACATTTTCGTGTGCTTAGCTCTTTTAAAAGTTCCTTTAAACATGCTCATGACTATAATTCTATAAAGAAAATCATAAATATTGAGCATTTTTTCATGTGTTTGTTAGCCATCTTTATGTCTTCTTTGGAGAAATGTCTGTTTAGTTCTTTGGCCCCTTTTTGGATTGGGTCGTTTACTTTTCTGGAATTGAGCTGCAGGAGCTGCTTGTATATTTTGGAGATTAATCCTTTATCAGTTGCTTCATTTGCTATTATTTTCTCCCATTCTGAAGGCTGTCTTTTCACCTTGCTTATAGTTTCCTTTGCTGTGCAGAAGCTTTTGATTTTAATTAGGTCCCATTTGTTTATTTTTGCTTTTATTTCCAATATTCTGGGAGGTGGGTCTTGGAGGATCCTGCTGTGATTTATGTCGGAGAGAGTTTTCCCTACGTTCTCCTCTAGGAGTTTTATAGAATCTGGTCTTACATTTAGCTCTCTAATCCATTTTGAGTTTATTTTGGTGTGTGGCGTTAGGAAGTGTTCTGATTTCATTCTTTTACTAGTGGCTGACCAGTTTTCCCAGCACCACTTGTTAAAGAGACTGTCTTTTCTCCATTTTATATTCTTGCCTCCTTTGTCAAAGATAAGGTATCCATAGGTGCGTGGATTTATCTCTGGGCTTTCTATTTTGTTCCATTGATCTATATTACTGTCTTTATGCCAGTACCATACTGTCTTGATGACTGTGGCTTTGTAGTAGAGCCTGAAGTCCGGCAGGTTAATTCCCCTAGTTCCATTCTTCTTCCTCAAGATTGCTTTGGCTATTTGAGGTTTTTAGTATTTCCATACAAATTGTCAGATTATTTGTTCTAGTTCTGTGAAAAATATCGTTGGTAGCTTGACAGGGATTGCATTGAATGTATAAATTACTTTGGGTAGTATACTCATTTTTACAATATTTATTCTTCCAATCCACGAACATGGTATATTTCTCCATCTATTCGTGTCCTCTTTGATTACTTTCACCAGTGTTTTATAGTTTTCTATGTACAAGTCTTTTTTTCCTTAGGTAGATATATTCCTAAGTATTTAATTCTTTGGTGCATATACACAATGGAGTATTACTCAGCCATTAAAAAGAATGCATTTGAATCAGTTCTAATGAGGTGGATGAAACTAGAGCCTATTATACAGAGTGAAGTAAGCCAGAAAGAAAAACACCAATAATGCATATATATGGAATTTAGAAAGATGCAAATGATAACCCTGTATACAAGATAGCAAAAGAGACACAGATGTATAGAACAGTCTTTGGGACTCTGTGGGAGAGGGTGACGGTGGGATGATTTGGGAGAATGACATTGAAACATGTATGGTGTCATATGTGAAACAAATCGCCAGTTCAGGGTCGATGCATGTTACAGGATGCTCGGGGCTGGTGTGCGGGGATGACCCAGAGGGAGGATAAGGGGAGGAGGGAGGTGGGAGGGGGGCTCAGGAAGGGGAACTCATGTACACCCAGGGTGGATTCATGTCAATGTATGGCAAAACTAACCAATATAATATTGTAAAATAATTAGCCTCCAATTAAAAAAAAAAAGAATACCAAAGCTGGAGCCAAATTTTAAAAAATATATATAAAGAAAGAAAATCATAAATAAAGGGGCTGCTAGTTTGTGGACATCACCAGATGGTCAACACCGAAATCAGATTGATTATATTCTTTGCAACCAAAAATGGAGAAGCTGTATACAGTTAGCTAAAACAAGACCAGGAGCTGACTGTGGCTCAGATCATGAACTCCTTATTGCAAAATTCAGACTTAAATTGAAGAAAGTAGGGAAAACCACTAGACCATTCAGATATGACCTCAATCAAATCCCTTATGATTATACAGTGGAAGTGAGAAATAGATTTAAGGGACTAGATCTGATTGATAGAGTGCCTGACGAACTCTGGACGGAGGTTCGTGACATTGTACAGGAGACAAGGACCAAGACCATCCCCATGGAAAAGAAATGCAAAAGAGCGAAATGGCTGTCTGAGGAGGCCTTACAAATAGCTGTGAAAAGAAGAGAAGCGAAAAGCAAAGGAGAAAAGGAAAGATATAAGCATCTGAATGCAGAGTTCCAAAGAAGAGCAAGAAGAGATAAGAAAGACTTCCTCAGTGATCAATGCAAAGAAATAGAGAAAAACAACAGAATAGGAAAAACAAGAGATCTCTTCAAGAAAATTAGAGATTCCAAGGGAACATTTCATGCAAAGATGGGCTCGATAAAGGACAGAAATGGTATGGACCTAACAGAAGCAGAAGATATTAAGAAGAGGTGGCAAGAATACACAGACGAACTGTACAAAAAAGATCTTCACGATAACATGATCACTGACCTAGAGCCAGACATCTTGGAATGTGAAGTCAAGTGGGCCTTAGAAAGCATCACTACGAACAAAGCTAGTGGAGGTGATGGAATTCCAGTTGAGCTATTTCAAGTCTTGAAAGATGATGCTGTAAAAGTGCTGCACTCAATATGCCAGCAGATTTGGAAAACTCAGCAGTGGCCACAGGATTGGAAGAGGTCAGTCTTCATTCCAATCCCAAAGAAAGGCAATGCCAAAGAATCCTCAAACTACCGCACAATTGCACTCATCTCACACGCTAGTAAAGTCATGCTCAAAATTCTCCAAGCCAGGCTTCAGCAGTATGTAAACCGTGAACTCCCAGATGTTCAAGCAGGTTTTAGAAAAGGCAGAGGCACCAGAGATCAAATTGCCAACATCCGCTGGATCATGGAGAAAGCAAGAGAGTTTCAGAAAAACATCTATTTCTGCTTCATTGACTATGCCAAAGCCTTTGACTGTGTGGATCACAATAAACTGTGGAACATTCTGAAAGAGATGGGAATCCCAGACCACCTGACCTGCCTCTTGAGAAACCTGTATGCAGGTCAGGAAGCAACAGTTAGAACTGGACATGGAACAACAGACTGGTTCCAAATAGGAAAAGGTGTACGTTAAGGTTGTATATTGTCACCTTGGTTGTTTAACTTATATGCAGAGTACATCATGAGGAACGCTGGGCTGGAAGAAGCACAAGCTGGAATCAAGATTGCTGGGAGAAATATCAATAACCTCAGATATTCAGATGACACCACCCTTATGGCAGAAAGTGAAGAGGAACTCAAAAGCCTCTTGATGAAAGTGAAAGAGGAGAGTGAAAAGGTTGACTTGAAGCTCAACATTCAGAAAACAAAGATCATGGCATCTGGTCCCATCACTTCATGGGAAATAGATGGAAAAACAGTGGAAAGAGTGTCAGACTTTGTTTTTTTGGGCTCCAAAATCACTGCAGATGCTGATTGCAGCCATGAAATTAAAAGACGCTTGCTCCTTGGAAGGAAAGTTATGACCAACCTAGCTAGTATATTAAAAAGCAGAGACATTACTTTGCCAACCAAGGTCCGTTTAGTCAAGGCAATGGTTTTTCCCGTGGTCATGTATGGATATGAGAGTTGGACTGTGAAGAAGGCTGATCGCCGAAGAATCGATGCTTTTGAACTGTGGTGTTGGAGAAGACTCTTGAGAGTCCCTTATATTGCAAGGAGATCCAACCAGTCCATTCTAAGGGAGATCAATCCTGGATGTTCATTGGAGGGACTGATGCTAAAGCTGAAACTGCAATACTTTGGCCTCCTCATGCGACGAGTTGACTCACTGGAAAAGACTCTGATGCTGGGAAAGGTTGGGGGCAGGTGGAGAAGGGGACGACGGAGAATGAGATGGCTGGATGGCATCACCGACTCTGTGGACATGAGTTTGAGTGTACTCCGGGAGTTGGTGATGGACAGGGAGGCCTGGCGTGCTGTGATTCATGGGGTCACGGAGAATCGGACACGACTGAGCGACTGACTGAACTGAACTGACTGAGTTTGTTTGAAACACTCATTTTTCTAAAAGCTTCTCTCAAATTTTCATGCTAATTACCAGTTTATTTAATAGAACTACACCTTCAAGAAATATAGTCACAAGGTCTAAAGAAAAACTATTTGGGAAATAGAGTACTACTTAGATATTTTTGAAGGACTACTTTTCCATCTATATGAAAATGTTTAGCATGTTCCTCTACCTTTGATGTTCACATAGTACAAATGAAAAATTTTTCATTCTAGATATTATAAAAGGGTAAAGTGTCCTAAAAGTTGCACTCATTATTCACTAAACTTTGAGGACATTTAAAATGTTGTCAGCTTTTATTTGCTGTGTTACTGTAAGGAAGCATCATTTTGTCTCTGTAGTGCTAATCAGATGATTTTGGTATTTGTCAAAATAAGCAATTTTTTTCTTTTATTGGTGCTGATTTTTGCGATAAGAGATTTTCTAATATTAAGCTGTCTACATTCTTGGCTATGGTGTATTGTATATATGTTGTATATATATTTTAACATGTAAAATATAAATAGATATGACCATACTATAAATAAATGTAATCTTTGATTCTTCTGTTTGGAATGTCAAAATTAAAATAAAAACAGAAACGAATTAAAGACATCATAATTTTTATTTCTTTTTAAAACTTAATTTATTTAATTGGAGGCTAATTACTTTACACTATTGTGGTCGTGATTTGCCATACATTGACATGAATCAGCCATGGTTGCACATGTGTACCCCCATCCTGAACCCACCTCCCACCTCCCACATCCCCATCCCTCTGGGTTGTCCCACAGCACCAACTTTGAGTGCCCTGCTTCATGCATCAAACTTGCACTGGTCATCTGTTTTACATATGATAATATACATGTTTCAATGCTATTCTCTCAAATCATCCCACCCTCACTTTCTCCTACATTATCCAAAAGTCTATTCTTTACATCTGTGTCTCTTTTGCTGTCTTGCATATAGGGTCATTGTTACCATCTTTCTAAATTCCATATATATGCATTAATATACTGTATTGATGTTTTTCTCTCTGACTTACTTAACACTGTGTAATAGGCCATGGTTTCATCCATCTCATTAGAACTGACTCAAATGTGTTCTTTTCTATACCTGAATAATATTCCATTGTGTATACGTACCACAACTTCCTTATCAGTTCTTCTGCCAGTGGACATCTAGGTTGCTTCTATGACCTAGCTATTGTAAACAGTGCTGCCTTGAACATTGGGGTACATGTGTCTCTTTCAATTGTTTCCTCAGTGTGTTTGCCTAGCAGTGTAATTGCTGGGTCATATGGGAGGGATTGGGGGGTGGGAGGAGACGGGGACAACAGAGAATGAGATGGCTGGATGGCATCACCGACTCAATGGATATGAGTTTGAGTGAACTCCGGGAGTTGGTGATGGACAGGGAGGCCTGGCGTGCTGTGATTCATGGGGTCGCAAAGAGTCGGACACGACTGAGCAACTGAACTGAACTGAACTGATGGCAGTTCTATTTCCAATTTTTTAAGGAATCTCCACACTGTTCTCCATAGGGGCTGTACTAGTTTGCATTCCCACCAACAGTGTAAGAGGGTTCCCTTTTCTCCACACCCTCTCCAGCATTAATTATTTGTAGACTTTTTGATGGCAGCCATTCTAATTGGCGTGAGATGGTACCTCATTGTGGTTTTGATTTGCATTTCTCTAATAATGAGTGATGTGGAGCATATTTTCATATGTTTGTTAGCCATCTGTACAGACAGCATAATTTAATACACACTTTGTGTGGTAGAAATTATGTAAGCTACAAGCAATATGTACAGTTACTTCCATGTTGGATTATATTTTACATAATCAAAATGCTTGGATATTTTTAGAGCTAACTGTGCAAACAAAGGATTAAATCACAGAAACTCATTAAAAGAATTTTTGGAACCTATACTAAAGAAAAAAGGTACAACAAAGTTTGTACAGCAACTTTTGCTGTACAACAAAGTTAATCAGTTATACATATATCCACCCATTTTTAGATTCCTTTACCTGGTGGCTCAGACGGTAAAGCGTCTGCTTACAATGTGGGAGACCCAGGTTCAATCCCTGGGTCAGGAAGATCTCCTAGAGAAGGAAATGGCAACCCACTCCAGTATTCTTTCCTGGAAAATCCCATGGACGGTGGAACCTGGTAAGCTACAGCCCATGGGGTCGCCAAGAGTCAGACACGACTGAGCAACTTCACTTTCCCAGATACATCATTACAGAGTTTTGAGAAAAGTTCTCTGTGCTATACAGTAGATTGTTGTTGGTTTTTTCTTTTATATTTAGTAACATATATAAGCTAATCCCAAACTTCTAATTTAAATCTCCCCACCATTTCCCATTTGGTAACCATAAGTTTGCTTTCTACGTCTATGAGTTTATTTCTGTTTTGTATATAAGTTCATTTGTGTTATTTGTTTTAGACTCTTTTTAGTGGAAAATATAGGCAGAACACTCTTTGACATAAATAGTAGTAATTCCTTTTTGGATTTGTCTTCTAGAATAATGGAAATAAAAACAAAAATAAATGGGATCTAATTATACGAGTGCTGTGATTCATGGGGTCGTGGAGAGTCAGACACAACTGAGCGACTGAACTGAACTGAACTGAACTGAATTATACTTAAAAGCTTTTGCACAGCAAAGAAAACCATAAACAAAACAAAAAGCAACCTACAGAATGGAAGAAAATATTTGCATATGATGCAATCAAAAAAGGATTAAACTTCAAAATATAAAAATAGCTCATGTAGCTCAATATGATAACAAACAAAATCCAATTGAAAAATGGGCCAGAGGTCTAAGTAGACATTTCTCCAAAGAAGCCATAAAAATAATATAGCCAGTAGGCACATGAAAAGATGCTCAACATCACTAATTATTTGAGAAATACAAATCAAAATGCAATGAGCTATCACCTCACTCTGGGCAAAATGACCATCATCAAAAATTCTACAAATAGTAAATTCTGGGGACAAGGTGAAGAAAAAGGAACCCTCTTACACTGTTGTTAGGGATGTTAATTGATATAGCCACTATGGAGATTCTTTAACAAACTAAAAATAGAGTTACCATATGACTCTTCAACCTGATACCTGTGCATATATCCCAAGAAAACCATAATTCAAAAAGGTACACACATGGCAGTGTTCATAGCAGCACTATTTACAATAGCCAATAAATGGAATCAAACCTAAATATCCTTCAACAGAGAAATGAATACAGATGTTGTGTTCACACACACAAACTATGGAATATTATGCACCCACAGGAAAGAAAGAAATGATGCTATTGCAGCAACTTGGATGGACCTAGCAATCATCTTACTAAATGAAGTATGATTACTCATTATTCAATATAAATTGAAAGAGAATGAAATAAAGCATCATAAGCATTCCTTATGGAAAACAATAGCCCAAATACTCTCACAAGACTTTCACAGATCAAATGGAGACAGTTAGATTTATGAAGCATTTTCATGAGGCAGAGAGGAATGATTACCAATGGTCCTGTCCTTGCCAAATTGTATGTTCACTTTTGTTTTAAAGTGTCTGCTTTGGACTAAATGTGTAGAAAAACAAATATTTTCAAATTTTATTTCAATCTTGAGAAGTGAAGTTGCTCAGTCATGGGAGACTGTGCTATACCATGAACTGTAACCTACCAGGCTCCTCTGTCCATGGAATTTTCCAGGCATGAGGACTGGAATGGGTTGCCATTTCCTTCTCCAGGGGATCTTCTGACTCGGGATAGAACCCTGGTCTCCTGTATTGCAGACAGACACTTTACCCTCTCAGCCACCAGGGAAGCCCAATCTTTCAATCTTCAATGTGTTCAAAAATACTGACCTTTTTTCAGATCTTTTGGAAAACAATTTATAAATAATTTTGTGTCATTGTTAAAGAGGGATAGCAAATTAAATATATTTTTTTCAGATTTTTGAAATGTGTGATACCTTTTAGAGGTTATTTTTAATAAGTAAAATTATCCCTCAAAGAAATGTAACTGTGAAGAGGTAGGGATCAAGGGTTATTGTTTAACTATCTTGTGTAACCCTTACATACACCCAATGGACAGGTGCTTTTATTATTCCCCTTATGCAGATGGGAAATTGAGGCACAGGAATGTTAAATAAATTGTTCCAGGTCACCAGTTGATAATAGAGCTGTGATTCAGGTACCAGGATGCCTGATTCCAAATAATGTATGTATAATCTTGAGTTGGTTCAGTTCAGTTCAGTCGCTCAGTCGTGTCCGACTCTCCGCGACCCCATGAATCACAGCACGCCAGGCCTCCCTGTCCATCACTTGAGTTGGTACTGTGTCTGAAAACATGTTCCCAGAATGTTGTGGTGCAGTGTGACTTATCATGAGATTCTAAATATGGAGAATTAAATTAGTAAAATTCATTGTAACATATTTCCTGGGAAAAATATGAGGAAATACTCTTCTGTTAATAAACCTGCTTTGATCCACTTTTCTATAGTGAAATTGAATTTTAACAGAATTCCAACTAATTATGATTCAAAGAAGCTTCTGCCTTTTAAAAAAAGTAAATCATTTATCATAAAATGAATGTGAGAGGCAATGAGATATCTATCTAGATAAATAATTTATGGTTGTGTGTAAAATAGTAAAATTTATATTCAAGACTTAAAGACAGATTGAGAATTATTTCTTCCTCTGCTTGCCAAAAGCTGTTAGACTGTCACAGAGAGTAGAATGAAAGAAATACTGCTTCTCCCTATTCTCCAGCTCTATCAGGACTAACATCTAAGCTCTCATGATGGAACATTCAGACTGTACTTTTAGAGCAGAACAAATATAAAGGAGGAGACAGGCATAAAAATTGAAATTTCTGTTTTAATACATTTTTTTAATTTTAAATTTATTTATTTTTTATTGGAGGCAAATTATTTTACAATATTATATTGGTTGGTTATGCCATACATTGACATGAATTCGCCCCGGGTGCACATGAGTTCTCCCTCCTGAACTCCCCTCCCACCTCCCTCCTCCCTTTATCCTCCCTCTGGGTCATCCCCGCACGCCAGCCCCGAGCATCCTGTAACATACATCGACCCTGAACTGGTGATTCGTTTCACATATGACAACATACATGTTTCAATGCCATTCTCCCAAATCATCCCACCCTCACCCTCTCCCACAGAGTCCCAAAGACTGTTCTATACCTCTGTGTCTCTTTTGCTGTCTCATATACAGTTTTAATACTTTAAAAAAGTACTTCTTTACTGGTCAACTGATGTGAAGCACTGACTCACTGGAAAAGACCCTGCTGCTGGAAAGGATTGAGGGCAGGAGAAGGGGACAACAGAGGATGAGATGGTGGGATGACATCACCGACTGGATGGACATGAGTTTGAGCAAGCTCTGGGAGTTGGTGATGGACAGAGAAGCCTGGCGAGCTTCAGTCCATGAGGCTGCAGAGTGAGACACTATTGAGCGACTGAACTGAACTATTGGTTTGTTACAACTAAGATTATTAATAACACAATTGCAATATAGTAACATTTCCAAGGGAAATATTGGAAACTAAAATGAATATCTATGTAATTAAGTTAATAAACTTATATTGAACACTTGGCACTTTGTCAGAGTCTTTCCATTGATTATATCATTTAATCTTCACCACTCTCATTTTATAAAGGAGAAAAAAGAAGCCGAAACAGTTTATAGGACTTTGATAAGATTAACTCCAACCTAATTCTGACTAATCACAAATCAAGATGATTGTAGAAATTTTCATGAGTATTGTTGATCGTTTACTGATCTCTGTGCGTCATTATGTAACTCACATTAACAAACAATGCATAGAAGCTGCACCATTTTGTATTCCCACCAATAGTGTACAAGGGTTCCAGTCCTTTGCACTCTTGCCAATACTTGTTATTTCTTGTATTTTTGATAATAGGTATTCGAACAGGTGTGAGGTAACAGCTCATTTTGGTTTTGGTTTGCATTTCTAAAGGATTAGTGATGTTGAGCATCTTTTCACTTAGTCTCTGGCCATTTGTGTATTTCACTGGAAAAATATTTATTCCGTTCTTCTGCCCAATGTTTTGAGAACAAAATTGCAACCTACCCCTGTATTCTTGCTTAGGAAATACATGGACAGAGGAGACTGATGGGCTACAGTCTATGGGGTTACAAAAGAGTCAGGCATGACTTAGCTGCTGAACAACAGCAACAAAATAAGAATAGCCTCTGTTCAGTTCAGTCGCTCAGTCGTGTCCAACTCTTTGCGACCCCATGAACTGCAGCACGCCAGGCCTCCCTGTCCATCACCAACTCCCGGAGTCAACTGAAACCCATGTTCATTGTGTTGGTGATGCCATCCAACCATCTTATCTGTCATCCCCTTCTCCGCCTGCCCTCAATCTTTCCCAGCATCCGGATCTTTTCAAATGAGTCAGCTCTCCATATCATGTGGCCAAAGTATTGGAGTTTCAGCTTCAACATTAGTCCCGCCAATGAACACCCAGGACTGATCTCCTTTAGGATGGACTGGTTGGATCTTGTTGCAGTCCAAGGGACTATCAAGAGTCTTCTCCAACACCACAGTTCAAAAGCATCAATTCTTCTGCACTCAGCTTTCTTTATAGTCCAATTCTCACATCCATACATGACTACTGGGAAAACCATAGCCTTGACTAGACAGATCTTTGTTGGCAAAGTAATGTCTCTGCTTTTTAATATGCTGTCTAGTTTGGTCATAATTGTCATAAATACTCTGTACTAAATATTGATTACTTGAAACATAATAATACAGTAATGTTTACTGTCATCATTTGAAATTGCTGTTCTGTTAATGATAGATAAATACTTATAAAATACTTCGAAGCAGTATATTTGTCTTAAATAGTAGCCTCCTTTATTGAATTCAGTTTATGAACTCTAGTTTCCTATATAACTTGTATCGAACTTTAGCAAGGCAACTACTTATTTAGAGACAAGTCAATTCAAATAAATGGTAAATGATTTGAGAAGATTTAATAGAGGAAAAATTCAAGTTTATGTTAAGTACAAATCCAATATAGTAATAATGGATAATCAGAACTAGGCTTCAAATTCAGCTAATACTTCCAGTCACTGGGGTGATAGTGAACTTGGAGGTGATGCAGGGTATCTAAGCCATTAAAAAGAATGCATTTGAATCAGTTCTAATGAGGTGGATGAAACTAGAGTCTATTATACAGAGTGAAGTAAGCCAGAAAGAAAAACACCAATATAATATACTAACGCATATATATGGAATTTAGAAAGATGCAAATGATAACCCTGTATACGAGACAGCAAAAGAGGCACAGATGTATAAAACAGTCTTTGGGACTCTGTGGGAGAAGGTGAGGGTGGGATGGTTTGGGAGAATGGCACTGAAACATGTATATTATCATATGTGAAACGAATCGCCAGTTCAGGGTCGATGCATGTTACAGGATGTTTGGGGCTGGTATGCGGGGATGACCCAGAGGGAGGATAAGGGGAGGAGGGAGGTGGTAGCGGGGTTCAGGAGAGGGAACTCATGTACACCTGGGGTGGATTCATGTCAATGTATGGCAAAACCAACCAATATAATATTGTAAAATAATTAGCCTCCAATAAAAATAAAAATTAAATATATATATATATATATATATATATATATATAAAAGAATTAATGGACAAGAGCAAGTTAGCCCTTCTGCAGTGTGGCTCTTTTATTTATTTATTTTTTTGGCTACCCAGAAAGAATGTTCTGTCAGCTAGCAATGGCTTTAAAAAGCAAAATGCTAAACATAATTTTTAGAGAGTAGAAGGAAGCATAAGAAAAGGAAAAAAAGGTCAAAAGAGGGTAAAATTGTGAAGGTCTTAAGTGATAAAGGGGTAGAAGAAATTATTTGAGAAAGAACAGGAAGAAGAAAGAATGAAAAGCTGATGGAATTATGCAGCAATGAGGGGGCATTCAGTGCAAGTCAGGCAGTGGTACCTAAGACCACTTTCTGTGGCACTGAGGGGCTAGCAAGAATAGTCACAGCATTTGAGGGTGTGGAGTGTGGCCTCCCTCCAGGGGCTGTTTAAAGCTATAGAGTACACATTCCACACTGGTTTCATCACACCTAAATTGTGTTCAAAATACTTTTTGTTTTCTAAAATATGAAAATGTACAATGTAACCTACAAACATTATCCTCATAATCTGAGGCATAAATATTGGATGGCTGAAGAAGTTAATTTCCAGTATTGTTATCTCTTGTTTTCAAATTTGAGAACAAATTATATATAACTGTTCTTTTCCATATTCCCCAAGTGTTCCTATTTCAGATTTGGAAATCACTTAGTAAATATTTGTTGAAATATTTGTTAAGTGAATGAATAACCTACATTGTGATCAGAGCATAAAGACTTTGATGTTTCTCCAGTTTGAAGTAAATATTAATTCAATTGTTAAAGAATATGTAGAAAAATTATGTTAGTATCTTCTTGACAGTATTCCCTGTGTCAGCTTATGGACTTAAATGAAATTATCCTTCACTGCAAGGATTCAATAGAATCCTTGCAAAACAATGATATAAGATATCCCTTAAATTTCTTCTTGTATCAAAACAAGCTCATATTTCAAAATATAGCTCAGTGAAACTGCAATACTTTGGCCACCTCATGCGATGAGTTGACTCACTGGAAAAGACTCTGATGCTGGGAAAGGTTGGGGGCGGGAGGAGAAGGGGACGACGGAGAATGAGATGGCTGGATGGCATCACCGACTCTGTGAACATGAGTTTGAGTGTACTCCGGGAGTTGGTGATGGACAGGGAGGCCTGGCGTGCTGTGATTCATGGGGTCGCGGAGAGTCGGACACGACTGAGCGACTGATCTGATCTGATCTGATTCAAAATATAGCCACTTATTAACTGTAAGTTTTTGGACAAGTCATTTATCCCCTTGGTATCTCAGTATCCTGATCTGAAAAATGGCTCAATTCTACCTCATAAAATTTTTATGAGTATTAAGTGAGTTAATATTTGGAAACATTTAGACAAGCTACTGCTACAGAGTTAGTTTTATAGAAGTCTTTGCTAGGATTAAAATTTCAGCTAATTTCCTGTTGTTGTTCTCTCCTGTCTCCAGATAATTAGACCAAATTTTAGTTACTCCGCTTAGCTTTTGTAACAGCCGGAGCAGTATCAAATAAATCAAATGCCTTTTCCACATTTATATCACATCTGGCTAAGACAGAAATCATGGGATGGCTTGACCACCAAAATGTGAGAACTGAGAAGGAGCGGCATCTGTCTCCTCCATCTGTTTAACTAAGATTTTAATTATCTGTAAAAAGATCTCTGATCTGAATCACTCACTGTTCAGCTTAGCGAACTATATCTGGTGACATACATTGGAACCTTGTGCA
This sequence comes from Moschus berezovskii, assembly GCF_049115385.1. Taxonomy (NCBI): domain Eukaryota; kingdom Metazoa; phylum Chordata; class Mammalia; order Artiodactyla; family Moschidae; genus Moschus; species Moschus berezovskii. Next base: position 49,642,694 of record NC_142462.1, read on the forward strand.
TTCATTAAGATTATCAACTTTCTGACTGCTGATACTTGCCATGAGGATGAGGAGGGCTAACAATGAGCGTATGTTACCCACATGCACTGTTATTTTGATGAGCATGATTAAAGTATTACCCCTGGAGCTTTACGTTGTTTTATCTAGTATCTCCTGTTATTGTTGTAGATACTCATTTTTTTCCAAACTCAAGTCACTGTCACTAATTGTTCCCTCCAGTGATGCTTATCTGCTGCTGATGTTCTGAAGCAATTGATGTTGATGTTACATTGGTTCAAATTATACTTGCATTTGACCTTGAAGCTTTTTGGCTGTCCATCTTGTGCTTGGTTGCATTCCTCACCTCATCTTGCAGCAGCTGCTTTGGCATTCTTTTTTTTTCATTTGCTTCGCTTGTTGAAATGTAAGAACTTGGCTTCCTTGCCAATATTTTAATAGTCTTCAGAAGTTTTATTGATTTTGGTATTGATACTACGTGGTAATGAATGGCAATGAATCTTCTCCCCAGGTTGAAAAGACTTTTAAAAATGAGTCTAAATCTCTTGCCATTAGAGCTCCTTGGGAGGCCATCATTTCACAAGCTGGCTGTGTAGCTTGAAGTGAGAGGTTGGTTGTGCTACAGTTTTTCATATTTCCTATTGTGGAGCTGAATATTGGACATTTTTCTTCAGTTTGGTAGTGTGATATTCCTGTGATAATTTTATACTTGAGTGGATTTCATTTATAATCTTGCTATGGAGGATCAACATAACGCTCATGTCACAGACTAGACTTAATATTTCTGACATTTTGAAAATGTAGTTGTTAGATATTAAGAAGCATTTTTAAAATTTAAGTTCATTTATTTTTTGTTGGAGGATAATTGCTTCACAATATGATGATGAAACATGAAACATAAAAGCATAAAACTTTTTAAAAAAGTTTGTTTACTATTTAGAAAAGGCTTCTCCCCCTAAACCTATATCACACATTTTTTTTCATATTTGTCTTGTGTGTGTTTTTTCCCTCGTACTAAACACAACCAACCAGAGGAAGAAGTAATTTTTGCATTTTCCAAAGCAAAGACTCAATAAGAAATGATAAATAGTGACTTGCTGTTTCTTTTGTTTTATAAATATATATAAAAAGTGAAAGTGCTAGTTGCTCAGTCATGTCTGACTCTTTGCGACCCCGTGGACTTCAGCATGCAGGCCTCCCTGTCCATCATACTCAAACTTATGACCATTGAGTCAGTGATGCCATCCAACCATCTCATCCTCTGTTGTCCCCTTGTCCTCCGCCTTCAGTCTTTCCCAGCATCAGTTCAGTTCAGTCACTCAGTCGTGTCTGACTCTTTGTGATCCCATGAACTGCAGCACACCAGGCCTCCCTGTCCATCACCAACTCCCGGAGATTGCCCAAACTCATGTCCATTGAGTCAGTGATGCCATCCTCTGTCATCCCCTTCTCCTCCTGCCCTCAATCTTTCCCAGCATCAGGGTCTTTTCAAATGAGTCAGCTCTTTGCATCAGGTGGCCAAAGTATTGGAGTTTCAGCTTCAACATCACTCCTTCCAGTGAACACCCAGTACTGATCTCCATTAGGATGGACTGGTTGGATCTCCTTGAAGTCCAAGGGATTCTCAAGAGTCTTCTCCAACACCACAGTTCAAAAACATCAATTCTTCGGCGTTCAGCTTTCTTTATAGTCCAATCTCACATCCATACATGACTACTGGAAAAACCATAGCCCTAATTAAACAGCACTTTGTTGACAAAGTAATGTCTCTGCTTTTTAATATGCTGTCTAGGTTGGTCATAACTTTCCTTCCAAGGAGTAAGCATCTTTTAATTTCATGGCTCCAATCACCATCTGCAGTGACTTTGGAGCCCAGTAAAATAAAGTCAGCCACTGTTTCCCCATCTATTTGCCATGAAGTGATGGGACTGGATGCCATGATCTTAGTTTTCTGAATGTTGAGCTTTAAGCCAAGTTTTTCACTCTCTCTTTCACTTTCATCAAGAGGCTCTTTAGTTCTTCTTCACTTTCTGCCATAAGGATGGTATCATCTGCATATCTGAGGTTATTGATATTTCTCCAGGCAGTCTTAATTCCAATTTATGCTTCTTCCAGCTCAGTGTTTCTCATGATGTACTCTGCATTTAAGTTAAATAAGCAGGGTGACAGTATACAACCTTGACATACTCCTTTTCTATTTGGAACCAGTCTGTTGTTCCATGTCCAGTTCTAACTGTTGCTTCCTGACCTGCATACAGGTTTCTCAAGAGGCAGGGGGTCTTTTCAGATGAGTCAGTTCTTCACATCAGGTGACCAAAGTATTGGAGTTTCAGCTTCAGCATCAGTCCTCCCAGTGAATATTCAGGACTGATTTCCTTTATGATGAACTGGTTGGATTTCCTTGCTGTCCAAGGGACTCTCAAGAGTCTTCTCCAATGCTAGCAAAGTAATGCTAAAATTTCTCCAAGCCAGGCTTCAACAGTATGTGAACCATGAACTTCCAGATGTTCAAGCTGGATTTAGAAAAGGCAGAGGAACCAGAGATCAAATTTGCAACATCTGTTAGATCATCAAAAAGTCATGGAACCAAGACTATACTGCAAAGTCATATTATCTGAATCCTTCCTGGGTAGGGTTGTTCTGAGAAACTCAGTAAGGGAGCTGGTGGTCACGGAGGCAGCTATGAGAGAAAAGTAGTAGAACCTTCTAGAGTAAGCCATCCCACTGATTAATTCTACGCCAGCAGTATAGTCTTCTCAAAGAATTGGACAGTGTCAAATACGTTCGTGCCATATTGCCCATTAGTTTAATTCTTAAGTTGTCACATACTCATGGTCATTTCTAGATATTAGCAGCAACACTGAACTGCAGTTTCTAATCTTTGAATTCTTGCAAGGAGAGAATAAGTAGAAGGAGGAAGAATTTTGTCTGTAGTTTTCTTGAATTACCAGAATCAGTTAATTTTTAATTTTTGAAACTGTCAGCCTTCCTAGCAGGCTGCATTTAAAGTCAAAGTCATCTTTGTCTAAACTGAGAGAATTCTTTTAATATTCAGGTTAAATCTGAGTAAGTTTGGAAAATCATTTCTGTAAGTTGACAGAAAACATTTGAAAATGCAGTTTTGTGGACTGCCATCTTTAATAAAGATAAGTTTATATATAAAAGTTGGAGAAGGCAATGGCAAGCCACTCCAGTACTCTTGCCTAGAAAATCCCATGGATGGAGGAGCCTGGTAGGCTGCAGTCCGTGGGGTCGCTAAGGGTCGGACACGACTGAGCGATTTCACTTTCACTTTTCACTTTCACACACTGGAGAAGGAAATGGCAACCCACTCCAGTGTTCTTGCCTGGAGAATCCCAGGGAAGGGGGAGCCTGGTGGGCTTCCGCCTATGGGGTCACACAGAGTTGGACACGACTGAAGTGACTTAGCAGCAGCAGCAGCGTATATAAAAGTAATCCTTGTTTCATACCAGGCACAAGTTGTTGGATTGTATATGCTTATATATCATCACAATATACATTACGAAGTAATTTTACTTTAGTAGTTATATGTCAGAAAAGGAAAACTTAGACACAGTGAATCTGGAATTTAGTGGGAATTTTTAATTTAATTAATTGAGAATTTTGAGATATAGATTCATATGTTGTAAGAAATAATATAGAGATTTTTATTCACTTCACCTACTTTCCCTCAATAATAACATTTTGAAAACTATAGTAAACTATCAGAACCAGATATTGGCATTCATACAATCCACCAATATTGTTTACATTTTTAGTTTTACTTGGACTTTTTTGTGTGCTTTTGTGCCTTAAGTTCTATACAATTTTGGCATCTAATTGGGTTGTTATATCCATCACCACAGTCAAGACACTGAACCACAAGGATCTTTCCTGTTGCTCTCTTTGATCCAGTCACCTCCCTCCTGTCATCTCCCCACTCTGAGCTTTGGGATTTCAACTATTTCATTTCCTATTTCTAAAATTTTATAATTTCATAAATGTTATATAAATGGAATCATAAAGTGTGTAACATTTTGGGATAATTTTTTTTTTTTTTACTCAATGTAATTCTCTGACAATTTATCCAAGTTGTTGCTGGTATTCGTATTTTGTTGTTTTTTCTTGCTCAATAGTATGTCAAGGTATATATACACTGCAGTTTATTTATCATTCACCTGTTGAGGGACATCTGTGATGATTGTAGGTTTGGGCTATAACAAATAAAACTGCTGTGAGTATTCATTTACATATTTTGTGTGAACATAAATTAATTTTCCTCTGGAATAAATGCTCAAAAATACATGTGCTGAAGTCATATGACTATGCAGTTTTAGTTTTATAAGAAATTGCTAAACTATTTTCTAAATGACTGTACCATTTTGCATTTCTTCAAGAATGTGTGGTTGATCCAGTTTTTCTACATTCTCTCCACCATTTAGTGTTGACACTGTTTAAAATTTTAACTCTTCTGATAGGTATATAGTGCCTAACCCTGATAACTAATTATGTTGAACATCCTTTTATGTGCTGATTTGCCATTTGTATATCTTCTTTGGTGAAGTGATTTTTCTTGCCGTTGCTTATTTTCTAAGCAGATTGGTTTTTTTCCCCTGTTGAGCTTTGAGAGTTGTTTGCATGTTTTAGATACTTGTCCTTTGGTATGTGGATTGCAAATATTTTCTCCAAGTCTCTAGTTTGTATTTTCACCCTTTTCACATAGACTTTCACAGAGCAAAATATTTTTTTAATTTGATGATATCTAATTTATAAATTTTTCCTTTTATGGATTATGCATTTGTTTAAGAACTCTGTACCTAAAGGTTTTTTTTTTTCTGTTTTCTCTAAAAGTTCTTTCCCTAGCCTTATTGAGAGATAACTGACATACAGCATTTTATAAATTAAAGGTGTGTAATGTGATGATTTGATATTTATAATATTACAAAAATATTACCACAAAGAATTAACATATCCATCATCTCCCGTGGTTATCTTTGTGTGTGTATTGGGAGTGGGCTTTTTTTTTTTCAAGTTTTTTTTTTTTATTGAAGGCTAATTACTTTACAATATTATATTGGTTGGTTTTGCCATACATTGACATGAATCTGCCCCAGGTGTACATGCGTTCCCCATCTTGAACCCCCCTACCACCTCCCTCCCCATCCCATACCTCTGGTTCATCCCAGTACACCAGCCCCAAGCATCCTGTATCATGCGTCGAGCCTGGACTGGTGATTCGTTTCACATATGATAATATACATGTTTCAATGCCATTCTCCCAAATCATCCCACCCTCACCTTCTCCCACAGAGTCCCAAAGACTGTTCTATACACCTGTGTCTCTTTTGCTGTCTCGTATACAGGGTTAAGGTTACTATCTTTCTAAATTCCATATATATGTGTTAGTATACTGTGTTGGTGTTTTTCTTTCTGGCTTACTTCACTCTGTTTAATAGGCTCCAGTTTCATCCACCTCCTTAGAATTGATTCAAATGTATTCTTTTTAATGGCTGAATAATACTCCATTGTGTATATGTACCAAAGCTTTCTTATCCATTCATCTGCAGATGGACATCTAGGTTGCTTCCATGTCCTTGCTATTATAAACAGTGCTGCAATGAACACTGTGGAGTACATGTGTTTCTTTCAATTCTGGTTTCCTCGGTGTGTATGCCCAGGAGTGCGATTGCTGGGTCGTATGGCAGTTCTATTTCCAGTTTCTTAAGGAGTCTCCACACTGTTCTCCATAGTGGCTGTACTAGTTTGCATTCCCACCAACAGTGTAAGAGGGTTCCCTTTTCTCCACACCCTCTCCAGCATTTATTGCATGTAGACTTTTGGATAGCAGCCATTCTGACTGGTGTGTAATGGTATCTCATTGTGGTTTTGATTTGAATTTCTCTGATTGGATTTATTCTGTTATCAACTTCCAAGTATATGGTCCAGTATTGTTAATGATAGTCACCATGTTGTATATTAGATACTCAGAACTTATTCATATTATAACTGAAGCATCTTATAATTTCTACCTTGTGACAACTTTCACCCATTTTTAAATTTACCCTCCTCTGACAACCACCAGTCTATCTCTGTGAGTTGTTTTTTGTTTTTAGATTCCACATCCACATGTAAGTGAGATCATATAGTATTTGACTTCCCTCTTACTTAGTTCATTTAGCATATGCCCTCCAGTTTCTTCCATGTTGTCACAAATGACAAGCCTTCCTTTTTATGGCTGAATAACATTCCTTTGTTTGTATGTGAATGTGTATATATGTGTTTTCTTTATTCATCTCCCAGTGGACATTTAGGCTATTTCCATGTCTTAGCTATTGTATAAAGATACCTCAGTGAATATAGAGGTGCAGATATGTCTTCAGCACAGTGATTGGGTGATTCTATTTTTCTGTCCTAAATTTCCTTAATTCTATCCTCTCTTATTGCCACTTTACTGTTGAGCCCATTCAGGTCGATTTTTATTTGTTATGATATTTTAAGTTCTATGTTTTCTATTTGATTTTTTTGCATAACTTGTTGCTGATTTTTTTTATATTTTCATTTATATCAAGTGAATTTATAATTGATTCTGTAAGCATTTTTATGACTTGCTTTAAAGTCTCATCAGATAATTTGAATAGCTTATTCATCTCAATTTTGACATCAATTGATTACTTTTTCTCATTCAAGTTGTGATATTCTTGGCTCTTATGAGGAATGATTTCCAATTGTATCAGGACACTTTGTGTCTTATGTTAGCAGTCTCTGGTTTCCTTTCAGTCTTCCATTTTAGCTAGAAGTGCCCCACACGTTTTAGGTCTTGGACATGTGTTGTGACCTACTTTTTTTTTTCGCCATGCTTTGCAGCTTGTGGGATCTTAGTTCCCCAATCAGTGTTTGAACCCAGGCCCACAGCAGTGAAAGTACAGAGTCCTGTTTACTTGACTGCTAGGGAAGTCCTGTGTTGTGACCTACTTTTGTCCACTGCAGTTCCAATGACAGTTTTTCAGACTGTTTACAGTATTACTATGGTCTTTGTTTGTCTCGTGCCATTGGAGTTCTCACTAGTTCTTGCCACTGCTGCCTGAGGAAGTAAAAGTGCTTTCCCCTAGTTGGGCCTCCAAGCATCTCTCATTAGAGGGGGAGGTGTGGCGGGATCCTCTTACCATGACCTCTCTCACTTCCCTAATATCTCAGGGTTAGTGAGGAGATCCTCAGGTCACGGGGGACAAGGACCTTTCCTAGACTGTCATTCACTGTGACTGGGTTTGTTTTTCCTCTTCTGCCTGTTTGTTCCTAGTAAGACTTTGATTCAATATTTTGTAACATTTTATCTACATACTTCATCATGTATCAAATATCCTTAGTTTGTAACATTAGATAATTATTTGTTTAATCAAATGCACAATGTTCTTGGTTTTTCACACTCCTGTGTTTGTGTGTGTGAGTTTTAGGTTGAGAAGACCAAGAAAAAGTCAAAATAACAATAGCAAATAGATGTTTTCATAAACAAAGCTTTTGTATGAGGGGGCCCAGTGGCTCAGATTAAGAATGCCTTTCTTTTAAATATGCATCCATTAATTTTAAACACTACAGCATATTTTCAAAGTTGACCTATTGTTATCATGTCAGGGTCTTGAACAAAACAGAACAGACTCAATTTACAATAGTATTTAAATAAGAGATCTAGATTTTAACTTTATTTGCATAATTTTATGGTTTGCAAGCATTTTTCTACACATAATCAAATTTGATCATATAAAAATATGTTAAAAACAAGGAAGATGTCAATAGATTTATATTTACAGGTTAAAAAAAACAGAGATTAGATGACTTATCCAATATTTCTAAGCTAGTAAATGCAATGGTGGGGATATATATTTAGGTCTCACTTTACACATGTGGGAAGTGATGGGATTCCATTTCCTAAAGATTGTTTAAGGTGAAAATAGATGATATATGCTCAGTTTGAACAGAGACAGAATAACATGACTATGAATCCCTTAGATACTTTCCAATTTATCTTAGTTTATGTATTTAACTTTCTTAACAATTAACTAAAAAGCTGAGTGCTTGCTTGACTTTATTTTTTTTATCTCAATTAAAAAAAAATCAGGGGCTGTATTAGGAGAGAACATTAAAGTAATGGCACTTATTTTTGTTTTCTAAAAAAAAAAAAGTTTCTTTAATAGACAAACGACTTTTTGAGGGTCAGCATAATTGCATCCAGGATTTAAATGCAGTTTCTGAGTTGGCAGCTAACTCTGCTGTGAGCCAAACATAAGATACCTGGTTCAGTGAGCAAAATGTGCATCATGTCACTTTGAAGAGAAAGTCATGTCTCATAGGATGCATTGTCAACAAGCCTGATGAGATATAGTGCTGGTGGTCTGATTCTCTCTTTAGATGTGCTTTGGCTTTCGAGTCTTTTTGTTTATTTTTTTATAGGCTGAAGAAATCATAGCTTCTGGCTACTCTGTATTGTTTGAATAGTTAAACAAGCCTGAATGTCGGTTTTTCAATACTGAAAGGATCTACAAAATAAGTGAAATGACCTTGGGCATTATTACTAATACCCATTGTAATCATTGCTAGATTTAAACCTGAGGATTATAGAATTGCACATTTTAATGTGGGAATTTCTGACAGGCAATATTGGAATTTGTTAGACTCTCCTTTGCTTAATTTTGGACCTAGGGAATGAGTATTATTCACTGATTTAAAGAGTAATTCTCTTTAATAGAGTAAAATCTCATGGCAAAATTCCACAGGGATATACCCTGTATCTAGTCCATGAGAGTCATGCTGTGGGTTGTAAAATGGTTTTCTGAAAATTTGGTGGCACATTGTATACTTTTTACATTGAAGAAATAAAGGACTTCTCTGCCCATTTATCTATTTTTCTGTCAATGCCAGTGTTGTAGTCATGTTTTTCTATACTTCAGAAAGTGATTAAGCTAGTACCACTTGATAAGAAAGCCTTCCTCAGCAATCAATGAAAAGAAATAGAGGAAAACAACAGAATAGGAAAGACTAGAGATCTCTTCAAGAAAATTACAGATACAAAGGGAACATTTCATGCAAAGATGGGCTTGATAAAGGACAGAAATTGTATGGACCTAACAGAAGCAGAAGATATTAAGAAGAGGTGGCAAGAATACACAGAAGAACTGTACAAAAAAGATCTTAACGACCAAGATAATCACGATGGTGTGATCACTGACCTAGAGCCAGACATTGTGGAATATGAAGTCAAGTGGACCTAGGAAGCATCACTACGAAAAAAGCTAGTGGAGGTGATGGAATTTCAGTTGAGCTATTTCAGATTGTAAAAGCTGATGCTGTGAAAGTGCTGCACTCAACATTCCAGCAAATTTGGAAAACTCAGCAGTGGCCACAGGACTTGAAAAGGTCAGTTTTCATCCCAATCCCAAAGAAAGGCAAAGCCAAAGAATGCTCAAACTACTGCACAGTTGCACTCATCTCAAACGCTAGTAAAGTCATGCTCAAAATTCTCCAAGCCAGGCTTCAACAATACATGAACTGTAGACTTCCCGATGTTCAAACTCGTTTCAGAAAAGGCAGAGGAACCAGAGATCAAATTGCCAACATCCACTGGATCATGGAAAAAGCAAGAGAGTTCCAGAAAATCATCTATTTCTGCTTCATTCACTATGCCAAAGCCTTTGACTGTGTGGATCACAATAAACTGTGGAACATTCTGAAAAAGATGGAAATACCAGACCACCTGACCTCCCTCTTGAGAAACTTGTATGCAGGTCAGGAAACAACAGTTAGAACTGGACATGGAACAACAGACTGGTTCCAAATAGGAAAAGGAGTATGTCAAGGCTGTATATTATCACCCTGCTTATTTAATTTATATGCCGAGTACATCATGAGGAACGCTGGGCTGGAAGAAGCACAAGCTGGAATCAAGATTGCCGGGAGAAAGATCAATAACCTCAGATATGCAGATGACACCACCCTTATGGCAGAAAGTGAAGAGGAACTAAAAAGCCTCTTGATGAAAGTGAAAGAGGAGAGTGAAAAAGTTGGCTTAAAGCTCAACATTCAGAAAACGAAGATCATGGCATCTGGTCCCATCACTTCATGGCAAATAGATGGGGAAACAGTGGAAACAGTGTCAGACTTTATTTTGGGGGCTCCAAAATCACTGCAGATGTTGATTGCAGCCAGGAAAATAAAAGACACTTACTCTTTGGAAGGAAAGTTATGACCAACCTAGATACCATATTAAAGAGCGGAGGCATTACTTTGCCAACAAAGGTCCTTTTAGTCAAGGCTATCGGGGCTTCCCTGGTGGCTCAGAGGTTAAAGCATCTGCCTCCAATGCGGGAGACCCGGGTTCGATCCCTGGGTCGGGAAGATCCCCTGGAGAAGGAAACGGTAACCCACTCCAGTATTCTTGCCTGGAGAATCCCATGGACGGAGAAGCCTGGTAGGCTACAGTCCACGGGGTCGCAAAGAGTCGGACACGACTGAGCGACGGAACGGAACGGAATGGTTTTTCCAGTGGTCATGTATGGATGTGAGAATTGGACTGTGAAGAAAGCTGAGTGCCAAAGAATTGATGCTTTTGAACTGTGGTTTTGGAGAAGACTCTTGAGAGTCCCTTGGACTGCAAGGATTTCCAACCAGTCCAATCTAAAGGAGATCAGTCTTGGATGTTCACTGGAAAGTCTGATGCTAAAGCTGAAATTCCAATACTTTGCCCACCTAATGTGAAGAGTTGACTCATTGGAAAAGACTCTGATGCTGGGAGGGATTGGGGGCAGGAGGAGGAGAAGGGGATGACAGAGAATGAGATGTCTGGATGGCATCACTGACTCGATGGAGGTGAGTTTGAGTGAACTCCGGGAGTTGGTGATGGACAGGGAGGCCTGGTGTGCTGTGATACATGGGGTCGCAGAGTCGGACATGACTGAGGGACTGAACTGACATTGTAAAGATTTTAAAAGTTGGTAAGTTTCTTAGATCAAATTTGCTTTTCTGAAAATTAATCAGTGCTGTGAATAAAATAATATATTGGGTGTTTTGTTTACTTTCAATTTCAAAATGCATTCCTTTTTTTTTCCTTTTCTTTCTTAATGTTTAAATTGTACAGAGGAAACCCTGTTAGGGTAATGACTTCCTGTAGACAGGTGCTCTCCCACTTATCTTATTAGTTGTGATTGCTGATGTAGATTGTTGTGGGGCTGAGAGGTTTGTAACACAGCAGGTTATTCATTAGCAATTCCAGGATAAAGAATAGAAAAAAATTTGAATCTTATGATTGTTTTAATTTCTGAATCCATAGTGTGTGTAATATTTTAAATTCCTAGATACTCTATGTATTTCTGTTCCTAAATTAGAAATATTCTCAAATAACCCATTCTACATATTGTTATTATACAACTCCCAAGAATACTATTGTCTATATAATATATATTATAAATATAATATAATGAGCAATACAAAGTTGTCATCAGAATGACAAATTTATTATGTGAAAGCCACAACTATCTGGGTTGCCTTTTGAATAAGCCACTGACTCAGTTCTGATCAAAGCAATAATGTCTGTTCATTGTTTTCTTTACAGGTTCTAAGTGTGTTCTTTCCAGTGGTGATAAGCTTATTTCTCTAAATGTACATATATTTTAAACTGTATACTTGAAACACTACTAGGAAGTTAAGAAAACTATAAAAACTGATGGCTAAAAGGTCATAGAGATCAACAGAGAAAGTTCTCATTTTTTAAATGATTTTTTTCTTAATTTTCTTTCTATTTTCTCTCCTGTTATTTTCATAATTCCTTTCTTTACAACATACTTTGAGTCTCTGCATATCTATTTCCTTGACCTAAAATGGAGATATTAATAATAGAACCTACCTCATAGGGTGGATGAGAGGATGAAATAATGTATGTAAAAGTGCTCAGCATACTAAGTACTAATCCTGGCATACTAGAAGGGCTTAACAAAATTGCTTCCTTGGCATTATTGTACATTTTTTCAAGACTCTGCTCCCAATTCTAGAACCTGTTCAAAATTCTAAAACTCAGCTACTCTGAGTCACTCTTGGTAGAGCTTATACATTGTAAACTGGATTTTCTAAGTTGAATATTCCTTGAATCTGAACGTTGTAGTTGTATTTGCAACCTTATCTGCTAGGATAAGATGCTCTTAGATCTGAAGCTAATAGTTGCTGTACCTTCTTTGTGAGTAATGTTTCTTTAGATTCTACCATACTTGATGTGGTGCAGTTTAGAACTCCAGTAGAAACCCTATGGGAACAGTCCTTCCAAGACGAGCAGGGTTTGAGCAGCCAAGTTGTAAATTCTATCTATCCCCCTCATACCTCTTGGAAACGTGAAGCATAGCCTGATGAGCATTTTCTTGTTAAAGAGATTTTTGAATTGAATGGAAGCCTGGGCTATATGACCTCTAAGAGACTTTCCGACCAGTCTGCAGCAGGTTCAAGGAACCAGGGATTTACAAGGCTGTGTTTAGGAGTCCACCAATAGAATGGTTCAAAGTGATTTCTGCTTGACTGACCACCATTTCAAAAATTACCACTCAGTTAAGATTTCCCAAATGAGGCAAAGCTGTTTGTGTATGTCAAATCATCCATGTCTAACTTTGCATAACTGACATTCTGGCTTTGTGAAGAGTTTATGAAAATTCAAAGATTTATTTTTGGCAGTCCTATAAGCATGAAGAGTTGCTAAATGTGTTCTTCATTTAAAAGATAGTGATGCTTCATTTATTTTCTAGCAATAGGTGCGTTCTTTACATCTTTAATTTATATATGGCTTTATCTTATAGCCTCTAGAGCTGCAGAAAAAGTAGTCAACATTCCCGAAAGGGAGGACTCCACTTCAAAGGAAACAAACAAACAAACATAGATTTGAATCTATGATTCAAAACATAATATTTGAATAAACAGATTAATACATTTAATCTACTCCCATATGCCCGGTGACCATACAGGTTTGAATCATTGAGAACAGTGAAATAGTTGACATTTTTAATCACTCACCATAATGCCTGGTACTTTAAAATATTGAAACCACAGGAAGAAAGATTTAAGGTACATGCCAATCTGTAAGTGCTTTAGCTTTTGTAAATTCTGCATAGTACAAACTGATCTGTGTTCCTTAAAAAGTGTCCATCTTTCACATTGAAATGCTTTTAAAAGTTTGGAAACATTCCATGAATTGTAATAATTTTGTACATTTTCACAATACCAGAGCTTAATTTGACATTTTAATCATTTTAATTAAAAAATCTATTTCAACCTGAAGTGATACATCTGACATATTATAATAATCCATCTATGGTAGTTATGGAATTATGCCTAGAATAACCTGTTCCCTTTATAATTTTTCTCATACATGGATAAATAATAAGTAAATTATTCAGTTTTTCTTCCAAGCACTGTTTTCATTGAGAAATCCTACAAGACTAGTAAATGGTGAATTTGACATTACTATTTTGGTACAATTCTGTAATGACTTCTGTTACAGCTAATTGTAAGAAATTAAAATTTGTAAAGGGAAAATTTTATCAGATGTATAAAAAGGCAAACCAGATCCACCTATATTATTTTATTATAAATCCTAATTACTTTAATTATATGATATCTTAAAATGTCATATGTAAAAAAATAAGATTAATTATTTACCATCAGTTGTACAGTATAACATTTTTTTTAATGTTAGAGTTTGTTATTTATTTTATATAATGATTCTTAGTTTTGTAATCAAGGCCACTGTTTTATTTTCAAATCTGTGTTAATCTTTAGGCATGTGGCCTTCCTTGGTGGCTCAGATGGTAAAGAATCTTCCTGCAATACAAGAGATCTGGGTTCCATCCCTGAGTCAGGACGATCCCTTGGAGAAGGGAAAGGCAACCCACTCCAGTATTCTTGCCTGGAGAATTCCATGGACAGAAAAGGCTGGTGGGCTACAGTCCATGGGGTCACAAAGAGTCTGACATGACTCAGCGACTGACATTTTCATTTCTGAGTAAAGCTGTATTTCATGAAGTGAAATCAATTAATTGCATAATGATATTCTAATCCTTGGAAGGAAAATTATGACCAACCTAGACAGCATATTAAAAAGCAGAGACATTACTTTGCCAACCAAGGTCCATCTAGTCAAGGCTATGGCTTTTCCCGTGGTCATGTATGGATGTGAGAGTTGGGCTGTGAAGAAAGCTGAGCGCTGAAGAATTGATGCTTTTGAACTGTGGTGTTGGAGAAGACTCTTGAGAGTCCTTTGGACTGCAAGGAGATCCAGTCCATTCTAAAGGAGATCAGTCCTGGGTGTTCACTGGAAGGACTGATGCTAAAGCTGAAACTCCAATACTTTGGCCACCTCATGCAAAGAGTTGACTCACTGGAAAAGACTCTGATGATGGAGGGATTGGGGGCAGGAGGAAAAGGGGACGACAGAGAATGAGATGGCTGGATAGCATCACCGACTCGATGGCTGTGAGTTTGGGTGAACTCCGGGAGTTGGTGATGGACAGGGAGGCCTGGTGTGCTGAGATTCATGGGGTCGCAAAGAGTCAAACACGACTGAGCAACTGAACTGAACTGATTCTATTCCTTTTTTAAAAGCTGTTTAAACCTGGTTTGTTCTCTCGTTTTGTACAATCAACTAAGCAAAGGGAAACAGGTTTTCTTTTTTCCCAATGGCGTCTTTCTGAACCTCAGTTTTTAAACACAAAAATATTTAATAGTAATTTCTCCGTAACAGACCAAAGTATTTAGAACTCAATAGAAAGAAAAGGGAAGTGGTTCTTATCTGAATTCAAAGTTTTAATAGGAAAAAGACTGCATTTAATCCATATCCTTGAATCTCCTTCAAAAGTAATCCTACTGTCAATTTAGTTTTCATTCAGTTCATCCTCTTAAATATTTAAGCCTTTGTCACTCAAAAATTCAAAGGAAGATGTATGCCAAGAGTTCTTTTTCTTAGTTTTTTCTTTTTAATAGTCTTAATTATAACAAAACTGTAAAGTAGGAGAGGGACTGATTTTGGAGATTAATTTGAATAATAAGAAAATTGGGCAATGTCCTAATTATCATTTTTTCTCAGTAATTTTATTTATAATATTAAGTCTGTTTATTTATATTTTACAAAATATATCTGAAAAATAAATAAATTCTATTCTTGTTTAGGATTTAAGTAGGAGGCAGAGTATATAAGTTTGAGGACAAAAACCCGAGCTTCTAACATCTTGTTCCGTCGTTACCAGATAATCTTGACTGCTTGTGTGTCTCTAGCATTAGTATAAAGATTTAGCTGAACAGATCCCCAGAATTTCAGTTTTTAGATATCATGAGTACTGTGTACATACTGTGTACACCCTAGAGAAATGTGACAGTTTTTCTCTTCTTAATTTCATTATATGACTTTCTATATTTATGCACTGGTTTCCTTGTAAGTTTCATCTAGCTACTAGAGTGTGAATCCTAAAAATGCCTACTATACAGTCTTAATTTCAAATTCTAGATCTTACCATCAGTTTTATAGCCTGAACATGAGAGAAGAAAACAGAATTGACTGAATGCCTGTCTTTGTGTGCCAGGAGCTATGCTAGAGCATGCATCTTTCATCTTAACCCTTAAAAAACAGACTTGTGAAATGAGTAGCCTCATTTCATGGATGAGAAAACAGATTCTGAGTGTAAGTACCTACTCCTAGTTCACAAAGCAGTTAGACAATAGAGTTGGGATGAAAGCTCAATATTATTGACTTTAAAGTTCATTCTATTTCCCCAAAACACCAATGGGAAAAGAATGAAAGTTTCAATTAATGCCATAAGCAAAAACATGTGGTATTCTTCATAAAATGGGTCAGTACACTGTAGCAGTTAGAAACACAGATTATTAATTCACGCTGTCCAGCTTTGATTCCTGTCTGCCATCTTTAAACCCTGTGCCCTTGAGCAAGTTCCTCAATCTCTCTAAATTCACCTTTCCTACATGTAAAATGTGGATAATAATAGCAGCTACCACATACAGTGCTATGAGGATTAAATAAATAAGCCTTCAGTTCAGTTCAGTTCAGTTCAGTCGCTCAGTCGTGTCCAATTCTTTGCGACCCCATGGACCGCAGCACACCAGGCTCCCCCGACCATCACCAACTCCCAGAGTTTACTCAAATTCATGTCTGTTGAGTCGGTGATGCCATCCATTCATCTCATCCTCTGTTGTCCCCTTCTCCCCCCGGCTTCAATCTTTCCCAGAATCAGGTTCTTTTCCAATGAGTCAGTTCTTCACATCAGGTGGCCAAAGTATTGGAGTTTCAGCCTCAGCATCAGTCCTTCCAGTGAATATTCAAGACTGATTTCCATTAGGATGGATGGTTAGAACTCCTTGCAGTCCAAGGGACTCTCAAGAGTCTTCTCCAACACCACAGTTCAAAAGCATCAATTCTTCAATCAAGCATTAGCACATAGTAAGAGACAGCTATTATTATCAGCTGTTATTAATTTTAACTAGACTGATCTTTGGAGGTCATTTTATTTAACCTCTTCATTTTCTAATTAAGAAGCTAAGGTTCTGAGAAGTGGAATGACTTGCCCAAGGTTACAAAGACAGAAATATCATCTAGTTATCCTAACTTTCAATCTGGTGTTATACTTGTAAGCAAAAACAACATTCAGAAAATAATGAATGCTGATACTGTATTTAGAATTCACTTGTATTATTTTATGAATCCCTCAGCTATTTCTGAAATGTGTCTATTTCTATTAAGGATAGTATTATCTAATTGTAAATTTTATGAATATTGATAAATGGAATAGATCAACACATTATGAATATACTGCTACATTTTATAAGTCCATTAAATTAAAGGATAACTTTTTCTATTTACAAACAAAATATTACATGGGAATGGTGAATGAAAAGTAATGGTAAAAATTAGGAACTATTTTACTTAAATGTGAGGATTTTTTTATGCTAAAGATTTAAGACTTAAATATTTGTCAAAATTAATGAAGTAGAGCAGAGCTGTCACACTCTCCTGCTGTATTAAATGGATTGATTTCCTCTGCGTTGCACATTTTGTCTTTAATGCACATATATTTATGTTGTTAAAGTTTCAAAAGTAATAAAACTGTTTTCACATCAGATTATAAGTATTTTCTTTCTTCTGGAAAAAAGTAATGAACTACATAAATATAAAAATCAAAAGTGGCTGTAAATGGTGAATGCTGCACTTTCCCTGGTAAGTTATTTTTCACTGATGGAAGAAAAAAAGCAGAAAACTGATCTTTTGGCTTGTAAAAGCTTAGTTGAAAATAGTTTCTAGACTTCCTTTCAAGTTAGTACTCAGCACACAAATTACTGAGTGCTTACTTACTGTGTTTAAGGCAATATGCTAGTTGCTGGAGACACTTATATATTTATAAGACATAGCTTTGATCATCAAGGACATTACAAAGACTAATTATATTTTTTGGTCTACCTTATTGCTTAGTTACAACTTGAAGTTTTCTAATATATCATCAAACATTTGGCTAGTAAATACAATAGAGTTGAAGCAATATCAGAGCATATATACTGATTAAATGGTCTTCCCTTATTCATTTCAGTTCAGTTGCTCAGTCGTGTCCGACTCTTTGCGACCACATGAATCACAGCATGCCAGGCCACCCTGTCCATCACCAACTCCTGGAGTTCACTCAAACTCATGTCCATCGAGTCGGTGATGCCATCCAGCCATCTCATTCTCTGTCGTCCCCGTCTCCTCCCAACCCCAATCCCTCCTAGAATCAGAGTCTTTTCCAGTGAGTCAGCTCCTCGCATAAGGTGGCCAAAGTATTGCAGTTTCAGCTTTAGCATCAGTCCTTCCAATGAACACCCAGGATTGATCTCCTTTAGAATGGACTGGTTGGATCCCCTTGCGGTCCAAGGGACTCTCAAGAGTCTTCTCCAAAACCACAGTTCAAAGCATCAATTCTTTGGCGCTCAGCTTTCTTTATAGTCCAACTCTCACATCCATACATGACCACTGGAAAAACCATAGCCTTGACTAGATGGACCATTGATGGCAAAGTAATGTCTCTGCTTTTTAATATGCTATCTAGGTTGGTCATAACTTTCCTTCCAAGGAGTAAGCGTCTTTTAATTTCCTGGCTGCAATCAGCATCCGCAGTGATTTTTGAGCCGAAAAAATTACAGTCTGACACTGTTTCCCCATCTATTTGCCATGAAGTGATGGGACCAGATGACATGATCTTAGTTTTCTGAATGTTGAGCTTCAAGCCAACCTTTTCACTCTCCTCTTTCACTTTCATCAAGAGGCCTTTGAGTTCCTCTTCACTTTCTGCCATAAGGGTGGTGTCATCTGCATACCTGAGGTTATTGATATTTCTCCCAGCAATCTTGATTCCAGCTTGTGCTTTTTCCAGCCCATCGTTCCTCATGATGTACTCTGCATATAAGTTAAATAAGCAGGGTGAAAATATACAACCCTGACATACTCCTTTTCCTATTTGGAACCAGTCTATTGTTCCATGTCCAGTTCTAACTGTTGCTTTTTGACCTGCTTACAGGTTTCTCAAGAGGCAGTTCAGGTGGTCTGGTATTCCCATCTCTTTCAGAATTTTCCACAGTTTATTGTGATCCACATATTCAAAGGCTTTGTCATAGTCAATGAAGCAGAAATAGATGTTTTACTGGAACTCTCTTGCTTTCTCCATGATCCAGCAGATGTTGGCAATTTGAACTCTGGTTCCTCTGCCTTTTCTAAAACCTGCTTGAACATCTGGAAGTTCACAGTTCACATATTGCTGAAGCCCGGCTTGGAGAATTTTGACCATGACTTTACTCGCGTGTGAGATGAGTGCAATTGTGCGGTAGTTTGAGCATTCTTTGGCATTGCCTTTCTTTGGGATTGGCATGAAGACTGACCTTTTCCAGTCCTGTGCCCATTGCTGAGTTTTCCAAATGTGCTGGCATATTGAGTGCAGCACTTTCACAGCATCATCTTTCAAGATTTGAAATAGTTCAATTGGAATTCCATCACCTCCACTATCTTTGTTTGTAGTGATGCTCTCTAAGGCCCATTTGACTTCACATTCCAAGATGTCTGGTGCCAGGTGAGTGATCACGCCATCGTGATTTTCTTCATCGTGAATATCTTTTTTGTACAGTTCTTCTGTGTATTCTTGCCACCTCTTGTTAATATCTTCTGCTTCTGTTAGGTCCATACCATTTCTGTCCTTTATCGAGCTCATCTTTGCATGAAATGTTCCCTTGATATCTCTAATTTTCTTGAAAAGATTTCTTGTTTTTCCTATTCTGTTGTTTTCCTCTATTTCTTTGCATTGATCACTGAGGAAGGCCTTCTTATCTCTCCTAGCTATTCTCTGGAACTCTGCATTCAGATGCTTATATCTTTCCTTTTCTCCTTTGCTTTTCGCTTCTCTTCTTTTCACAGCCATTTGTAAGTCCTCCTTAGAGAGCCATTTTGC
Source organism: Moschus berezovskii (assembly GCF_049115385.1). NCBI lineage: Eukaryota > Metazoa > Chordata > Mammalia > Artiodactyla > Moschidae > Moschus > Moschus berezovskii. The sequence continues at coordinate 49,662,187 of NC_142462.1, forward strand.
TTTTTTGCATTTCTTTTCCTTGGAAATGGTCTTGGTCCCTGTCTCCTGTACAATGTCACAAACCTCCGTCCAGAGTTCATCAGGCACTCTATCTATCAGATCTAGTCCCTTAAATCTATTTCTTACTTCCACTGTTTAATCATAAGGGATTTGATTTAGGTCATATCTGAATGGTCTAGTGGTTTTCCCTACTTTCTTCAAGTGAAGTCTGAATTTGGCAATAAGGAGTTCATGATCTGAGCCACAGTCAGCTCCTGGTCTTGTTTTTGCTAACTGTATAGAGCTACTCCATCTTTGGCTGCAAAGAATATAATCATTCTGATTTCGGTGTTGACCATCTGGTGATGTCCACGTGTAGAGTGTTCTCTTGTGTTGTTGGAAGGGGGTGTTTGCTATGACCAGTGTGTTCTCTTTGCAAAACTCTATTAGCCTTTGCCCTGCTTCGTTTCGTGCTCCAAGGCCATGCTCTAATTACATTAAATAGTATCAGAGGTACAGTTAATTTTCACTTCAAAAATCATTGTAATTTCTTTTATTTCTATAATTAAACTAAAAGAGCTGTAATATATTCAAACAGAACCTGTGCAAGATTACTTCAATGAGAGCATTTTGCTTTGGGGCAAACAAATAAACATTTCCAGAAAATGCAAGCAATCTCTTAATTAGACAACGTCCACAGATTGTGAAAATGCTTATTTATTTAATTGATAAGATTGTATATCATTTGCCTATTTGTTTTTATCAAGTGTACCATCTTAATATTTTTATAAAAAACAATTGGGCCAACTAGCACACTTACATTTTTATAATAAGGTAAAAAATTGTGCCAACTAGCACACTTTTAAATCAGATTTTATAGGGCAGTTTCCCCTGATTATCTAAAGATAATTTATTGTCACCAGGGAATGATGTATATAGTGAAGCTGATTGGTATTGAAACTCCTAAATAATATGGCACTTACTTAAATGTCCACACATACAAAGGCATACGTGAAATATTTCCAAATAAAAACTCTACTCATATTTTATCTATGATTTTAGATATCTATGATTTTTCATGTTTCTTAGACTTTTCAGTTGAACCTTACTGAAGGGATTAAATAGAGTGTAACTCTAAGGAATCCTTTCGGTAATAGATATGTTAACATTAATGGGAAAGTGAGGTCTTTCAAGGAAAATTTGATCATTTGGAGATGCAACAGTGGAGTTCAAGTGAAAGTGAAAGTCACTCAGTTGTGTCCGGCTCTTTGCAACCCCATGGACTATACAGTCCATGGAATTCTCCAGGCCAGAATACTGGAGTGGATAGCCTTTCCCTTCTCCAGATGACAACCCAGGGCAGATTCTTTACCAGCTGAGCCACAAGGGAAGCCTGGAGAGATAATAGTAGAAGAAACCAGAAAGCAAGAGCAGAGCCCTGAATGGTGAGATAATCCATGTGCTGTGTAGGCTTTGCTGAAAAGATAAGAGGAAAAATTAATTACTCTGTCAATTAGGCTGTGGAGACAGAGTCCTTAAGATAAAGATGATCCCCAGGGTAGCAGAAGTGAAGAACAAAGACAACACAGAAAGAGTCACTGGGTTATGGAAAAACAGGGACTTAACGCTAGGGTAATTAAGGAAACATTAAGTTGGGGGAAATGAAAACTTTTAGTGTCCATTACATATCAGATAATTTGATAAAATTATGAATATTACATATTATAGTACATTTGACAGCAAAGTTAGATCGTTTTGTTTGTTTTAGTGTACTATTAATTAATTAATTTATTTATTTTTATTCTTTTTTTAAATTAATTAATTTATTTTTTATTGGAGGCAAATTATTTTACAATATTATATTGGTTGGTTTTGCCATACATTGACATGAATTCACCCGGGTGTACATAAGTTCCCCCTCCTGAACCCCCCTCCCACCTCCCTCCTCCCTTTATCCTCCCTCTGGGTCATCCCCGCACACCAGCTCCGAGCATCCTATAACATGCATCGACCCTGAACTGATGATTCGTTTCACATATGACAACATACATGTTTCAATGCCATTCTCCCAAATCATCCCACCCTCACCCTCTCCCACAGAGTCCCAAAGACTGTTCTATACATCTGTGTATCTTTTGCTGTCTCGTATACAGGGTACTATTTATTTTTCTATAAGATGTTTATGTGATAGAGGATAACAATTATTTATTATTTCAAATTATATATAATTATAGAACAGATTCTTTATAAAATAAAACACTAAACCATGTTAGGACATAAAATAATAAAGATTGAGAAGCTTTTGACTTAACATAGGAAAAAAATGAAGATTATTGGGATCAAGAATTGATGGAATCATGGCCACAGATAAAGAAATGATATTATTTATAGGGAATCTCAGAACCAATGACTCAAGAAGTTTAAGAGTTCTATAATCTTTAGACTCACATAAGCTCTATTGCAACAACATATTTGTGTTACTTTCATAGATGTGGATTCACTAAAAAACAACTGTATAGGAAATGTCCTTTGCCCTCAAGAAAGAGCTGGAAAACTCACTCACGCACAATGTTCTCAAGCCAGTGTGTATTTGTGTAAACCAACAGCTGTACAAAGGCAGAATGAGAAACATGTCTGCTTAGGAAGACCAGGTGTGACATGAGGAAAGTTATGACATGGGCTCAGCCTAGGAATGAGAAATATTCCAACAGTGATAAACTGGAAGAGGAGCAAAAGCCGGGTGCATAGGGTTTAGCAGACTATGACTTAAATAGTAAACTAGAAGCACAGATTTTCTTTAGAGGATTAGTGGATGAGGAAGCCGGAGAAAGACAAGATGCAGGCTGCAGAGGGCCTTGAGTGCCTAGAAAAGGCTTGATACTTTATAGGGCAGGTAGTACTGAGTAGGGGAAAGGAGAATCAAAATGCTGCTTAGGGAGATGTCTTTCACCATAAGTGTTAATAGAGAGGGGAAAAGAAAAACAACTCTTGGTAAAATGTTATCATCCTAAAGTGTACTCTCAAAGTGTTAGTAGCCCCGTCATGTCCAACTCTTTGCAACCCCATGGACTGTAGCCTGACAGGCTCCTCTGTCCATGGAATTCTCCAGGCAAGAATACCGGAGTGGGTTTCTATTTCCTACCAGGGGATCTTCCTGACCCAGCAATGGAACCTGGGTCTCCTGCATTGCAGGCAGATTCTTTAGCATCAGAGCCACCAGGTCAGCCCTGTATTTTCAAAATGAACCTCAAATTGTGTACTCGGAAAATTAAACCTCAGAAGTACATTGATTTTTCTGAGAGGTAAAATGTTCATAAGAAATTATGGGTATTCACAGGGACATTTGAGAATAAACTTAACAACATCTGTTAATAAGTGATTTCCTAATGAGATTAAAACTATAAGTAGGAAGTGCTTTGTGGGAAAGGCTATAGGAAATGAAAATAAATTGTAATTCTTACTTGCTAATTAAGACAAAATGGCACGTTCAGAAAAATCAGAGTGGTTCGTATTACTGTTCTCTCAAGGAAGATGGACTCTTTTGTTCATCTCATCCTACTGAAAAATTGTCTATTCTTACTTTGAACTTCACTAACTAAATATAAGAATAACTTTAAAAAGAGTAAAATGTAGAAATGTTTTAACATGAGCACTCTAATAATGAAAATTATTGCCAAATTATTTATAATAACCTTATTTTTTTAACGTGTCTTCACATTTGGTAATTTCCTGTGCAACAGTGGGACTAATGTGTGCACTCAGTTGGTTCAGTCATGTCCAACTCTTTCTGACCCTGTGGACTGTAGCCTGCCAGTATCCTCTGCACATGGGATACTGCAGCAAGAATACTGCAGTGGGTTGCCATTTCCTTCTCCAGGGGATCTTCCCAACTCAGGGATCAAACCTGTGTCTCTTAAATCTCCTGCATTAGCAGGAAGGTTCCTTAATACTAGCACCACCTGGGTGGCCAGTGGGAATAATGGGTAAGAGTAATTTTCTTGGGATCTGGAAGCTTCCATAGCCTCTTATCCTTCTCCGTCAGAGGGGAGACAGAATGAAAACCAAAATCACAGAAAAATGAGCAATGTGTTCACATGGACAACAGCCTTGTCTAACTCAATGAAACTACGAGCCATGTCATGTAGGGTCAGCCAAGACAGATGGGTCATAGTGGAGAGTTCTGACAAAACGTGTTCCACTGGAGAAAGAAATGGCAAACCACTTCAGTATGCCTGCCTTGAGAACCCCATGAACAGTATGAAAAGGCAAAAAGATAGGACACAGAAAGATGAACCCCTCAAGTCAGTAGGTGCCCCATATGCTACTGGAGATAAGTGGAGAAATAACTCCAGAAAGAATGAAGAGACAGAGCCAAAGCAAAAACAATGCCCAGTTGTGGATGTGACTGGTAATAGAAGTAAAGTTCAATGCTGTAAAGAGCAATATTGCATAGGAACCTGGAATGTTAGGTCCACAAATCAAGGCAAAATGGAAGTGGTCAAATAGGAGATGGCAAGAGTGAACATCAACATTTTAGGAATCAGCAAACTAAAATGGACTGGAATGTGTGAATTTAACTCAGATGACAATTATATCTACTACTGTGGGCAAGAATCCTTTAGAAGAAATGGAATAACCATCATAGTCAACAAAAGAGTGTGAAATGCAGTATTTGGATGCAGTCTCAAAAACGACAGAATGATCTATGTTTGTTTCCAAGGCAAATCATTCAATATCACAGTAATCCAAGTCTATGCCCCAACCAGTAATGCTGAAGAAGCTGAAGTTCAATGGTTTTAAGAAGACATACAAGACCTTCTAGAACTAACACCCAAGAAAGATGTCCTTTTCATTACAGGGGACTGGAATGCAAGTAGGAAGTCAAGAGATACCTGGAGTAACAGGCAAATTTGGCCTTGGAGTACAAAATGAAGCAGGGCAAAGTCTAACAAAGCTTTGCCAAGAGAACGCAGTGGTCATAGCAAACACCCTCTTCCAACAACACAAGAGAAGACTCTACATGTGGACATCACCAGATGATCGATAGTGAAATCAGATTGATTATATTCTTTGCAGCCAAAGATGGAGAAGCTCTATACTGTCAGCAAAAACAAGTCCGGGAGCTGACTGCGACTCAGATCATGAACTCCTTATTGCCAAATTCAGCTTTAAACTGAAGAAAGTAGGGAAAACCACTAGACCATTCAGGTATGACCTAAATCAAATCCCTTATGATTATACAGTGGAAGTGACAAATAGATTCAAAGGAACAGATCTGACAGGTAGAGTGCCTGAAGAACTATGGACAGAGGTTCATGACATCATATAGGAGGCAATGATCAAGACCATCCCCAAGAAAAAGAAACCCATAAAGGCAAAATGGTTGCCCAAGGAGGCCTTCCAAATAGCTGGAAAAAAAAAAAAAGACGCAAAACAAGGGGCGAAAAGGAAAGATATACCCATCTGAATGCAGAGTTCCAAAGAATAGCAAAGAGAGATATGAAAGCCTTCCTCAGTGATCAATGCATAGAAATAGAGGGAAAAAAACAGAATGGGAAAGACTAGAGATCTCTTCAAGAAAATCAGAGATACCAAGGGAACATTTCATGCAAAGATGGGCACAATAAAGAACAGAAATGGTAACAGAAGTAGAAGATATTAAGAACAGATAGCAAGAATACACAGAAGAACTATACAAAAAAGATCTTCATGTCCCAGATAAACACGATGGTGTGATCACTCACCTAGAGCCAGACATACTGGAATGTGAAGTCAAGTGGGCCTTAGGAAGCATCACTACGAACAAAGCTAGTGGAAGTGATGGAATTCCAGTGGAGCTATTTAAAATCCTAAAAGATGATGCTGTGAAAGTGCTGCAATCAATATGCCAGCAAATTTGGAAAACTCAACAGTGGCCACAGGACTGGAAAAGGTCAGTTTTCATCCCAGTCCCAAAGAAGGCAATGCCAAAGAATGCTGAAACTACCGCACAATTCCACTCATCTCACACACGTGCAAAAGCAATGCTCAAAATTCTCCAAGCCAGGCTTTAATAGTACATGAAACATGAACTTCCATATGTTCAAGCTGGATTTACAAAAGGCAGAGGAACCAGAGATTAAATTGCCAACATCCGTTGGATCCTTGAAAAAGCAAGAGAGTTCCAGGAAAACATCTACTTCTGCTTTACTGATTATGCCAAAGCCTTTGGCTGTGAGGATCGCAACAGACTATGGAAAATTCTTCAATAGATGGTAATACCAGACTGCCTAACCTGCCTCTTAAGCAATCTATATGCAGGTCAGGAAGCAACAGTTAGAACTGGACATGGAACAGCAGAGTGGTTCCAAATCGGGAAAGCAGTTCATCAAGACTGTACATTGTCACCCTACTTAATTAACTTATATGCAGAGTACATCATGCGAAATGCTGGGTTGGATGGAGCACAAGCTGGAATCAAGATTTCCCAGAGAAATATTAATAACCTCAGATATGCAGATGACACCACCCTTTTAACAGAAGCAAAGAAGAACTAAAGAGCCTCTTGATGAAAGTGAAAGAAGAGAGTGAAAAAGCTGGCCTAAAACTCAACATTTAGAAAACAAAGATCATGGCATCTGGTTCTATCACTTCATGGCAAATAGATGGGGAAATAATGGAAGCAGTGAGAGACTGTTTTGAGGGCTTCAAAATTACTGCAGATGGTGACTGCAGCCAGAAATTTAAAGACACTTACTCCTTAAAAGAAAGCTATGACCAACTGAGACAGCATATTAAAAAGCAGAGAAATTACTTTGTCAACAAAGGTCCATCTAGTCAAAGCTATGGTTTTTCCACTAGTCATGTATGGATGTGAGAGATGGACTATATAGAAGGCTGCACACTGAAGAAATGATGCTTTGAACTGTGGTGCTGCAGAAGACTCTTGAGAGTCCCTTGGACTGCAAGGAGATCCAACCAGTCTATCCAAAAGGAAATAAGTCCTGAATATTCATTGGAAGGATGATGCTGAATCTGAAACTTCAATACTTTGGCCACCTGATGTGAAGAACTGATTCACTGGAAAAGACCCTGATGCTGGGAAAGCTTGAAAGCAGGAGGAGAAGTGGATAACAGAGGTTGAGATGGTTGGATGGCATCACCAACTCCATGGACATGAGTTTTAGTAAACTTCGGGAGTTGGTGATGGACAGTTAGCCTGGTGTGCTGCAGTTCATGTGGTCGCAAAGCATCGGACATGACTGAGCAACTGAACTGAACTGAACTGAATTTTCTTGGCTGGGAAATAAGTGATCCAAATGGAGTGTAGATCTTGATCTCTGGCATATTTAAGATACTCATATGACCTCATATAAAAGCTGTTATTAGCATGTGTAATCTTTGGAACAAAGCAGGGATTCAACCTCAATCTTTTTCTTTTTAAGTAGAGTTTCTTTTTCATAATTTTAGATTTTTTTAGAACGTACACAGGAATGGCAACAAGCGGTATGAAAATTTATCGATTCTTAAACTTAGCAAATCCAGTTAGTAGCATTTTCTTATAACTCAAGAGAAATCAAAATTGCAACTCCAAAATCTGGTCTCTTTTTATTTCTAGTTTTGATACATGAATTAATTTTCTAGGGCTGCTGTAACAAAATACCACAAATGTAGTGACTTAAGAACAACAGAAATTTATTATCTTACAGTTCTAGAGACTGAAAATCTAATATCAATCTGTCGACAGAGTCAGTTCCTTCTGAAAGCTGTGAGTGAGAATCTAAACCATGACTCCTATCTACCTTCTGGTGATTTGGTGACAGTCTTTGGCATTATTGGCTTATGGAGCATCACCTTGATCTCTTGTCTTCATCTTCACATGGCATTTCTCCTGTGTCATTGGTATCCACATTTCCTCTTTTAATAAGGATACCAGTCATATTGGATTGGGGCACACCCTACTCAGTATAACCTAATCTTAACTAATTATATCTGTAATGACCCTATTTCCAAATAAGGTCACTTTCTAAGATAGTGGAATTTAAGTCTTCAACATATGGATACATTTTAATGTAATTCAACCCATATCAATATGTAAATATGAATATTGGAAGTTTCTGAGAGTCATCTTGTAGATCGTCTACTCACTTAAGATCTTCTATTTCTTATAGTTAAATGGAAAAATTAAAGATTCAGAGGCAAGTTTTTTTCAGAAAAGCTGTGTTTTCCAGATGCACTCAAGGTCTCCTTGCTGGCTTCCCTAACATCTGCCTTTACTCTAGCCTCAGTTCTCTAGCAAACTCTTTACCTGCGTCACCTGGGAAAAATATCACTTTTATATTACCCTCACCTCAATGAATTTCAGTGGCTCTCTGCTAAATATATAGTAAAGTCCAAGTTCCTTATAGTCTTCCACACACCAAAGCATAACTGTCATTTTACTCCTGTCAGTCTTCACATGCACAAATCCAGTGTTCCAGCCAGACTCATCTTCTCTCCATTTTCTGGGAAAAAAAAAATTAAATTAAATTTCTGTACTTTTATTATGCCTATTTTTAAATTTTATATTGGAGTATAGCTGATGAACAATATGGTGATAGTTTCAGGTGGACAGAAAAGACTCAGCCACATATATATATGTATTCATTCTCCCTCAAATTCCCCTGCCATCCAGGCTGCCACATAGTATTGATTAGAGTTTCTTGTGCTAAACAGTGGTATGTTGTTGGTCATCCATTTTAAATATAGCAGTGTGTACATGTTAAGTGCAAACTCTCTATCTCTTCTCCCCATCCTTCCTCTATTTTTGAAACTTCTTTCTTTTACTCATCCTGTAAGCCTAGCTGAATCTGTACATCCTCCAGGACATAATCACTATGCATATGAAGTGTCTGTCTCTCATTCCTGTAGCATACATGGTCTACATGAATCATTTTGAAGTAATTTTTGCTTGTATTATTTTTGTTTTGTTTACATATTTATGTCTTGTATTTCTTACCTCCGTGTGTGTGTTTGTGCGTTAAGTCACTTCAATCATGTCCAACTCTTTACAACCATTTGGACTATAACCCACTAGGCTCTTCTGTCTATGAGATTCTCCATGCAAGAATATAGGAGTGGATTACCATGCCCTCCTTCAGGGGATCTTCCCATCAAGGAATTGAACCTGCCTTTCCTCCTTACTTGGTTTTTAAACATCTTGGGAGCACCGATATTCTCTTTTGTTATTCATAGAGTAATATAGATCCTCAAACGTTATTGACATGGTTAGGACTGATTTATTGTGCATGTTCTTACCAATGAAGTATATAGTGACTGTTTCTTTTCTTTTTAAAAAAATTTTAATTGGAGGCTAATTACTTTACAATATTGTATTGGTTTTGCCATACATTGACATGAATCTGCCCCGGGTGTACATGTGTTCCCCATCTTGAACCCCCCTCCCACCTCACTTCCCATCCCATCCCTCTGGGTCATCCCAGTGCACCAGCTGAAGTCTACACAAAGAAACAAATGACCTATATATAGAAAACTATAAAACACTGGTGAAAGAAATCAAAGAGGACACTAATAGATGGAGAAACATACCGTGTTCATGGATTGGAAGAATCAATATAGTGAAAATGAGTATACTACTCAAAGCAATCTATAGGTTCAATGCAATCCTTATCAAGCTACCAATGGTATTTTTACAGATCTAGAACAAATAATTTTACAATTTGTATGGAAATACAAAAAATCTCAAATAGCCAAAGCAATCATGAGAAAGAAGAATGGAACTGGAGGAATCAACATGCCGGACTTCAGGCTCTACTTCAAAGCCACAGTCATCAAGACAGTATGGTACTGGCACAAAGACAGAAATATATATCAATGGAACAAACTAGAAAGCCCAGCGATAAATCCATGCACCTATGGACACCTTATCTTTGACAAAGGAGGCAAGAATATTCAATGGAGAAAAGACAATCTCTTTAACAAGTGGTGCTGGAAAAATGGATCAGTTCAGTTCATTTCAGTTCAGTCGCTCAGTCGTGTCTGACTCTTTGCGACCCCATGAATCACAGCACGCCAGGCCTCCCTGTCCATCACCAACTCCCAGAGTTCACCCAAACTCATGTCCATAGAGTCGGTGATGCCATCCAGCCATCTCATTCTTTGTCGTCCCCTTCTCCTCCCACCCCCAATCCCTCCCAGCATCAGAGTCTTTTCCAATGAGTCAACTCGTTGCATGAGGTGGCCAAAGTATTGGAGTTTCAGCTTTAGCATCAGTCTTTCCAATGAACAGCCAGGATTGATCTCCTTTAGAATGGACTGGTTGGATCTCCTTGCAGTTCAAGGGACTCTCAAGAGTCTTCTCCAGCACCACAGTTCAAAAGCATCAATTCTTCGGCGATCAGCTTTCTTCACAGACCAGCTCTCACAACCATACATGACCAATGGCAAAACCATAGCCTTGACTAGACGAACTTGTTAAAGAATGAAACTGGAACACTTTCTAACACCATACACAAAAATAAAATCAAAATGGATTAAAGATCTAATCTAAATGTAAGACCAGAAACTATAAAACTCCTAGAGGAGAACATAGGCAAAACACTCCCTGACATAAATCACAGCAGGATCCTCCATGACCCACCTCCCAGAATATTGGAAATAAAAGTGAAAAGAAACAAATAGGACCTAATTAAAATTAAAACCTTCTTCACAGCAAAGGAAACTATAAGCAAGGTGAAAAGACAGCCTTCAGAATGGGAGAAAATAATAGCAAATGAAGCAACTGACAAAGAATTAATCCCAAAAATATACAAGCAACTCCTGCAGCTCAATTCCAGAAAAATGAACGACCCAATTAAAAAATGGGCCAAAGAACTAAACAGACATTTCTCCAAAGAAGACATACAGATGGCTAACAAACACATGAAAAGATGCTCAACGTTACTCATTATCAGAGAAATGCAAATCAAACCCACAATGAGGTACCATTTCACACATCAGAATGGCTGCTATCCAAAAGTCTACAAGCAATAAATGCTGGAGAGGGTGTGGAGAAAATGGAACCCTCTTACACTGTTGGTGGGAATGCAAACTAGTACAGCCACTATGGAGAACAGTGTGGAGATTCCTTAAAAAACTGGAAATAGAACGGCCATATGACCCAGCAATCCCACTTCTGGGCATACACAAGTTGAAAGAGACCAGAATTGAAAGGAAACCAGAATTGAAAGAGACACATGTACTCCAATGTTCATTGCAGCACTGTTTATAATTGCCAGGACATGAAAGCAACCTAGATGCCCATCAGCAGATGAATGGATAAGAAAGCTGTGGTACATTTACACAATGGAGTATTACTCAGCCATTAAAAAGAATACATTTGAATCAGCTCTAATGAGGTGGATGAAACTGGAGCCTATTATACAGAGTGAAGTAAGCCAGAAAGAAAAATACCAATACAGTATACTAACGCATATATATGAAATTTAGAAAGATGGTAACGATAACCCTGTATGCGAAACAGCAAAAGAGACACTGATGTATAGAATAGTCTTTTGGACACTGTGGGAGAGGGTGAGGGTGGGATGATTTGGGAGAATGGCATTGAAGAAAAAAAAGAAAAAATTGAATGGCAAGAAAATAAACAACCCAATTTAATAATGGGCCAAAGCCCTAAACCGAATCTCACTAAAGTAGATATACAGATGGCAAATAAGCATATGAAAAGATGCTCCACATCATATGCCATCAGACAGCACAAATTGAAATAATAGGATACCATACATAACTGCCGTTGTTGTTCAGTCTTTAAGTCGTGTCCAACTCTTTGTGACCTTCATGGTCTGCAGCATGCGAGGCTTCCATGTACTTTACCATCTCCCAGAGCTTTCTCAAACCCATGTCTATTGAGTCCATGATGCCAACCATCTAGTCCTCTGTCATTTCCTTCTCCTCCTGCCTTCAATCTTTCCCAGCATCAGGGTCTTTTCTAATGAGTCAGTTCTCTGCATCAGGTGGCCAAAGTATTAGAGTTTCAGCTTCAACATCAGTCCTTCTAAAGAATATTCAGGGTTGATTTCCTTTATGATTGATTGGTTTGATCTCCTTGCAGTCCAAGGGACTCTCAAGAGTCTTCTCCAACACCACAGTTTGAAAGGATCAATTCTTCAGTGCTCAGCCTTCTTTATGGTCCAACTGTCTCATAAATGTTAGAATGGTAAAATTCAGCAATCGTAACACCACCCCACTGCTAATGGGGATGTGGAAAAACAACTCTCATTCACTGCTCCAGGAATGAAAAATAGTGTCACCTTACTGGAATACAGATTTCAGTTTTTTTCACAAAACTAAGCATATTTTTACAATAGAATCTAGCAATCACACTCCTTTATATTTAGCTTACGGTGTTGAAAACTTATGTTTGCAATAAAACTTGCACATGAATGTTTGCATGCCAGCATGCTAAGTCACTTCAGTTCAGTTCAGTTCAGTCGCTCAATCATGACTGACTTTGCAACCCCATGAATCACAGCACGCCAGGCCTCCCTGTCCATCACCAACTCCTGGAGTTCACTCAAACTCATGTCCATCGAGTCGGTGATGCCATCCAGCCATCTCATTCTGTGTCATCCCCTTCTCCTCCCACCCCCAATCCTTCCCAGCATCAGAGTCTTTTCCAGTGAGTCAACTCTTCACATGAGGTGGCCAAAGTATTGGAGTTTCAGTTTTAGCATCAGTCCTTCCAATGAACACCCAGGATCGACCTCCTTTAGAATGGACTGGTTGGATCACTTCAGTCATGTCCAACTCTTTGCATTACTATAGACTAGCTCTCCAGGCTCCTCTTCCATGGGATTCTTCAAGCAAGAACACTGGAGTGGGTTGCCATGCCCTCCTCCAGTGTATCTTCTGGACCCAGGGATCAAACTCATGTCTCTTATGTCTCCTGCATTGGCAGGTGGGTTCTTTATCACTGAGGCACCTGGAAAGCCCACATGAATGTTTATAGAAGCATTATTCATAATTCCCCAACTTGGAAACAACCAAGATGTCCTTCAGATAAACAGAATAGTAAAAGTGGAAAATGAAGTTATTCATTGCTAAAAAAAATGAGCTATCAAAGCATGAAAATACATGGATGAAACTTAAATGTATATAACTAAGTAAAGCCAATCTGAAAAGACTACATACTGTGTGATTTCAACTCCATGATATTCTGGAAAAAGCAAAACTTTCTAGACTCTAAAAAGATCAGTGGGTTTCAGGGCTTAGGATGTAGTCAGGGATGAATAAGAAGAGCAAAGGGGAATTTTAGGGCAATGAAAATACTCTGTAAAATATTCTAATGATTGATAGATGTCATTGTACCTTTGTCCAAACACATATAATGTACATCACCACAAGTGAAATCTAAGGTGAACTATGAACTTTGGCTGGTTATGATTGTCAGTGTAGATTAATACCTGATAAAAATACATGTGGAAATTCTCATACTTTGCTATCAATATTATTATAAAAATAAAATTTTTCTTAAAATTATCTTTAATTTTTTAAAAAGAAAGTTCCTAATTCTATGAGCAAAGACCAGAAATCATAAATACAAGAACTCAAGAAAGAGAAAATGAGAAAGTGGGAGGAAATAGAGTGTTAATTGTCAGATTTTAGTAAAAATAGAACAAATCAAAACTATTACAGAAACACAAAAGAATTGAAAGGAGCCAACACGAGAATAGGCACTGTAGAAAACATAACAAGGATACTGAGGGTATAAATGGGAGATGCCAAAACACAAAATAAACAATGAATAATGAAAAGAACTAAGGAGAAAATGATAGATATATAAACCAAGTAGAGAAGACCCTATATATGCATAACTGGAGTCCCCTAAGAAGAACACCAAAACAAGGGAACAGAACAAATATTTGCAAACATAACTGGAGAAGAAAAATTTGTAAAAGGGAAATAACTAATCCTATTTATTGAAAGGGTATATCATGTGCCAGTGAAAATTTACCCTAGGGAAATTTTTCTTTTGCTGTGTACCTGAGATATATGTCCTCAAGACATATCATAGTAAATGTATAAACTTTTACAGCAAGTATCTTTCAATTAGCCATGCAAAATGATCACAGTACTTATAAGAGGGGGAAAGTCAGACTATCCTCAGATTTCTCCTTGGTGACATTGAACACTAGAAATCAGTGGACCAGAAGCTCTGAGATACTTGAGAAAATAAAGTATAAATTAAGGATTTCATGTACAACTCAAGATTTTTATTGAGTATAAAGGATACAAAACAACACTAAATGTGTCAAACTTGAGAAATACTTTTCACCTCCCAGAGGCTGAGTTTCAGTCAATCAAGGGATAATACAGAAAAAAAATTAGCAAAATGACTAGTGGTAAGGAAATGGCAACCCACTCCAATGTTCTTGCCTGGAGAATCCCAGGGACGGAGAGCCTGGTGGGCTGCCGTCTCTGGGGTCGCACAGAGTCGGACACAACTGAAGCGAATTAGCAGCAGCAGCAGCAGAAAGCATCGTATATATTTAACAGAAATAAGACTGAGCCAAATATATGAATCAGATAACAAAATAAAACATAAACTTTATATGCCTTGACAATTTAGAAATATACAAATAAAAACTGGGAGGTTAGGGGAGACAGTATTTTGGCATTTTCTTCAAATGCCAAAACTAAAACTTGCTGCTACCATATGTATAATACCACAGGTACAGTGTTCACTGAATATTTGTAATAGTGTAGAGTCAATGGACATTATATAAAGCTGAAAAATCAAGCAACAAGATTATAACTTGGTATTATATAATTTAGCAGTGTGAAGATGATAATAAAAATTGCTTTAAAACAAAATTTCTGAGTAGACTAAAATTAGAAACATTGAACAATTTGTAATGACAACACTGATTTTCAAAAATTTTACATGTAAAAAGTGAGTAATCCTACAAAATAATGAGATAAACATAATTGTTCTCCTAAAAAGATACTCTAAAGATAATTTATTCCAAAACATAACTATAAAATATTATTGTACTTCCCATGTACTTGCTTTTGAGAAAATTTAATACACTGCATGAAATCATGGCTAAGCTGAAGGCTGTAAACCTGAAGAAAATAATAAATAGTACAAGTAGACTTTTGGCAGCCCAGACACACTTTCATGATTGTTGAATCATAGTGTCTTTTGCTTGGCTTTGGATGTTTCTGAAAAGTTAAGGATGCACTGACCCTTAGCATGAAGTGGATGTACCTCCATGAGTTGATGGAGAGAGAAGTCCTGTTTCTCAAGAAGCAACAGTGAGGCTTTCACATGACTTAATTTGATTTGCAGGGGAATTTCTGCCTCTTTGATCTCAAGGGGCCAAAGATCTATTATAGAATGTAACATGGTATATAATATATTATAAGGGTCCCAGACAATTGTGCTGTGCTTAGTTGCTCAATCATGTCTGACTCTGCGACGCTATGAACTGTAGCCCACCAGGCTCCTCTGTCTATGGGGATTCTGCAGGCAAGGATACTGGAGTGAGTTGCCACACCCTCTTCCAGGGGATCTTCCCAACAAGGGATCAAACCCACGTATCCCACATTGCTGGCAGATTCTTTACCATCTGAACCACCAGGGAAACCCAAGAATACTGGAGTGGGTATCCTATCCCTTCTCTAGGGGATCTTCCTGACCCAAAAAAATGGAACTGGGGTTTCCTGCATTGCAGGTGGATTCTTTACCAGCTAAGCTACCAGGGAAGCCCGAGGATCTCATTAAAGTGATAGGAACTTTCTCCAGGAGATGCACATGTGACATTTTGCCTATAACTGTAAAGGGCCCCTGTAGCTCATTCAAACAGACCCTCTTGCTTTACAGGCCCCAGGTTAAAGACCGTGGTTTAAAAAGTTCTTTGAAGTTAGGTCAGAATCTCTACTGTTGATCTTGCTGGTCAGAATCACAGGTACTACTGAATTTTCTGATAGAAGGAAGGCTTCTAAAATAGCATTCACAGTCCATCTAAGCCATCTCTTACTTAATCTGATGTGCAGTAGTGGCAATTTTCAAAGTCTGGTCCCCAGCTTCTTCACATCAGAAACACCTGAGTTCCTATTAAAAATGGAGGTTGCTTTGTTTGTTTTTAAACCACACACTGGACCAAAGGAGACAAAGGCAAATTCAGCATCAGGGTTGTGCCCCCTGCTTCTGTAAACTCTATGTATAGCCATAACACCTAAATTTTCCCAGCTATATTCTTACTAAAGTGAAACATACTAGTGCTACAGCAATATTTTGCCAAGTGGAGTAATTAACCATTATGAATCCAAAAGGTTTTTTTTTCTATTTTAAAATGACTAACATTGGAGAACACTTAGCCACACATTGAACCACATAGACATTCCTTTCTTCCCTTGAACACTTGATAGTAGCTGGTAAGGTCTTCATACCATGATTCTTTAATTTTTTGCCTGGTGACACTGACTGGGGACTGTTCATCCCAGGGCAACCTGGCATGTCCTTCCCTTTGGCTGTGGTCAGGCCCTAATTCACTGTCACTTTGGAGTTGAGGTGTCTTTTTTTCTTTCTTTCCTTAGATCCTATATTCTAACCATTAGTATAAATAAACATTTTTATATAGAAAAAAAAAGGCTTGACTGCATGTCAAAACTATGGTTAGACACTATTACAAAGGGAAGTATCCTGGTCATTGCAGCTCAACCATCACTTGTCCTAAAAATAGGTAGAAAGATGTTCCCGGGTCACTAGCTTCACTCTCTTGCATATAGCTCAGCATGGTAGTGATGCTGAAGTGAGCACTTCTGGGATGTCTAACCAGTAGGCAGACACCACTTCACAGTTAAAGATTCAATCATCCTTGTGGCAGGTAGGCAAGACTGAATCCTGTATCCCGTCCTTAGAGATTAGAACAAGCTTTGTGGATAAGCATCATCCAACATAGTTTTCTCTGTGAACACTGTGGCTTAATTTGGACAACAGAGAGCACTTTTACCCAGCAGATTTTCACTATCATGTTTTTTCAGCATGTGATTTAATAGGTACTTTAATTTGTAAATTAAAGTCATCACTTTAACTGTATCAGGAAAGCAGATAATCTTGTTTCAGATTTGAACCATCTTCATTCAAATCTGGTTATATCTCTTTCTGTACTGTTGACTTGCACTATAGCTTCTTTTTGCAATTTTTTTAAATCTTCATATAAAGTGAAACCCTGAGCATGTATAGGACTGTGTTCAATCTATTTAATTTGCCACTCAGAACTCTGAAGGGCCAGTGCAGCAGAAACTCACATGCTCTAATTTGTTATTTCACTTCTATAGAAATCACAATGAATTTCATAGTGGAATGCACAATATAAAATGCCCACAGTTTCACACATATATTAAGATAGAAATATCACTTGAAAATTCTGTAAATTTGAAGACTTGATGAACTAAATGGATTTGGGTTATTTCTCTAATAGAGGTTTTTGTACTGGGGAAAATAAGTAGAGAGTAAGGTTCCTAGTAATCAAAATCCTCAATAGGTTTCAGTTAAGATTTCTTTATTTGTAATGTAATAACCAAAAATATTACCTTATTTTAAGTTAGCATTTTGTGAAATTATTCATTTGAAATATATTTCTATATTATATAATTCTGGGTTTTGAAATTTGTGAGATAAATTTGTTCATCTTTTGCCTGTTAAGGATGTAATAGTATCCTTAAGATAATAGTTAGCTAAGAATCTATTTTCAGTTCAGTTCATTTCAGTCACTCAGTATGTCCGACTCTTTGCAACTTGATGGACTGCAGCATACCAGGCTTCCCTGTCTGTCACCAACTCCCAGAGCTTGCTCAAACTCCTATGCTTCGAGTCAGGGATGCCATCCAAGCATCTCATCCTCTGTCATCTACTTCTCCTCCTGACTTCAATCTTTTCCAGTATCAGGGTCTTTTCCAGTGATCAGTTCTTTGCGTCAGGTGGCCAAAGCGTTGGAGTTTCAGCTTCAGCATAGGTCCTTCCAGTGAATATTCAGGACTGATTGCCTGTAGGGTTGACTGGTTTGATCTCCTTGCAGTCCAAGGGACTCTCAAGAGTCTTCTCCAATACCATAGTTCAAAAGCATCAATTCTTCAGTGCTCAGCTTTCTTTATGGTCCAACTCTCACATCCATACATGATTACTGGAAAAACCATACCTTTGACTAGACGGATCTTTGTTGGCAAAGTAATGTCTCTGCTTTTTAATATGCTGTCTAGGTTTGTCATAGCTTTTCTTCCAAGGAGCAAGCATATTTTAATTTCATGGCTGCAGTCACCACCTGCAGTGATTTTGGAACCCCCCAAAATAAAGTCTGTCCCTGATTCCATTCCATCTATTTGCCATGGAAGTGATGGGACCGGATGCCATAATCCTAGTTTCTTGAATGTTGAGTTTTAAGCCAGCTTTTTCATTTTGAGCATTTTGTGAGATAAGTGCAATTGTGTGGTAGTTTGAGCATTCTTTGGCATTGCCTTTCTTTGAGATTGGAAAGAAAACTGACCTTTTTCAGTTCTGTGGCCACTGCTGAGCTTTCCACATTTACTGGCATATTGAGTACAGTACTTACACAGCATCATCTTTTAGGATTTGAAATAGCTCAGCTGGAATTCTATTACCTCATTAGCTTTGCTCGTAGTGATGCTTCCTAAGACCCACTTGTCTTCACACTTCAGGATGTCTGGCTCTAGATGAGTTATCACACCATCATGGTTATCTGGGTCATTAAGGTCTTTTTTGTACAGTTCTTCTGTATATTCTTGCCACCTCTTCTTGATATCTTCTGTTTCTGTAGGTCCTTACCATTTCCAATAATATATTTTAGGTTTTCCTTTATTTTCTGTATTTTTTACTACTTTTCTGATGTTATGTTGTTTGGGTTTTGTACCAGTTTTTGCAGTTTTATATTATCACATATATTTTGCCTATCCGTTTATAATCTCTTCCTTTGCGTCAATGTTTATACTGTATTTTCCAATTTTTTTCTTCATTACCTTGTGAGTTCTTTAGCTTTATCCAAAATGTCATTAATATCACAACAGGATATTTTTTGCTTTTCTATACATAAACCATATTGCTGATATTCACTTAAGTATGGTGCAAAGAAGTGAAATGCAGGTTGAAAACACAGCATAAAACACTGCTATGAGAAAAGTAAATTATGCTAAAATGATTGTAGCTATTTCCATTTGGTTAAGAGAGTTATTCATGTTGTTAATTTTGTGAAGTCCTCAGAATAATGTTCATGCAGTAGAGAGGAACTTCCCTAAAATTAAGTGACCTTCACAATGTACGTTTATATTTGTTTTTCTTATGCAAAGGTAATTTATCAATTCATAGATCAGTAATATAAGCCAAGAAATTAATCACAATCACATATTCTTGAGAAATTTTCACATGAATACTAATAGAGACTTTTCCTTAATATTTTAAAGTCACTTATTTCTGACTACATTTGAACATTCTTAAAACAGCCTATGAAAATTATTTGTTATTATACATGATGTATAATTGAATTGTGTCTGCATGCATAATCACTCAGTTATGTCCAACTCCTTGTGACCCTTTGGACTGTAGCCTGCCAGACTCCTCTGTTCATGGGATTTTTCAGGCAAGAATGCTGGAGTGGGTTGTCATTTCCTTCTCCAGGGGATCTTCCTGACCCAGGGATCGAACCCACATTTCCTGTGTCTCCTGCTTTGCACGCAGATTCTTTACCCATTGTACTGTACTTTAAAGAATAACCTGATAAAGACGGATAGGGTACTAGAATTTAATTAGTCTTGAAGCCAGACTTTGTCATTATTACAGTTTCCCTGTTGCAAGTCTTTGATGGGAGGCATCATATGGTTGTCATTTTAAGTGTCCTTTGTCAGAGATTTTCAACTGAAGTTTCTGAAATTTCAAGAGAAATATGGTTGGAGGCAGAGATTGTAAAGTAATAATACTGTTTCCAAAAGAATACCATAGTTCTTGAAAAGAAAAATCCTTTTTCATGGACATACATAGGTGTGGTTTAGTAGAGTGACTTAATATTATTTAACAGCTGATACAAGAGCACAACCAAGGCCTCCTGTCATACCTTCTGATTTTATTCTATGGTGACTGAATTGTGGAGAGATAAAGAGGAAGACTGTAATGGCTTGGGACATTATCTGTTATCACCTAGTATGGAGCTATCTCAATATTTTAACAATCAGTTTAGCTGTACCTGGGCATATAAGTGAATGTACTCACTTTGGTCTAATATAGTTGGATTATAATCACACAAAGTCAGCAATAGTAACTGTGTTTTATCTCGATACTCTTATAATGAGACAAAACCTAAGAAACTGTACATCTAAAGAACTGGAGTCAGGAGAAAGAAATTTTTCAGTTCATGACTCAAGTTTCTAGTTGTAACCTTGAAACATCTCTCACAGAATCAAAGTGGTGTGGAAAAATTAATTGATGGGAACACTTATTGTACCTTTTATTGGCTAACCCCTGAGGCATTACCCCTACTGAGGTCACACTTTGTGGTTTATATTGTGAACTGAGAATTGAAGATCATTTATTCCTACTCCACTTCTGTCAGTTTTTGGAGCCATTTTGAAATTTGTTTCCAACAAAACCATTAGATTTTCTTCTATGCGAACTGCCAGTGAATTCCTGTCCATGTAACACATTGTTGTATAAGAGCCATACCTACCTTGTAGAATGAAATGCTAAGAACCAAGACATTTGGAATGTCTAACATTTTAAATTAACTCACTCAAAACTTCCTTATTTTTGGAGTAATTTTCTTAGAAATCTTTAACCCCTGGCTGAGATAGATAAATGGAGTGCAAAACTCGCCAAAGATTCACGTAGCTAATTTTAGACAGTAGTTTTCTCTTTGAGAGCATGTTTTCATTTTGTTTCTGTGATTGAGTGATTAAGTTAAAGAAATATCTCAAGAAATTTTCTGGGTCAGAAAGTCGGGAGAAAAACTATCCTATAAAATTATTAATAAGTCTTATTTTTATTGTTTCTTTTAAGTTGTTTTCTAATTAATTTCTTTTCTTTTATTCTGTTTTCTTGTTTCTGATTCTCGTTTAAATTATATTCCAATACCTGAAGTTGTTTTACTTATTCAAGCAACAGAAGTACTGTGATTTTCCCTTTAAGAAACGAGCTGCATGCGTGACTGTATGCATGCTCAGTTGCTTGTCATGTCCTAAATTTAAGAAACTAGCTAAAGACATATGAGTGTAAAGAGAATATTTGAAATTCTCTCTTTTTAAGCAGTTCTAAGAGGGAAGTTTATAGCAATACAGTCCTACCTCAAGAAACAAGAAAAACATTGAGTAGACAACCTAACTTTACACCTAAAACAACTGGAAAAACAAGAACAAAGAAACACCAAAATTAATAGAAGGAAAGAAATCATAAAGATCAGAGCAGAAATAATTGAAAAAGAAATGAAAGAAACAATAGTAAAGATTAATAAAACTAACAGCTGGTTCTTTGAGAAGATAAACAAAATTGACAGACCTTTATCCCACTCATCAAGAACAACAGAGAGAAGAAGCAAATCAACAATCGTTTAATTTCACTACAAATGAAAAAGAGGTTACAACAGACCAATGCAGAAATACAAAGGATTATAAGATACTATTATGAACAACTATATGGCAATAAAATAGATAACCTGGAAGAAATGGACAGATTCCTAGAAGAGTTCAATCATCCAAGACTAAACCAGGAAGAAATAGAAATTATGATCAACCCAGGTACAAGCACTGAAATCGAAGTGTGATCAGAAATCTCCCATAAAACAAAAGCCCAGGACCAGTGTCTTCACAGGAGAATTCTACCAAATGTTTAGAGAAGAGCTAATGGCTATCCTTCTAAAACTCTTTCAAAAAATTGCAGAGGAAGGAATACTTGCAAACTTATCCTACAAGGCTGGCATCACCCTGATACAAAAACCAGGCAAAGACAACACAAAAAAATAAAACTACAGGCAAATATCACTGATTACCTAGATGCAAAAATCCACAACAAAATTGTACCAAACAGAATTCAACAGCACATCAAAAAGCTCATACACCATGATCAAGTTGGGTTTATTCCAGGGATGCAAGTATTCTTCAGTATATGCAAATCAATCAATGTGATACACCATATTAGCAAATTGAAAGATAAAAATGATATGATCATCTCAATGCTGCTGCTGCTGCTGCTGCTAAGTTGCTTCAGTCGTGTCCAACTCTGTGCGACCCAATAGATGGCAGCCCACCAGGCTCCGCTGTCCCTGGGATTCTCCAGGCAAGAACACTGGACTGGGTTGCCATTTCCTTCTCTAATGCATAAAAGTGAAAATAGATGCAGAAAAAGCCTTTGACAAAATTCAGCACCCATTTATGATTAAAACTCTTCAAAAAACGGGCATAGAAGGAACCTATCTCAACATAGTAAAGCCCATATATGATAAGCCCAAAGCAAATATTATTCTCAATGGTGAAAAAGTAAAAGCATTCTCCCTAAGATCAGGAACAAGACAATGGTGTCCACTCTCACCACTATTATTCAGCACAGTTCTGGAAATCCTAGCTACAGACATCAGAGAAGAAAAAGAAATAAAAGGAATCCAGATCGGAAAAGAAGAAGTAAAGCTCTCACTGTTTGCAGATGACAAGATACTGTACATAGAAAACCCTAAAGATAGTATCAGAAAATCACTAGAGCTAATCAGTGAATTTAGCAAAGCTGAGGATACAAAATCAATACACAGAAATCACTTGCATTTATATATACTAACAATGAAAAATCAGAAAGAGAAATTCAGGAATCAATCCCATTCACCATTGCAACAAAAAGAATTAAATATCTAGGGATAAACTTACCTAAGAAAACAAAAGAACGGTACACAGAAAATTATAAGACACTAATAAAAGAAATTAAAGACTACATAAAACAGATGGAGAGATATTCCATGTTTCTGGGTAGTAAGAATCAATATTGTGAAAATGACTATACTACCAAATGCAATCTACAGTTTCAATGCTATCCCTATCAAACTACCAGTGGCATTTTTCAAGAACTAGAACAAAAAATTTCACAATTCATATGGAAACACAAAACACCTCAAATAGCCAACGCAAGTCTTGAGTAAAAAGAAGGAGCTGGAGGAATCAACTTTCCTGACTTCAGAATATACTACAAAATTACAGTCATCAAGACAATGTGGTACCAGCACAAAAACAGAAATATAGACCAATGGAACAGGATAGAAAGCCCAGAAATAAACCCATCCCCCTACATGTAACTTATTTTTGACAGAGGAGGCAAGAATATACAATGGGGCTAAGAAAGCCTCTTCAATAAATTGTGCTGGTAAAACTGGACAGCTACATGTAAAAGAATGAAATTAGAACACTTCCTAACACCATATACAAAGATAAACTCAAAATGGATTAAAGACCTAAATGTAAGACCAGAAACTATGAAATTCTTAGAGGAAAGCATAGGCAGAACACTTGATGACGTAAATCAAAGCAAGATCCTCTATGACACACTTCCTAGAGAAATGGAAATAAAAGCAAAAGTAAGCAAGCGGGACCCAATTGAACTTAAAAGCTTTTGCACAGCAAAGGAAACTATAAGCAATGGTGAAAAGACAACCATCAGAATGGGAGAAAATAATAGCAAATGTAACGACTGACAAAGGATTAATTTCCAAAATATACAAGCAGCTCATACAACTCAATACCAGAAAAACAAACAACCCAATCAAAAAGTGGGAAAAAGAACTAAGCAGACATTTCTCCAAAGAAGACATACAGATGTTTAACAAGCACATGAAAAGATGCTCAACATTGCTCATTATTCAGTTCAGTTCAGTTCAGTCGCTCAGTCGTGTCCAACTCTTTGCGACCCCATGAATCATTATTAGACAAATGCAAATCAAAACTACAATGAGATATCACCTCACACTGGTCACAATGGCCATCATCAAAACGTCTACAAACAATAAATGCTGGAGAGAGTGTGGAGAAAATGGAATGCTCTTGCACTGTTGGTGAGAATGTAAATTATACAGCCACTATGGAAGACAGTATGGTGATTCCTTAAAAAACTATGAATAAAACCACCATCAATTCAGTCGCTCAGCCATGTCTGACTCTTTGTGATCCCATGAACCACAGCACGCCAGACCTCCCTGTCCATCACCAACACTTGGAGTCCACCCAAACCCATGTCCATCGAGTTGGTGATGCCATCCAACCATCTCATTCTCTGTTGTCCCCTTCTCCTCCTGCCCCCAATCCCTTCCAGCATCAGGGTTTTTTCCAATGAGTCAACTCTTCACATGAGGTGGCCAAAGTACTGGAGTTTCAGCTTCAGCATCAGTCCTTCCAATGAACACTCAGGATTGATCTCCTTTATGACGGACTGGGTCTTCTTGCAGTCCAAGGGACTCTCAAGAGGTCTTCTCCAACACCACAGTTCAAAAGCATCAATTCTTCGGCAATCAGCTTTCTTCACAGTCCAACTCTCACATCCATACATGACTACTGGAAAAACCATAGCCTTAACTAGACGGACCTTGGTTGACAAAGTAATGTCTCTGCCCTTTAATATGCTATCTAGGTTGGTCACAACTTTCCTTCCAAGGAGTAAGCGTCTTTTAATTTCATGGCTGCAATCACCATGCAGTGATTTTGGAGCCCCCCAAAATAAAGTCTGACACTGTTTCCACTGTTTCCCTATCTATTTCCCATGAAGTGATGGGAACAGATGCCATGAGCTTAGTTTTCTGAATGTTGAGCTTTAAGCCAACTTTTTCACTCTCCTCTTTCACTGTCACCAAGAGGCTTTTGAGTTCCTCTTCACTTTTTGCCATAAAGGTTGTGTCATCTGCATGTCTGAGGTTATTGATATTTCTCCCAGAAGTCTTGATTCTAGCTTGTGCTTCTTTCAGCCCAGCGTTTCTCATGATGTACTCTGCATAAAAGTTAAATAAGCAGGGTGACAATATACAGCCTTGACATACTCCTTTTCCTATTTGGAACCAGTCTGTTGTTCCATGTCCAGTTCTAACTGTTGCTTCCTGACCTGGGTATATATACCATAGCAATGAACTAAATATTTGAGGAGTTACAAAAGAGGTACATAATGGCAGCTAGAGACAATATATAACTATGTTCTAAGTTAAACATAATTAAAATTTACAGTGAGATTTTTCAGCCTGTTGGGAGCTGACATGACCATTTTTCTATTTTGTGATTATTAAACATGGCCACTGACATTTATGAATATATAAGTATTGTGCTAGATAGAAATGGATAGCAGATGAATAATTGGATGGCAAATATGTTTCACTGTTTACTCATAGTATTTTATCATAAAATCTGGAAAAATGTTAAGGTGGTTACTTTAAAATTCTTAGATGATCATATTGACTTGCTGTTATTTTTTAAAGCAGATTATTTTCTGTGCTGTACTGTGCTTAGTTTCTTAGTCATGTCCCATTCTTTGTGACCCATGGACTGAAGCCTTCCAGGCTCTACTGTGCATGGGTATTCCCCAGGCAAGAATATTGGAGTGGATTGCCATGCCCTCATCCAGAGGATCTTCCCAACCCAGGGATCATACTCAGGTCTCACATGATGCAGGTGGATTCTATACTGACCAAGCCACCAAGGAATCCCCATTTTCTTCTACTGAAGCTGAAAGTGTTATTGTTATTTTAAACTAATTGATGTTGGTTTATTTTATCATTTGTTTTTTGTATTTTTACGTTAAGTGAAAATGTTTTAAAATGATCTGGTTATGAAATTCATTAAACATCCAATAAAATCACCTTATGCCTACATCAATAATTTAAGTGTATTTGAATGTCATTTTTTAAGACCTCATTTATAAACTTGAGGAAATAATATACATTATTTAATAATCTGTGCATATATTACATAATTCCCAATTGTACTTTCCTTTGTTTAAAAAATTATATTTAAAATGGGAAACATTGTACTTGCACCCTTAGTTTTTCAAAAAAGAAGAAAAGACAGTCCCATTTGTAAGAATAAAATGACTTTTCTTAATTTCTATAAAGTTAGGTAAAGCAGAATTCATATTATAGATTCAGTTTTTATGATTTAGAAAAGCTCAGTGAATGAATTCCCTTCTGACACCAGATTTTTAAGACTACCCTTAAAAGTCCCACTGTAACTAAGCTTACTCAAAATGATTTTTAGTATGTGGTGTTTCCAAACATGGGAAGAGGTGGCAATTATGGGGTACTTGGAAATATTGGTATATTCCTAATAGCAATAATGAACTGCTACAAATGGAGTGAAATTAAAATTATAAAAGTATTTTAAACTTTTAAAGTTATATTTTGTGAACAAGAGATACTGAAGCTTGAAAGGCTACAAGGATCCAAATGTCTGCATATAAAACAAATAAATTGAATATTTTCAGTAGAGTAGTTTTATATATATAGACTTTATAATAAGAGACATCAACCTGATTAATATGTAATGGTAGAAAAGTATATGGCAACAATGCATCTTATATTATGACTTTAACTATGATTTAGAAGTCAAGCTATATAAGCTGCAAAGGAAATCTCTTTGGGTCTTTGCAGATGATAGATTAGAATTCAGTTTGTCTGAAAGAAGTAAAATGAGCAGAGAAGTGTACCTGTAGATCAAGAAGATATATACCTTCATAGAAATCTATGAGCTGGAAAGCCATGTGTAATATAATGTATCATTAACATAAA
This sequence comes from Moschus berezovskii, assembly GCF_049115385.1. Lineage (NCBI taxonomy): Eukaryota > Metazoa > Chordata > Mammalia > Artiodactyla > Moschidae > Moschus > Moschus berezovskii. The sequence continues at coordinate 49,688,943 of NC_142462.1, forward strand.
AGAAGAGTGGAGTAGAATATTGCCTTGTCAAGTGAAGGGTGTTGATATCTCTTATCACAGATCTTCAGTTCAGTTCAGTCGCTCAGTCGTGTCCGACTCTTTGCGACCCCATGAATCACAGCACGCCAGGCCTCCCTGTCCATCAGCAACTCCCGGAGTTCACTCAAGCTCATGTCCATCGAGTCGGTGATGCCATCCAGCCATCTCATTCTCTGTCGTCCCCGTCTCCTCCCACCCCCAATCCCTCCCAGCATCAGACTCTTTTCCAGTGAGTCACAGATCTTAGTAATGTGTAATTCAGAATAGGGACAAAAAGGTCATCTAATCACATATGCATTAATATTTTTGATGAATATTTATTAAACCTTTTATATAATTGTCAGGCAGTGGTAACTATGCTCATAGGGATTTCAGTCTGGTTGAAATTGTCTTTTAGTTCTGCTTAAAGACAGTATGTATCATGCCTTGACTTATTGATTTCAAATATATCTGATTAATAATAAGTAACACCTGCTATTTATTGAATACTATTTTAAACACTTTGAAAGATGAAAGAATTTACTTGCTTAATCTTCATGGTGACTTTATGAGATAGATGCAACTGTTTCCATTTTATATTTGAGGAAATGGAGGCACAAGAAGCTAAAGTAGCTCATTCAAGATCACAGCTAGTAAGTGAATGAGTAGGACTTTGGCTCTAGGAACTAGAGAATATGGAACTCATATTCTCAGTAACTGAAGGGGAACTGGTTACTTGTGGCATGATTCTGATTCATGATTAGATCCCCTGGAGAAGGGCATGGCAACCCACTCCAGTATTCTTGCCTAGAGAATCCTTTGGACAGACGAGCCTGATGGTCTACAGTTGATAGGGCTGCAGAGAGTTGGACACAACTGAGCAACTTAACAGCCAGCGTGCACTCATAGGAGTATTAATCCTAATTGAAAATACTTAGCTTATCTGAATATTTATAATATTCTTCCCCCAAATATACTGGGTATGGTTGTATTAATACCCAGTTATGACTATGTTAATATTATTAATAGTAAACATATAATGGAGATTTTAGAAGACATATAGCTATGATTCATGGTCAAGGACAGTAAGGTGAATCTAGCTTCAGAAACATAAGTGTTGTCACCAAAGAAACAATTATGGTCCAAGCTGAAAGGATGAAAACACTTGGAAAAAATGTAACAGCAATCTAAAGAGATTCAATTTTAAAAGACATATTAGTAAGACTAATAATAATGGATAGAAAGTTTTAGTTAAGGAATGGGAAAAGTGCATAAATTATATGTAGTCATAGTGCTTAAAAGGAATAATGATCTAAGAGGATATGAAAACACAAGGTGAACACTTTGCCATGCCAATGATTTTAGGTGTCTCTGTCCACATAAATTATAATTCAAGAAATTGAAAGAATTGACAGACTTATTTAAGGAATATTTGCTAATATATTGAGTAGGATATTGTAGTAAGTATTTCAACTTATTACATTAAATCCTCATGTCTACTTTTGAGGATATGTGTTATTAATATTGCCATTTACAGACAAGAAAATGAAACTTGAGAAGTTAAATATCTGGTCTAAGTTGAGACAGCTCTAAGTGGCAGAACCACAATTCAAATGTACACAAGTTCCAAAGTCAAGCCTTTGATGGCCCTATCTGACTCTAAAACAGCAGTCTCAATGTCCAAAACTAAAAAAAAAGTAATGGCTTTCAGAGCTTGAATTCTTTACCCAACAAAATATTAAACCCTTGTCAAGCATTTGCTTGTTAAGATGTTAGGAAACAGTAAGAATAAATCCAAATGCTTTAAAATGGATTGGTATGCTGGTTAATAAGGATGATACTATAAATATGCTATTTATGGAGTTTAGGAAATCATTTGATGTCATTTATTGAAAAAATGAGTGCTAAAGGAAGATGTACTTAAATTGTATCTAAAATAAATTGGTTTTTAGATTGGTAGGAATTGAGGAAAGTAGGTAGTATTGAGTCTGGAATGAGAGCAGTAGTGAGTAGGCCTATGCTAGTCAACACTGTTACTTTTTTCAAATCAAAGATATGTATAAGGATGTGATCAGCAAGGTTTTCATATTTATGTGTGTCAAACATTAGGGGAAGGTATTTAATCCCTGTTTACATAGCTAGTATTCTAAAGGGAAAATGAATTTACCTAAAAGAGAAGAGAATTGATGTACAGAGTGAAGTAAGCCAGAAAGAAAAACACCAATACAGTAATGGAATTTAGAAAGATGATAACGATAACCCTGTATATGAGACAGCAAAATAGACACAGATGTAGAGAACAGTCTTTTGGACTCTGTGGGAGAGGGCGAGGGTGGGATGATCTGGGGAAATGGCATTGAAACATGCATATTATCATATGTGAGACGAATTGCCAGTCCAGGTTCGATGCATGATACGGGATGCTTGGCGCTGGTGCACAGGGATGACCCAGAGGGATGGGATGGGGAGGGAGGTGGGTTCAAGATGGGGAACACATGTACACCGAGAAAAGATTCATGTCAATGTGTGGCGAAACCAATACAATAATGTAAAGTAATTAGCCTCCAATTAAAATGACCAACCTTGATAGTATATTAAAAAGCAGAGACATTACTTTGCCAACCAAGGTCCATCTAGTCAAGGCAATGGTTTTTCCCGTGGTCATGTATGGATGTGAGAGTTGGACTGTGAAGAAAGCTGATCGCCAAAGAATCGATGCTTTTGAACTGTGGTGTTGGAGAAGACTCTTGAGAGTCCCTTATACTGCAAGGAGATCCAACCAGTCCATTCTAAAGGAGATCAATCCTGGATGTTCATTGGAGGGACTGATGCTAAAGCTGAAAGTCCAATACTTTGGCCACCTCATGCGACGAGTTGACTCACTGGAAAAGACTCTGATGCTGGGAAAGGTTGGGGGCAGGAGGAGAAGGGGACGACAGAGAATGAGATGGCTGGATGGCATCACTGACTCTGTGGACATGAGTTTGAGTGTACTCCGGGAGTTGGTGATGGACAGGGAGGCCTGGCGTGCTGTGATTCATGGGGTCGCGGAGAGTCGGACACGACTGAGCGACTGAACTGAACTGACTGACTGAAAATAAATAAATTTTTTAAAAAAAGAAAGTAATGAATGTAAAATTCAAATTTGGGTTTAAAAAGGTAACTACTTAAATACAAGAGAAGGGATGTCACACTTATCAAGAGTTGATATATAAATAAAATACCTAGAATTATTACTGATTCCAAGCACAATGTATTGCAACTTGCCTGCATAATGAGTTGCTTTAGTCAAGTCTGACTCTTCGTGACCCCATGGACTGTAACCCACCAAGATCCTCTATCCGTGGGATTCTCCTGACAAGACTACTGAAGTGGGGTGCTATGCCCTCCTCCAGGAGATCTTCCCAACCCAGGGATTGAACCTGCATCTTTAGCATCTCCTGCACACTGCAGTTGGATTCTTTACCACTGAGTCACTGTTGTTTGAAAAAAAGGAGCTACTATTTCAGATGTACTCTGTACTTATTAAACACTACCTAGGACCCCTAGGGGAGAAGGAAATTGCAACCCACTCCAGTGTTCTTGCCTGGAGAATCCCAGGGAAGGGGGAGCCTGGTGGGCTTCCGTCTATGGGGTCACACAGAGTCGGACACGACTGAAGTGACTTAGCAGCAGCAGCAGCAGCAGGACCCCTAGGAACCTGTGGTTGTCCTTGACTGTACATTTAAGAGCATCATAAATACCTGGAATCTAGTCTGGAAATCAAGTGCTGCAAAACTATTTGAAAAAAATGGGAGTAGTTTGCCTGAAGAAGCAAAGTAGAACATGGTATCTACCAATTAAGTGTCTGAAGGGTTACCAGGGAGAAAGGAGATAGTTTGGTTGATCACATTTTCCTGCACAATTCTAGAGTTCAAAATACTGTGGAGTGAAAATGATAAAGCACTGGATTGTATTTCAATTCTAGGAAGACAACATTAACAGGAATTGAATCTTTACTTCCTATAGTGGTGAGATTTCCATCACCTGAAATGGTTGTGTGAGAACATGACTGTACAAATCAGTCCTTGTAGCCTGATCATGCAACTAAATCTTTCTGAGCTTCAGTGGGAATGATGATGGTACCTTCTTCATGAAGCACTTATGAAGATTAAAGGAGATACTGTGTTCTAAGGGCTTAATGAAATCCCTTATATATATATAAAGTGCTAAAAACATGATACTTATTTTTATTACTGGATGACCAGTTTCCAAAGAGAGTACTCTAGGGAAGATATTTGTATCATATAGAAATGGAACTAGACAACTCTAAGTTGCCTTCCCTACAATTCCATGACTCAAACGTTGTGAGGCCATAGCACTTCTATAATTTTCATAAGTATATTTATATCATGATTATTAATACTTTGAGACAATACTTCAATCTTTCTAGTCCATAAATAAATCCATGGTATACAAATCTATCCCTAGAGTAGGAAATGGCAACTCACGTTGGTATTCTTGCCTGAGAAACTCCATGGATAGAGGGGCCTGGCAGGCTATAGTCCATGGGGTCATAAGAGTCAGATATGTAACTAAAACTACAAAGCAATACAAATCTGTATGTGAAAGTCGATGTGTAGGAAGTAGCCTGTATAAAGTTATAGTTCCCATGTAATTGCTGCTGCTGCTAAGTCGCTTCAGTCGTGTCCGACTCTGTGCGACCCCATAGACGGCAGCCCACCAGGCTCCCCCGTCCCTGGGATTCTCCAGTCAAGAACACTGGAGTGGCTTGCCATTTCCTTCTCCAATGCATGAAAGGGAAAAGGGAAAAGGGAAAGTGAAGTCGCTCAGTCGTGTCCGACTCTTAGCGACCCCATGGACTGCAGCCCACCAGGCTCCTCCGTCCACGTGATTTTCCAGGCAAGAGTACTGGAGTAGGGTGCCATTGCCTTCTCCTCCCATGTAACTATATATCCCTAAATTTGTACATTGACATTTTAATTAAACATGATATATATAAGCACTTTTATTATTCTGACTCAAATTTTAAAATATCTAAATATTATTGGTGTCTGCAGTTGTCATTTTTCCTGAAACTAATACATGAAATACATAAAAATGAATATAGATATAAAATTGTTTATATAATTGATGAAACATTATATTAAATTTCTTATTTATATTGTATTAGAGAAACATTAACATACATTAGGGCATGTAAATGAATTTAACTGGATTGCCATGCCATGAAGAGTCACTTCAGTCATACCTGGCTCTGTGTGACCCTTTGGACTATAGCCGCCAGGCTCCTCTGTCCATGGGATTCTCCAGGCAAGAGTATTGGAGTGGGTTGGCTATAAAGTCTTTAAATACAGTAGCTTTCAGTTTTCTCTGCCAAAGGCTTGAAAGTGAAAGTGAAGTCGCTCAGTCGTGTCCGACCCTTAGCGACCCCACGGACTGCAGCCTACCAGGCTCCTCCATCCATGGGATTTTCTAGGCAAGGGTACTGGAGTGGCTTGCCATTGCCTTCTCCGCTTGAAAGGAAAGCGATAGTTAACTTCTAGTAGTTGAAGCTATCTTTTATTCTGAAATGCTCTCAGACACAGGTACTCACACTCATATCCTCCAAACCTACTGCCAATTCCTTCCTAGTTCACGTGAGTGGTAGACTCAACAGACAACAAAGCAAATACTCTATATAATTGAGAATTAAAGTATAAATTAATGTCAGAATTATTTTCACGTATTCAGAGTAAACGGACATGAAGGAATGTCTAAACAACATCATATAAAAAAAGAAATAAGCTTAAGGAAATGATTTGAAATAGATTTATGATGCATTTGAATTAAAATGTTTTAGTAATAGCAGTCTTTATTGCATATTCTGCTGCAGATATTTCTGCTAAATGTATTATATTTTGTTTTTTATATGTATCATTCTATATACTATCTAAAATTTAAGGTTCACAATAATCTTAACAATTTCGACTTCACGTGTGAGAACCTGAAACTCAAAGAAGTCAAGTAACACCCAAAATAATACAGCTGGTGATTAAGGGTGTAGTCTAAAATCTTGACTCAACACCCATACACTTAACATCTACCTACCACTCTTTACTAAGAGCCACAAAGAGTTTGACATCAACAAGGAAAATAATCCTCATACAAAGTGACTCTCACTTGTAAAAAAGATGCAGGTGATTTTTGCCAATATGCTACAATGAGACAAGAGGTGTTTGGTCATTTTTCATGACAAGATGAGTTTGTTTCCTTTTTTCTTATTTGGACAATAATCTAGCATTTAAAGGGCTTCCCAGGTGGCACTAGGGGTAAAGAACTTGCCTGCCAGTACAGGAGATATTAGGAACGATGGTTCGATTCTTGGAGGAGGGCATTGCAACCCACTCCAGTATTCTTGCCTGGAGAATCCCCATGGTATTCTGTAGCCTGATGGGCTACAGTCCATAGGGTCACAAAGAATTGAACATGATTGAAGTGATTTAGCATGCACTTGTGCTACATTTAAATAAACTATTCTTGAATAACTCACTAAAGCCCACCTATCATAGTGCTGTTTTATTAGCTTTTGGTATTTTTGTGATCACTATCAATTTTAGCAGCTTTAGGTATGTGCATAAGTTTGCTCTTTTAAAAAGAGAGGTACCTATCTATAGAATGACTGGGTGAACTCCTAAATCTTGAGGTGAGAGATTACTTATATCTCAATTTTCAATGTGTTGTATCCTTAACTAAGGTGTAAGATGACTTTCTCTGCATAAAAACTATTAATATTTAATACTTTGCACCTCCATTTAGCAATCTCCAAATAATGTGAAAAGAGTAAAAATAATGCTTTGTACTTATGTAGCACACGTCTCCGTGGAACCCAGAGAATTTGGTTGACAGGGTCTAAAAATGACTTTGTCAGGGAGAACAAGAAACTAATATCATAATTATTCTGCAGGTATTGAAACTGACACTGAGTAAATATGTAGCTACTAATGAACATTTCACAGTCAAAATGATATGGAGAGCTTCCTCCAGCCATCTTCATGATCAATAATGACCATCCTAAGAAATCATACACAGAGTTATTATTTTATATTTTGCTTACAGAGACAAACTGAATGACAGAACAATACACTGAGGATTCAGTATTATACCCAATATTATTGGAGGGATGTTACAATATTTTGTACTATTTCACTTTGCCTTGGCAATATTAGAATGTTATACACATATTCTTTCTTCTTTAACTCTGTTGCCAAAAGTCATGGACCAAAAGAATTTTATTTCTAAATAGGCTTCTAAGGCAATAAAACAAATTATCTAATGAAATGTTACAGTTGGTTTTAGTAAAATAAAATTTTTGTAATGTGAAAAGGCAAACCCTGCAATGTTGTGTTGTGAATTGAGATTTTAAAAATGCACGGTTGCCTTATTCAAAGTGGGAAGCATTGATCTAAACAGTGGTGAAATGGTGACCCTAATCTGTATATTTCTTACTTCTACCTTCTCTGTAAGCCAGGCATTCTAAATAATGGTTTAAACCTCTGTGTGCATGTGCGCGTGCGCGCACGTGTCTGTTTGTGTGTGTGTGTGTGTGCGCGCATGCGAAGTTTGTGTAAAATACACCAGAGAGAGAATAGCTCCAGATTTTGTCACTGGTTGTGAAACCTTAACATGCACCAAAATCATCTTGTGGCCCTTTCAGAAAAAAAGAGATTGGTGAACCATGTCCCTGCTGCTCCTGCTGCTGCTAAGTCACTTCAGTTGTGTCCGACTCTGTGCGACCCCATAGACAGCAGCCCATCAGGCTCCCCGTCCCTGGGATTCTCCAGGCAAGAACACTGGAGTGGGTTGCCATTTCTGTCTCCAATGCATGAAAGTAAAAAGTTAATGTGAAGTCGTTCAGTTGTGTCTGACCCTCAGCGACCCCATGGACTGCAGCCTTCCAGGCTCCTCCGTCCATGGGATTTTCCAGGCAAGAGTACTGGAGTGGGGTGCCATTGCCTTCTCCGGAACCATGTCCCTAGCCTTTCTAATTCAGTAGATCTGGAATAGGGTATAAGAGTTTATATTTCCATAAGTTCCTAGGTAATGCTAAATAATGCTTGTCTGTGAAGCACAGTAGTAGAACCCATGGTGCAGGTAGTTGGACTTCTGCTTTTACCCTTCATGTAAAAAGAAATAATTATGAACAGATAGAAATTACATGCCAGCCTGATACATGTTTTGGAAGGTACAAGTGTAAGATAGATACTGGAGAAAGAGAAGGGAAATGAGATGTCTCTATTCAAACAGAAAAATAATAATTCTACTAAAAACTCATACTAATTCTATAAGTTATTTGTAAGCTATGCTCTCTGTTCGCATTCCATTTCAGTATTTATTCAATAAGTATCTATTGATCACTTGTTATTGTACAGGGACTTGCATGCATCAGAGAAAAATAAAGGATTCTTGCCTCTCTGGAACTGAATTTTCACTTGATATTACTTTGTTTTAATGTATTAACTGAGTCTTTAATCTCATTTCAGATTTGTCTTGACCTTGTATCTAATTTCACATATATTCTTCTTTCCACCTACCAGTTTTACCATGTAATGGGAAAGTATCAGTTTTTTCCCATTTTTGTTGCTTCTGTATCAGAATCTAAAGAGGGTAACAGAGATGGTTTTGACTATTGATGGAAGTAAGGCTGCACCACTGATAGGCATGGGTCCTTGGACCGAGACTGTTTCTTAATAAGACAAGAAAGACAATAATGGCACAGCTATTTCAGTATAGTTGGATTATGGAAAATTGAAATTATGTGAAACCTATGAAAAAATTTTCAAACTTATACTTGCAATTTGCATTTATTTGATCATTAATAACATAAACCATATGTTTATGTTATATTTTAACATATATTTATTTTGTTAAATAACTATATTTTACCCTTCACATTGGAACATATTTTCTTAAAATAATAATAACTGTTGATGATAAATACATATCAAAATAGCAATTTTGGGGCAGTTATGAGAAGACTGCTGTTGGAGGACAATTTGACAATTTGCAACTGAGAGTCTTAAAACATCATTATACTTTTTGGACCACTATATTTTCTGATCAGTTTATAGAAATTTATAGAGATGTGCTTATTATGCATTTATATTGATCATAGTACTGGCTTAAATATCAAAATATAGAAAATGTAGTTTAAATATCTCAGAAGAGAGTTAGTTACATAAATAATGGTATATTTATAAAATCTCACACCATTTCATCATTTAAATTATAATTCTTAAATATTTGTGGATACAAGTTTAAACATTAAAACCTTTTTTTTTTTCAGTTCTCTAATACTAAACAGGCTTTAGACAAAGGAAGGAAATATATCACATATTAACAGTGGATCTTTCTGAATTATAAAATTTTCTTTCTCTTTGCACTATATTTTATAAATTGTATGTGAAAGAGAGGAGGTAATGAAGATAATGGAGACCTCCTTCAAAAGGTCCTGTACACACACTGCCACAGTGTCCCTGACCCTGCAGCAGGCCACCACCAACCCACGCCTCCACTGGAGACTCCTGGACACTCAGAGGCAAGTCTGGGTCAGTCTCTTGTGGGGTTACTGTTCCTTTCTCCTGGGTCCTGGTGCACACAAGGTTTTGTTTGTGCCCCAGGAGTCTATTTCCCAGTCCTGTGTAAGTTCTGGCAGCTCTATGGTGGGGTTAATGGCAACCTCCTCCAAGAAGGCTTATGCCACACCCAGGTCTGCTGCACCCAGAGCCCCTGCCTCTGTGGCAGGTCACTGCTGACCTGTATCTCTGCACGAGACACTCAGACACTCAAAGCAGTTCTTCATTACCTTCACCATAGTTTGGTCTCAGGTCAACAACAAGGAGGGAATACAGCCCACCCATCAACAGAAAACTGGATTAAAAATTTACTGAGCATGGCCCTGGCCATAACAAGACCCAGTTTCCCCCACAGTCAGTCTCTTCCCTCAGGAAGCTTCATGAGCCTCTTATCCTTATCACTCAGATGGCAGACAGAATGAAAACACAATCACAGAAAACTAATCAAACCAATCACATGGACCACAGCCTTGTCTAACTCAATGAAACTATGAGCCATGCCATGTAGGGCCACCCAAGACAGAAGGGTCATGGTGGAGAGTTCTGACAGAATGTAGTCCATTGGAGAAAGGAATGGCAAACCACTTCAGTATTCTTGCCTTGAGAACCCCATGAACTGTATGAAAAGGCAAAATGATAGGATACTGAATGAGGAACTCCCCAGGTCAGTAGGTGCCCAGTATGCTACTGGAGATCAGTGGAGAAATAACTCCAGAAAGAATGAAGAGACCAAGCCAAAGCAAAAACAATGCCCAGTTGTTGGTGTCACTGGTGATAGAAGTAAAGTTCGATGCTGTGAAGAACAATATTTCATAGGAACCTGGAACGTTAGGTCCATGGATCAAGGCAAATTGGAAGTGGTCAAACAGGAGATGGCAAGAGGGAACATCGACACTGTAAGAATCAGTGAACTTAAATGGACTTAAATGGCCGAATTTAGCTCAGATGACCATTATATCTACTACTGTGGGAAAGAATCCCTGAGAAGATGATGTAGGCCCCATAGTCAACAGAAGATTCCAAAATACAGTACTTGGGTGCAAACTCAAAAATGAAAAAATGATCTGTTTCCCAGGCAAACCATTGAATATCACAGTAATCAAACTCTATGCCCCGACCAGTAATGCTGAAGAAGCTGAAATTGAATGGTTTAATAGAGACCTACAAGACCTTCTAGAACTAACACACAAAAAGGATGTCCTTTTCGTCATAGGGGACTAGAATGCAAAAGTAGGAAGTCAAGAGATACCTGGAGTAACAGGAAAATTTGGCCTTGGAGTACAAAATGAAGCAGGGCAAAGGCTAACAGAGTTTTGCCAAGAGAATGCACTGGTCATAGCAAACACCCCCTACTAAAAACACAAGAGAAGGCTCTACACATGGACATCACCAGATGGTCAATATCAAAATCAGACTGATTATATTCTTTGCAGCCAAAGATAGAGAAGCTCTATACAGTCAGCAAAAATAAGACTGGGAACTGACTGTGGCTCAGATCATTAACTCCTTATTGCCAAATTCAGACTTAAATTAGGGAAAACCACCAGACCATCCAAGTATGACCTAAATCAAATCTCTTAAAATTATACAGTGGAAGTCACAAACAGATTCAAGGGATAAGATCTGATAGAGTGCCTGAAGAACTATGGGCAGAGGTTTTTAACATTGTACAGGAGACAGTGATCAAGACCATTCCCAAGAAAAAGAAATGCAAAAAGCCAAAATTGTTGTCTGAAGAGGCCTTACAAATAGCTGAGAAGAGACACTAAAGGCAAAGTAAAAAAGGAAAGATATAAGCATCTAAATGCAGTGTTCCAAAGAATTGCAAGGAGAGATAAGAAAGCCTTCCTCAATGATCAATTCAATGAAATAGAGGAAAACAATAGAATGGAAAAGACTAGAGATTTCTTCAAGAAAATTAGAGATACCAAGGGAATATTTCATGAAAGATGGGCTCAATAAAGGACAGAAATTGTGTGGATCTAACAGAAACAAAAGATTAAGAGGTGGCAAGAATACATAGAAGAACTGTACAAAAAAGATCTTCATGACCCAGATAAACACTATGGTGTGATCACTCACCTGGAGCCAGACATCCTGGAATATGAAGTCAAGTGGGCCTTAGGAAGCATCACTACGAACAAAGCTACTGGAGGTGATGGAATTCCAGTTGAGCTATTTCAAATCCTAAAAGATGATGCTGTTTAAGTGCTGCATTCAATATGCCAGCAAATTTGGAAAACAGCAGTGGCCACAGGACTAGAAAAGGTCAGTTTTCATTCTAATCCCAAAGAAAGGCAATGCCAAGGAATTCTCAAACTACCACATAATTTCACTCATCTCACACACTAGCAAAGTAATGCTCAAAATTCTCCAAGCCAGGTTTCAATAATACGTGAACCAAGAATTTCCTAATTTTCAAGGTGGATTTACAAAAGGCAGAGGAGCCATAGATCAGATTACCAACATCTGTTGGATCATTGAAAAAGCAAGAGAGTTCCAGAAAACATCTACTTATGCTTTATGGACTATCCCCAAAGCCTTTGTGTGGATCACTACAAACTGTGGAAAATTCTTCAAGAGTGGGAATACCAGACCAGAATACTGCCTCCTGAGAAATCTGTATGACAGTCAAGAAGCAACAATTAGAATTAGACATGGAACAACAGACTGGTTCCAAATTGGGAAAGGAGTACATCAAGACTGTACATTGTCACCCTGCTTATTTAACTTATATGCAGAGTACATCATGAGAAATGCTGGGCTGGATGGAGCACAAGCTGGAATCAAGATTGCTGGGAGAAATATCAATACCTCAGATATGCAGATGACACCACCCTTATGGCAGAAAGTGAAGAGGAGCTAAAGAGCCTCTTGATAAAAGTGAAAGAGGAGAGTGAAAAAGTTGGCTTAAAGCTCAAAATTCAGAAAACAAAGATCATGGCATCCAGTCCCATCACTTCATGGGAAATAGATGGGGAAACAGTGACAGACTTTATTTTGGGGGCTCCAAAATCACTGCAAATGGTGACTGCAGTCATGAAATTAAAAGACACTTGTTCCTTGGAAGAAAAGCTATGACCAACCTAGACAGCATGTTAAAAAGCAGAGACATGACTTTGCCAACAATGGTCCATCTAGTCAAAGCAATGGTTTTTCCAGTGGTCATGTATGGATGTGAGAATTGGACTATAAAGAAAGCTGAGCGCTGAAGAATTGATGCTTTTGAACTGTGGTGCTGGAGAAGACTCTTGAGAGTCCCTTGAACTGCAAGGAGATCAAACCAGTCAATCCTAAAGGAAATCAGTCCCGAATATTCGTTGGAAGGACTGACGGTGGAAGCTGAAACTCCAATACTTTGGCCTCCTGATGTGAAAAACTGACTCATTTGAATAGACCCTGATGCTGGGAAAGGTTGAAGGCAGGAGGAGAAGGGAACGACAGAGGATGAGATGGTCGGATGACATCACCGACTCGATGGACATGAGTTTGAGCATGCTCCGTGAGTTGGTGATGAACAGGGAAGCCTGGTGTGCTGCGGTTCATGGGGTCGCGATGAATTGGAACGACTCAGGGACTGAACTGAACTGATGTGAAAGAGTAATTTGTTTTTATTATATGATGGGTGTGTACGTGTGAGATATTGCATGGGAAATATAATCCTGTGGATTTATCTTCTTGGGCACTATGTATGGATTCTCTAGGATTTGGACATCTGTAAGTGTACCTGACAGTCACGGTTTACCTTTGTATCCTATTTAACCACAATCCAGCCTTTATTCTGTGTTGCCATACATATAACTGCCAGTGCTCCTGGATAGGTCATAACTTGTTCTTTTATTTTAAGAACAAGGAGGAGACAGACAGGAGAGATTAGAGAGGAGCAAGTTTTCCTTTCCTGTCAGTGTTTTCCTTTGTCACATGAAAAGAAAAGAGAATAAATGTCTGGGGAGAAATTATGTCTGAGGGTTCTATAAATTCTGAACAATCTCACTGTTTTTCCTTATAAGCACAGCATCTTGACTGTCTCTTTTAAGCATTTCTCACAAAGATACTCTATGAGAAAATATTTCTAAGAGAAGTATTTCTAAGAGTATGTTACCCACAGTCATATCCCTTACTAAATATTCATAATACTAATACAAAACTCAGTTATATTTGCCTCATGGCTAGAAACTCTCTAAGTGTTAATCTCACTAGTATCTTTTGAGGTAGGTACTCTTATTTTAACACTGTACAGACAGGAGTCCTGAGGCATGCAGCTTTATAAGTTGCCCCAGGTTGTTCAGCTAGGAAAAGGAAAGGTCAGTATTCAAATTCAGTGTGGTTCCAGAGTCTACAATGTTTCTTAGTATCATGCCAAATGATCTTCCTTTCATAGTTTATCTCTTTTAAACTTTTGACAGAGTGGAAGGAAAAGATCAACTCATGATTGTGATTTTAGAGTGAAAACATGTTCTTTGAACTTCTGTCAGAAGTTAGGTGCTTGAGTGTAGATTCAGCGGTATCCTTGAATTGTTAAGATCCTGCTCCTCATCTTCACCATGCCTGTAAGGACTTAGTGCTTGAGGGAACTGTCATTCTGGTTTTAAACATCTATCACAGAAGCTGAATTTTCAGTTGCTCCATTTCATTATTAGTCCCATTAAGATATCAGGGGAGTTTTGCTTTTATTTATTTATTTTGGCAGAATGGAGGATGATATATTTATTTATTTATACTTTACATTATTGTATTGGTTTTGCCATACATTGACATGAATCTGCCCCGGGTGTACATGTGCTCCCCATCTTGCACCTGCCTCCCACCTCCCACCCCATCCCATCCCTCTGATTCATCCCAGTACACCAGCCCTGAGCATCCTATATCATGCATCAAACCTGGACTGGCGATTCGTTTCACATATGATGATATACATGAGTTTTGCTTTTAAAAGTGGCCCTGTAATTTTGAGTAATTAGAGAAAAACAGGATATGTAATATCTGAAAACATATCAGTGACAGTGAACTCAGTTTCCTTTGGATGACTAACATTTGTAGTAGAAGATTTCCACACATAATTAACACCACACATAATTTATGCTTATGGCAATACATCTTTCTTCTGCTGCTGCTATGTCACTTCAGTCGTGTCCGACTCTGTGTGACCCCACGGACAGCAGCCCACCAGGCTCCGCCGTCCCTGGGATTCTCCAGCCAAGAACACTGGAGTGGGTTGCCATTTCCTTCTCCACATCTTAGGTTTCTTAAAAATATTTTTCTCCCATTATGATAGCACAAAGCAGTTAATGAAATTTGAAAGCTTAAAAATCTACACTTACTTATTTTTTCTACATAGTTTCAGCCATAAGGGGTACAGCCTAGCATAAAACCCATTAATATACTAATATACCTTCAACTAAGTTAAAATCCTTCTGTGGTAGTCTATATTTTCTAGTTTTTCTTAAGAGGCTACATTTGTGACTATAGCAGTAATAATGGCTATTTGAAAATCTTTAGTGCTCACCATGTAAGCTTCATTTGAAAAGAATCTAGAAGCAATCCTTTATTAATTTAAGATCAATACTTCTTTGTTCCTTTTGGTCTATATGCTTTGTTCAGCCTCTTTGAAGAAAGAGCACAAGTTGATTTCTTAATGCCTAGTAAAAGTTCTGTGCAATGAGTATTCCAACATGTAAAAAGCTAATTTCCAAATGTGTACACGTGTGTGTGTGTGTGTTTTGTGTGCTTGAATATTTGGAGTGATATTTATTACTCAGGGAATATTTGGGATGATTTTACAGTTGGAGTGAATAACAGTTTGAGGAGATTGTCAAATACTCAGTATGAGTTGAATAAGAAGCTCCTCTATTCCCCAGGAATCAATAAGTATTATGTTGCGGAGTTTTGGGGGCTTCCCTGGTAGCTCACCTGGTAAAGAACGCAGGGTTTTTAAAATAATTATAAAAGTGTTATTGATGGTGGTACTAGCAACCTAGCTTTTTTTCTAAATCACAGGCTTTAATGGCCTTTTAAAAAAAACTAATGCTTTCCTTATAATTAGGCTTTTCCTAAGAACACATATTTAGAGTTTCCCCATTTTAGACACACACATACCTACACACACTGCTCACATATACATAAACAATTTTTTAAAAGAGAGAAGTATCTGTTTCAAAACTGATTTTGTCAGTGAGACTTTCATTACCCTCTTCAGGCAAAATTAATACTTTTTCACTTGTTTTTCACAGTAGTGCTTTCTGTTGCTATAGCACTTTCACATTGTATTAAAATGCAGCTCTATGCATCTGCTTCCAATGCTAGAACACAGACTACTTGAAGGCAGTAGCCCACTCTTAATTAGCTCCATCCCTAGTGCTTTGCACAATGACTGACACACCTGTTGCATTTCTAATAGCTTGTTAATTACAATTTTGGAAATATTAGCAAAAGTAAGGCTTTTGGTTTCTTGGACTGTTGACCACTAAAACTTGTTTCTCGTTGGTTTCTATAGAAATTTCAAAGACTTGAAAGAATGGCCTTCTAGGCAGGAGCCTGAGCAAAGAGAGGCTAAATTTTTACAGAATATAAAACAGTTGGGGGAAAATTGTTGGCCACAGAGCCTGTTATCTCTCCCCAAACAATGCTAGTGTCTTGCTCTGTGAGCTGGCATTGTTCCCTCAGATTTGGTCCAACCCCCTTGGCACTGAGCCTCTGTGGACCTGGCTCTACATGAGTCTCCCCACAACAGCTCTAACCCAGTTGCACTTTTGGGGGGTTTGTATTATCTGTCACTGCGTAACACATTCTGTAAAAACCATTATCATACTTTTGATGTTTAGGGAATGGTATGGCTGTAGGCAATGGCAAGCCACTCCAGTACTCTTGCCTAGAAAATCGCATGGACAGAGGAGCCTGGTGGGCTGCAGTCCATGGGGTCACTACTAGTCGGCCACAACTGAGTGACTTCACTTTCACACATTGGAGAAGGAAATGGCAAGCCACTCCAGTACTCTTGCCTGGAGAATCCCAGGGATGGCGGAGCCTGGTGGGCTACCGTCTATGGGGTCGCACAGAGTCGGACACGACTGAAGCGACTTAGCAGCAGCAGCAGCAGCATGGCTGTAGGGGTCCAGGGTTAAAATTTGGCAGATAATGACATGCTTTTAGGTCTTTGTGGAGGCATCTCTGGTCAAGAGTGATGAATGGATAGAATTCCACTGGAGGTTATTGGAGTCAGAGAGACTCCAGATGCTGAAGTTGCTGAAGATCAACCTGATGCATCTTTGTTTTGTAATCAGGAAGGGAAATTAAAAACAATGATCTTGATTTAATTCTTTTACTCTCAGCTTAAAGACCAAGCTATCTCTTAGACACAAGGGGATATTTAAGGAGTTATGGTAGAACGATGTGTGAAGAGCTGAAAAATGCAAATTATCCTGCTTTATAAGAGTAATATTGAGTGGCATTTTTTGTTTGTTTCCTTTTGTACTGAAAAGGTGTTTTGTTATATCCTGATGGGCTAGTAGAACTTTAACTTGAAAATAATAAGATTTTTCAATGACTTTAAAAATAAACAACATTGCTTTTGAAAACTGACTTCCTGAAAACTATTTAAATATATATATATATATATATATATATTGTAAGACCTAAATTTTATTGAATGCTTAACAGGCCAGGTACAGATATTAAGATATTTACATGTGTTATCTCATGTAACACTATGAAGCAGATACTCTTATCCTAGTTTTATACATTTTAAAAAAGTAGTGCTTTGCTTTTAAAGGATTTTCCCCAAATCACATATCCGATGAAGTAATGGGGCCAAAATGCAATCCCATGTATCTGACTTCAGACACTTTGTATCTGAGTTCACAGGAACATGCATAGGAGAACAGATACCCTGTTCCTTTGTTTAAAATCCATCACATTGTGGAGTTAAGCAGAGTTCTCCTTACTAAAGAAGACTTAGGTTGGCACTAGGTAATCTCTGGAGAAGGAAATGGCAACCCACTACAGTGTTCTGACCTGGAGAATACCATGGACAGAGGAATTTAGTGGGCTACAGTCCATGGGGTTGCAAAGAGTCGGACATGACTGAAGTAACTTAGCACACATAGGTAATCTCTAGGTCACTAGGATTTATTGAAAGCACCATTAGAAAACAGGGCTCCCGTAAACCTTGAAGCTGTTGTAATCATTCATCATGTCTCACCTAAAACTGCATCAATGAGCTTCTGAGTTCCTTTGATTCCATCTTACCCATTTTACAGCCAAAGTGAGTTTTCTAAAATTAAATTACTTCTGCTTAAATCATTCAATGGCACTCCACTTTTTCCAAATATTTTAAACTCTTTAGTGAAGTGAAAGTCACTCAATCATGTCTGACTCTTTGTGACCCCATGGACTAATCCATGGGATTCTCCAGGCCAGAATACTGAAGTGGGTAGCCTTTCTTTCTTCAGGGGATTTTCTCAACCCAGGGATCGGACCCCAGGTCTCCTGCATTGCAGGCAGATTCTTTACCAGCTGAGCCACCAGAGAAGCCCAAGAATACTGGAGTGGGGAGCCTATCCCTTCTCCAGCATATATTCCCAATCCAGGAATCAAACCAGGGTCTCCTGCATTGCGGGCGAATTCTTTACCAACTGAGCTATCAGAGAAGCCTTAAACTCTTTACTGTGATTTATAAAATTCTTTTTGGTCTCTCCTTAACCACTCTTGTCTCTTTTCTTTCCACTTTTACACTTCGAAGCTAGCCTCCCCAGCTCTACATTTTTTCCTACTGGGCCTTGG
The DNA here is from genome assembly GCF_049115385.1 of Moschus berezovskii. Taxonomy (NCBI): domain Eukaryota; kingdom Metazoa; phylum Chordata; class Mammalia; order Artiodactyla; family Moschidae; genus Moschus; species Moschus berezovskii. The sequence continues at coordinate 49,707,353 of NC_142462.1, forward strand.
CACTTCCTGCCTCCATTGACTAAAAACACTTTCTTCCCTGTCTCCCACACTAAGTTGCTCACACTTCTTGGCACATTCTGTGGGGAGTTGCTCCTGAAGTCCAAAATTTGGGTTAAATATTTCCCTTGGATATTCAAGTAGCATTCTCTACCTTGTTTTCATAAAACATCATGCCATGTGATTAGTTATTTTTACTTCATATTGATGGTAAGCTCACTGTGGGGATAGAAGATGTGTTTATTTTCTTCATCCTTGGATCCCCCAACTTTAGTGCATAGGAGTTCACATTTGTGTGTGTGTGTGTGTGTGTGTGTGTGTATGAATGAAGGCTGACATCATTTGAAGTACTAATTGGTCAGTCACACATAGAATATGATTTTAAGCGTTCAAAGCTATAACTTCTTTGAACCCACACATAACTTCCAGAAGATAGATACTATTGTTTTGCTCCCATGAAATGAGATATTTACTACACAGGGATTTAAGAAAATAGCTGAAGGTCACACAGCTAATCTGCCTCTCTGAAGATTTAAGGTCGACAGATTAGTATTTCTAGGTGACAGTTGGTACCTCAAGGCTTTCATAAGAAGAAAAGCATGAAAACTATTTATTGGTTCCATTTCTGCCACTAACAATTATGTGATTCTTGTGATCTCACTATGCCTTAGTTTAAATATCTGCAAAATTAGAAAACTGTAGGTTGAATGATCCCAAAGTTCTTTGTTCTCTAAATAACAATGATTTGAACCAACCACTTATTTGTACTACTCTGAGGAAGGTAAAGTACTGAAAATAAATTCTGAAAGAACTCTGAGCTAAAAGTGGCACTAGTGGTAAAGAACCTGCCTGCCAGTGCAGGTAGATGCAGGTTTAATCCCTGGGTCAGGAAGATACCCTGGAGGAAAGCATGGCAATTCACTCCAGTTTTCTTGCCTGGAGGATCCCATGGACAGAGGAACCTGGCAGGCTACAGTCCATAGGGTGGCACAAGAGTCAGACACGACTGAAGTGACTTAGCATACACATAATTGCACATGCACATGACCTAAAATAGGTACTCTAGGTCCCATCTATAGACTTCTTCTCCCTCTTATCGCCACTCTTTCAGTTCAGAATAAGGCCATTAGGTAGGATAAACTAAATAACTCTCTTAAAAGCACATACGCTGTGGATCTTCACTGATAACAGTTGAAAGTGAAAGTTGCTCAGTCATATCTGACTCTCTGAGACCCCATGAACTATAGCCCACCAGGCTCCTTTGTCCATGGAATTCTCCAGGCAAGAATAATGGAATGTATTTCCATTCCCTTCTCCAGAGGATCTTCACAACCCAGGTATCGAACCTGGATCTCCTGCATTGCAGGCAGGTTCTGTACCACCTGAGCCACCAGGGAAGCCATTGATTTTGCATGTAGTTGCTAATAATAATTTAGATGAGAAATGTGATTCATTGCCTAGTCCAGTGGCTAGGACACAGTTTAGTTCAGTTTAGTTCAGTTCAGTTGCTCAGTTGTGTCTGACTCTTTGCGACCCCATGAACTGCAGCACACCAGGCCTCCCTGTCATCACCAACTCCCGGAGTTTACCCAAACTCATGTCCATTGAGTCGGTGATGCCATCCAACCATCTCATCCTCTGTTGTCCCCTTCTCCTCCTGCCCTCAATCTTTCCCAGCATCAGGGTCTTTTCAAATGAGTCAGCTCTTTGCATCAGGTGGCCAAAGGATTGGAGTTTCAGCTTCAACATCAGTCCTTCCAATGAACACTCACGACTGATCTCCTTAGGATGGACTGTTGGATCTTGTTTTTGCTGACTGTATTGAGCTTCTCCATCTTTGGGTGCAAAGAATATAATTCATCTGATTTCGGTTTTGGCCATCTGGTGATGTCCACGTGTAGAGTCTTCTCTTGTGTTGTTGGAAGAGGGTGTTTGCTATGACCAGTGCATTCTTGGCAAAACTCTATTAGCATTTGCCCTGCTTTATCCTGTACTCCAAATTTGCCTGTTACTCCAGGTGTTTCTTGACTTCCTACTTTTGCATTCCAGTCCCCTATAATGAAAAGGACATCTTTTTTGGGTGTTAGTTCTAAAAGGTCATAGAACCGTTCAACTTCAGCTTCTTCAGCATTACTGGTCAGGGCATAGCCTTTGATTACCATGATATTGAATGGTTTGCCTTAGAAACGAACAGAAATCATTCTGTCCCTTTTGAGATTGCATCCAAGTACTGCAATTTGGACTCCTTTGTTGACTGTGATGGCTACTCCATTTCTTCTAAGGGATTCCTGCCCACAGTGGTAGATATAATGGTCATCTGAGTTAAATTCACCCATTCCGGTCCATTTTAGTTTGCTGATTCCTAGAATGTCGATCTTCACCCTTGCCATCTCCTGTTTGACCACTTCCAATTTACCTTGACTCATGGATTTAACATTCCAGGTTCCTATGCAGTATTGCTCTTTATAGCATCGGACCTTGCTTCTATCACCAGTCACATCCACAACTGGGTGTTGTTTTTGCCTTGGCTCCATCCCTTCATTCTTTCTGGAGTTGTTTCTCCACTGATCTCCAGTAGCAGTAGCATACTGGGCACCTACTGACCTGGGGAGTTCATCTTTCAGTGTCCTATCTTTTTGCCTTTTCATACTGTTCATGGGGTTCTCAAGGCAAGAATACTGAAGTGGTTTGCTATTCCCTTCTCCAGTGGACCACATTCTGTCAGACCTATCCACCATGACCTGTCCATCTTGGGTGGCCCCACCCGGCATGGCTTAGTTTCATTGAGTTAGACAAGGCTGTGGTCCATGTGATCAGATTGGCTAGTTGTCTGTGATTGTGGTTTCAGTCTGTCTGCCCTCTGATGCCCTCTCTCAGTGCCTACCTTCTTACTTGGGTTTCTCTTACCTTGGACGTGGGGTTATCTCTTCATGCCTGCTCCAGCAAAGTGCAGCCACAGATCCTGACCTTGGACGTGGGGTAGCTCTTCTTGGCTGCTCCTGTGCCAGTGCAGCCGCCACTCCTGCAGCCACTCAGCCGCTACCACTCCTCCTCTAGCACACAGTAGGCATTCAGTAAATATTAGTTCTCTATGGATCTTATTTTTCCTATGGAGTCACTCTTAGGGATTTTAATTTTCCTGTGAATTTTCAGTTATATCAATTTTTTCTTGTCTCTAACAATGTTCATCAAAAAATAAGAATTAATAAACTTTGTAGCTAATTTGGTCAGGTCAGGTGAGATGCTTGTGCTCAGTCTTGTCAACTCTGTGATGCCATGGACTGTAGCCCACCAGGTTCCACAGTCCATTGGATTTTCCAGGCAGAATTTGGCATATGTTCCTATTATATAATCACCATAGTATCCAGTCTCTCAATTGAGAGCGAACAATTTATAGGGAGAAAAGCTACTGCTTTGCTGTTTTGCTTAAGGTGTGCTGTTTCTTATTTTGTCTTTCATCAGTAAATACTGTTTTCTTATGGTTTCGAACATAAGTGTGATTGGGGGCTCTACTTTGAGAGAATCAGCAAGTTTTACTAAATGTTAGGCAACCTCATCTTTCACTTTTAAAGAGTATGGATATATTGCTTCATCTAAAGATTGAATATTAAATGATGTTAGGGCATAAAAATGTTAGTATTTTCATATTATATTTCTTTTTGTAATTTCATTTTAATGACCAATGCCATAGTGGTCAAACACTGAAATTAGGTTTTTGCTATGTAATTGAAGATGAGTGAAATTCAAATGTGTTTTTTAAAATGTAAATCCATTTTCACTTATTAAGAGTACTAGTGTTTAACTGAATGTAGAATATCTCACTTATTGCAAATAAATAAGCAATTTTAGTAATGAAAATTTAAAAGCTACCATATTATTTAATATCAATATCTAAATTATGTCCATTTAATGATCAAGATTCAATAATGGCACCCAGAAAATACATCCACAGCAGTTAGTAATCTGCCTAAAGTGTGAAATTCTGAACAGGTTATATGTGTGTGGTATTTTAGTCCTCCTCCCCAGCACATTTCAAAGCAGCTTTTGTTGTGAGAATTTTGAAAGCCACAGGAAAACATGTCTTGTGAGTTTTCTTCAATTTTGAAACAGCTGTGGGTTTATGGTAACTCATTACTTGAAACTACTAGGAACTTTGACTTTGATGTACATAATTTCTTAGTTTGAGGTGTATAAGGAGTCTCAGTATATGACCATACAATGTTTACTCTGCAACCCTGAAAAAAAAGAATAAAGCAGCACAACCAGGTCAGCTTCCTGCAGGGTTAATTGGAGAAAAAAAATCAGATTATATAACTTGTGTTAAAACAGTGATTCTAGAAACAGATAAAAAACATTACATGGATTTTTTAAAAAAATTTACTTTCCTTATGACTAATTTTAGAATTGCTCTAAAATATTAATTGTACTCACCTATTTTTTTAAAAAAAGCAACTCTGTGTATATATGTGCATGTTATTCATATATCAGGGTTTTATTACATATAGAACATCGTATCAGTATAAAGGAACATTCTTTTATTCTCCAAAATAATAAGCAGTACAGATCTGTTACAAAATAACTGCAGGTAGGACTGCATGGAATTGTTAGTAAAAGTCACTCAGTCATGTCTTTTTGCCACTTCATGGAATTCTCCAGGCCAGAATGCTGGAGTGGGTAGCCTTCCCTTCTCCAGGGGATTTTCTCAACTCAGGGATCAAACCCAGGTCTCACAAATTGCAGGCAGATTCTTTACCAGCTGAGCCACCAGGGAAGCCCAAGAATACTGGAGGGGGTAGCCTATCCCTTCTCTAGTGGATCTTCCCGACCCAAGGATCAAACTGGTGTCTCCTGCATTGCAGGCAAATTCTTTACCAGCTGAGCTACCAGGGAAGCCCTTGTATCATTTAGAATATGTCAGTTTGCACAAAGAATGTCCAGGATATAACTGACTTTCCTAACAAAGAAGAAAAAAGTTAAATCAATTATGTTACTTAGTCTACACACTTGAAATTGTAAGTAGTTCAGTTCAGTTCAGTTCAGTCGCTCAGTCATGTCCGACTCTTTGTGACCCCATGAATCACAGCACGCCAGGCCTCCCTGTCCATCACCAACTCCCGGAGTTCACTCAAACTCATGTCCATCGAGTCGGTGATGCCATCCATCTATCTCATTCTCTGTCATCCCCGTCTCCTCCCATCCCCAATCCTTCCTAGCATCAGACTCTTTTCCAGTGAGTCAACTCGTTGCATGAGGTGGCCAAAGTATTGGAGTTTCAGCTTTAGCATCAGTCCTTCCAGTGAACATGGTGCAAAGTAGACAAGCAAATAAAATACTAAAAAATCACACTTGAAACTAAATTTTAGGTCTAAAGAATACTGTGATTATTTTCCTGGTAAACGTGGGCCAGTCATATCTACATGCTTAAAGTTTGTCACCTTTGGGTTCCAAGAAATACTCCATTGTATGTGTAGCTGTTAGGTTTGGATTTGACTGGGTTTAGCAAGAAAGATAATGTGTTAGATTCAGGCTAAAAAAAAAGACAAAATATAGTAAAGGTTTATCTTTTCCCTCACATAAAACAAATTCATAGGTAGGCTGTCTAGGGCTCCTGTGGTAATTCCACAGTTTTATCATGGCTCATATTTTCTTCTTTGCCATTCTTGGTTTGGTGCTTCCAAATTTAAGGATGGAAATGACTATTAGAGTTCCAGCTATTGTATCAACATTCAAGGCTATGCTAACTCCTCCTATTTAAGGAGAATTTCCCATGGGCACATATCAATACATATTTCTGCTTATTTGTCATTGGCCACACTTAGTTATATATGACCACACCCAACTGTATGGGTATGCTTGGAGATAGAGAGGCAAAAACAAAAACAAAGAGGTTGTAAATAGCAGCTCCCAATCAAAGAAGTTTATTTGCATGCATTTAGTAGGGGAAAGGGACTGCTGATCCCACTTATGCACATGGACAGTAGAGCCCATGAGCAGTGGTGTGTTTGTATTGGGAAGGACAGCATGTAGAGTTCAAGATAGAAGGGAAACTTATTGGGGAAAAAAAGAGAAAAACTGCAGCAAATTTGTTTAATTATTCTTTCAACTGCATGTGAAAAATGATATCTGTATCCTTTTTAAAAGCAGTCTGAAAATCAATACATATTACATTGGATTCCATAAATACTGTGGCATTTTTGTTTTCTTCACTGTGCAATTTATAACACATGACTAATATATTGAGTCTGAGTAAGAATTTGATATTTATTTATTTAGAATTTATGATCACATTTATTTGATGGTACCTCTGCTAATAGTAGTCATACTGACAGAAATTATAGAATTCAAGTGGATGGTCATTATTACACTTTGAGATAGAAGCAGTTTCTCCAAAGGAATTTCATTCGCTCTATAAAAAAAAATCTTATGCAACATTTTATTTTCTATGGCTTTCCATTTTGTAATTTCTTCAATTTATTTAATTAGGCATGCAGCATCTAACCCCACTTGGCCAGCAAGTACATACTTTCTCTGAGGAAAAAAATGTTCTCTCAACCTACTGATGATGAGAAAAAAAGTGTATTTGTGTGTGTGATTTTATAAATGATATTTTAAATGTGTGTAAAAATGAACTTTTGGTAGTTGAATAGATAGGTGTGATTTCATGATGAAAGTATGAATGAGGATTAGTTTTACTTGTCCTCACTGTATAGATAACAGTTGAAGTTGTATCTAGCTTAACAATCCCCAAAATAAAGAAGGTTGCAGACTAATATTTGTATGTAAAGGAGTTTAATCAAAGTGATGAGCTAAAGATGTAGTAATCAATGCTGGACAAAGATGCAGCAGAAAGGTTAAGTAAAGCGGAAATTGGAATACTAGGAAACCAGAAAATAATATGTCATCTTATCCTCTAACTGACTTAGAATGCTCAATGCTCAATAGTTCATCATTCCATTGAAACCAGGCTCATTCCAATGAGTAAAACAATGCAAAGAAGGTGGAACGAATAAGTATACAGGACTCTAATAAGTCTCATGCCAATGGAAGGCAATGAACGGACATTGGGCCTATTAAAGATTAATATATATTTGTGCTGTCCAATACAGGAGTCACTAGCTATATGTGGCTGTTGAACACTTGAAATGTGCTGTGTTTAAGTTGATATGGGCTATGAGTAAAATATACACTGGAATTCAAAGAGTTGGTATGAGAAAAATTGCAAAGAACCTGATTGAAATTTTCATACTGATGACATTTTGAATCATTTGTACATGTCAGATGAAATATATATTATTCATACAGATGAAATATATATTATTCATATTCTCTTCACCTATATTTTTAGTTTTTAACATAGTGGCTAAAATTTTTGAAATTGTATATTTGGCTCATATTTTGATCTATAGGATAGTCGGTGTTGAACTACACTCTGATTCCAATTTGCCACTTCAGTTTTTCACAGTACTATATGAGGGAAAATCAGGAGCCATTCTACGGACTATAATTTTTCCCACATTTACCTAGATGTGTAATTTGTTACAATAGGAGGAACAGGAGCCTCTGGATCCAGATCTGCTACTAACTAGCTATACAGCCCCAGGAAAATTATTTAACTTCTGTGAGCCTTGATTTCCTCATCCATAAAATAAGAATCATAATACTCACCACACAGGGTAATTGTGAGGATAAAATGTGAATGCAAAGGACTTTTCAGAGTCCATGCCACATAATTTGCACTTAATAAATGTTAGTCAATTTCTCTCCTTACTATGTGAATGGTAACAGTGGTAAAAGAAATAGAATTGATCTGATATACTATAAGTCTCAAAACTAGAGGAATATGGGGAGCAGGATAAAGAGAAAAGTGAAGCCTGGGGAGCAGAATAAGAATATCATTAAACGTTATTGAGAAAGAAAACCAAAATCTTCCAAGGTTGAAAAACAACCAAAAATTAACCTTAGCATTTTTGGAAAGAAGAAAAATAAAATTTCTCCAAATACAGAAATGCTTACTTACACACACACGTATACATATGTGCTTACACATAAGTATATATTTTTCTGAGCAGGCTATGTAAAACAGTGTATATGTAATTGTTTTATTTAGAAATGCACTACATAGTTTGATTTGTTGTTAAGTCCCTGAGTCATGTCTGACTCTTTATGACCCCATGAACTACAGAATGCCAGGTTTTCCTGTCCTTCAATATATCCTGGAGTTTACTCAAATTTATGTCCATTGAGTTGGTGATGCTATCTAACTTTCTTATCCTTTGCCAGCCCCTTATTTTTTGCCTTCAATCTGTCCCAGCATCATGGTCTTTTCACTGAGTTGGCTCTTCACATCAGGTGGCCAAAGTATTGGAGCTTCAGCTTCAGCATCAGTCTTTCTAGTGAATACACAGGGTTTATTTCCTTAAGGATTTACTGGTTTGATCTCCTTACTGTTCAAGGGACTCTCAAGAGTCTTCACTCCAGCACCACAGTTTGAAAACATCAATTCTTTGGTGATCAGCACTTTGTATGGTCCAACTCTCACATCCATACATGACTACTGGAAAACCATAGCTTTGACAGATGGACCTTTGTCGGCAAAGTGATATCGCTACTTTTTGATATGCTGTCTAGGTTTGTTATCACTTTCCTTCCAAGGAGCAAGCATCTTTTAATTTCATGGCTGAAATCACCATCTGCAGTGATTTTAGAACCCAAGAAAATAAAATCTGTCACTATTTCCACTTTTCCTCCTTCCATTTGTCATGAAGTGATGGGACTGGATGCAATGGTCTTAGTTTTTTGAATGTTGAGTTTTAAAGCCAGCTTATTCCCTCTCCACTCTCACCCTCATCAAGAAGAACTTTAGTTCCCTCCTCAGTTTCTGCTATTGTGAGGTTGTTGGTATTTCTCCCAACTGTCTTGATTCTAACTTGCTTCATCCAGTCTGGGATTTCCCATGATGTACTCTGCATAGATGTTAAATAAGCAGGGAGACAATACACAGCCTTGTCATATTCCCTTCCCAACTTTAAACCAGTCAGTTGTTCCATGTCTGGTTCTAACTGTTGCTTCTGGACCCACACATAATTTCTCAGGAGACAAATAGGATGGTCTGATACTTCCATCTCATTAAGAATTTTCCACAGTTTGTTGTGATCCACCCAGTCAAACACTTTAGGGTAGTTAGTAATATGGAAGTAGATGTGTTTTTCTGGAATTTCTTTGCTTTCTCCATGAGCCAGTGAACGTTGGCAATTTGATATCCGGTTCCTCTGCCTCTTCAAATCCCAGCTTGTAACATCTGGAAATTCTCAGTTCATGTACTGCTGAAGACTATCGTGAAGCATTTTGAGCATATCCTTGTTAGCATGTGAAATGAGCACAATTGTACAGTAGTTGGAACATTCTCTGGCATTGCCCTTTTTGGGATTGGAATGAAATCTGACCTTTTCCAGTCCTGTGGCCACTGCTGAGTTTTCCAAATTTGCTGGCATGATGAGTGTAGCACTTGAACAGCATCATCTCTTAGGATTTTGAACAGCTCAGCTAGGATTCCATCATATCTAACTTTGTTTGTAATAATGCTTCCTGAGGTCCACTGAATTTTATACTCTAAGATAACTGGCTCTGTATGACTGACCACAGCATTATGGTTATCCAGGTCAGTAAGACCTTTTTGTATAGTTCTTCTGTGTATTCTTGCCACCTCTTACTAATCTCTTCTGCTTCTGTTAGTTCCTTACCATTTCTGTCCTTTATTGTGCTGATCCTTGCATGAAATGCTCCCTTAATAGATCCAATTTTCTGGAAGAGATGTCTAGTCTTTCCCATTCTATTGTTTTTGTTTGTTTGTTTCTAATTTTTGCATTGTTTTTTTTGTAATTAATTTATTTTTTATTGGAGGCAAATTATTTTACAATATTATATTGGTTGGTTTTGCCATACATTGACATGATTTCGCCCCGGGTCTACATAAGTTCCCCCTCCTGAACCCCCCTCCCACCTCCCTCCTCCCTTTATGCTCCCTCTGGGTCATCCCCGCATGCCAGCCCCGAGCATCCTGTAACATGCATTGACCCTGAACTAGTGATTCATTTCACATATGACAACATACGTGTTTCAGTGACATTCTCCCAAATCATCCCACCCTCACCCTCTCCCACAGAGTCCCAAAGACTGATCTATACATCTGTGTCTCTTTTGCTGTCTCGTATACAGGGTTATCATTTGCATCTTTCTAAATTCCATATATATGCGTTAGTATGCTGTATTGGTGTTTTTCTTTCTGGCTTACTTCACTCTGTATAATAGGCTCCAGTTTCATCCACCTCATTAAAACTGATTCAAATGCATTTTTTTAATGGCTGAATAATACTCCATTGTGTATATGTACCAAAGCTTTCTTATCCATTCGTCTGCAGATGGACATCTAGGTTGCTTCCATGTCCTGGCTATTATAAACAGTGCTGCGATGAACATTGGAGTACATGTGTCTCTTTCAATTCTGGTTTCCTCGGTGTGTATGCCCAGGAGTGCGATTGCTGGATCATATGGCAGTTCTATTTCCAGTTTTCTGAGGAATCTCCAGACTGTTCTCCATAGTGGCTGTACTAGTTTGCATTCCCACCAACAGTGTAAGAGGGTTCCTTTCTCTCCACATCCTCTCCAGCATTTATTGCATGTAGACTTTTGGATAGCAGCCATTCTGACAGGTGTGAAATGGTATCTCATTGTGGTTTTGATTTGCATCTCTCTGATTATGAGGAATGTTGAGCATTTTTTCATGTGTTTGTTAGCCATCTTTATGTCTTCTTTGGAGAAATGTCTGTTTAGTTCTTTGGCCCCTTTTCTGATTGGGTCGTTTATTTTTCTGGAATTGAGCTGCAGGAGCTGCTTGTATATTTTGGAGATTAATCCTTTATCAGTTGCTTCATTTGCTATTATTGTCTCCCATTCTGAAGGTTGTCTTCTCACCTTGCTTAGAGTTTCCTTTGCTGTGCAGAAGCTTTTGATTTTAATTAGATCCCATTTGTTTATTTTTGCTTTTATTTCCAATATTCTGGGAGGTGGGTCATGGAGGATCCTGCTGTGATTTATGTCGGAGAGTGTTTTGCCTACATTCTCCTCTAGGAGTTTTATAATTTCTGGTCTTACATTTAGCTCTCTAATCCATTTTGAGTTTATTTTTGTGTATGGTGTAAGGAAGTGTTCTAGTTTCATTCTTTTACAAGTGGCTAACCAGTTTTCCCAGCACCACTTGTTAAAGAGACTGTCTTTTCTCCATTTTATATTCTTGCCTCCTTTGTCAAAGATGAGGTGTCCATAGGTGCGTGGATTTATCTCTGGACTTTCTATTTTGTTCCATTGATCTATATTTCTGTCTTTATGCCAGTACCATACTGTCTTGATGACTGTGGCTTTGTAGTAGAGCCTGAAGTCCGGCAGGTTAATTCCCACAGTTCCATTTTTCTTCCTCAAGATTGCTTTGGCTATTCGAGGTTTTTTGTATTTCCATACAAATTGTAAGATTATTTGTTCTAGTTCTGTGAAAAAGATCGTTGGTAGCTTGATAGGGATTGCATTGAATGTATAAATTACTTTGGGTAGTATACTCACTTTTACAATATTTATTCTTCCAATCCACAAACATGGTATATTTCTCCATCTATTAGTGTCCTCTTTGATTGCTTTCAGTAGTGTTTTATAGTTTTCTATGTACAAGTCTTTTGTTTCCTTAGGTAGATATATTCCTAAGTATTTAATTCTTTTCGTTGCAACAGTGAATGGGATAGTTTCCTTAATTGCTCTTTCTATTTTCTCATTATTAGTGTATAGGAATGCAAGGGATTTCTGTGTGTTGATTTTATATCCTGCAACGTTACTGTAATCATTGATTAGCTCTAGTAGATTTCTGGTAGAGTCTTTAGGGTTTTCTGTGTAGAGGATCATGTCATCAGCGAACAGTGAAAGTTTTACTTCTTCTTTTCCAATTTGTATTCCTTTTATGTCTTTTTCTGCTCTGATTGCTGTGGCCAAAACTTCCAGAACTGTATTGAATAGTAGTGGTGAGAGTGGGCACCCTTGTCTTGTTCCTGATTTTAGGGGAAATGCTTTCAGTTTTTCACCATTGAGGATAATGTTTGCTGTGGGTTTGTCATATATCCGCAAATCAATCAACGTAATACACCACATTAACAAACTGAAAAATAAAAATCATATGATTATCTCAATAGATGCAGAGAAAGCCTTTGACAAAATTCAACATCCATTTATGATAAAAACTCTCCAGAAAGTGGGAATAGAAGGGACATACCTCAACATAATAAAAGCTATATATGACAAACCCACAGCAAACATTATCCTCAATGGTAATTTTTGCATTGTTTTTTAAGAAGGCCTTCTTATGTCTTCTTGCTGTTCTCTGGAACTCTGCATTCAGTTTGTTATCTTTCCTTTTCTCCCTTGTCTTTCACTTCTCTTCTTTTCTCAGTTACTTTTAGGTACTTTCCTTAGCTACTCAACCTCCTCAGACAACCACTTTGCCTTCTTGCATTTCTTTTTCTTTGGAATGATTTTGATCACTGCTTCCCATATAGTATTACAGATCTCTGTCCCTAGTTCTTCAGGCACTTTGTCTACCAGAACCCTTGAATCTATTCATCACTTTCACTGTATAATCATACAGGATTTGGTTTAGGTTATCTGAATGAATGGTTTTCCCTACAGTCTTCAATCTAAGCCTGAATTTTGCAATAAGGAGTTCATGCTCTGAGCCACAGTCAGCTCCAGGCCTTGTTTTTGCTGACTGTGTAGAGCTTATCCATCTTCAGTTGAAAGAATATAATCAGTCTGATTTCAGTATTGACCATCTGTTGATGTCCTTGTATAGATTCATCTCTTGGGTTGTTGGAAAAAGGTATTTGTTTTGACAAGCATGTTCTATTGATAAAACTTCTTTAGACTTTGCCCTGCTTCATTTTTTACTCCAAGTTCAAACTTACCTGTTACTCCTGGTATCTTTTGATATCCTATTTTTGCATTCCAATCCCCTGTGATGAAAAAGACATCTTTTTGGGGTGTTAGTTCTAAAAGGTCTTGTAGGTCTTCACAGGACCAGTCAACTTCAGCTTTTTCGGCATCAGTGGTTGGGGTATATACTTGGATTATTGTGATGTTGAATGGTTTGCCTTGGAAATGAACCAAGTTTATTATGTCATTTTTGAGATTGCACCTAAGTACTGAATTTCAGACGCTCTTGTTGACTATGAGGGCTACTCCATTTCTTCTAAAGAAATTCTTACCCACAGTAGTAGATATAATGGTTATCTGAATTAAATTCACCTATTCCTCATACCTCAACATAATAAAAGCTATATATGACAAACCCACAGCAAACATTATCCTCAATGGTGAAAAACTGAAAGCATTTCCCCTAAAGTCAGGAACAAGACAAGGGTGCCCACTCTCACCACTACTATTCAACATAGTTCTGGAAGCTTTGGCCACAGCAATCAGAGCAGAAAAAGACATAAAAGGAATACAAATTGGAAAAGAAGAAGTAAAGCTTTCACTGTTCGCTGATGACATGATCCTCTACACAGAAAACCCTAAAGACTCTACCAGAAAACTACTAGAGCTAATCAATGATTACAGCAAAGTTGCAGGATATAAAATCAACACACAGAAATCCCTTGCATTCCTATACACTAATAATGAGAAAATAGAAAGAGAAATTAAGGAAACTATTCCATTCACTGTTGCAATGAAAACAATTAAATACTTAGGAATATATCTACCTAAGGAAACAAAAGACTTGTACATAGAAAACTATAAAACACTAGTGAAAGTAATCAAAGAGGACATGAATAGATGGAGAAATATACCGTGTTCGTGGATTGGAAGAATAAATATTGTAAAAATGAGTATACTACCCAAAGTAATTTATACATTCAATGCAATCCCTATCAAGCTACCAACAATATTTTTCACAGAACTAGAACAAATAATCTCACAATTTGTATGGAAATACAAAAAACCTCGAATAGCCAAAGCAATCTTGAGGAAGAAGAATGGAACTGGGGGAATTAACCTGCCGGACTTCAGGCTCTATTACAAAGCCACAGTCATCAAGACAGTATGGTACTGGCATAAAGACAGAAATATAGATCAATGGAACAAAATAGAAAGCCCAGAGATAAACCCACGCTCCTATGGACACCTTATCTTCGACAAAGGAGGCAAGAATATAAAATGGAGAAAAGACAGTCTCTTTAACAAGTGGTGCTGGGAAAACTGGTCAGCCACTTGTAAAGGAATGAAACTAGAACACTTCCTAACACCATACACCAAAATAAACTCAAAATGGATTAAAGATCTAAATGTAAGACCAGAAACTATAAAACTCCTAGAGGAGAACGTAGGCAAAACACTCTCCGACATAAATCACAGCAGGATCCTCCAAGACCCACCTCCCAGAATATTGGAAATAAAAGCAAAAATAAACAAATGGGACCTAATTAAAATCAAAAGCTTCTGCACAGCAAAGGAAACTCTAAGCAAGGTGAGAAGACAACCTTCAGAATGGGAGACAATAATAGCAAATGAAGCAACTGATAAAGGATTAATCTCCAAATTATACAAGCAGCTCCTGCAGCTTAATTCCAGAAAACTAAGTGACCCAATCAAAAAATGGGCCAAAGAACTAAACAGACATTTCTCCAAAGAAGACATAAAGATGGCTAATAAACACATGAAAAAATGCTCAACATCCCTCATCATCAGAGAAATGCAAATCAAAACCACAATGAGATACCATTTCACACCAGTCAGAATGGCTGCTATCCAAAAGTCTACATGCAATAAGTGCTGGAGAGGATGTGGAGAGAAGGGAACCCTCTTACACTGTTGGTGGGAATGCAAACTAGTACAGCCACTATGGAGAACAGTCTGGAGATTCCTCAGAAAACTGGAAATAGAACTGCCATATGATCCAGCGATCGCACTCCTGGGCATACACACCGAGGAAACCAGAATTGAAAGAGACACATGTACTCCAATGTTCATTGCAGCACTGTTTATAATAGCCAGGACATGGAAGCAACCTAGATGTCCATCTGCAGATGAATGGATAAGAAAGCTTTGGTACATATACACAATGGAGTATTTCTCAGCCATCAAAAAGAATGCATTTGAATCAGTTTTAATGAGGTGGATGAAATTGGAGCCAATTATACAGAGTGAAGTAAGCCAGAAAGAAGAACATCAATACCGTATATTAACGCATATATATGGAATTTAGAAAAATGGTAACCTGAACCCTGTATAAGAGACTGCAAAAGAGCCATAGGCATTTAGAACAGTCTTTGGGACTCTGTGGGAGAGGGTGAAGGTGGAATGATTGGAGAGAATGGAATTGTAGCATGTATATTATCATAAGTGACCAGTCCAGGTTCGACGCATAAATTTTCCTCTGTTCATTTCTTTGCATTTGTGCTTTTTTAATAAAATTCTTTTTTAAAAAAAATAAATAAATAAATAAATCCAGCTGGAAAAATAAATAAATAAATTCACCTATTCCTGTCCATTTTAGCTCAGTGATTCCTAGGATGTCAATGTTCAATCTTGCCATCTCCTGCTTGACCACTTCCAATTTACCTTGATTCATAGGCCTAACGTTCTAGGTTTATATGCAATATTGTTCTTTACAGCATTGGACTTTACTTTCACCGCCAGACACATACACAGCAGAGCATTGTTTCCACTTTGCCCCAACCACTTCATTCTTTCTGGAGCTATTAGTAATTGTCCTCTGCTCTTCCCCAGTAGCATGTTGGACATCTTCCAGCCTGGGGGGCTCATCTTCAGGTGTCATATCTTTTTACCTTTTCATCTGTTCATGGAGTTGTCACAGCAAGAATACTGGAGTAGGTTGCCATTTCCCTCTTCTAGTGGACCAGAATTTGTCAGAATTCCTCACTATGACTCATCCATCTTGAGTGACCCTACATGGCATGGCTCATAGCCTTGTTGAGTTACACAAGCCTCTTCACATGATGAGGCTGTGATCTATGAAGATGGGGAATTTTAGTGTGATTATGTAAAAATTACATCTACTAGAAAGTGATAAATGGAGGAATAAAATTTTATAGTGATGCTGATAAAAGACAAACTGAAAGACAAAGAGAGGGTCAAAAGAAATTTGCCAAGAGTCCAAATAGTCTAGTTAGCATACATTGCCCATAATTTTCTTTCTCAGCCTTGACATGCCTCTATGGAATGGTCCAAAATAACTCTCTCCACAGTGCTCAAGAACATAGTAGTGAATAAATGTAACAAAAAGCCCTGCCCTCAGGGAGCTTGTGTTTTGAGACAATAAAATAAATTAGTCAAGCATATGTTACTAGTTCAAAGGAAAAAAAATCAGAGCAGGCTGGAAAGGGTTTGGGTGAAGATTGCAGTATTAGATACAGTGAAAAAGCAAGGCTGACTGAAAAGGTGACATTATATATAATAGAGAGCAAGTAAGTGAGAAAGTCATAGGAATTTCTGAGGGAAACATTTCAGATAACAGCATGAGTAAAGATTATGATTTAGAAACACTGAAATAGTGTGGAGGCCAATGTGACTGGAGCCCAGTGAAGTGATTAGTTAGAAGGTATGAAGTCAGTAAGTAAACGGTGAGTGGGGAGATCATCTGGGACTTGAAATAACCTGACTTGACATAACTAGAAGTGTCTCAACTTGGATTGATTGATATGCCTTGACTTAGCTTGGCTGGAACTTACTTGATTAAATTTTCTATTGAAGGTCATATAAAGGTTTGGCTTTTACTCTGTGTGAAATGGGGATTTTGGGGTTTGAACAGAAGTGTCACATGATCTTAATTTCTGTTAAACAGAACCACTCTGGCTGCCCTTTGAAAGGAAGATATAAAAGGCTTGGACTGGCATGTTAGCAGTACAGACAATTGGTCAGATATGGGATGTAAAAAAAAAATAAAAGAGAGAGACTTCAAGATTTTGGTCTGAGCAATTTGAAATATAAAGTTGTCATTTACTGAAGTGGGAAAGGTGGTGGAATAATGGATTGGGAGAGAGGAGTGAAAATGATCAGAATTTTTTTAATGGAAATATTAAATTTGAGATGTCTATTAAATATTCAAGAACTTTAGGAAATATGTGTCTGAAGTTAATGGGATATGGTCCAGCTAGAGACATATGTATTGTGAGTCATCAGTATCTTGATGGCATGTAAAGTTATGGGATTGGATGAAATCTCCATAGAGCCAGATAAGGACATACGGATGTGGGAGGGGAAAAGAAGGGATGAAAAGATTAGAAACAAAGCGGTCTGAGAAAGAATGCCTATTCTGATGTACTGAGAGTCAAGCATTCAGGCTATTAAAATGTATAAGCATCACCTAGGTCAAATGTTGGTACTGGGTCATGTGAGATGAGAATTAGGAGTTGATCTTTAATTTAGCAACATACGGGTCAGTTTTGATGGAAAGGGAAAATTTTTGATTAGCGAGAGGTCAAGAAAATACAGAAATAGGAAAATCAGAAATAGTAATTAAAGAAATTTGGGAGAGGATTGATAGTTTTATTATAATGAGAGGGATAAATCCAGGACAGAATCTGAGAGGTGAAGTGTAATGGAGAGTTGTGGGTCGTTTTTATTTTTTATTTTTTGTAAGATATGATAAATAGAAGAATACGTCAT